>NC_092728.1:66292723-67000727 GCF_047496885.1 Scyliorhinus torazame
TGAGGAGAGACTAAATCAGTTAGGATTATATTCACTGGAGTTTAGAAGAGTGAGAAGGGATCTTATAGAAACTTATAAAATTCGAACAGGATTACACAGGATAGATTCAGAAAGAATGTGGGGGATTCCAGAACTAGGGGTTATATAAGGGGTAAACCTTTATGGCTGAGGTATGGAGAAACCTCTTCACCAGACAGTGATGAATCTGTGGAATTCAGTACCACAAAATGTAGTTGAGGTGAAAACATTGTGTAATCTCAACAAGGAATTAGCTATAGCTCTTGGGGCTAAATGGATCAAGGGATATGGGGGAAGACAGGATCAGAGTATTGAACTTAATAATTATAATGTATGGTGGAGCAGGCTTGAACAGCTGAATTGCCTCCTCCTGCTTCTATTTTCTATGTAGCCCAAAGACTGGCTGATCAATCAAACAGCATGCTCCATCAGTTGTTCCTAGAAGACAGAGTATTGGCCATACTCAACCAGCCCATGCTTACAAAACCCAAAACAAAACATCTACTGTTAAATGGGTTTCCACAATTGGGCAGCATTTGCTGAACAATCTTGAGTGTGCTAATAGCAATACTAATAACCATTGGTCATGTCCATAACAAGGCTCAATTTTTACTTGCTGGAAACAAAGTGCATTTATTTGCAAGGACCCTTTCTCTGTTCATGCCTTGTGCCCTTTTTTGAATTATCCAGGAGCCTATGGTTCTCCTTTGCTATCACCATAATGACACCTCCATCAATCAGAGCCGACTTTCCAACAGGTCCTTTTCTCCTGTAGCATAAATTGTTACGACTGTTTGAAATTTGACATTCTTGTTCTGATGAGTGTGAGATAAAAGCTTCAGGAATATGTTTCTCTTGCCAACAATGTTTAATTCCTTTTGTCTTCCTTCAATCAATTTTTCCCTCCATTTCTCCCTTCCTCTCTGGATTCAAGCTATGTGTGTCAGGTTAAAATTAGAGCCATTAATACATACAAAAAATATATAGTACTTTTATTTTTGTTCACTGCAAAAATCAAATTGCTAAACTGCTAAAATAGGATTATTGACATTATTTGCCAGAGAGATTGGACAAGGCCTCTCATGAATCTTGCCCATCTTTGTAAACAAAATGTCCTTTCGGGAAGGAAACCTCCGGCCCTTACCTGGTCTGGCCTACATGTGAATCGAGAAATGTGGTTGACTCTTAAATGCCTTCTGAAATGGCTTAACGAGCCCCTCAGTTATACTCAGTGGCTACAAAAGGAAACAAAAGGAATTAAACCAGGCAGACCACTCGGCATTGGCCTAGGTACTGGAAACTACAATGGCAAACTTAGCCTGGTCGACTTTGCAAAGTTCCCCTTACTAACATCTGGGGAGTTGTGCCAAAATTGGGAAAGCTGTCCCTCACAGACTAGTCAAGCAATAACCTGACATAGTTATACTCACAGAATCATACCTTATAGATAATGTCCCAAACATCACAATCACCATTCCTGGGTATGACGTGTCCCATGGAAAGACAGACCCAGCAGAGGTGGCGGCACAGTGGTATACCGTCATGAGGGATTTGCCTGGGTGTCCTGAATGTCAACTCTGGACCCCATGAAGTCTCAGGGCTTCAGATCAAACATGGGCAAGGAAACCTCCTGCTAATTACAACGGACTATCCTCCCTTCAGCTGATGACTCAGTACTCCTCCATGTTGAACATGATTTGGAGGAAGCACTGAGGGTTGCAAGAATGCAGAATTTACTCTGGATGGAGGATTTCAATGTTCATCACCAAGAGAGGCTCGGTAGCACCACTACTTATCGAGCTGGCCGGGTCCTAAAGGACACAACTGCTAGACTGGGACTGCAACAGGTGGTAAGGGAACCAACAAGAAATAAAAATATACTTGGCCTCATCCTCACCAACCTGCCACAGATATAACTGTTCATGGCAGTATTGGTAGGAATGACCACCGTACAGTCCTTGAGGAGACAAAGTCCTGTTTTCACATTGATGATCCCCTTCATCATGTGTGGCACTCCCATTGTGCTAAATGGGATACATTTTGAACAGATCTAGCAAATTAAGACTGCGCATCCCTGAGGGGCTGTGGGCCATCAGCAGCAGCAGAATTGTATTCAACCACAATCTGTAACCTCATGGCCCAGAATGTCCCTCACTCTACCATTCCCACCAAGCCAGGGGATCAACCCTGATCAATCCTGATTCAATGAAAGTGCAGGAGGGCATGCCAGGAACAAACCAGGTAGACCTAAAAACAAAGTGTTAACCTGCTGAAGCTACAACACAGGACTACAGTGCTCAGAGGTCCCACAACCAAAGAATCAGATCGAAGCTCTGCAGTCCTGCCACATCCAGTCATGAATGATGGTGGACAATTCAATAATTCACTGAAGGAGGAGGTTGCACAAATATCCCCATCCTCAATGATGTAGGAGCTGTGCACATCAGTCTCCTCTCGATCATCAGTAAAGTGATGGAAGAGGTTAACAATAGCACCATCAAGCGAACTTACTCTGAAATAACCTGCTCACGGATACTCAGTTTGGGCCCTGCTATGGTCACTCAGCTCCTGACCCTATTACAGACTTGATTCATATATGGACAAAAGTGCTGAATGCCAGAGGTGAGGTGAGGGTGACTGCCTTGACATTGAGACAGCATTTGATCGAGTATCATGAGGCAGCCCAGTGGTGCAGTGGTTAGTACTGTTGCCTCACAGCGCCAAGGACCCGGGTTCGATCCATGTGGAGTTTGCACATTCTCCCAGTGTCTACGTAGGTCCTACCCCAACAGCCAATATATGTGCAGGGTTGGTGGATTGGCCACGCTAAAGTGCCCCTTAATTGGTAAAATTTTAAAAAAGAGTATGGCATCATGGAGCCCTGTGTTTTTGAAAACTCACCATTATTCTTAGAACTCCCCTATACCAAAAAGGGCCGACATTCTACATGGTGATCAGGGATTCTCACTCCCCAACTCCGATGCAAGCTTCAGTGGGTGCTATTCAGGTCAAACTATATTTTCAAGTTATCCCCCGGTATAACCCATACCTTCACCGAAGATTTCATCTACTTACCACTTAGTAGCATCTATCCTGGGTCCCGCATTGCTAAGTCAGTAAAGTAGACTAATAACCACTGTTTCAGATTAAAACTTTTAAGTTATTTTATTATAATATATATATTTTTCTCTTTATAAAATCTTTACAGAAAAGTAAAAAGATCTTGCTTCTGGATCCTTCTGGTTGGTTGAAGGGATCTTCAGGCCCAACTTGACAATCAATCTTCTTTAAAGTCTGGTCTTCTTTAGATGTATTCGCTGGATAGCTCAGTAGCTGTGTCCTATCTTTCCCATGTACAGAGCTGTGAGAGCTATATCTGAGCTGACTCTGAGCTGAATCTGGCTACTCTTTAAATTCTAGTCTTCCTTTGATGTATTCGATATTTTAGCTCGGCTGCTTTGCCCTGTCTCTTTCCCATGACCGAGCTAACTGTAATCTGACTCTGCTTCCCCCTCTCTCTCTCTCTGAGTTCTGCTTCTGGTCCTGGTTCAGGTTGCCCTGGTCTCGAGGTTTATATTCGCTTTCTAACAGTTAAGTTTTTTATGATGTTATTGTAAAGTAACTCTTATTTTCTTAGATTGTAAAAAGTACCTTTGATCTAAACCTTTTAATCCAACTAAGTATTCATTTTGACATGACTTCATCTCATAGATCTGATTACATTGTTTCCTTTGTGATGTTCAAAATGCTTTGACTTCAAGAGGTGTTACTTTTAATTCCTGTCATTTCTATAGTTTTATTTTCCAATTGTGTCCTCAGCTCATAATTTTGACTTTGATTTTGGCTTTGAATTATGTTTCTCATAGAATGATAAACCTGGTATTAGCAACTTTTCACACCTAAAATTATCACAAAATTCAACTGAACCTCATCCATTCTTTTCCAGGTCCTTACTAAGATAGTTACTTTCAATGAAGGTGTGAGCCATTGTTTTTGGCTTCATTCAAAATCCTGCTTGTCTTGTTTGCTGACCAAGGATATCTGCATTTTACAATCCTTCCCTGACAGCTGCTGTTAACCCTTTGTGGGATCTTGCCCTGCATCCTCTCATGTTTCTCTCAGACCAGATATTGCCAGACTTCCATGTTTCAAATGACACATCTTTCCATATTTTTAATAACACCTGACAAAACTGGAGTCAATGGGAATCACGGAGGAACCCTCTGTTGGTTGGAGTCATACCTGGATCAAGGGAAGATGGTTCTGGTGGTTGGAGATCAGTCATCTCAGCCCCAATCATCTTCTGCTGCTTCGACAATGACCTCCCTTGCATCATAAGGTTAGAAGTGGAGATGTCCACTGATGATTTCACAATGTTTGGCACTGTGCACGATTTCTCAGTTACAGAAGCAGTCATGTGTAAATGCAGCAAGACGTGAACAAAATCCAGGTTTGGGCAGACAAGTACCAAGTAACATTCATGCCAGACAAGTCGCAGGCTCTGACCATTTTCAACAAGAGAGAGTCTAACCATTGTCTCTTGACATTCAGTGGCATTCCCATCACTGAATCACCCACTATCAATATCCTGGGGGGTTACCATTGACCAGAAACTAAACTGGACTAGCCATATGAATGGTTACAAGAGCAGGTCAGAGGCTAGAAATCCCGTTGCGAGTAACTCACCTCCTGAGCCCCCAAAGACTGTTCACCATCTACAAGACACACGTTGGGAGTGCATTAGAATATTCGTGACTTGCCTGGATGAGTGCAGCTTCAACAACATTCAAGAATCTTGACACCACCCAGGACAAAGCAGACCGCTTGATTGCTACCCCTTCCACAAGCATTCAATCACCCCACCACGGACGAACAGTGGCAGCAGTGTGCACCATTTATACGTTGCACTGCAGGAACCTACCAAGGTTCCTTGGATAGCACTTCCAAACCCACCACCACTATCATCTCGAAGGACAAAGGCAGCAGATATCTAGGAATACCACCACCACCTGGAGGTTCCCTCCAAGTCACTCACCATCCCGACTTGGAAATATATCACCGTTCCTTCACTGTCACTGGGGCAAAATCCTGGCATTCCCTCCGTAACAGCACAGTGGGTGTACCCACACCTCAGAGACTGCAGCCGTTCAAGAACGCAACTCACCACCACCTTCTGAAGGGCAACTAGGGATAGGCAACAGATACTGGCCTAGTCAGTGACGCCCACACCCCGAAAATGAATTTAAACAAAAAACTGGGGATGCAAAACGATACTTAGGAGCCTTGACTTATTGAGTCTGTTTTCACTGATAAAGAGAAGGCTGAAGTTGAATTCAATAGAATTTTTCTGTCAAATTATGAAAGGTTTGGTCAATTAATAATGGAAAGATTATCTCCTCTGGTCTGGGAGTCCATGACAAAAGATTATCTGTTTTGAATTGTTGTTAAGAGAGGAAGGAAAGAAATTAGGAGAAATCGTTTCATGACAACTGTCATTAGAAGATGGAATAATGGAGTTTTGCTACAAGGAATCATTGAGTTAGAGACCATTGCATTGACTAAAGATCCAAGAATGGAACACCGGCTCGAAACCTTTTTTTTAATGAAACATGGAGAAACAGAGTCGCAGGACCGCTAATTAGTTTCAACAACAAGAAAAACATGTTTATTAAACATGAAAAAATTTGATTATGGTACAATATGCCTTTACACCCAGTTTAACTTAACAATTATGCACAGATTTTAGGATTAACACAGATTACAAAATATGTTTTAATCTACCATAGTAAAGTCGCCATAGTACCGGATGACCATAGGCTGCTTTCCCATTTGAGTGGGAGAGCTGACTGGTGGTGATTTTGCCTGAGGAACACCACACCTCAGGTGAGGGGCAAGGTTGAGAAAGCAGGGCCTTCATGAATAACCTCAACCAGTACGGGAATTGAACCCGTGCTGTTGGCTTTGCTCTGCATCAATAATACAGTACTATCTACAATGGTATCATTAACACAAAGTCCCTTGTAAGCACACAAGATGACTGTGAGCAAGTACACGTTTCACTCTGAATCACAAGTGAATGTTTGTGGATATCTCCTCAGAGTCTCCCCAGATGATTGTCATGTGAGGGTTTCCACACTCCACTCCCACGCACAAAAATCTTCTCTCAAAGGTATGCTCTCCCTTCGCGATTTGCATTCCACAATCCGGAGCAGGTTTTCCAAATGACACTTTTAAACAAAGCTTCCGCTCCACTTCACCAAGGAGGCACGGTGGCACAGTGGTTAGCACTGCTGCCTCACAGCGCCAGGGACCCAGGTTCAATTCAAGCCTTGGGTGACTGTCTGTGTGGAGTTTACACTTTCTCCCCGTGTATGCGTGGGTTTCCTTCTGGTGCTCCGGTTTCCTCCCACAGTCCAAAGATGTGTCAGTTAGGTGGATTGGCCATGCTAAATTGCCCCCGGGGGGTATTATGGGGACATGGTACGGGATTGAACTAGGTGTGGTGCTCTTTCAAAGGGCCGGTGCAGACTAGATGGGCTAAATGTCTCCTTCTGAACTGTGGGGATTCTATAATTCCATAACTGAGGAGTAGACTGTTACTGCAAGGTTACAATGAACCACAAATTACCTGAGAATGTGCTTATTTCCAGTAGAGTAAGAAGGCGATGATGCGAGACCATTCTGCTAATTAAATTAATAAATAATGCCATGACCTTCTTGATATTGCCATGTGCTATTAGTATCTAACTGTTAAACATATTTGTCTGAAATTCCTTTCACCACCATTCCAGCGATGTCGGTAATCTACTTATTTCAACTTGTTTGACATTTCTGTTAAACAAGTGGAGGAGAGGAATTTCAGGCACTAAATATTTGCATGCTAGTAACCCATGCTGTACCTTTAGGGCCATTATGTTCAGATAAGCAAAACGTATTTGTGACCATGGAGCTATTAGCCTGGCTCTGAGGAGGGCCGTGAGGAGAAAAGGGAGGAGGAAGGGCAAAAAACTTCGAGGAATTTACCCATTTCTCTCCATCCACTGTGTAGTGGCATCAAATTCTTTGAAAAGAACAATTAAAAGATTTTAAGTGACTTTTGGTGCCTCATACATAATAATAATCTTTATTGTCACAAGTAGGCTTACATTAACACATAAATGAAGTTACTGTGAAGCCCCTAGTCACCACATTCCGGCGCCTGTTCAGGTACACAGAGGGAGAATGCAGAATGTCCAAATTACCTAACAGCACATCTTTCGGGACTCGTAGGAGGAAACCGGAGCACCCAGAGGAAATCCACGCAGACACGAGGAGTATATGGAGACTCCGCTCAGTGACCCAAGCGAAAATCAAACATGGGACCCTGGCACTGTGAAGCAACAGTGCTAACCACTGTGCTACTGTGCCGCCAACGTATAGGTGGGACGCTATTGAGGTGTTAACCATCAATCAATTTCAGCAGAAAATATATAAAGAATGAATGATTTTAATTACACGCATATCTTCCGTTGGGTCGCTGATGTATTAATGGAGTGTACAAACTATTTACAAATTTTAGTCACAATATCACAAAATTTTAGTTTTAATCCAACTACGAACACAGAAAGATGTGTTGCACTATATTTACTACAGTTATTGATTTAAAGAAATATTTTTAACTAAACCTCCTGGGCTACCTTTTAGTATTTAGTTTTATCTTCCCTCAGTAGGTGGTGATATGCTTTATAAACACCTTAGAAACCAAATCTCTTATTTTTTTCCTCTGAGAGATAATACCAAAAGGGGAAAGTGCCTGTGTCTCACGATTTAAAGTCTCTCACCCCGTTCCTCTATTGTGAATTAAACACCTATTCTGAGTCGCTGCTGCCTTTCATGCTCCTGTAGTCTGGTGAGTATAGGTTCAACCAATAGCTAGTCACAGCTTCCCACTTGCAGGCAGCCCTTCTCTCCCTTGGTACCCTTCAACGTTTGAGCTGGAAATCCTTGATTTGTGGCAGGGCTCTATTTTTGGAGTGCAAGAAACTCCAACACGAATGCAGCTGAAGACCTGAGGTATTTAAACAGGAGCACAGAGCAAAGCCTCCACTCTCCCAACTTCCTCAGAAACAGCAAGAGCTACTACCCAGCTACACTGGGAAATGTCTCCACTTTCTGCTAGGGTGCTATTGTTACTTCAGAACCACTAAAGGTAAGTGGCTACTTGTTTTTCTTTCAAGTTCCATTAATTTGCAGGAAGCATTTTGGACATGTAACCTGCGGCTGATGTTTGTCGACATGTTTGTAGTCTTTTTCCACACAGAATAACACAACTGTTGATCAGCAGATTTCATTTCAAATCTTCAAGTCGCTCATGATTAAAGTCAGCTGCGAACTTAGCAGTTTACAGCCCTATTCTGGCTTATAAATGTAGCTGTGTCTGGTGCTGAATACGTTCTTTATCTCCCCAAAGAACATTATTTCCTGAAGCACTTTATCAATCCTTCACTCCAATTGCATTTATCTCACACTCTTATCCCGATCTTGGCAAAGGGCAAGCGAACAGGGCCAGCAGCCCCTCAGCCCAGACAGAAGTGACGGCGCACGTTTGATTGTATTTCCATGTGTTGTCTTTGTTTCTTTGAAGGCCATGAACAGACCTTTTGGGTGTTTGTTCCCACTTCTAATAAAACGCAAGGACTCGTAAATACACATCTGTGCCACAAATTGTCTGCCAGTTGGAGAAATATACACAGAACAAAGCACAAAAGTGCGGTTTGATTTATATATGTAATAAAAATTGATTTCCCGTCAAAATATTCCTATGTTTGGAATACCGTTACAGTTTGTTAATGCATTTGGAATAAAACAACTGGCGTAGGATTTATTGGATTTCGAACTGTTTTCCGCAGCACAATTGTTTTGTAAGAAAATTTAAAGTGGCTTAGAGGTTAGATAAAGTTCAGTGGATTTTACATCATGCAAGAAGGCCATTCAGCCTATTGTGTCTGTGCTGGTCTTCGAAAGAGCTATCCAGTTCGTTCCGATCCCTGCCTCTTGTCTTATTTTCCTTCCACGCACATATCCAATTGCCTTTGAACATTTCTATTGACCTTGCTTCCACACTCCATTTAGGAAGTGCATTCTCGACAGTAAAAATAAGATGAGTCCTCTTTTCGGGCTGGAGGACATGTCAATAAGACCATGAGTGATGATTTGCTCGTGTGCTTCAATAGTTCACCCCAGCAGTCTATTATTTTGCATAAAAAGAGGAAATGTTACAAAATCTCAGTGGATATGAGAGAGAACAGAAACAATACTTTGTCAGAGTATTTCTTTACAATTGCTGACTAAACAAAGTACAATTGATTTTAAAGCAGGGTAAATGGAATATTCAGGTAAAGAGGCCATTTGCGAACAAGAGCAGTAAAGATATGACAGTGGTGGTGAAAATTAAGAGCAAGCACGAGCACTCTTCTTGTGCTACTACTGAGATTATATAATTTTAAAATTATGATAGGTCGCATTTTCAGAAAAGACTATGTAAAAAAAAATGATATCGGGGAGGCTCTGCTTTATTCACTTCCACCTGTGTCCACACAATGTGCATTTTGGTGCAGGTGCATCTTTACAACAACTGTATCCAGTTTCCTTGTTTTCATTGCACTTAAGTCCATTAGAAAAGATATTTGAAAAAAAAACCTTTTTTGCTCAGAAAGTGGCGAGGAGCTGGAATGCATTGTGTGAGAGTGTGATGGAGCCACAGATTCGACTGTGACTTTAAAAAGAGAACTGGATCATTATCTGGAGAGAAAAGATTTCAAGGGGTGCAGGGGAAAGGTGAGGCAGTGCAGAATAACTGAGGCGTTCTTGCAGAAAGCCAACGTGGATGAGATGGACCGAATGGCCTCCTTCTGTGCTGTAACCATTTTAAGATTCCGTTCTATGATTGTCTGTGACCTAGCAAAGACCGATGTCCTAAAATAATTTTGTTGGTAATTGAAATGATTGGACGGTGCAAGAAATAATTAGTACAAGGTACGGTAAAATCTCAATGAAAGAAAAAAATATACATGGTGGAGGGGGAGAAGTAAGTGATTTTCACCCACATCAAATACGAGAGGCAGCAGTTACTCACCTGGTGTTTCCATCAGCATTATACAAGAGCACAATGTAAGTGCAGTACCTCACGTGCTGCTGTGCGCCAAGGCAATGGCCTGCATTGAAATCGTATGGCCATACTAATGTATGAGTTGATTGGTAAGAGGGCAGTCATGGTAAAAAGTCCAGATAAAGCAATAACTGAAGGATGCCCCAATAAAGAGCCAGATGGTCAGATGTTTGAAAGAACTGTCTTGTCAAGAAGCATTGCTGTGTGTTTGAAAGATTTATGATCTAGCTAGCTTGATTCAAGTCAAAATTGCAAAATCTCCGCATGTGTCCTCAGCAACCAAATTGAAAACACAGCCAAATGGTTCTGCAGTAATCTTTCCTAATCAGTAAAGGGACACGAGTAAACAAGTGGAGTTTTGTTCATGCCATCATTGTATTTGAAAAGATTCCAAGAGCTTTTCTATGCATTCAGTCCAATAAAGTTTGTTTTGATGCATGTTGTTATGCATAATGAAAGGACGTTACTGATGGAAATATCAGTGTTTGAATCAAGTCACTTGAGGAAAATGGAGCATGTGAGTACCAAAGATCCTGGGTGGAATTTTCCCATATTTCTTCAGAGTGTCGGGCTCTGACAGCTCTCCAGCTGCTCAACCAAGTTTTTAGTCCAGGTTTTGAGCCACCCTGAAAAAGCAAATTACACTGTCACTGTGGTGGAGTGGGGCCTAATAGAGACGACAGGTCTCCACAGTGTATGGGACACCCTTTAAAAATGGCCACCCCGATTAGTACAGAAAATATACCACCTGCCCTAGCACCAGCAGCAACCGGGCTCCATCCCACCACCACTATCAGCATTAAAGCCCCCTCCTCCCTCATGGGGGGAGGGGGAGGGGGTGCCTCTCCCTCAACAAACAGAATTTGAACCCTGCCGCCAATGGGACTCCCCAGAGGGTCCTCCCCGGCACTGCCCCCTGGCACAGGTTGGCATTGCCAAGTGGTCAACCTGTGCCAGGGGGTAGTGCCAGGATACTGCCCGGGCATGTCCCTCTCCCCCTGGGGGCTATACTTGAGGGGGGAGGGAGAGGCTCCCATCAACTGATTCCAGTTTTTCCAAGTTTGTAGGAAATCTCGCCAAAGTGACATCAGATCAGCAAGGTTTGGATATACAGTGAGGGGGATCTCATGGCGGGGGGTGGGTGCGGTAATGAGGTTTTAAAGTATGTAAATCTATTAAAATGAAGTTCTTGCCCATTGTGGGCACAGACCTCAGTATTGTCACCAGCGAGGGGAGTGGAAAATCGGTAAATGAGATCTCGCCAGTGAGAATGACAGGGAACTTGGGCAACCCGGCACCTGCTGTGGGCTGCTGTACAATTCACATTGATAAATAACTACCTTTTGTTTTCATTAATGAAGTCTATAAAAGTGCATCTTTACACACACCATTACTGAGACCGGTATCTGGCATAATCAGGGCTGACCCGTGAAATATGTTCATTTGTAAATGCTTCAAAATGATGCTAAAAAAAAAAGTGTCATGCAGTGATGGTGAGGTCATCATTCCTTCGAATCACATGATGTAACTGTTAGTTCCACAAATAGTTGGCAGTGAACATTGATCATACACTTATCTAAACATCCACAAATTATTTAAATTTGTGACGGCACTGTTAACTGTTGGAATTCCCTTTCTGACCTCTGAAATGCTTCTGTCTTTGAACAGGTACTTTTTAATAATTTGTTTATGGGATGTGGGCATTGCTGGCAAGGCCAACATTTGCTGTTTATTCCAAATTGCCCTCCCGTAAGGAAAAAACAGTTCGGACCAGTATTCTTATATCCCCGCTTTTTATTGTCCTTTCTGGGCTTGAGCATTTCAGAGGGCAATTGAGAGTCAATTACATTGCTGTGGGGCTAGTGTCACATGTAGGCCAGATCAGGTGAGAACGGCAGATTTTCTTCCCTGAAAGGCATTAGTGAACTAGATGGGGCTTTACAACAATGGTGTCATGGTCATCATTAAACTTTTCATTCCAGATTTTTATTGAATTCAAATTCCACCAGCTGCTGTGGCGGGATTCAAACCCAGATCTTCAGGATATTAATAGTCCAGTGGCATAGCAACTGCGCCACCCTCTCAACTAATTCAGCCACATTGGGCGAGATTCTCCGACCCCCCGCCGGGTCGGAGAATCGCCAGGGGCTTGCGTGAATCCCGCCCCCGCCGGTTGCCGAATTCTCCGGCACCGGAGATTCGGCGGGGGCGGGAATCGCGCCGCGCCAGTTGGCGGGCCCCCCCCCCGCGATTCTCCGGCCCGGATGAGCCGAAGTCCCGCTGCTAGAATGCCTGTCCCGCCGGCGTGGATTAAACCACCTCTCTTACGGGCGGGACAAGGCGGTGTGGGCGGGCTCCGGGGTCCTGGAGGGGGCGCGGGGCGATCTGGCCCCGGGGGGTGCCCCCACGGTGGCCTGGCCTGCGATCGGGGCCCACGGATCCACGGGTGGGCCTGTGCCGTGGGGGCACTCTTTTCCTTCCGCCTTCGCCACGGTCTCCACCATGGCAGAGGCGGAAGAGACTCCCTCCACTGCGCATGCGCGGGAATGCCGTGAGCGGCTGCTAACGCTCCCGCGCATGCGCCGCCCGGAGATGTCATTTCCGCTCCAGCTGGCGGGGCACCAAAGGCCTTTTCCGCCAGCTGGCGGGGCGGAAATTAGTCTGGCGCGGGCCTAGCCCCTCAAGGTTGGGGCTGGGCCCCGCAAGATGCAGAGGATTCCGCACCTTTGGGGCGGTGCGATGCCCGACTGATTTGCGCCGTTTATGGCGCCGGTCTGGTTTATGGCGATACTGGAGAATTTCGCCCATTATCTCTTTCCATACAGAAAATCTTTAAACAAGGGACAGTAGTGAATATGGCAGGTTTTATTTTTGGTTTCTCCAAAGAATCGCTCAGACACATAGGGCGGAATTTTCTGTCCCGCCGCACCAGATTTTTGGTGCGTGCACCCCCGGGATTCTCCGTCTCGCCAGCCAGCCAATGGGGTTTCCCATTGTGGGCAGCCCACGCCGTTGGGAAATCCCCGGGCTGCTGGTGCAATGGAGAATCCTGAGAGTGGAGAATACAGCCCATGGAATCACGTAGCACTGAAAGCTCATCGTGTCTGTGCTGGCTGTCTGAAAGAGTTACTAATTGTCCCACTCCCTGCTCTTTCTCCATAACAACATGTTTTTTTTTAACCTTTTACAAATATGTAGCCAATTTACTTGCAGAAATTCCTCCTGAATTTGCTTCTATCACCCTTGATTTTGATTTACCTTATGTAGAATTCCTGTTTATTAGTAGAATTGCTATTGAACTATAGATTTGCCATTTAATGGCAGAAGTTGTTCTATAGTAGAATCGCAGTTTCATTGTAGAATTGCTATACAATAGGAGACAGACAATGGGCGCGATTGAACTGCCTCGTAACCCCTGACTTGGTGACGCGACAAGGACGTTAAATCTCGTGATCTGGGGTGAAGTTCTCCCGAAACGGCGCGATGTCCGCCGACCGGCGCCAAAAACGGCACAAATCAGTCGGGCATCGCGCCGCCCCAAAGGTGCGGAACCCACGGTGGCCTGGCCCGCGACCGGGGCCCACCGATCCGCGGGCGGGCCTGTGCCGTGGGGGCACCCCCCGGGACCAGATCGCCCCGCGCCCCCCCCAGGACCCCGGAGCCCAGCGGAGGGTCGGAGAATGACGCCCCTGGACCTCGCCCTCGCTGGAGATTTACACATCTAAATGAGCAGTTCGACTCACTTAAATATGTCGTGACCCGATGCTCCCGAGACCCGGAATGAACGCCCCAGCTGAGATGCCTCGCCATGATGCCGTTTAGCATTCGTCCACACCACGTGGACCAGGCGTAACAGCACCTGGTGGGTCTCCCAAGCCACTGGAGGCCTCTGGGGGTCGGGTTCAGGGCAGGGTGGTACACTGACACTCCAGCTGCCACCTGAGCACCTTGGCACTGCCACATAGGCACCCGTGTGGTGCTACCAGGATCACTGCCAGGGTGCCAGGCTGGAACTGCCAAGGTGCCCGGGTGCCAGGTGGCCTGTGCCAGGGATCGATCCCGGGGGTGCCTTGCCCTTATGGGGGTGAGGGGGGCTCGAGGAACCCTAAGAGGTAAATTGGGTCAGAGCTCATCAGTGCAGGAAGTGAGGTAAGTGCGGGCCCGGTGGGGAGTCCCTTGCCGAGGTCATAAAAGAACAGAGTCCCATTTGATAGCGGGGTCATTCTCGGCGCTGCAGTTGCTAAACATGTCAAAAATGGGACTCTATTTATTTTTCCCCATTAAATCACGCCCACTGTTTTGACCATTCTGCAAACAGAATGAAAGTTAATGTGTGATTTGATCCTGCATGTAAAGCAATATAGATATTCTCATTCCTTGTTCCAATTGTTAGCATTGGACATTTGCTGGGTCTAAAACTCACATTGCAGTGCAAAATTATCCAAAGAAAATCACATTTTCTACACCTCCAGCTTTATTTTCACACTCAGAACTGCACACCAATGAAACTCTGATACAATTGTCCACTTCACTTTTGCCAAGCCTTTCCTCTAAATATTCAACACAGAAAAATAAGGTCAATGCACGTCAATGTGGGTACACATAGGAATTATTGTTTCCACTCAGTTCAAAAAAAAAAATCGCAGACACCACTCTGAACTACAGGAGCAGCAAACTGACTTAATTCATTAAAAGATTGTATAGAAGAAAAACCTATTCATTCAGTCTTCTTTTTTCTTAAATGAATGAGTGGGGATTGGATAGTATAAATGATTTCCATCTGCATTGTACTGAGGATAGTAGACTGATTGAAGGATTCAAGCTGCTTGTCCCCAACTCCCCAGAAATACAAATGGTTGCCTGTAGTAATAGTTAATTAAACATAGAACATAGAACATTACAGCGCAGTACAGGCTCTTCGGCCCTCGATGTTGCGCCGACCTGTGAAACCACTCTAAAGCCCATCTACACTATTCCCTTATCGTCCATATGTCTATCCAATGACCATTTGAATGCCCTTAGTGTTGGCGAGTCCACTACTGTTGCAGGCAGGGCATTCCACGCCCTTACTACTCTCTGAGTAAAGAACCTACCTCTGACATCTGTCCGATATCTATCTCCCCTCAATTTAAAGCTATGTCCCCTTGTGCTAGACATCAACATCTGAGGAAAAAGGCTCTCACTGTCCACCCTATCCAATCCTCTGATCATCTTGTATGCCTCAATTAAGTCACCTCTTAACCTTCTCTCTACAGAAGCAGGACAGCATAGATTTTAACATTGCAACAAAATACCACTGTATTAAATTAGTGTTACTGCAGCTCAGTAATGAGGCAGATGACAGGCTGATCAGAATCACCACTTTATTTGAAAGACCATTCAGCACCATAATTGTGAACAGCTACTTAAATGATCATACAGCTTTTTAAAGCAAAATCTTGACAAAGTAATGGTTGACAAATGTATTCTGTATTCGAAAGAAATTATTGAAATCTGTCACACATACATTTGCTTGGAGACATGCCCTTCGGTGCACTCTCAGTTGGCTTTATAAAGCTATTGGGATACTTCATGCTGAATTTTCAAATCACTGGTGGTCCTAGAAGCGATAGATGGACAATTTCCTGCCACAAGCCGGACACCTGATCCATTTTTGTTCTGGGCGAGGCGATAAAGCGGTGAGTGGTCCATCAGGCCAATTGAAGGACCTATTAAAGCAGAAGCCAACTGGCCCCTCACTGAGTCAGAAACATAGCCAAGGAATGGAGGTGGCCACTTCAGAGCATCTCTCTCTCTCTCTCTCTCTCTCTCAGCTTCCACCTCAGCCTCCCCCTCAACCTTGCCCTCAGCTTCACCCTCTCTCTCAGCCTCACCCCCTCCTTCAGCTGCCTACCTCTGACATTGGGAGGGCAAACCCGCCAGTCCAATATCGGGGTTCCACCCTCCCTTCTCAATTGGACAGCCAGCATACACCATGCCCATTAATCAGCAAACCATATCAGACATTAAGCACCAGAATCAGAACTCAGTAACCCGCTGATGTTTAGTCCTGACGCCAGAACAAAAACTCAGTCTAATTTGCGTTGTTATCATTTGCAGTATTTACTTTTTGTCTCTCGATTAGAGTTAACAATTATTTTAAGTTTATCCACTTCCCAGATAAGAGGAACTCTCACAAGCTAACTTGTCAGTGTACTTCCCATTTGATCTATCAGATAGGATGCCACTGATTGTGGCAGAGTTGTTGAGAAATCATCATTAGTTAATCAAACTTGATTAAAAGCTTTATAATTATGCATGGGACAATAGGCCTAACTTGCCCTGAAAATTTCTGAATGCCTTCAATGGATTGAGTGACTATTTGCAGAATGAATATTTTTATTCTGACCCCATTTTATCAAGCATTGTTCCAGCTTTAGTTAATTTTACTGTCATCACAGCATTTTATTTTTAAATGAAGGACAAACAGAATGGTCTGTGGGTGGTCTTCAGCACCATTTACATCAATTATTTAGAATGGCTACATGACACTTTCGACACAAGTGGGATATTCACGTTCTTAACTCTGTCTGAAAGCTAACTCACAACGTTTCATCCTTTTCCTTCCACATGTACATACTATTAACACCCAAAAAATATTATTGATATTAATTTACATACTGCTTTTAAAGTAGCAAAATGTCCAAAAGCACTTCACGGAACTTAAACAAACATAAGTCTGATACTGAGCCACAACGGGATACTGGGACAGCTGACCGGAAACTTACTGAAAGATGTAGGTTTTAAGGTGTAGTGTTTGGGAGTGAGAGGTGGAAAGATTTAAGGAGGGGATTCCAGAAGTTAGCCGAAGCCAGCTGAAGGAATGACTCCTACGGTGGTGGAGTGGTGGGTGTAAATTGAGGGCGTGCAACAGAACAGAAATGGAGGACCGCATTGGAGATCTCCAGGGGTTGTATGGCTGTAGGTGGGGAGAGGCTATGGAGAGATTTGGGATTGAGAATTTTAGAATTGACATTTTTGAGAGTGATCAATTAACACTGAAAGTTATGATGCACTAGTGTAATTATTCTAAATATGGATCGACAACTTTATTCAATAGGAAACGTCACACTCAATCCTCTTTTTATTTCAACAGTAGATGAAGACCCTTTGTGTGAAACTTGATCCTGAGTGAGCTATTTGCTCCAGCATACGTTAACATTATTTGTTTTGTCATTTATCTGACCTTGTATTTCATTTGCGACCTAATGTAACCTATATGGGCTGAACTAAGAACACAGTTGATGGCGTAACTGTGACAGCCACCAAGCAACTGCGTCCACCCATCGCGATGAATCCTAATCAGCCATCGACAAAGAACCCAACATCACAAGAAAATTCTGAAATTTCAGTTTAAAGATGGGATTTTACTCATTGTGGGTGATTTAAATCAAATAAAAAGGGTTTTTTCACTCAGCTTCCTCTCTCAGCATCTCCCATTTGACTTGGGGTTGTAACAATGCTGATTGATCACCCTTTTTTCGTGAGTATAAACCACAGATAGCATCGGCCTGAGTGCCAAGATGGGCATTACTGCTGGCTTCATACTCTACCTTTCAACATAGACCAGGTAGACTAGGTACACAGATCTCAAATGCCAATGCTTTGAGCCAGCTCCCACTTCAACAGACGATATCCTAATCCACAGGAGATTGTCTTGGCTCTGAATTTTCTTGATACTCCGTCTATTTCGTCAGTCACATGTAGACATGGACAAACAGAGACCTGGTTTTATGGAAGGTAAAAAGGATGGTTCTCACTGGTTGGCATTTTGGCAAGTCAGAACAAATCAGGCCCTATATGCTGCACAAGGATGAAATCACCTGTCAAGAGAGGTTCTTCTGTGGGGATGCAGAGTGACAGTGCCAACCCCCCGGGCGACAGCACTTCTCCAAGGATCACACAGCATGCATCCTGGCCAGACCAAGATAAAGGTGACCAGGATCTACGTAAGGTGGCCAGGGATCGATAAGAGATAGAAAATGTAGTTAGCCATTGTGACCATCACCAGACTCAACAGGTCCATCCACCTGAAGCTAGATTGCACCCTTGGGAGTGGCCAGGAAGAACGTGAATGAGGCTCCACAACGGATTTACTGGCCCTTTTATGGGAATGCTGTTTAGGATTGTTGTAGACACCCACTCAAAATGGTTGGATGTCCAACACATGCGATTGACGACTGCAGCTGCCACTGTCGACGGGTTGTGACAAATGTTTGCCATATAGGGCCTACTGGAGGTGGTCTCGTCAGATAATGGCACCACTTTCACAGCCGAGGAGTTTAAACTCTTCATCAAGTCCAATGGGATTCAACACATATGTAAAGGTACCTACCACCCGGCTTCAAATGGGTTGGCTGAAACAGTCCAACCAGCCACTGCTACTCCGTTTAGCAGATTTCTTACTCTCGTACAACACAGCCCCACTCGTCAACACTGGGTTTACCCCAGCCAAGTTGCTAATGCGCAGATGCCTGAGAAGCTGCCTTAATCTCAGTTTTTCAAATTTGTCGGAGAGGGTGGAGACTAACCAAGCCTCACAGAAAGGCTACCACGACACAG
Source organism: Scyliorhinus torazame (assembly GCF_047496885.1). Classification (NCBI taxonomy): domain Eukaryota; kingdom Metazoa; phylum Chordata; class Chondrichthyes; order Carcharhiniformes; family Scyliorhinidae; genus Scyliorhinus; species Scyliorhinus torazame. The sequence goes on from NC_092728.1 coordinate 66,311,490, forward strand.
TCAAGGGGGACAGGTCATTTGAAGCCGAGGATTTAATTTACGTGTGAAACTTTGGAGGAGGGTTGTTGCCAGGACTGGCCCAGTGTCTTATATCATCGAACGACAAGGCCACAAAGTGAGTAAACATGTAGAAGGCGAGAAACTGTCGTCCCTGCGACTGGGTGTGCGGACCCAGTCCAAGTACCCAGGGCGGGATTCTCCCCTAACCGGCGGGGCGGGGGGTTCCGGCGTAATGGAGTGGCGGGAACCACTCCGGCGTCGGGCCGCCCCAAAGGTGCGGTGGTCTCCGCACCTTTAGGGGCCAAGCCCTCACCTTGAGGGGCTAGGCCCGCGCCGGAGTGGTTTCCGCTCTGCCGGCTGGCGGGAAAGGCCTTTGGCGCCACGCCAGCCGGCGCCGAAAGGTCTTCGCCGGGCGACGCATGCTCGTGAGCGTCAGCGGCTGCTGACGTCATCCCCGCGCATGCGCAGGGGAGGGGGTCTCTTCTACCTCTGCCATAGTGAAGACCATGGCGAAGGCAGAAGAAAAAGAGTGCCATCACGGCACAGGCCCGCCCGCGGATCGGTGGGCCCCGATCGCGGGTCAGGCCACCGTGGGGGCACCCCCCCGGGGCCAGATCGCCCGGCACCGCCCCCAGGAACCCAGAGCCCGCCCACGCCGCCTTGGCCCGCCGTCCAAAAGGTGGTTTAATCCACACCGGCGGGAGAGGGTCGACAGCGGCGGGACTTTGGCCCATCGTGGGCCGGAGAATGGCCGGGGGTGGGCCCGCCGACCGGCGCGGCGCGAATCCCACCCCCGCCGAATCTCTGGTGGCGGAGAATTCGGGACACGGCGGGGGCGGGATTCACGCCAGCCCCCGGCGATTCTCCGACCCGGGTCGGAGAATCTCCGGGGGGAGGCCCGGATCCCGCCCCGCTGCCTGCTTCCCTATTCTCCGGTGCCATTTTTCGGGCAGCGGTGGGATTACCGCCGCGCCGGTCGGGGCCATTGGCAGCGCCCCCCCCCCCGGCAATTCTCCGGTCCCCGGTAGCCCGAGTGGCTGACGAGTTTGGCCCAGTCCTGCCACCGTGGATCACTCACCTCACATACGGTGGGTCCTGGCAGGTAAGTGTGCTGAGGGGGAGGGGGGGGGGGTGGCGGACTGGACTGCGATCGGGGCCTACTGACTTGCAGGTGGGCTGGTTCCTACTTTACTCTGCTCCGGGCCCCTGTAGGGCTCCGCCATAATGCCCGGGGACCGGTGCGGAGAAGGGAATCCCCGCGCATGCACGGAAATACGGCGGCCGTTCCGTGCATGCACAAACTTGCGCGGTCGGATCGGCGCCAGCTGGAGCTGCGGGAATCACTCCGGTGTCAACCTAGTCCCCTAGAAAGGTGAGAATTCCTCACTTTCAGGGGCCGTTGACGCCGGAGTCGTTGGCGCCGGCTTTCCCGCCGGCTTGAGGACATAGCCCCATTTTTAGAGAATCCCGCCCATGGTGACCAGTAAGTGTCCGAAAGTCCCCTGATAGACATTTTAAAAATAAATTTAGAGTACTCAATTAATTTCTTTCCAATTAAAATGCAATTTAGCGTGTTCAATTCCACCTACCCTGCGCATCTTTGGGTTGTGGGGGTGAAACCCACGCAAATATGGGGAGAATGTGCAAACTCCACCCAGACAGTGACCCAGGGCCGGGATCAAACCTGGGACCTCGGCACCGTAGCCGCAGGGCTAATGCACTGCGCCACCGTGCTGCCCGTCTCCTGATAGACTGATCTTATGAACTGTTCTGTGGGCTTTCTTCCGGTAAATTCTCTTTCACTATAGTTGTAAATAAGAGTTTTCTGGTCTTTTTTTAAAGGAATTATACGATAAGATCATAAGTTATAGGAGCAGGATTAAGCTATTCAGCCCATTGAGTCTGTTCTGCCATTCGGGCCTGGCTGATATGTTTCTCCTCCCCATTCTCCTGCCTTTTCCCCATAACCCCTGATCCCCTTATTAATCAAGAAATCCCCTTATTAATCAAGAATAGCAGATTTGTGCTTGAGGTGCTGTTACCTATAGGGCTACAGACCAAGAACTGGAAAGTGCAATTAGACAGAATATTTATTTCTCAAAACATAAAAACTAGGAGCAGGAGTAGGCAATTTAGCCTCTCGAGCCTGCTCTACCGTTCAATACGATCATGGGTGATCTCATCATGTCTTCAACTCCAGCGTCCTGCCTGTTCTCCGTAACCCTTCAACCCATTACTAATTGAAAATCTGTCTAACCCGGCTGCAGCTAGGGTGCTCAAGGACTTTATGGAGCAGATGGGAGGAGTAGGCCCCTGGAGATTTAGCAGGCCTAGGAGTAAGGAGTTCTCATTTTTCTCCTATGTCCATAAAGTATATTCACGGATAGACTTTTTTGTATTGGGAAGGGCGCTGATCCCGAAGGTGACAGGGACGGAGTACACGGCAATAGCTATCTCGGACCACGCTCCACATTGGGTGGACCTGGAGATAGGGGAGGAAAAAGAGCAGCACCCGCACTGGAGAATGGACATGGGACTATTGGCAGATGAGGGGATATGTTTAAGGGTGAGGTGGGGAGTTGAAAGGTACTTGGAGCTTAACGACAATGGGGAGGTTCAGGTGGGAGTGGTCTGGGAGGTGTTGAAGGCCTCGAGGGGAGCTGATATCTATTAGGGCACATAAAGGAAAGCAGGAGGGTAGGGAAAGGGAGCGGTTGCTGAAAGAACTTTTGAGGGTGGACAGACAATATGCGGAGGCACCAGAGGAGGGACTGTACAGGGAAAGGCAAAAGCTACATGTAGAATTTGACTTGTTGACTACGGGTAATGCAGAGGCACAATGGAGGAAGGCACAGGGTGTACAGTATGAATATGGGGAGAAGGCGAGCCGGTTGTTGGCCCAGCAACTGAGGAAGAGGGGAGCAGCGAGGGAGATAGGGGGGGTGAGAGACGAGGAGGGAGAGATGGAGCGGGGAGCGGAGAGAGTAAATGGGGTGTTCAAGGTATTCTACGAAAGATTATATAAAGCTCAGCCCCCGGAAGGGAAGGAGAGAATGATGTGCTTTCTGGATCAGCTGGAATTCCCTAAGGTGGAGGAGCAGGAGAGGGCGGGACTGGGAGCACAGATTGAGATGGAGGAGGTAGTGAAAGGGATTGGGAGCATGCAGGCGGGGAAGGCCCCGGGACCAGACGGATTCCCGGTGGAATTTTATAGGAAGTATATGGACTTGCTGGCCCCGCTTCTGACGAGAACCTTTAATGAGGTTAGGGAAAGGGGGCAGTTGCCCCCGACTATGTCAGAGGCAAAGATATCGCTCCTCCTAAAGAAGGAAAAAGACCCGTTGCAATGTGGGTCCTATAGGCCCATTTCTCTTTTAAATGTGGATGCTAAGATTCTGGCCAAGGTAATGGCGATGAGGATAGAGGACTGTGTCCCGGGGGTGGTACATGAGGACCAGACTGGGTTTGTGAAGGGGAGACAGCTGAACACGAACATACGGAGGTTGCTAGGGGTAATGATGATGCCCCCGCCAGAGGGGGAAGCGGAGATAGTGGTGGCGATGGATGCCGAGAAAGCATTTGATAGAGTGGAGTGGGATTATCTGTGGGAGGTGCTGAGGAGATTTGGCTTCGGAGATGGATATATTGGATGGGTACAGCTGCTGTATAGGGCACCGATGGCGAGTGTGGTTACGAATGGACAGGGGTCTGATTATTTCCGGCTTTATAGAGGGACGAGGCAGGGATGTCCCCTGTCTCCGTTATTGTTTGCACTGGCGATTGAGCCCCTGGCCATGGCATTGAGGGGTTCCAGGAAGTGGAGGGTAATGCTTAGGGGAGGAGAAGAACACCGGGTATCTCTGTATGCGGATGATTTGTTGTTGTATGTGGCGGACCCGGTGGAGGGGATGCCAGAGATAATGCGGATACTTGGGGAGTTTGGGGATTTTTTGGGGTATAAATTGAACATGGGGAAAAGTGGTGCATCCGGGGGAGCAGAGCAGGGAAATAGAGGATTTACCGCTGAGGAAGGTAACAAGAGACTTCCGATATTTGGGGATTCAGATAGCCAAGAATTGGGGAACCTTGCACCGGCTTAATTTAACATGATTGGTGGAACAGATGGAGGAGGACTTCAAGAGATGGGACATGGTGTCCCTGTCACTGGCGGGTAGGGTGCAGGCGGTTAAAATGGTGGTTCTCCCGAGATTCCTCTTTGTGTTTCACGAAGGCTTTTTTTAAGAGAATTGAGAAAAGCATTATGAGTTTTGTGTGGGCCGGGAAGACCCCGAGAGTGAGGAGGGGGTTCTTCCAGCGTAGTAGGGATAGGGGGGGTTGTCACTACCAAGCCTAAATGATTATTACTGGGCCGCCAATATTTCAATGATGTGTAAGTGGATGGGAGAAGGGGAGGGAGCAGCATGGAAGAGATTGGAGAGGGCGTCCTGCAAGGGGACCAGTTTACAAGCAATGGTGACGGCAACGTTGCCGTTTTCACCGAAGGAATACACTACAAGCCCGGTGGTGGTGGCAACATTAAAAATTTTGGGGCAGTGGAGACGGCATGGGGGAAGGACGGGAGCCTCGGTGCGGTCCCCGATAAGAAATAACCATAGGTTTGTTCCGGGGAGAATGGATGGGGGATTTGGAGCATGGCAAAGAGCTGGGGTAGTACAATTGAGAGATCTGTTCGTAGATGGGACGTTTGCGAGTCTGGGAGCGCTGACGGAAAAATATGGGTTGCCCCAAGGGAATGCATTTCGGTATATGCAACTGAGGGCTTTTGCGAGGCAACAGGTGAGGGAATTCCCGCAGCTCCCGACGCAGGAGGTGCAGTATAGAGTGATCTCAGAGACATGGGTGGGGGATGGTAGGGTGTCGGACATATACAGGGAAATGAGGGACGAGGGGGAGATCATGGTAGATGAGCTGAAAGGGAAATGGGAAGAAGAGCTGGGGGAGGAGATTGAGGCGGGGTTGTGGGCTGACGCCCTACGTAGGGTAAACTCGTCGTCCTCGTGTGCCAGGCTAAGCCTGACACAATTTAAGGTGTTACACAGGGCGCATATGACAGGAGCACGGCTCAGTAAATTTTTCGGGGTAGAGGATAGGTGTGGGAGATGCTCGAGACGCCCAGCGAATCACACCTACATGTTCTGGTCATGTCCGGCATTACAGGGGTTCTGGGTGGGGGTGGCGAAGGTACTTTCGAAGGTGGTGGGGGTCCAGGTCGCGCCAAGCTGGGGGTTGGCTATATTCGGGGTTGCAGAAGAGCTGGGAGTGCAGGAGGCGAGAGAGGCTGATGTTTTGGCCTTTGCGTCCCTAGTAGCCCGGCGCAGGATATTGCTTATGTGGAAGGAAGCCAAACCCCCGGGCGTGGAGACCTGGATAAACGATATGGCAGGGTTTATAAAGTTAGAACGGATCAAGTTCGTATTAAGGGGTTTGGCTCAAGGGTTCACCAGGCGGTGGCAACCGTTCGTCAACTACCTCACAGAACGATAGAGGGAATGAAAAGAAAGAAAGAGAACAGCAGCAACCGGGGGGGGGGGGGGGGGGGGGAGGGGGAGGATCCGGGCGGGCTCTTAGGGATGTCATTGTATATGTATAGACATTTGTTGTAGGTAATGTATATTGGACTGTTGGATTGTATTTTTGGAGAGTAACTATTTTTGACAAGGCAGTGGCCATTTAGTTTTGTTTTTGTTTCTGTTTATATATTATTTATTTATTTGTTTTACACTGGCCACTATTATTTATATTGCTTTACTGTTGTTTAAAAGAAAAACCATGTACTGTTATGTTTGGCCAAAAAATCTTGAATAAAATATATTTGAAAAAAAAAGAAACTCTGTCTAACTCCTTAAATTTATTCACTGTCCCAGCATTCAGTTGGTTACAATGCTGAGGGAGTGCTGCACAGTGCGATGCACTGTATTTTGAGTTGTGTGTCACCTTTTGAGATACTAAACTGAGGAAATGGCTAGCGGACAGATTACATAATCTGTCCGCTGGGCAGCATGGTAGCTTGTGGTTAGCACAATTGCTTCACAGCTCCAGGGTCCCAGGTTCGATTCCCGGCTTGGGTCACTGTCTGTGCGGAGTCTGCACATTCTCCCCGTGTGTGCGTGGGTTTCCTCCGGGTGCTCCGGTTTCCTCCCACAGTCCAAAGATGTGCAGGTTAGGTGGATTGGCCATGATAAATTGCCCTTAGTGTCCAAAATTGCCCTTAGTGTTGGGTGAGGTTACTGGGTTATGGGGATAGGGTGAGAGTGTGGGCTTGGGTAGGGTGCTCTTTCAAAGAGCCGGTGCAGACCCGATGGGCCGAATGGCCTCCTTCTGCTCTGTAAATTCTATGAAAATAACACTATTCAAAGAAGAGCATCCTGCCAGCAGGTTGAGGCAGAAATGTGACGCGGCGGGGCGGAGCATCCCGCCAGACATCTGTGATTTGACTGGGTTTTTTTAACGGAAAGGCCGTAATTGGCCCAGAAGTGAGTTCTCCATCCAATTAGTGGCACTGGGCACAGATTGGAAATGGGAAAGGTGATGGAGGGTGATTTTAAAAAGCAAAAGCAGCAATTACTGGTTTGCATTGCCTAGAGGAATGGGCAGAAGAGCAGAGAATCAACACAATCAAAGTCCAAATAAGTGTCCAAACATGCATTCATCAGTTATTTAACCCACTCTGCTCAGCGATGGCACCTCAGTTTGTCAATTCCTTTTTTATGCAAGATTTTTGTTCAGCAGACACAATTCACAATGACTGCCCAATGTGTTCTCAGCAGTTCTGCACTAATGTGTACAACCAGATAATTTGCTTTTCCCATTATTAACGTTGAAAGTTTGATTCTGTCCCTTGCCTGCCTTCCCTTATCAAGCTCTTAAATGAGCACAGCTCCAGGTTAATTGGGGAATCGACTTGCCAGTCTCCACCACCCACCACTCCCTTAAACATTCCAATGTGTCACGGAGACATCCAGAAGAGCTATCTTCAGAGCAAGTGTATGCCCGACCTCACGTCTCTTATGTCTCATTTTGCTTTAACACAGAATATTCACAGAGTCTATTGAGGTGATGAAAATGTAAACCTTATTGAAGCATCTCTTACTATTAGCAAAAGGTCTTACAAGAAAGAACAGGATAATATGACTTTGCACCACTTGATTTAGAATCATAGAAGCCATTCTGCCCCTTGTTAAGAGCAGGCAGGGGACAGAATCAAACTTTCAATGTTAATAATGGGAAAAGCTAATTATTTGGTTGTACACTTTAGTGCACAACTGATCAAAAATCTTGCATAAAAAAGGAAGCCATTCTGCCCATTGAAACTGCACCAACCCTAGGAAAGAGCACGCTACCTAGGCCCATGCCCCGACCCTATCCCTGTAACCCCACCTCACCTTTGTGGTCACTACGGGGCAATGTAGCATGGCCAATCCACCTAACTTGCACATCTTTGGACTGTGGGAGGAAACCCACGCAGACACGGAGAGAAAGTGCAAACTCCACAGAGACAGTGACCTAAGGCCTGAATTAAATCTGGGCCCCTGGCTCTGTGAGGCGACAGTGCTAACCATTGTGCCACAATGCTGTGATGATGCATACTCTGTCTCATTAGTAATGTGTTGGGTGCTCTGGATCCGTGGAACACATACAGGCCACCAACACTTAAAATAGTGCAACACTATTTTGTTAAGTTAGAAACTGTTGACCATACTTTCACTGTGGGTTAACACGATGTTAGATTAAACTAAAGACCTATACCTGTCCTAACCAGTCTATGCACTCAGCACATGGTGAAGAACTGTGCTGTACACTGTAAGCTCTGTCCTACTGAGAGGCTGCATCCCGAATGAGCGGGAACTCTGATGCCCTCTGTCTATATAGTGAGTGTGCTCTAACTGGTGATTGGCTGCACTGTTGTGTGTGTTGATTGGTCTTGCTGTGTGTCCATCAGTGTGTGTGTCTGCACCATGATATACCGGTGTATCTTATGACAATTAGCATATCCACAGTTACAATTACCCCTTATACTACGTCTCCCCAAAGTCTCTGATTGATTTCTCAATCATTGCACAATGCAGCCATTGCCAGTAAATGGGATGTGCAGTAAACTGATCTCGATTTTGCATTGGTCTGATCTATCTTGTAGCATCTTCGACAATGTTAGTTGATAGCTTTGAGTCACAGTGAGCTAGAATATCAGCTGCTCACAGCATCTCTTTAATTTTGTCAAAAGACCTCTATTATCCTTCTTCCAACGGCATGTATCGTCTTGTACCAGCCAGAGTTGCTCATTGCCAAAACAGTGTCCGGTAAGAACTTGCTGACTTGAATTATCACACCCAAAAATCTCTGAAGCTCTGCCATATCGCGAGGAGCTGGAAACACCTTGATTGCTCATGTCTTCTGTCTATAGAACCCCTATAGTGCAGAAGGAAGCCATTCGGCCCATCAAATCTGCACCGACCCTTCCTGCACAGCTCGCATTCTGTGGTAATTTTCTGCATGAGTGGATCCATGGATCAGGGCAGTCCTTCTAGGGTAGTTGACGTGATGCCGAAAGAACTTAGACTCTTCATCCAGGGATAGGTGTCAAAAACCACCATTTGCATCTAGCTTAGTGAAGATTGAACTCATTTACAATTTATCTAAGCTCTGGTCTGCAAATGAACTTTACTTCCAACTGTTTAGTTCAGCTTGGTAAGATCCACACAAATTCTGATAGATCCTTTGCATCTTGGCACGGGGACCATTCCTGAACACCAGTTCATTGGTTCTGTCACAAATTAAAGAACCTCATGCATTAATAATAATAATAATCTTTATCGGCACAAGTAGGCTTACATTAATACTACAGTGAAGTTATTGTGAAAAGCCCCTAGTCGCCACATTCCGGCGCCTGTTCGGGTACACAGAGGGAGAATTCAGAATATCCAATTCACCTAGCAGCACATCTCTCGGGACTTGTGGGAGGAAATCGGAGCACCCGGAGGAAACCCACGCAGTCACAGGGAGAACGTGCAGACTCAGCACAAACAGTGACCCAAGCCGGGAACCGAACCTGGGACCCTGGTGCTGTGATGCAACAGTGCTAATCACTGTGCTACCATCCAATTCCTACTTTACCTTTGGTGAGAGTGGATGAGCGGCATTTCTGAGTGTAAAGAGATACACTAGCTTTGTTTTAGGAGTTAGATTGATATATTATGCTGTCTTCAGCTTTCCTAGTCCTAAGACCACAGGAAAGAAGAGCTTGAAAGATCATTCACTCCCATTGCTCTGCCATTCAACCTCTACCTCAATGCCATTTTCCCACACTATCCCTTTGATATCTTTAATATTTAGAAATCTATCAATCTATATCTTGAATATATTAATGACTGAGCCTCCATTGTTCTCTGGGGTCAAGGATTCCAAAGAATCCCCACCCTCAGTGAGTAAATTCAGCCTCATCACAATCCTAAATGATGTACCTCTTACTCTGACACTATGCCCCCGGTTCTAGACCACCCTCAGCCAGGGGAAACACACTTCCTGCATCTACCCTGTCGAGCCCTGTTAGAATTTTGTATGCTTCAATGAGATCACCTCTTATTCTTCTACACTCTAGAGAATATAGGCCCAGTGCTGAAGAGATCCTGAGAGGACAATCCCTTTATCCCAGGAAGCAATCTGGTGGATCTTCTCTTGCTCTTCCTCTATGGCAAGTATACACTTCCTTAGCTAAGGAGATCAAAACTGTATCAATATGGGTGCAGTCTCACCAGGTTGCAACTTTCAACCTGATCAAAGTTGTCCAGGAATGGCAAAGATTGTTGAAGGCTTTTTATTTCACCTGCTGCCACCATATAATATCCTTGTCTTGTTCCACGAATACAGAATATTCACAAAGTCTGCTGAGGTAAGGAAAACATTGGGCAAGATTCTCTTTTGGCTGATGCCAAAACCGTGATATGCGATTGGGCGAGAATAAGTTCTGACGGCAAAATCACGGCAGGTGCCGATTTGACGCCAGATCGCAATTCTCTGTCACCTCGACAGCGGCGTCAATATATTCCGGAACACACATACAGTAAACAATGTTTGCATGTCATTAGCGGGCCTGACCCGGTATTCTGCGGGTCAACACGATTCTCCGCCTCTGATGTGCTGAGTTCTCGATGGCGAGATTCATTTGTGCTTCTAAAAATTGTGAAACCGGCATCGTGACTGATGAGGGAGAGACAGAGGAGATAGGACACAGAAAGGCACAACTGTGGGCTGCTGGGCTGGACACTGACCAGGCTGGCTGCGGTAGGGGGGTGACACTGGCCATATGGGTGCCCCATCCCACACTCAACACTCCTCCATACACCCTCCCCCACCCGGCAGCTACCCACGGTGGCCCACCCAGGACAATGCCCACTGTGGCCTCTATGGGGGTGCCGGGCGGGGACTGCAGAGCATATTGCTAGCAAGGACAGTGTCAGCCGATGATACCGCTGGCATCAGGGACTGCGCCAGGGCCAGAGGCCCTACGGTGCCAGCTACCGACGGGGCTAGGGGTGCGGGGATGCGGGAGGGGTACATGCGGAGGCAGAGCCTGCACTGCCAACCAGGGCCACCATGTAAAACGTTGAACCTGGTGGGCACAAGGCTATGCACCATGCTAACATGTTGGTATTCAACCTCCTGCAGACAATGGATATTGGAATAAAACCAGCAATGGTGTCCTTCCTGCGAGTTGCCGCAGCCCTGGGGGATGGCCTGTGGCTGTACGAGCTGGAGTTGCTTGAGGGGGAGGAAGCTGCAGCTGTAGAGCGTGCCATAGAGGAACCCTAACCCTTCCTTTCTCTTGCAGTCCATAAAGTCCCACCTCCCTCCTCTGCCAGCACCCCTCCCCCCCCCCCCTTCCAATCAACACCACGCCCTGCCCCCCACCACCCCGAGAGCTTCCGATAAACCTTTGAGCCTGGCCATAGGGATCGGATGCTGGTTGGGAAAATTGAGCCCACGTTTTTGTTTTACAAGAAACTGTGAAAATGAGGATTGCGGAATTTTAACAATAATATTGAGATTATTGAGGAAGTCTACATCTGGCGTCGACATAATTGAAAGTGATATGATGTATAAGACATGCCCTGTTCTTTAAGGGCAAGCAACAAAAAAAAGTACTGGCTGGTTTGCAAGTGGAAAGTGGATTTCTTCTTGCCAGATTTTTGCATAATGTGAAAAAAATACATTTTCATTTCCTCAACATGTGAAAGACCTTTTTGAGTTCTGCAGTTCATAGAGTGAACTTGACGTTCTGTAGAGACGTTGAAGGAAGGACTGTTTATGATATTAACACAAAACGGCCATTAGTCTTTGAAAGAGAAGGATTATGCAGAAAGAATTAGTAATGTTTTGTATGCTTTCATTGTCGATTTGTGAGAAACGTGCCTTTGAGCATTGAACAACTTGGCACTACAGCTATCCAAAACAGGAAAGATTCACTTTGTGATTATTCTTACAATTTAGTGCCAAATGTATTTGTATTTTTTCTGCCTTATGTCAACAGTTTTTTTTTATCTTCAGCTCTTGATTTATTTTTAGTGTTTATTGCCCCAAGTGTCTGTGCTGGTAACACACAACATAAATACAATAATTGTTGAATTGCTTGCAAAGGAGTGACAGAATAAAGAGCTTTAAAGTTATGAAAACGTTCGAGTGGGTCACCATAGAGAAGATTTTTCCACTTGTGGATGCATCCAAAACTAAGGGCTGCAAATATAAAATAATCACATCTTTTTCTTCAGTTCTCTGACCAAAGGCAGGTCTGACCTACAGTGATAAGGCATCCAACTTGTGTAGGGCAAGGAAGCAGGTCACAAATAGGGCGACACGGTGGCACAGTGGTTCGCACTGCTGCCCCAGGGACAGGGACCTGGGTTCAATTTCAACTTTGGGTGACTGTGTGTGTGGAGTTTGCACTTTCTCCCCGTGTCTGCGTGGGTTTCCTCTGGGTGCTCTGGTTTCCTGCCACAGTCCAAAGATGTGCAGTTTAGGTGGCTTGGCTGCACTAAATTGCTCCTTAGTGTCCGAATGATGTGCATAATACGGGGTTACAGGGATAGGGCTGGGTGGACGGGGAGTGGAATTGGGTTTTTCAGAGGGTCAGTACAAAATCGATGGGCCAAATGGCTTCCTTCTGCACTGTAGGGAATCTTTGATTCTGTGAATCCACGTCAGCCCCAGAATGGGGGTCGACCCCTGTGCTATTGGCACCCAGCCTGATCCACGCCAGCCATCCAAACCAACTGGTCGCCCAAAAGATGCTGAGTTGCTGTTGCAACAAGCACTCTTTCATGCATTATGTAGCCCAGAGATTTAAGTTGAGTTGTCAGAAGTTCCATTCTTTCTTTCCATAACATAGATGACCAGAAATCTCTCCTACTCTTGCTGCCCGTCATTGGCATGTGTGGGAAGGGTTTATCGGTTGATGCTCAACCTATGGTCACGTTATGAATGCAACTTCCTTGGCCATCAATTTACTGCAGTGAAAGCAAGGTGAAGATTGTGTGGGCAGTCTCATTCATATCGGAATCAAGTAGCTGCCTCTGCCAATGATGTGGATGGCATAGAGCTTGGTGGGTGCTGCTCAGGTCCATTTTGGTCATCTGACTGAATGAGCAGGGTTCTCCTTGCCCACCCACACCCCAACAACAGGAAATGTCCACCATCAGCAACCTAAAGCCAAGAATCCAATCTTTGGAACAACCACAGCTTTGTGGCCTTCGCATCTGCGCAGTTGCTTCAGTATTTCTGCCATTGCTTCAAATTCTCTTGCACTATGTGAGCACCAGTAGCCTTATCACATTGCAGAGCTGTTTCCAGTGGAAACAATTGTGGAATAAAAATATGCCTTAAAATGTTGGCAGGAGGTGAACAGAAAATGAAGTACTAAAACAAAATAAGTAAATTATTCTTCCCTTAACCCTCTCTGTAACATTTTTTATTTTTTAAATTTAGAGTACCCAATTCATTTTTTTCCAATTAAGAGGCAATTTAGCGTGGCCAATCCACCTACCCTGCACATCTTTGGGTTGTGGGGGCGAAACCCGCTCAAACACGGGGAAAATGTGCAAACTCCACACGGGCAGTGACCCAGGGCCGGGATCGAACCTGGGACCTCGGCGCCATGAGGCAGATGTGCTAACCACTGTGCCACCGTGCTGCCCTCTGTAACATTAACCACCATGGAATGAGGTGTTTTTTTTTCTCCCTCATCAACACATTATTACAATGGCCAGTCACTAATAAATGATGTGATCAGTGTGTTCACGTCATCTTCAGGGTTTCCATCGCACTTCCTGATGATGTTACCTTGGTGCAAGCCAGTGTGTCTGAGGAAATTCACGGACGTGAATAAAGGAAGTGGCGATTGCACAACTACAAAATAAAATAATGGTTGCTAATAATGGGGATTAAACAGTGTGCAAAATAATCAAATCACTTGTTTCTGCCTGAAAGGGTACAGTTAAGTTGGCTAAATGCTGTACTCTGAGCCTCGCCTCAGACACCGAACCCGGCCACTTTGAAAGCTGTGGTCAGGAATAGTTGCTAATATTTTCCCATTTTGTCAGCAAAGGTCAGAGGTGATTGCTACAAGCAGGTGGGCGGATTGGAGAAATAGGTTTCAATCTTGTTTTACCTCCCATGTAAAGTCAAAGGTTTAAGCGACGTCTGAAAATAAAACAAATGCCACTCTCTTGGATGGCTTTTACAACAGCTGTGAAAGCACTAGGGGATATCGTTAGTTGAAGGGTAGAAAGGAAGTGGCAATTTTTAATGAGGACTTCTCAGAAGAAGGGAAACAACAAGTTGAAGAGCGATCGGAGGTGGTGCGCGCTAATGATATCTATAGTTGCCAAAAAATTGAGATTTTGAAAATAACTCTGCCAGCATTTTTTTTTAAACCCTGGGAGGAAAAACGACTTTCTTTAAACCTACAAGCATCACTCATGAAATGATATATACCAGCAATATTTTCTCTGAGATACTTTGTGAGCATTGTCTTGAGTTGCAATTATCATAATCAGAACATGTGAGCACATTAGGAGTGGCACTTGTGTGTTAGATTGCAAGACCATCAAATTCATTCATATTCTTAAATCAAAATGGGTAATTACACCCTCTAATCATGCTGCACAATATGTAAAATAAATTTGTCTTTCTGAGCATTCTGCAACTGTTTTCCGATATCTCATTAAACCATGACGTTCAAACTCTGTCAATTTCCATTGTGTCACAGGATTCATTACACTGATGTATATTATAGTAAGAAGCCTTACAACACCAGGTTAAAGACCAACAGGTTTGTTTCAAATCACTAGCTTTCGGAGAACTGCTCCTTCCTCAGGTGAAGGAGCAGTGCTCCGAAAGCTAGTGACATCGAAACAAACCTGTTGGACTTTAACCTGGTGTTGTAAGACTTCTTACTGTGCTCACCCCAGTCCAACGCCGGCATCTCCACATCATGGTGTATATTATGTTAGTTTTAATTTTAATATTATTTAAAATCTTGTTATAATTTAGCTTTACGAAGAGCATGTGAACCCTTACTAAGCTTTGTATGAATTGTGTTTTAAAGCCTCAGTCACGGTACATTTTAGCCAATATTATTCTTTAACTCGTCAGCAGCTGAAATTTCTAAGGCATTGTCATGTCACTGGGCAGACCATAGCCGGAATTCTCTGGCCGTCGGGATTTTCTGTTCCTCCCCGGTAGCGCACCCCCGCCCGTTGGTTTCCCGGTGGTGTGGGGTGGCTTCAATGGAAAACCCCGGTGACAAGCGGCGGGAGTAGAGAATCCCACTGCCACCGAACGGCGCTCCACCGAGAAATACGTGGCTGGGGGCTCAGAGAATCCAGCCCAATTTTTCAAACTTTAGACACTAGAAGAAGAATCTTTCCCGTTTTTGCACAGAATGCCGGCTGTGGTGAGAAAACCGCCGTGCAGCTCGTCCGCTGCACCACCGACTTTTCTCGCCACATTGTGCAGCACTCTGTGGAAAAAGATTCTGCAAGACATATCCCCACTGTCATGCTGGCGGGTCGGTGAAAAGCTGGCAGGGCGATACTTCAGAGTTTGGGGCGATCGCCAATTTAAAAAATATCAAAGAACTACCCCCCCCCCCTTCCCACCCCCACACCCCACCCATCCAAAAGGGGAACAATGGGCAGTGCAAGAATGCCAGAGGGTGGTGTCATGGGGCAGTACAAGGTTGCCAGGGGGCAGTGCCAGGGTTTTGCCTGGGCATGACACCCCCCACACACCAAGGGTCTATACTTACCAGTGAGTCTCGCGGGGTTTGGGGGAGTGGGGTCTCCATCCAGTTCCCGTTTTTGAAACCTATTATGGACAAATCACAATGTGGGGGGGGTTCATACTGCAGAGAAATCTAGACATTTCATATAATATTGCTGCCCTTTATGGACTTGAACCTCGTTATGCCACTGGCCGGGGGCGGGGAGGGGAGGGGGGCTGAATACGAGAACGAGATTCACACGGGATTTTGTGCCTGCAGAATCGCCGCTTTGCCCGTTGAGACCCAGTGAAAAATCCGACGTGTGTGGACCTTACCCGGCAATTTCAAATTTCCGATGGGCAGAGATACACTAACCAAACCCTTCCATAACTGCCTCCAACACTGAGCACGCCATTTCAGAATTGAAATTTACCCTCAGGATACTCGTTCTGACAACCACAGGCATAGGGGCCTGGAGTGATTAACAGCAGAGGTTGCTGCAGTTGTATCAACATGTAAAATGTATTTGAAAGTTAACTGACTGAACAATCAACACGTTGGTCACCCACAGAGGCTGTAGTTTTAATCGTGGGCAGTGGTGTGAACCTCAGCAGTGCGATTGACTGGAAGATCTGGCCAAGTGCATTGAAACAAACACGATGGGCTGGATTCTCCGCATCTCTGTGCCGCAATCGCGGCCGGCACCGGGGCGGACAATGCAGTTTGCCGCCGACTGGCCGAGTTCCCGACGGCATGGAACTAGCCTGCTATTGCCGGTCGGGATGCTCACGTGGTGGCTGTGGGCTCAGTCCGTGGCCGTCCTCGTCTGGGGCGGGCAGATCAGATTCCAGGGGGGTGCCTTATCGGCGGCTGGGGAATTAATGTGCGGGGTTTGACGGTCAGGCGCGCGGTCGATCGGAGAGTCTCTTTCTTGGGTCTGTCTCCGCGGTCTGAGTCCGTTGGAGGCCTCCACCATGCCCATTCGTGGCCTCTGACCCGGAAGTGCGGGGGCCCATATCTGCACCAAAAGCTGCGAGATTCACTCCAGGTCCCTGCCAGCCCCTGCAGGGCTATGAATTAATTTCATTTTTTTGCATAAGTGTCAGGAGTAAAACTCCACCTCTTTACGCTGGCGTGGGGACAGAGGGCGGAATTCTCGGATCCTGAGGCTAAGTGTTGACGCCATCGTAAATGCTGTTGTGTTTCTCGACGGCATCAACATGGCCTCAGGGGCAGCAATTCTGACCCCTACAGGGGGCCAGCACGGCACTGGAACAACCCACGCTGCTCCAGCTGCCAATACCGGTGTCAAACGGGCGCCACGGGTCTGCGCATGCGCAGTGGGACCGGCGCCAATGCGCGCATGTGCAGTGGCTCCCTCCTCCGTGCCGGCCCCGACGCAACATGGCGTAGGGCTACAGGGCCCGGCATGGAACAAAAGAGGACCAATTCGCGCTGGTCCCGCCGATTCTCCGGCAGGCCCCCGGGGTGAGAGAACCCCGCCCATAGTCTCAATAATGGAGAACCAGCCCTCGATTACAGCAGTCATTTTCTAACTCAGAGTTGCAACTCGCCGGTGGGTCGCGGGTGGGTGTCGGGAGGGTCGCAGAGCGATCAGTCCCGGCTTTCCTGAGCGCCATGTGAAGTGACTAACGGCCGCGACCAGCTTTCCCGTGTGCCGGCCGTTCCGCGCATGCGTGCCCCTCAGCCGGATGTAACAGTTCGCAGCGGTGCAGACCGCCTCCTCCATATGTCAGTGCGCTGTCCGAGTGTGGTGAAACCATTGTGTTGTATTGTGCTGCCACAGTATTACGTGTTGTACAGTATTGCCACTATATTACATGTTGTACGGTTTTGGCTCTGCCCGTGGCTCCTCCCCCGCGGGCCTGGGTATATAAGCAGCAGACCTCTCACACTGCCTCATTCTGGAGCACGCTGCCAGCTCTGCTGTAAGTCAATTAAAGCCATAGTTAATTCACTCTGCGTTCTCAGTCTTAATTGATGGCATATCACCAAGGAGCAGATTTTTTTTTCCTCATTGATTAGGCTTCCTGCCAGAAGTGGCGGCAGAGAGCAGGTCACCGCCCAGTGCACTAATGTCACGTTCTCTGGGTGCAGAATTACTGAGAAGAGCTTCCTCCATTTTGTAGCTGCTCGCAAGCAAGCAACAGGACTGTGTGAAGAACTGAAGATGGATCGTTTTGGACTAAAGAAAAGAAGAACAGAGACACAAACAGGCCGGGATCTCACAACTGCATCTGTTGGAAAGAGCGTTGCAGGGGAGTCCATGGCAGGACAAAGCCATGCTGGTGTGAGCTCCAGCACCTCTGGTGAACAACCCATACAGAAATGTAACATTGAATGGCGAAGCAAATGAGATCGTGAAGAACAAGTAGGCTCACCTGTCGCATTAATGGTAAGCGAAAATGATGGATCCCGAAGGTCGGCTGGGGTGGGTCCCAAAGGTCGGTTGCGGTGGGCCCCAAGGGCGGTCGGCGTGGGTCACGAAGGGCGGTCAGCGTGGGTCCCGAAGATCGGTCAGCGTTGGTCCCGAAGGTCGGTCAGCGTGGGTCCTGAAGGTTGGTCCTCGTGGGTCCTGAAGGTCGGTCAGCGTGGGTCCTGAAGGTTGGTCCTCGTGGGTCCTGAAGGTCGGTCAGTGTGAGTCCGGGAGGTCGGTCGGCGTGGGTCCTGAATGTTGGTCGGCATGGGTCCTGAAGGTCGGTCAGCGTGGGTCCTGAAGGTCGGTCAGCGTGAGTCCCGAAGGTCAGTCAGCGTGGGTCCTGAAGGTCGATCAGCGTGGGTCCCAATTGGTGTGGGTCCCAATAGTCGGTCAGCGTGGGTCCCGAAGGTCAATCAGCGTGGGTCCTGAAGGTCAATCAGCGTGGGTCCCAATAGTCGGTCAGCGTGGGTCCCGAAGGTCAACCAGCGTGGGTCCTGAAGGTCAATCAGCGTGGGTCCCAATAGTCGGTCAGCGTGGGTCCCGAAAGTCAGTCAACGTGGGTCCCTAAGGTCGGTCAGCGTTGATCCTGAACGTCGTTGGTGTGGGTCCCGAATGTCGGTCACCATGGGTCCTGAAGGTCAGTCAGCGTGGGTCCCGAAGGTCGGTCAGCGTGGGTCCCGAAAGCCAGTCAGCGGGGGTCATGAAGTTCAGTCAGCGTGGGACCTGAAGGTCAATCAGCGTGGGTCCCAATAGTCGGTCAGCGTGTGTCCCGAAGGTCGGTCAGCGTGGGTCCCGACGGTTGGTCAGCGTGGGTCCTGAAGGTCGGTCAGCGTTGGTCCTGAAAGTTGGTCAGTGTGGGTCCTGAAAGTCGGTCAGCGTGGATCCTGAAGGTCGGTCAGCGTGGATCCTGAAGGTCAGTCAGCGTGGGTCCTGAAGGTCAGTCAGCGTGGGTCCTGAACGACGGTCAGAGTAGGTCCTGAAGGTCGGTCAGCGTGGATCCCGAAGGTCAGTCAGCGTGGGTCCTGAAAGTTGGTCAGCGTGGGACCAAAGGACGGTCAGTATGGGTCCTGAAGGTCGATCAGCGATCAGCGTGGGTCCCGTAGGTCAGTCAGCATGGGTTCCGAAGGTTGATCAGCATGGGTCCTGAAGGTCAGTCAGTTTGGGTCCCAAAGGTCAGTCAGCGTGGGTCCTGAAGGTCGTCAGCGTGGGTCCTGAAGGTCGTCGGCGTGGGTCCCGATGGTCGCTCGGCATGGGTCCTGAAGGTCGGTCAGCATGGGTTCTGATGGTCGATCAGCGTGGGTCCCCAAGGTCGGTCAGCGTGCGTGATGAAGGTCATCGGCGTGGGTCCCGAAGGTCAGTCAGCGTAGGTCCGGAAGGTCGGCGGTATAGGTCCTGAATGTCGGTCAGCGTGTGTCCTGAAGGTCAGTCGGCGTGGGTTCCGAAGGTTGATCAGCGTGGGTCCCGAAGGTCGGTCAGCGTGGGTCCAGAAGGTCAGTCAGCGTGGGTCCCGAAGGTCGATCAGCGTGGGTCCCAAAGGTCGGTCAGCGTGGTCCCGATGGTCGGTCAGCGTGGGTCTTGAAGGTCATCGGCGTGGGTCCCGAAGGTCGGTCAGCGTGGGTCCTGAAGGTCGACGGCGTAGGTCCTGAAGGTCGGTCAGCGTGCGTCCCGAAGGTCGGTCAGCGTGCGTCCCGAAGGTCGGTCAGCGTGGGTCCCGAAGGTCGGTCAACGTGGGTCCCAATCGTCGGTCAGCGTGGGTCCTGAAGGTCATCACTGTGGGTCCCGAAGGTCGGTCAGTGTGGGTCCTGAAGGTCGGCGGCGTAGGTCCTGAAGGTCAGTCAGCGTGGGTCCCGAAGGTCGGTCAACGTGGGTCCCGATGGTCGGTCAACGTGGGTCCCGATGGTCGGTCAGCGTGGGTCTTGAAGGTCGTCGGTGTGGGTCCCGAAGGTCGGTCGGCATGGGTCCTGAAGGTCGTCGGTGTGGGTCCCGAAGGTCGGTCGGCATGGGTCCTAAAGGTCGGTCAGCGTGGGTCCTGAAGGTCGGTCAGCATGGGTCCTGAAGGTCGGTCAGCGTGGGTCACGAAGGTCGGTCAACGTGGGTCCCGATGGTCGGTCAGCGTGGGTCCCAATAGTCGGTCAGCGTGGGTCCCGAAGGTCAGTCAGCGTGGGTCCCGATGGTCGGTCGGCGTGGGTCTTGAAGGTCATCGGCGTGGGTCCCAAAGGTCGGTCAGCGTGGGTCCTGAGGGTGGTGGCGTAGGTCCTGAAGGTCGGTCAGCGTGCGTCCCGAAGGTCGGTCAGCGTGGGTCTCAAAGGTCGGCCAGCGTGGGTCCCCAAGGTCGGTCAGCGTGCGTGATGAAGGTCATCGGCGTGGGTCCCAAAGGTCAGTCAGCATAGGTCCGGAAGGTCGGCGGCATAGGTCCTGAATGTCGGTCAGCGTGGGTCCTGAAGGTCAGTCGGCGTGGGTTCCGAAGGTTGATCAGCGTGGGTCCCGAAGGTCGGTCAGCGTGGGTCCCAAAGGTCAGTCAGCATAGGTCCGGAAGGTCGGCGGCATAGGTCCTGAATGTCGGTCAGCGTGGGTCCTGAAGGTCAGTCGGCGTGGGTTCCGAAGATTGATCAGCGTGGGTCCCGAAGGTCGGTCAGCGTGGGTCCAGAAGGTCAGTCAGCGTGGGTCCCGAAGGTCGGTCAGCGTGGGTCCCAAAGGTCGGTCAGCGTGGTCCCGATGGTCGGTCAGCGTGGGTCTTGAAGATCATTGGCGTGGGTCCCGAAGGTCGGTCAGCGTGGGTCCTGAAGGTCAGCGGCGTAGGTCCTGAAGGTCGGTCAGCGTGCGTCCCGAAGGTCGGTCAGCGTGGGTCCCGAAGGTCGGTCAACGTGGGTCCCAATCGTCGGTCAGCGTGGGTCCTGAAGGTCATCACTGTGGGTCCCGAAGGTCGGTCAGTGTGGGTCCTGAAGGTCGGCGGCGTAGGTCCTGAAGGTCGGTCAGCGTGTGTCCCGAAGGTCGGTCAACGTGGGTCCCGATGTTCGGTCAACGTGGGTCCCGATGGTCGGTCAACGTGGGTCCCGATGGCCGGTCAGCGTGGGTCTTGATGGTCGTCGGTGTGGGTCCCGAAGGTCGGTCGGCATGGGTCCTGAAGGTCAGTCAGTGTGGGTCCTGAAGGTCGGTCAGCGTGGGTCCCGAGGTCGGTCAACGTGGGTCCCGATGGTCGGTCAGCGTGGGTCCCAATAGTCAGTCAGCGTGGGTCCCGATGGTCGGTCAGCGTGGGTCTTGAAGGTCATCGGCGTGGGTGCCAAAGGTCGCTCAGCGTGGGTCCTGAGGGTGGCGGCGTAGGTCCTGAAGGTCAGTCAGCGTGCGTCCCGAAGGTCGGTCAGCGTGTGTCCCAAAGTTCGGTCAGCGTGGTCCCGATGGTCGGTCAGCGTGGGTCTTGAAGGTCATCGGCGTGGGTCCCGAAGGTCGGTCAGCGTGGGTCCTGAAGGTCGGTCAACGTGGGTCCCAATCGTCGGTCAGCATGGGTCCTGAAGGTCATCACTGTGGGTCCCGAAGGTCGGTCAGTGTGGGTCCTGAAGGTCGGCGGCGTAGGTCCTGAAGGTCGGTCAGCGTGGGTCCCGAAGGTCGGTCAACGTGGGTCCCGATGGTCGGTCAACGTGGGTCCCGATGGTCGGTCAATGTGGGTCCCGATGGCCGGTCAGCGTGGGTCTTGAAGGTCGTCGGTGTGGGTCCCGAAGGTCGGTCGGCATGGGTCCTGAAGGTCGTCGGTGTGGGGCCTAAAGGTCGGTCAGCGTGGGTCCTGAAGGTCGGTCAGCGTGGGTCCTGAAGGTCGGTCAGCGTGGGTCCCGAAGGTCGGTCAACGTGGGTCCCGATGGTCGGTCAGCGTGGGTCCCAATAGTCGGTCAGCGTGGGTCCCGAAGGTGAGTCAGCGTGGGTCACGATGGTCGGTCAGCGTGGGTCTTGAAGGTCATCGGCGTGGATCCCAAAGGTCGGTCAGCGTGGGTCCTGAGGGTGGCGGCATAGGTCCTGAAGGTCGGTCAGCGTGGGTCTCAAAGGTCGGCCAGCGTGGGTCCCGAAGGTCGGTCAACATGGGTCCCGATGGTCGGTCAGCGTGGGTCCCAATAGTCAGTCAGCGTGGGTCCTGAAGGTCGGTCAACGTGGGTCCCGATGGTCGGTCAGCGTGGGTCTTGAAGGTCATCGGTGTGGGTCCCAAAGGTCGGTCAGCGTGGGTCCTGAGGGCGGCAGCGTAGGTCCTGAAGGTCGGTCAGCGTGCGCCCCGATGGTCGGTCAACGTGGGTCCCAATCGTCGGTCAGCGTGGATCCTGAAGGTCATCACTGTGGGTCCCGAAGGTCGGTTAGTGTGGGTCCTGAAGGTCGGCGGCGTAGGTCCTGAAGGTCGGTCAGCGTGGATCCCGAAGGTCGGTCAGCGTGGGTCTCAAAGGTCGGCCAGCGGGGGTCCTGAAGGTCGGTCAACGTGGGTCCCAATCGTCGGTCAGCGTGGATCCTGAAGGTCATCACTGTGGGTCCCGAAGGTCGGTCAGTGTGGGTCCTGAAGGTCGGCGGCGTAGGTCCTGAAGGTCGGTCAGCGTGTGTCCCGAAGGTCGGTCAGCGTGGGTCTCAAAGGTCGGCCAGCGGGGGTCCTGAAGGTCGTCGGTGTGGGTCCCGAAGGTCGGTCGGCATGGGTCCTAAAGGTCGGTCAGCGTGGGTCCTGAAGGTCGGTCAGCGTGGGTCCCAATGGTCGGTCAGCGTGGGTCGCGAAGGTCGGCCAGAGTGGGTCCTGAAGGTCGTCGGCGTGGGTCCCAAACGTCGGTCGGCGTGGGTCCCGTAGGTCGGTCAGCGTGGGTCCAGAAGGTCAGTCAGCGTGGGTCCCCAAGGTCGGTCAGCGTGGGTCCCAAAGGTCGGTCAGCGTGGTCCCGATGGTCTATCAGCGTGGGTCTTGAAGGTCATCGGCGTGGGTCCCGAAGGTCAGTCAGCGTGGGTCCTGAAGGTCGGCGGCGTAGGTCCTGAAGGTCGGTCAGAGTGCGTCCCGAAGGTCGGTCAGCGTGGGTCCCGAAGGTCAGTCAACGTGGGTCCCAATCGTCGGCGGCGCGGGTCCTGAAGGTCATCACTGTGGGTCCCGAAGGTCGGTCAACGTGGGTCCCGATGGTCGGTCAACGTGGGTCCCGATGGTCGGTCAACGTGGGTCCCCAAGGTCGGTCAGCGTGGGTCCCAAAGGTCGGTCAGCGTGGTCCCGATGGTCTATCAGTGTGGGTCTTGAAGGTCATCGGCGTGGGTCCCGAAGGTCAGTCAGCGTGGGTCCTGAAGGTCGGCGGCGTAGGTCCTGAAGGTCGGTCAGAGTGCGTCCCGAAGGTCGGTCAGCGTGGGTCCCGAAGGTCAGTCAACGTGGGTCCCAATCGTCGGCGGCGCGGGTCCTGAAGGTCATCACTGTGGGTCCCGAAGGTCGGTCAACGTGGGTCCCGATGGTCGGTCAACGTGGGTCCCGATGGTCGGTCAACGTGGGTCCCGATGGCCGGTCAGCGTGGGTCTTGAAGGTCGTCGGTGTGGGTCCCGAAGGTCGGTCGGCATGGGTCCTGAAGGTCGTCGGTGTGGGTCCCGAAGGTCGGTCGGCATGGATCCTAAAGGTCGGTCAGCGTGGGTCCTGAAGGTCGGTCAGCGTGGGTCCCGAAGGTCGCTCAGCATGGGTCCCGAAGGTCGGTCAACGTGGGTCCCGATGGTCGGTCAGCGTGGGTCCCAATAGTCGGTCAGCGTGGGTCCCGAAGGTCAGTCAGCGTGGGTCCCGATGGTCGGTCAGCGTGGGTCTTGAAGGTCATCGGCGTGGGTCCCAAAGGTCGGTCAGCGTGGGTCCTGAGGGTGGCGGCGTAGGTCCTGAAGGTCGGTCAGCGTGCGTCCCGAAGGTCGGTCAGCGTGGGTCTCAAAGGTCGGCCAGCGTGGGTCCCGAAGGCCGGTCAACACAGGTCCCGATGGTCGGTCAGCGTGGGTCCCAATAGTAGGTCAGCATGGGTCCCGAAGGTCGTTCAACGTGGGTCCCGATGGTCGGTCAGCGTGGGTCCCAATAGTCGGTCAGCGTGGGTCCCGAAGGTCAGTCAGCGTGGGTCCCGATGGTCGGTCAGCGTGGGTCTTGAAGGTCATCGGCGTGGGTCCCAAAGGTCGGTCAGCGTGGGTCCTGATGGTGGCGGCGTAGGTCCTGAAGGTCGGTCAGCGTGCGTCCCGAAGGTCGGTCAGCGTGGGTCCCGAAGGTCGG
Source organism: Scyliorhinus torazame (assembly GCF_047496885.1). Lineage (NCBI taxonomy): Eukaryota > Metazoa > Chordata > Chondrichthyes > Carcharhiniformes > Scyliorhinidae > Scyliorhinus > Scyliorhinus torazame. Next base: position 66,335,424 of record NC_092728.1, read on the forward strand.
TCAACGTGGGTCCCAATCGTCGGTCAGCGTGGATCCTGAAGGTCATCACTGTGGGTCCCGAAGGTCGGTTAGTGTGGGTCCTGAAGGCCGTCGGCGTGGGTCCTGAAGGTCGGCGGCGTAGGTCCTGAAGGTCGGTCAGCGTGGGTCCCGAAGGTCGGTCAGCGTGGGTCTCAAAGGTCGGCCAGCGGGGGTCCTGAAGGTCGTCGGTGTGGGTCCCGAAGGTCGGTCGGCATGGGTCCTAAAGGTCGGTCAGCGTGGGTCCTGAAGGTCGGTCAGCGTGGGTCCCAAAGGTCGGTCAGCGTGGGTCGCGAAGGTCAGCCAGAGTGGGTCCTGAAGGTCGTCGGCATGGGTCCCAAAGGTCGGTCGGCGTGGGTCCCGTAGGTCGGTCAGCGTGGATCCTGAAGGTCGTCGCCCTGGGTCCCGAAGGTCGGTCGGCGTGGGTCCTGAAGGTCGTCGGCGTGGGTCCCGAAGGTCGGTCGGCGTTGGTCCTGAAGGTCGTCGGCGTGGGTCCCAATGGTCGGTCAGCGTGGGTCCCAATAGTCGGTCAGCGTGGGTCCCGAAGGTCAGTCAGCGTGGGTCCCGATGGTCGGTCAGCGTGGGTCTTGAAGGTCATCGGCGTGGGTCCCAAAGGTCGGTCAGCGTGGGTCCTGAGGGTGGCGGCGTAGGTCCTGAAGGTCGGTCAGCGTGCGTCCCGAAGGTCGGTCAGCGTGGGTCCCGAAGGTCGTCGGCGTGGGTCCCAATGGTCGGTCAGCGTGGGTCCCGAAGGTCGGTCAGCGTGCGTCCCGAAGGTCAGTCAGCGTGGGTCCTGAAGGTCGGTCAGCATGGGTCCTGAAGGTCGTCGGCGTGGTTCCTGGAGGTTGGTCAGCGTGGGTCCTGAAGGTCGTCGGCATGGGTCCCGAAGGTCGGTCGGCATGGGTCCTGAAGGTCGGTCAGCGTGGGTCTTAAGGTCGGTCACCGTGGGTCCTGAAGGTCGGTCAGCGTGGGTCCTTAAGGTCGGTCAGCGTGGGTCCTGAAGGTCGTCGGCGTGGTTCCTGAAGGTCGGTCAGCGTGGGTCCTGAAGGTCGTCGGCATGGGTCCCGAAGGTCGGTCGGCGTGGGTCATGAATGTCGTCGGCATGGGTCCCGAAGGTCGGTCGGCGTGGGACCTGGATGTCGGTCAGTGAGGGTCCCGAAGGTCGGTCAGCGTGGGTCCCGAAGGTCGGTCAGCGTGGGTCCTGAATGTCGTCGGCATGGGTCCTGAAGGTCGTCGGCGTGGGTCCCGATGGTCGGTCAGCGTGGGTCCCGAAGGTCGGTCAGCGTGGGTCCTGAGATCATTGGCATGGGTCCCGAAGGTCGGTCGGCATGGGTCCTGAAGGTCAGTCATCGTGGATCCTGAATGTCGTCGGCATGGGTCCTGAAGGTCGGTCGGCATGGGAACTTAAGGTCAGTCAGTGTGGGTCCTGGAGGTTGGTCAGCGTGGGTCCTGAAGGTCGTCGGCATGGGTCCTGAAGGTCAGTCATCGTGGGTCCTGAATGTCGTCGGCATGGGTCCTGAAGGCCGTCGGCGTGGGTCCTGGAGGTTGGTCAGCGTGGGTCCTGAAGGCCGTCGGCGTGGGTCCTGAAGGCCGTCGGCGTGGGTCCTGGAGGTTGGTCAGCGTGGGTCCTGAAGGCCGTCGGCGTGGGTCCTGAAGGTCGGTCGGCATGGGTCCTGAAGGTCGGTCAGCGTGGGTCCCGAAGGTCGGTCGGCGTGGGTCCCGAAGGTCGGTCGGCGTGGGTCCCGAAGGTCGGTCGGCGTGGGTCCCGAAGGTCGGTCAGCGTGGGTCCCGAAGGTCGGTCGGCGTGGGTCCCGCAGGTCGGTCAGCGTGGGTCCCGAAGGTCGGTCAGCGTGGGTCCCGAATGTCAGTCGGCGTGGGTCCTGAAGGTCGGTCAGCGTGGGTCCCGAATGTCAGTCGGCGTGGGTCCTGAAGGTCGGTCAGCGTGGGTCCCGAATGTCAGTCGGCGTGGGTCCCGAATGTCAGTCGGCGTGGGTCCTGAAGGTCGGTCAGCGTGGGTCCCGAATGTCAGTCGGCGTAGGTCCTGAAGGTCGGTCGGCGTGGGTCCTGAAGGTCGGTCAGCGTGGGTCCCGAAGGTCGGTCGGCGTGGGTCCCGAAGGTCAGTCGGCGTGGGTCCTGAAGGCCGTCGGCGTGGGTCCCGATGGTCGGTCGGCGTGGGTCCCGAAGGTCGGTCGGCGTGGGTCCCGAAGGTCGGTCGGCGTGGGTCCCAAAGGTCGGTCGGCGTGGGTCCCGAAGGTCGGTCGGCGTGGGTCCCGAAGGTCGGTCGGCATGGGTCCTGAAGGTCAGTCATCGTGGGTCCTGAATGTCGTCGGCATGGGTCCTGAAGGCCGTCGGCGTGGGTCCTGGAGGTTGGTCAGCGTGGGTCCTGAAGGCCGTCGGCGTGGGTCCTGAAGGTCGGTCGGCATGGGTCCTGAAGGTCGGTCAGCGTGGGTCCCGAAGGTCGGTCAGCGTTGGTCCCGAAGGTCGGTCAGCGTGGGTCCCGAATGTCAGTCGGCGTGGGTCCTGAAGGTCGGTCAGCGTGGGTCCCGAAGGTCGGTCAGCGTGGGTCCCGAATGTCAGTCGGCGTGGGTCCTGAAGGTCGGTCGGCATGGGTCCTGAAGGTCGGTCAGCGTGGGTCCCGAAGGTCGGTCAGCGTGGGTCCCGAAGGTCGGTCAGCGTGGGTCCCGAATGTCAGTCGGCGTGGGTCCTGAAGGTCGGTCAGCGTGGGTCCCGAAGGTCGGTCAGCGTGGGTCCCGAAGGTCGGTCAGCGTGGGTCCCGAAGGTCAGTCAGCGTGGGTCCTGGAGGTTGGTCAGTGTGGGTCCCGAACGTCGGCTGTTTGGTAAGAATTGGTCCCGGAAAAAATGTTTGTATGACGCTGTATTACATTAACAGAGCTATTTTGATGTTGCAATAATTTTATTACTCTAAAACTAATCCTATACGCAACAAAACTCAGTTTTACAATATTCTTGATATTATTCGACTAATACAGAATATGTAATGAGTCTGCAGACATATATAAAAGACCAGTTACTTCTTACAGCTCTGGCTACATCTTCCAAGTGGCTACACAAGAGAGCTCAAATCATTTGGTGTTACATCATCTCCTGTGATGAAAGACACAGTATATGATTAACATATTAAAAGTTGAATTAACCTATTATACTACATCACTCCCTCCCCAACACCACCCCCCCTCCCCCCCCACCACCCAAGTCTCTGATTCCCATTTCCGTACAAACTACAGCTTACTGTGGTGCATTGCAATGATTAATCTTGTTTTCTTCTTCTCTTAGGACCCCTCCTTCCCTCCATTATTATATGGTACGAAGTCTTACAACACCAGGTTAAAGTCCAACAGGTTTGTTTCGATGTCACTAGCTTTCGGAGCGCTGCTCCTTCCTCAGGTGAAGGACCTGAGGAAGGAGCAGCGCTTCGGAGCAGCGCTCCGAAAGCTAGTGACATCGAAACAAACCTGTTGGACATTAACCTGGTGTTGTAAGACTTCGTACTGTGCTCACCCCAGTCCAACGCCGGCATCTCCACATCATTATTATATGGACAAATGTATTGGTGACTTCACGAGTCTGCCAGAATGGGTAGATGATTGCTTCCATGGTTTGGGAGGCTGTTTCTGTACAGCAACCAGTGCATGTCTGTTCCATTTAGCCATATCATACTCTGTTTGCATGAGGTGGGACCGTGGATCTGGTGTCTGTTCAAGCACCTGTCCATAGCGAGCTTGGCCTCGGATCCAGTGTTTTTCAGCTCTGTGTTTTCTTTGCCACACCGATTACTGTAAACTTCATCAAATGATGGGCTCCCTTCCTGTTTCCCCCGTTGTTTTACGACAGCTTTTCCTTCTTTATTTTTGACATACCTTTCTGATTTGATGTCGGGGTCTCCCTGTCACCTCAAAGTGGTTCTGCTTCCTGACCCCAGTCTGCCTAATCGCCTTTGCTAAGGTTAGATCATCACTCGACAGCAAGCTGCCAGTCTCACAATCCTCTGCAAATCTATCCTAGTCACTCATGACTACATCAACACTTTCTTGATTTTGGGAACATTTGTTAAAATTAACCCCCTCAGCCCGGTATTCTTTTTCAGAAGTGAACGGGAAACATTGATGAAGGTCGGGCAGTTTCTACACAGAAACAGCCTCCTAAACCATGGAAGGATGTGGTGGATATGGATTTCAGTAAGGCATTTGATAAGGTTCCCCATGGTAGGCTCATTCAGAAAGTTAGGGGGCATGGGATACAGGGAAATTTGGCTGTCTGGAAACAGAATTGGCTGTCCAAAAGAAGACAGCGAGTGGTAGTGGATGCAAAGTATTCCGCCTGGAGGTCGGTGACCAGTGGTGTCCCGCAAGGATCTGTTCTGTCACCTCTGCTCTTTGTGGTTTTCATAAATGACTTGGATGAGTAAGTGGAAGGGTGGGTTAGTACGTTTGCCGATGACACGAGGGTTGGGGGAGTTGTAGATAGTGTTGAAGGTTGTTGCAGGTTACGTAAGGACATTGACAGGATGCAGAGCTGGGCTGAGAAGCGGCAGATGGAGTTCAACCTTAATAAATGTGAAGTGATTCATTTTGGAAGGTTGAAGTTGAATGCTGAATACAGGGCTAAAGACAGGGGGCGTCATTCTCCGACCCCCCGCCGGGTCGGAGAATCGCCGGGGGCTGCCGTGAATCCCGCCCCCGCCGGTTGCCGAAGTCTCCAGCACCGGAGATTCGGCGGGGGCGGGAATCGCGCCGCGCCGGGTGGCGGGCCCCCCCGCTCGATTCTCCGGCCCGGATGGGCCGAAGTCCCGCCGATAAATTGCCTGTCCCGCCGGCGTAAATTAGAGCACCTATTTACCGGCGGGACAAGGCGGCGCAGGCGGGCTCCGGGGTCCTGGGGGGAGTGCGGGGCGATCTGACCCCGGGGGGTGGCCCCACAGTGGCCTGGCCCGCGATCGGGGCCCACCGATCCGCGGGCGGGCCTGTACTGTGAGGGCACTCTTTCCCTTCCGCCTCCGCCACGGTCGCCACCATGGCGGAGGCGGAAGAGACTCCCTCCACAGCGCATGCGCGGGGATGCCGTGAGCGGCCGCTAACGCTCCCGCGCATGCGCCGCCCCGACATGTCATTTCCGCGCCAGCTGGCAGGGCAACAAAGGCCGTTACCGCCAGCTGGCGGGGCGGAAATTCCTCCTGCGTCGGCCTAGCCCCTCAATGTTGGGGCTCGGCCCCCAAAGATGCAGAGCATTCCGCACCTTTGGGGCGGCGCGATGCCCGTCTGATTGGCGCCGTTTTGGGCGCCAGTCGGCGGACATCGCGCCGTTTCGGGAGAATTTTGCCCAGGTTTCTTGGAAGTGTGCAGGAACAGAGGGATCTTGGGGTCTACGTACATAGATCCCTCAAAGTTGCCACTCAGGTTGATAGGGTTGTTAAGAAGGCATATGGTGTGTTGGCTTTCAATAACAGGGGGATTGTGTTTAAGAGGCGCGAGGTTTTGCTGCAACTTTATAAAACCCGAGTTAGACCACACTTGGAATATTGTGTCCAGTTCTGGTCACCTCATTATAGGAAGGATGTGGATGCTTTGGAGAGAGTACCGAGGAGATTTACCAGGATGCTGCCTGGACTGGAGGGCATGTCTTATGAAGAAAGGTTGATGGTGCTAGGGCTTTTCTCACTGGAGCGAAGAAGGCAGAAAGATAGAATTGATAGAGGTGTATAAGATGATGAGAGGCATGGATAGAGTGGATAGCCAATGATTTTTCCCCAGGGTGGAAATGGCTTTCACGAGGGGACATAATTTTAAGGTGATTGGAGGAAGTTTTAGGGGAGATGTCCGAGGTAGGTTCTTTACACAGAGAGTGGTGGGTGTGTGGAATGAGCTCCAGCAGAGGTGGTGGAGTCAGAGTCATTAAGGATATTTAAGCGACTCTTAGACGGGCACATGGACAGCAGTAAATTGAAGGGTGTAGGTTAGGTTGATCTTGAATTAGGATAAATGGTCGGCACAGCATGGTAGGCTGAAGGGCCTGTACTGTGCTGTTCTATGTTCTATGTTCTAATCAAAGCACTTGATACGCATTTCATCCAACTTGCATTTTGCCCTATTGATGCGCTGTCAGATGCGAATATCATCCACACAGTCACCCATCACATATAACAGCATACTGACCTGCTCGCGGCTTGCCTTCGCATCAAGGCCTGATGCAGTGCAGTATCTCACAATTATCCAACACCAATTCAGCTATGCTTCTGCTTGGTTGAGGTTTGCAACATTCTTGCCAATGGTAGAAACCGCTCCATAACTACTCTTTCATGCATTTTGCCACCATAAAATATTTTTGGCCTTGTTTGGCTAATGCAGAATATCTAATGACTCTGCAGAACTGGATATAAAACACAAGTTTTATTGGAGCACATCTTATGGCTCTGGTTACATCTCCCACAAGGTTGAACAAGAGAGCGCAAACCATGTGATGTTACATCACTTTGTGAGATGACGGACACGGTATTTGCTTAGCATGTTAAAATTAGCCCATTGCGCTGGAGTTTATCATACTGTATTAAACAAAAAATGCTGGAAATACTCAGCAGGTCAGGCAGCCCCTGTGGAAAGAGGGGCAACATTAATGCTTCAGGTCAATGACCTTGCATCCAATAAATGGTTTGGAGCTCTGAAATTATTGCAATCTGCGAAGAGAGGAAACCAATTGTGCATAATCTATTACAAGAAGAACACAAATGGGCCTTTCATATTCCCTGAGTCAATGTGAGTAATCCTTTACGAACAGGACTTTTCAACAGCAATGATTTTCTAAAGGTAAATGCAATTATACTTCAAATTAACGGTGTATTAAAGCTTACTGAACGTTACACCCGAGAAGTTTAAGTAGTACAGGCCACCAGCAGTCTCACTGTTCATGCAAAGTTGACGTGACGCTGTTTTGAAATAAATTATGCCAACAAAAAACCTTGGGCCAGGATTTTACGGCCCTGCTGCCCAGCGGGATATTGCGGTCACGCAGAAGTCAATGACGATTATGATGGCCTTCCGCATCCTCTGGTGGGAGATGTGTCATGGTGGGGCTATAAAATCATCATAGAATCTTAGAATTTACAGTGTAGAAGGAGTCCATTCGGCCCATCGGGTCTGCACCGGCCCTTGGAAAGAACACCCCACTCAAGCACACACCTCCTCCTCCCCATCCACTAAATCCAGTAACCCCAATTAACCTTTTGGACGCTAAGGGCAATTTAGCATGGCCAATCCACCTAACCCGCACATCTTTGGACTGTGGAAGGAAACCAGAGCACCCGGAGGAATCCCACGCACACACGGGGAGGATGTGCAGACTCCACACAGACAGTGACCCAAGCCGGGAATCGAACCTGGGACCCTGGAGCTGTGAAGTAACTGGGCTAACCACTATGCTACCGTGCTGCCCTAAAAATCCTGGCCTGAAATTTAAAAGATGACAGTTCTCTTTACCTTCTCTCTCCAGCAAAAGGAGATGCAGAATCTCCCATCCAGTGTATGCTGGAATTTAGATAAAAACAACCTGTGAGCATGAACACGGTCAAACATGTGCTGAGCTCCCAACAACACTTCTAACTATTCACCTCACGCTACTGTAACTGCCATGAACCCCACTTAAAAAAATTACTGACAGGGCAGCACGGTGGCACAGTTAGCCCTGCAGCCTCATGGCGCCGAGGTCCCAGGTTCAATCCTGGCTCTGGGTCACTGTCCGTGTGGAGTTTGCACATTCTCCCCGTGTTTGCGTGGGTTTTGCCCCCACGACCCAAAGATGTGCAGGTTAGGTGGATTGGCTATGCTAAATGAAATGAAATGAAATGAAAATAGCTTATTGTCACAAGTCGGCTTCAAATGAAGTTACTGTGAAAAGCCCCCCGTCGCCACATTCCGGCGCCTGTTCGGGGAGGCTGGGAATTGAACCGTGCTGCTGGCCTGCCTTGGTCTGCTTTCAAAGCCAGCGATTTAGCCCCGTGCTGCCCCTTAATTGGAAAAAATTAATTGGGTACACTAAATTTATTTTAAAAAACAAAATCACTGACTAGTTTGTACAGTTACAATATTGTTGAGAATTTTAGACAGTTTGCATTGCTGTTGTGGATTTGTAAGGTACCAAAGGATATATTGATGCCTGTAAATCAGATTTTTTTCTGAAACCAACCCAACACTTAATCCACCAAAGAAATAAAAATGCGCAGAATCGCCTCATCCTTTAGTCTTTGCACTCTCAATATTTTTAAACAATGGAATACCTGCCACTCACATGGCTGGGTGTGATCACAGTAACACTGCGACAAGTTCAACATCTTACCGCTCAAAGGCTGAGTGCTTGATCGGCACCCCTCCATCATTGGTGCATGTAGTTGTGATATCGGCCCAAATCTTGTGGTCTCTGTATGGTCAGAGATCAGATATACCCTGGAGGGTGTATTACGGGATCCCCTTAGAAATCCCAAAGAAAAGACCACCCCGGTTTTACCCAGGAAATTACAACTTCTGATGGACAATCCTCCTGCATTTGGAAACCTTCCGAGAAAGTCTCCCAAGTTTGAGTTAGAGTCAGAGACTTTGGAGTGTTCCAACAGGTTTGTTTGGCGTCACTAGCTTTCGGAGCGCAGCTCCTTCTTCAGGTGAGTCAAAAACCCTGATGAAGGAGCTGCGCTCCGAAAGCTTTAACCTGGTGTTGTAAGACTTCTTACCATGATGCACTGAAGCAACTCACCAAGTTTACAATAACTCCCTGCCTCACAACTTTTAATACCAAGGAGGACAAGTAGCTTATTATGAGGAGAGTGCCATGAGCCCCAATTTCACACCAATTTACACAATGTCCAAATTTGGATATGTTCCTTCAGTATTGCTGGCTGTAAATCTAGTAATTCTCTCATATCAATAAAAGAGGCCTCTAGCAAGATTTATCCTTTGATGCCTCGTGAGATCTCATTAGTTCTCGTGAGTCATCGCAATCTGGATCCCACCCTCGTTGGGCAGGACCCAGATTTGCACATTCAATTGAGCAGTTGTTAGGCTCACTTGAATATGTCTGCGCTGGAGTCTCCCAAAGAGATTGAACGTCCGCACCTGGGAGACCTCGCTGTGGCGCCATTTAGCACTGGTTTCCAGAAACGTGGACCAGGCATACCAGCACTTAGGAGGGGTCTTGGGAGACGATCGGAAGCCCTCAGGTGATCAGGCTCTGGATAGGGTGGTACCTTGACACCCCTGATGTCACCTAGGCACATTGGCACTACCAGCCTGGCCCGTGGATGGCAGCTTGTCCGTGCCAGGGATCGAGCCTAGAGGTGCCTGTCCTTATGAGGTGGGGCTCGAGGACCCCCTAAGTGGTAAGTTGGGGCATTGGGGGTGAGTCCGGAGACCATGGTCGGGGGATTGAGAGATCGCTGCGCCATTTAAAAATGAAGCTAAACGTGGCCCTGGCAGGGCATTCCTCGCCAGGTCTTAAAAGAAACAGATTCCCACCTAATAGCCGAGTCATTCTAGGCACTGCAGGTGCCGAGAAACATCGACGCTAAACACGGTCAAAACGGGACTCTGTTTCTTTTTCGCTAAATCGTGACCAGGGTATATCTAAAAGGAAATATATGCTGCTGACCATCCATGGATTTTCTTTAAACTACCTAGCCTCTGTGACCTCAAATGTAAGACAGGCTGAGAATTTAAAAAAAAATCTTTACTGGGACAAAGAAAATTCATGAAAAACAGAATGTTATCCATTTAGACAGGCAAAACCTATAAAATGCTTATGATATTACTCTGAAGAGACATAACAGGTAAATCCTAGTGCAAGTCAGGATATGTTCTGCGAATTTTCAATCCCATATGTACAATCCACACAAAAAAAGAAGGGAATGCCATCTTCGACAAATCTGCTTCATCCACTTCACATTCTTTTCGCTTACAAGCTTATGGACATATACCAAATTCTTCCTCTACAGAAATGAGTACAAAAATCAAAGCTGACACTGCAGGAGCCTTGCGAGGTGTTCTCTCAGAAGAGCCAATAAACCCCATGCTCCCAGCTCAGTTTTTCCTGAAAGGACTCTTTCTACAGCAGCAAATGTCACAGATACATTGGGAAAATGCCCTTTGGAAGTTTCTTCCAGGTTTGCCTTTGGATAGGAGAGTCCCACGATTCAAGTTGTGTGGCTGGAATTTTCTAAACTGGATAACCAAACGACTGATCTTAACAGACGGAAAGCAATATCAGGCAAGTGAATAATAATCGTTATTGTCACAAGTAGGCTGACATTAACGCTGCAATGAAGTTACTGTGATAGGCCCCTAGTTGCCACATTCTGGTGCCTGTTCTGGTACACAGAGGGAGAATTCAGAATGTCCAATTCACCTAACAACGTCGTTTGGGACTTGTGGGAGAGAACCGGAGCACCCAGAGGAAACCCACGCAGACACGGGGAGAATGTGTGGACTCCGAACAGACAGTGACCCAAGCCGGGAATCGACCCTGGCGCTGTGAAGCAACGATGCTGCCCACTGTGCTACTGTGCCGCAATGGGTGACTTATCCATTAACGTCTGTTTCCTGAAAGTCGGTGTCAGCCCTCAAGCACCACACCATTGGCAATAATTGCAGGGGATCGCTTAATATGTCCGCTGTCCGTTATTTTGAAGGAGGAGTTAACAAAGCAGCAAGTTAGTAGAATGTGTTAAGCATAGAACTTGCCCAATACTATCACTGATGCTAATTCCTGCACTTAAAACCTAAAAACCTAGTCCCACTGCCATAGCTTCCAATCTTAGATTTGGATTGCTAACTTGTGGATTCTTGGAGAATATTCATATATTTTTCAAATATTTTTCTTTACATTTCTGTTGATGTGTGTGCTGCTCTCTAGTGGAGATGGTCAGCATAAGGATCTGATCATTGATTTTGTACATATTTGCATGAATTAGCCTGAATAATTCTTTTCTCAATGAGAAAATTCAGCACAGCAAACTCCTACCCACGCCCCGAAACAGGTGGAGCACATTCACTGGTCCCTGATAAAGCAGATATTTGTATTTTTTTCAATCCTTGTCAATGAAAGACGATTGTATGAATCCATAGAATCCCTACAGTGCAGAAGGAGGTCATTCGGCCCATCGAGTCTGAAAGAGCATCCCACCTCGGCCCACTCCATCCCTGTAACCCCACCTAACCTGCAAATCCCTGGACACTAAGGAGCAATTTTATCAAGCCCAATCCACCCAACCTGCACACCTTTGGACTGTGAGGGGAAACGGAGCACCCGGAGGAACTCCGCGCAGACACGGGGAGAAAGTGCAAACTCCACACAGACAAAAGCCGGAATTGAACCCGGGTGCCTGGCACTGTGAGGCAGCAGTGCTAACCATTGTGCAAGGTATGCTTGGACTAGAGTAGACTCTTGAAGGAGCTCAAGAGCAGAATTGTTTACATTTTAAAAAATAATAACTTCAAGATATTTGAAAAAGTTCATACCGAAATAAAACGGTCCCCAATAGCCAGCTCATGAAGGGCATTTCAGTTCTCTTTCAATGGCAAATCAGATTAACTTCTTAGTCTGAGAAGACAAAGTGGGAAGAGAGCTAAGACTCCTGGAGTTGTTTATTGCCATATTGCAAATAATAAAAGAAAAGATGCAGAAAATCAAGAAGTAGTGATTAGGTGGCAGTAGTGGTTCGCACTGCTGCTTCACGCCATCGAGGTCCCAGGTTCGATCCCGGCTCTGGGTCACTGTCCCTGTGGAGTTTGCACATTCTCCCCGTGTTTCCGTGGGCTTCGCCCCCACAACCCAAATGTGTGCAGGGTTCCCCGAATTGGCCACGCTAAATTGCCGCTTAATTGTAAAAAATGAATAGTGTACTCAAATTTTTTTAAAAGATTTTTTTAGATGCTAGATTTTGGTTTTCGATTGAAGGTGGAAGGAAAGATTTTGCGGAGTAAAAGGTTAACTCTAATGTTAGCTACTGAGCATGTGCGTAAGGAGCTATGTCATAGTGATGTCACTCACTGAGAGAAGGTGAGTAAGAAGCCAGTGGCTATATCCTTACATTCTCTAACCTTGTGAATAGTTAGCGGTGTAAGTGAAGACATTTTTAATAAAAGACCATCTTCAGGATTCTCGGTCGGTGCGATCCTCCGCTTCGCCTGCAGTGCACTCACGCCCGCGTGTTTCCCGATGGCGTGGGGGTGGCCACAATGGGAAACCCCATTGGCCGGCTGTGGAAACGGAGAATCCCGCTGTCGCCGGAAAACGGGGCTGGCAGGATGGAGAATCCGGCGCCATATCCTCTCGAAGAGAACTTACTGGAAGCAGAAACCAAGGAATCCTGAGTTAAAACAACTGTTACAACCCCAGCGGAGGTCACGGTGTGGACCATCCGGTTCTCCGTGACCTCCACAGAGTACGAATTTCCCCGATAATGGGGCAGGTTCCCTTTTAACGAGGGGAGGCCAGAAAGTATGAACACCCCGACCTGAGTGTAGGTCTGGGCGGGAGACCCTTCAGGGAATGGAGAGAGTTAATGTACGTGTCAATAAACAAGTGCTTTTGCATCCTACACTTCGATCCATGTCTGTTTACTCTGTGCGGACTCTACACCAACAAAAATTGAGGAAAGGCTAGTGTCCAGCTTGGAGATTCTGGAGGAAATAAAATGATACAGTGAAGCAGAATGGCCAGTGAGCCTTGGCTTCAATACCTCAGGAAGAAGGAAGTGTGTACAGGCTGTAATTTCTTTCAGTTTAGAAGATTATAAAATGGCAAAGCTCACAGGAACACTTGCCAAAGCTGTATCAATAAACACAGGGAGGAGGGAAAGATTATAACACTTTTTTTTTCATAGAATTTACAGTACAAAAGGAGGCCATTCGGCCCATCGAGTCTGCACCGGCTCTTGGAAAGAGCACCCTACCCAAGGTCAACACCTCCACCCTATCCCTTCACAGTAACCCCACCCAACACTAAGGGCAATTTTGGACACGAAGGGCAATTTATCATGGCCAATCCACCTAACCTGCACATCTTTGGACTGTGGGGGGAAACCGGAGCACCCGGAGGAAACCCACGCACACATGGGGAGGATGTGCAGACGCCGCACAGACAGCGACCCAAGCCGGAATCGAACCTGGGACCCTGGAGCTGTGAAGCAATTGTGCTATCCACAATGCTACCATGCTGCCCACTTTTGATTGATTTTGGAAGCTCACCTTTTTAATTTCTCCTTTTACAAATGTGGGAGAGGTGTTCTGAATGTCTCTCAAGATGTATAAGCTGTGTGTGAGGGCTTGGGCTTTTTAAATAAGTTTGTTGAGGAGAAAGGAAAGGACTTGAAGACAGGTTGAACAACATTGGAGTATCTAATGGATCATCTGAGAACAAAGGAGGGAATAGATATTGAAAAACCCTCAAGTTAATGTGAAAGGAGTCAGAGCATGAGTCTGATTTTGCAATTTGGGTGTAAAGTAGAAAATTGTACTTATATTTTGGTTGTAAGTTGTTTGGATGTGCACAGTGTCAGAGCCTGTTAAAGGCTCTGGGCCAACAATAGAGGAGTAAAATAGAAAACAATGGCCCAGATCTTTTGCACTCCAGGTGGCTGGAGACTGGACACATGACCCAAAATGAGCACCAGGACCGCACGGAGGTCCAGATGTGTTGGCTCCTTGGGAGTTGCCGGGGAAATCTGATCATCCAATAGGTATTTCCACAGCTTCCAACATCCTCTGAAAATGTCTCCGACTCTGACTGAGAATAGGACACTTCAGGTGGTTTCGATATAGTTACCTGTTTAGTTACCGAAGAAGTGTTATTTAGAGGAATCCAATGGGGAAAAAACAGAGCCCCACTTTGGGCACATTTAGCAGGCTGTTCTCGGCACCTGCAATGCCGAGAATGAGTCCGCTATCAAACGGGACGCTTTTTTTCTGGCCTCAGCGAGGAAAGGTATGCCGATGCCGCACTTCGATTCACTGCCTGCCCTGACAAGCTCAGTTCATCAGTACAGGAAGAGATCGGCACGCCATTTTTATATGCTGCCCCAATCTCTGGATCCACCACTGTGGCCGCCGGACCCCCCCACCAACAGTCCAACTTGAGGGGTCCTCCAGCCCTTCCTCACCCCACTTCCTACGGGCAGGGTACCTCCGGGCTGATCCCTGGCAATGCCAACCTGGTACCTGGGCAACTTGGCACTGCCAGCCAAGGGGGGACTGCCAGCGTGCCAGTCTGGCAGTGCTAAGGTGCCCAGGTGCCACCAGGACCAAGGTACCACCTTGCCCAGAGTCCGACCACCCGGGGGGTGGGGGAGGGATGCGGGGGAGTGGGAGGTGAGAGGGGGGGGGGGGGGGGGGAGTCACCCAGCCATTCGTTCCCGGGCCTTGGGAGAATTGGGTGTCGACATATTTAAATGAGCCTGATGGCTAACTTAAATACGTAAATCTGGATCTCACCCAGCGAGATCTGATTCAGTCTCACAAGGCGTTCTGAGCATCACAAATCTCACGCGAGGCCTCTCACGAGATTTAAAGGTTGCTCCACTGAGTAGGGCTTGATGAGGCCGTTCGATCGCGCCGTAAGTGTTGATGCCAGGACTGAATTGCGTGCCCTTTGAGGGCGCTATTTGTCGAGCAATTCAGGACATGCTAATGGGCCAGCAATCTGCTGCCGTGGATTTGGAGCAATTCCCAATTCAGCGGGCGTTCTAACCGCTGGGGCTGAAGTGCCTGGCAGTTGGGGCTGTTTTTAAGCGCACCACTTACTACACACTCAATGCAGCCACCAAGAGGACCTGCTGCGCGAGGACGGGAGTCCAACATAGACCCACATCTCCATGCCAGTGAGAAGCGGAGGGACACCCTCTTCCCCAGCATGAGTCACAGCCTGCTCCCCTGAACACTGACTGGGAGGTCAGTGGCACAGGGAGTCTGTGCTGCCAGACTCACTAGGAGGAGACAACTGATCCAAAGGGGTGAGGGTCCTGAGAGTTCAGAGAACCAGGGCGTGTTCCAAAGGCCGCAGTGCCGGGGTCCTCTGCTTGGGGTGAGCTCTGCTGATCCCCTGCTTTCTCTGCAATAGGGAAGTGCTTCTGAGGAGTGCCAACAGCTGGTGGGCTCCAGATTGAGCTTGGCCCTTGATGATACTGCTGGGGTAGGAGGGTGTCCAGGGGACTGCCTGGGGGTGGTCCCACATGACCAGAGGCCTTCTGAGGACTGAAAGAACACAGGCAGCACTCAGCAGTATGAACAGCCAGGAAACTTTAAGTAACACCAAGGGTCTGCATTTAAAAGACAGACAGCAGCAATGGAGGTCTGAGCCAGGCCATCCTGGTCACAAAGTGAATGTAGTGATCTCTATATGTGCATGTACACAAGGGGTTAATGTGTAATCAGTAGCACCACATGATCACTAGAGGGCCGGACCAACAGGGGTATAAAAGGCAACCACATTGGGTCTCTCTCTCTCTTGGGTGCACTGTGATCAAAGCAACAGCAGACTAGTTTAGATGGCCAGTGGAGTTACGTATAGTTACCACAGTTAGATCTTGTTAACCTTATCACTAGTATCAAAGTTAAAGTAAAGAACTTATGTAAATATTGTTGTAGTTACTCAATAAACCCTTTCTTACTACTGGACGAGTTCGAATCTTCTTCATCGAAATTCAGAATACCTCATCACTAACTAAGGTTTGAGTAGCACATGTTACCCATCAACCTGTAACAAAACAGTGGACCCCTCAAGTCCACGGACTTGGCAATAAGTCACTACCCGCAACTGCCCCCTGACCTGGGCTGCCACGTCCCAGCAAACCCTACAGTTTTCAACGGTTTTTCAGTGTTTTCCTAGCTTCCCGCTCCCCCTCCGCAGCCATGGCACCCAGTCCACATTTGTAAATACTTGTAGTAATTCATGCCTGGGAGACGTCTGCCTGAGAGAGGCAGAGCATCGTGGAAGGGCGGAGCATACCGTGTCCAATTAGTTAATCACATTGAAATACATGCAAATGCTGGTTTTGCACGCCGCCGCCTGGGGTGCAAACCTCGTTATCGCCAGCAGCGAGTGACCGGAGCATGCTTCCTGAATCGATGCCGGTTGCGGAACTTGGTTTTACCCGGGCACCTGGGGTGGGATTCTCCGGTCGCCGACGCCAAAATCGCATTTGACGATCGACCTCAGAATCTCCATTGCGCCGAAATCGGGGGCGGCTCCGCTTTTGCGATGCTCCGCCCCCTCAAAAATGTCGTACTCAGGGAGTACGGAGCACGCCGTATGGACGGCCTCTGGACGTCACCTGAGGCCCTCCCCCGATGCTCCGCGGCCAATGGGCCAACTTCTCAATGGCGTGGAGCACATGTGCTCACACCGTTCGAGAACCTCGCATGGCGGCTGCGGACTGAGTCCAGCGCCGTCACAGTCGGGTGGGAGCTATTCTGCGGGCGGGGGGGCTTTGGCAGGGGCTTGGGGTGGCGAGGTGTGTTACAGGGGGGCAGCTTTCAGCAGGCCGGGTCTGCGCGCGGCCACCGCAATGTTACACGGCGCGGCCGCCACAGGCCACCACCGTGCGCAATGCGCGGCCACGGACCCGGCAATTCTCTGACCATATCCGCAGATAAAGCCGGAGGGCTTTACGCTGCGTGGCCCTGGTCCCCCACCAGACAGGGGATCGGTGCGGGGCAGCACCATTTTTTCTGGTGTAAAACGCCACTGTTCCCACACCGGCGTCAGCACTTAGTCTGCAAATCGGAGAATCCAGCCCCCAATTCTCCGCCTGATCGCGGTTCGCATTTGTGGCATGGCGAGGCGGAGAATTTCATCCAGGGCCTCCCTTTCCAAAAACTCTACTGGGATTTCTTAACTGCAGCACTTACCAAGTAATCTTACAGGACAACTTTAATAATTCTTTCGAGACTTTCTTAGAACTGATGTGAAACTAACTAGCCGATAATTTCCAGGTTGTGACTTGCTGCCCTTTTTAAATGAAGGTACCACAAGATCTTTGTCCAATTGATCGGAACATTCCCAGACTGCTTCGAACTGGTTAATTTGTGAGCTGACGGCTTGGGAGATAACACAGCCCCCATTTCCCCGTGGTGAATATCACCCAGCTCAGTAGGTGATAACCGTTCAGCATATTCTCCACATCTTTGCAATTTGCTTAGCCTTTCAAAGCCCTCTTTCAGCCTTTGATCTCTCTGCTTTCTAACCTCGCTTAAAAAAGGCCTTGCTGTTACTGCCCGCCAATCCACTTTGATCTTTTGCCTGACTGTAGAGAAAATGTTGTTACCCTCAACTGACCTGTAGCTGCCCCTGTTGTCTGGAGTATTTTTACTTTGACTTAATAAAAGTGACTTCTGTTTACTTTAAATTACAAACAATGTTGGTTTTATTGTACAGGTCTGATGTGTGTTCAAAAGCGCACCTTTGGACGAGGAATTCCTCAGGACTAGAGATCTTGGTGTCAAGGGGGTAGAGGATCAAATAGATCTGGAAAGAATAAAACTCTGGTTGGTCACAGTGGTCGAAGAACATGAAAGAGTGGAAGTAGATGTTTTACCGAAAACATTAAGATTAGAGTTAGGATGAATTTCCTTCTTAAGGCAGTCAGAAAATCTACTATCACAAGCCGACACGAATCAATGAATCAGCAGAGGATGCTGAAAGGAAACTAGTCTGCATCTCAATTAAAATTGACTTTATTGATTCAGACAGTTTCAGCTAAAAGTTGCACTGATCTAATCCACAGTCGCAAGACCAGACTCACAGTTCATTTATTGATGTTTTAATACAATATGGTAAACATTAGATCTGACCAGTAAAAGACAAGCAACCCTTTCAAATTATGATGACAAAGTTTTTCAATTACTGGATCACGTGGACAGAATTATAAACCGTGATCAATTCAGACTGCTTCAGATGTGGTATATATAGTCTAAATGACAGCCTTTACTCCCAGCTCAGCGAACTGCAAATCTAATAAGATTTTGCCATTTACTTTTAGGTAGACGTCTATACGCCGTGGCCACTTTCTTTTCCTTTGGGCGCCAAACAGCAGGTAAGTGTTGAACAATATGAACCCCGCTCATCAGTTAACTCTTCGGTCTAATGCTTGCCCTCCATGGGTGGCTAACAGCTTCACCAGATTCATTTATTTTTCAACATGCCACGTCAATGAGGTTGCTTTCTTTAAGTGTGAGATCAATCGCTACTAATCAGCATCACGTGGCTGAAAATTCTGAATAAAATCTCTGAATGTGAATGAAGAAAAAAATTACCAATCGAGTGACTTCATTTGAAGCCCCCCTTTCCCTTTCCTCTCTGTCTCGCTTTCTGTGGTGCTGATAAAGCACCAACAAACACACACACACTCAAACACTCATACTGGAACACCAACAAAACACACACACATACGCGAACACGCACACTTGAACACCAACAAACACACACTCAAATACTTATACTCGAACACCAACAAACACACACACTCGAACACACTCATTCAAAGGACAAAGAACAAAGAACAAAGAAAAGTACAGCACAGGAACAGGCCCTTCGGCCCTCCAAGCCTGTGCCGACCATGCTACACGTCTAAACTAAAATCTTCCACACTTCCTGGGTCCGTATCCCTCTATTCCCACCCTATTCATGTATTTGTCAAGATGCCACTTAAACGTCACTATCGTCCCTGCTTCCACCACCTCCTCCGGCAGCGAGTTCCAGGCACCCACTACCCTCTGTGTAAAAAAACTTGCCTCGCACATCTCCTCTAAACCGTGCCCCTCGCACCATAAACCTATGCCCCCTAGTAATTGACCCCTCTACCCTGGGAAAAAGCCTCTTATTATCCACTCTGTCTCTGCCCCTCATAATTTTGTAGACCTCTATCAGGTCGCCCCTCAACCTCCGTCGTTCCAGTGAGAACAAACCGAGTTTATTCAACCGCTCTTCATAGCTAATGCCCTCCGTACCAGGCAACATCGTGGTAAATCACTTCTGCACTGTCTCTAAAGCCTCCACATCCTTCTGGTAGTGTGGCGATCAGAAGTGAACAGTATACTCCAAGTGTGGCCTAACTAAGGTTCTATACAGCTGCAACATGACTTGCCAATTCTTAGACTCAGTGCCCCGGCCAATGAAGACACGCATGCCTTCTTGACTACCTTCTCCACCTGTGTTGCCCCATTCAGTGACCTGTGGACCTATACACCTACAAATAAACAACCAACAAATCGAACACCAACAAATAAACACACACACTCGAACACACATTCGAACACCAATAAACTCACACACACACTCAAACACTCATACTCAAACACAACAAACACACACACACTCAAACTCAAAGACATACTTGAACACACATAGACGCACATATGCAAACAACAACGCACACACATACACATGAACATCCAGGTTTGTTCACTGCTCTGTGCAATTTGTTGATTTCAACTGGGGATAGGAACAACAGGATTGCCACAACTCATCTCAACAACCCAAGCTTAAGGAGGAGACAAGACAGCCAAGCCGGACAGTTCAATGGCTATTCATTCACCCATATTGTAAAATGTGCAATAGTGAGCACTGCACGAGGGCACAATCAGCCTGACTTTCTATTATGCTCCTCATGTCTGTTTCCTTCCACAATTCAGTATCACACATGAAGAATCACCAACGCGATGAAGTTATGGGATGGCTGCTGGTGCCTCGGCTCAGATTGGTAGCATTCTTGCCTTTTTAGTTAGAAGATTGTTTGTTCAAGGCCCAATCCAGAGTCTTGAGTACAAATTTTCGGTTGGCACTCCAGTGGAATGTCGAGGGAGTGTCCTCTCAGATGGGCATGAAAGATCCTTTTATTTGAGGCCCAGGGGAGATCTCTGTGTTCTGACCAACACATTTATTCCTCAACTTACTCTTTAAAAAAAATTTAATTTGCAACATTACAACAGTGACTCTACCTCAAACATAGTTCATCATCTGTAAAGCCCTTTGGGGTATCCTGCAGCTGTGATAAGCGTTTAGGAACATACGTTTTCCTTTTCTTTAGTGCATTCAGGGGAGGTGAGAGAAAAGACACAAAACTGGGAGGAGGGAACCAGAGGAGAAACTTACCTGTGGGGGAAGAATTGGGTCAAGCTGCTTTGAAATTCATTGCTCTGTTGCAAAAGTACTATGGCCCCGAGGTTACCCCGAGGGTTACTAGCGCATGGTTCATCGGAAATTCCTCCATCTATTTTCAATAGATCAACACCTCAGACAAAACGAGAGGGGAATTACAGATCAATACGGCAAGAAAGTGCACACTAGTAATCCCAGTGATTTCAGTGTCTGTCGGCAGCACTTACACATCAGTCCAGCGCAGCTCTGATGGTTAACATGCAATTGAGCAGATGCATTGTCAGGATGAAAAACACACAGTGGCATATGTTTATGGTTTAGTTTGAGTGGAATTTAAGAACTTGGCAGTTGGAAGCTTTTATGATACGTAATTATCAGATATTGACAAGGTGGCCTAAGGACATATGATTTCATTTGTTTAAAGTGTTTGCATTTGATTTCAGTTACCCTTTTGGATCCAGTTGACCTGAATCTGGTTTTCATTTCATTGGTAAATGGTTCCTATTATGAAGGTGACTGTTAAAATGGCAGACAGTCTGCTTCCTGACAACTGATATAAATACGAGCTACCATAGAAACAAACAACAAATAACCGTCCAACTGCCCCACACAATCCTAACGATGCGCACAATTGCCATTGGCTGTGAAGCAAGTGATTTAATAGGCTCCACGTTTAATGTGAAATAAAATGCAAGATGTTTGGAAAAAGGTCTGGTCCCCAAGCATTTAAATTGTGTTATTATATATTTAATCCTTTTTGGTTGTGGCGGTTACAGACAGAACTTCCTATCATTTCACTCAAATCGAGAAAATATTTAGCTGGCGATCAGACTATTGTACCCAATAGCAAACTGTCAAGTTCAGAGATTAAACTTGCTCCATCAGATGAAAGTGTCCAGTAACAAAATGTTCAAGAAATATAGTTTGAATGTATTTGGGCAGAATACTCCGACCCCTCAACGGTCGCCAGCAAGTGCTCACGCTGGCGCCGATTAGTACTCCTTTTGAACCTGGCGGAAGGGCTTCTGTGGGGAGCTGAGGAGGTGGTGCTCACAGGCAAAGAGCCCGGGGGTGCTGGGCTTGCCACCCCAGTGCATGGCTGGGGGGAAACTATTTGTGGCACGACCATGCCAACCCCTGGATCATCTGTACCCATTCCTGGGGCAACCCCTACTCCTGCTGCCTGCCCCAACGGTCACCCCATAACCCCACTGACTGCTGCGGTCTCTGGCTGCACGGCTAAACCCTATTCCTGGTAGGGAATTGGCAATCATGGTTAAGTGACCACTTCACACATTCCAAGTGGATTCCCGTGGGTGGGTGGGCCATGTAACACGTGGGGGTCATTGCCTAGCATCCAAATCACACCCTGATGTTTGGACATTGTGCTTGAAATCTGTGGGAGGCAACACCATATACGCAACATCCGAACACCCATGGGATGGGACACAGCTCCGGGGCATGTCCATGTCTGGAGGGTGGGTGAGCGCCACAGGGAGGCGGGGAGGGTAGGGGGGGGTGGTGCCTGGAGAGATAGGCAAAGGGTCCGGGGGTCAGCCCACATTGCAGAAGGAAGTGACAGAGGCATTATGATGGTTGTGCCAAAAGGTGTTTAATCTGTTGTACAAACCCCACTACCGATGGTGCCGCCTCCCCCAACCCCCTACTTATCCACCAGACCCCGCCCCCCCCCTGCACCGGTGCCCTCAGCGATCCTCAATGTGCTTGGCCCTCCTAGCTCTACCATGATGTCTTGGTGTTTCCACAGGATGCACATCTGAGTTGGAGACAGCTAGCTGTTCACCTCACTCCGTGGCCTTCAATGCCCCTGGCGGGTGTCGTCTGGGGGCTCTGGGGCGGAGGGCCCCGGCTCACTTGTCGGCGGTACATGCACGGCCGTACCGCCCTGCCCCGTGTGCTGGCTGAGGGACGCGGCCTCATCAGAGAGGTGGAGCTGTGGCCACCATCACCACGAGATGGGAAGCTTGGCACCCTGTGCCCCCGGCTTCCGATCGGTGCCCATAAGGCCATTACCTTGGGATGGAGGGGCAGCTGGTTCGAGCCACGGCTGCCCATGCACCATCTGGCTCTGCCAGCCCTGGTGGTTCCCCATGGTCTGCACCATAGTGTTGATGCCCTCAACGATGCTCCTCAGTGATTGGGCCATGCTCTGCAGTGCCTCAGCCGTATCCATTTGCGACTGGGACAGTTTCCGCAGTGCCTCGGCCATGACTATCTGAGAGCGAGACAGGTTGCGCAGAACCTCATCAAGGTCGCCGTGATACTGGGTGACATCCCCCAGCGAGTCGGACATTCTGCCAAGACCCTCGTCCATGGCCATCACCGACTGCACAATGTCTTGGACACGTTCACTCATGGTTCTGATGTCATGCACCAGGCTTTCCACTGCGGTCGCCACCCTTGCAGTGCTGGCCTCGGTGCCACCCATTGCCGGTGCCATCTCCTGTATCCCTAGCCTCTGGGACCCCTCCAAGCAGCTATGGATCTGCTTGTGTGACACTGACATCTCCCTCTGGATGTGCAGGTTGCTCCCTATCATCGCCAACAGCTCAGGGTACCTCTGTACCACAGGTGCAGCATCAGGCTCGGACCCAGCTGCATCGTGGGATCCAGCAATGCTCCAATCCAGGGGGTTCCTGCCTCAACCTTATGTGCATCATCAGTGGTGTGGTTCACACCAGATTGTGCCCCCGAAGTCTGAGACTAACATGTCCCACCGGGTTGTGTGTATCTGCGCTGGTGGAGGGTGGGGATGACAGCTGTGCCGCAACTATGATTGCATCCTCAGACCTCCCCTCCGAGATGTTCTCCTCAGAGTCAGGAGAGGGGGTCACCTGGGATGGGCTGGCGCCATCGGCTGGAGGAACTACGGGAGAATGGACATGAGGGGCAGGATTCTCCAATAATGGGGCTATGTCCCCACGCCCGCCAAAAAATGCGCGCAAATAACTCTGGACTTATCTCGAGAAAGTCAAGGGTGATTCTCTGATTTGCAGGGACCTAGTAGGGCCCCGGAGTAGTCCTAGCAGCTGTCAACGTTTTTACGGTGTTTTTTTAGCCTCCTGCTGCCCCTCTGCCACCATGGCGCCCAGTCCACATCTGTAAATACTTGTAGTAATTCACCTGAGCGAGACCTCCTCCTGAATGGAGCGGATCATCGTGGAAGGGCAGAGAATATTGTATCCAACCCGTCAATCATATTAAATACATGCAAATGCAAGTTCTTCATGCCGCCGCAGAGCGCAAACCTTGTTACCACCACCAGCGAGGGACCGGGTTAATGGTGCCCGGATCGCGCCGGGAGTGGACCTTGATTTTTGAACGGACGCCCGATTCTCTGCCTGATCGTAGTTCGTGTTTGCAGTGTCGCGAGGGGGATAATTTTACCAGTGTATGTGCCAGTTTAGTAATTCCATAAGCTGAACATGTCAATGGTACTGTGAGCCAGGATCTTGAAAGCTTGACCGGACATTTGTGATTTAGTGTATAACGAATTATGTAGCTGCTTAATGCAAATCTATGGCAGCCTTGGATTCTGAGGGCAGTATTTAATGGAGGGGAGCTCTTCATTATTCAACAGCACCACCAGGGAGGCTGCGGCCACTGCCAGTATGACAGCCATCCTCGACCAGGATCGCTGATGGACCCAGGCCACAGGTGAGTGATGGAAGGAATGGGGGGAGGGGCTATGGGGTGGAGGCCATGAGGGAGGAGGGGTCAACAGCAAAGGCAGGGATGTGGCACTCATGCAGGCCGCCCCTCTCATCCCGACCTTCTTGATGTCAGATGTCCGAATCAGTCACTGAGTCAGTGGCAGGATTAGGCCTTTAGTGGGCATTAATTGTGGTGGGGTGGGAAGGCTGCCTACAGGCCTTCCTACCACAATCTTGAATGAGACAGAGGCAGGAAAGTGACAGGGTACCTAAGCACTTTCTTCCCACCCGATTAAATGCCTCACCATCAAACTCACCATGGTGGGGGGTGGGTGGGGGGGGATCTGACCAGAGGCTGTGCTCACTGAGACCTGCTCTTTTAATTTAAAAAATGCTTCCTCCTTCCTTATCAATATCCTTGCTTTTTCTCCTCTGCGGCAAGCTGAAGTGGTGTAATTCAATCAACATCAGCTCAGTTCCCAGTGATGCTCATCACAGCATGCGGGTATAGTGTTGAACATTCTACTTATTAAGATTTATTAATAGCAGATTGAAAACTGAGACTGTACCACAAGAAATATGCCACAGAAGCCATTCTGACTAGTTATATTCATTTCATTTCCATCACTTGAAAGCACTTGAGTAATAAACTAGATATATCTTCAAAGGGATGCCCTTTAAGAGTGGTAGATAAAACATACTGTATTTGAGAAAGCAGGGAACTGCCTTAAAATGAGTTGTATTCAATTTCAAAGATACTCTGACAAGTACTTAATTCATGTCACCCCATAATCTTTTCTATAGCCTCTTAAAAAGAACATGCAAAGTAACAGTTCTTGTACTCACGACCAGAGGTTTAAATAATATTGGATCTTCAGTAGATGAAAGGTTACCGGGCTTTTAGTTTCTAAACAAAACAATAAAATACTTGAAGAAATACTGCGTCTTGAAAGTGTTTGGTTTTGGGGTCAAAGAAAGTGGCCTTTTTAAGGATGCTATAGCACGTCTTTTAATTTTGCTCAGTGTGTGGACATTGTTATGGTAAGCATTACAATTCCCCGGGTTTGGTTTGGCATCATTTGCAGACTAAAGAATGATATCTTGCTGGAAAGGAACAACCTAGGCTGTCTCCTCAGAGAGAAAAATAGCAACTTAAAGCCTCCCCTGGGAGATGAGCAAAGGAACTCGGGCCATTTCTAGGACATAAACCTCACTGACCCTGGGGAAATCAGTTATGCCAGAGTCCGCTGGGAGAGGAATGGTACTCCACACATCTCAGGGAAGAGAAAGCACAGCCTTGGAAGAAAGCTCCAGACAAGGTCAAAAACAATAAACTGGTTGTTAAGGGAAAAAGTTATTCCAATTGGAGTGAGCTTAGGGAAGGATAAGGTAATGGTGTATTTAAGAGTGACTGACTGGTGAGCTGATAGTAGAAATATGACAGTAGGTTTCAAATTGCTGCTGTCCCATTTACACCACTGATGCACAATCAATTACTCGTGAGACAAGGTGAGTCATAACTAGAACATAGAACATAGAACGATACAGAGCAGTACAGGCCCTTCGGCCCACGATGTTGCACCGAAACAAACGCCATCTAACCTACACTATGCCATTATCATCCATATGCTTATCCAATAAACTTTTAAATGCCCTCAATGTTGGCGAGTTCACTACTGTTGCAGGTAGGGCATTCCACGGCCTCACCACTCTTTGTGTAAAGAACCTACCTCTGACCTCTGTCCTATATCTATTACCCCTCAGTTTAAAGCTATGTCCCCTCATGCCAGCCACTTCCATCCGCGGGAGAAGGCTCTCACTGTCCACCCTATCCAACCCCCTAATCATTTTGTATGCCTCTATTAAGTCTCCTCTTAACCTTCTTCTCTCCAACGAAAACAACCTCAAGTCCATCAGCCTTTCCTCATAAGATTTTCCCTCCATACCAGGCAACATCCTGGTAAATCTCCTCTGCACCCGCTCCAAAGCCTCCACGTCCTTCCTATAATGCGGTGACCAGAACTGTACGCAATACTCCAAATGCGGCCGTACCAGAGTTTTGTACAGCTGCAACATGACCTACTGACTCCGGAACTCAATCCCTCTACCAATAAAGGCCAACACTCCATAGGCCTTCTTCACAACCCTATCAACCTGGGTGGCAACTTTCAGGGATCTATGTACATGGACACCTAGATCCCTCTGCTCATCCACACTTCCAAGAACTTTACCATTAGCCAAATATTCCGCATTCCTGTTATTCCTTCCAAAGTGAATCACCTCACACTTCTCTACATTAAACTCCATTTGCCACCTCTCAGCCCAGCTCTGCAGCTTATCTATGTCCCTCTGTAACCTGCTACATCCTTCCACACTGTCGACAACACCACCGACTTTAGTGTCGTCTGCAAATTTACTGATCCACCCTTCTGCGCCTTCCTCTAGGTCATTGATAAAAATGACAAACAGCAACGGCCCCAGAACAGATCCTTGTGGTACGCCACTTGTAACTGAACTCCATTCTGAACATTTCCCATCAACCACCACCCTCTGTCTTCTTTCAGCTAGCCAATTTCTGATCCACATCTCTAAATCACCCTCAATCCCCAGCCTCCGTATTTTCTGCAATAGCCTACCGTGGGGAACCTTATCAAACGCTTTACTGAAATCCATATACACCACATCAACTGCTCTACCCTCGTCTATCTGTTCAGTCACCTTCTCAAAGAACTCAATAAGGTTTGTGAGGCATGACCTACCCTTCACAAAGCCATGCTGACTATCCCTGATCATATTATTCCTATCTAGATAATTATAAATCTTGTCTCTTATAATCCCCTCCAAGACTTTACCCACTACAGACGTGAGGCTCACCGGTCTATAGTTGCCGGGGTTGTCTCTGCTCCCCTTTTTGAACAAAGGGACCACATTTGCTATCCTCCAGTCCTCTGGCACTATTCCTGTAGCCAATGATGACATAAAAATCAAAGCCAAAGGTCCAGCAATCTCTTCCCTGGCCTCCCAGAGAATCCTAGGATAAATCCCATCAGGCCCCGGGGACTTATCTATTTTCAGCCTGTCCAGAATTGCCAACACCTCTTCCCTACGTACCTCAATGCCTTTGCCTTTGCCTCAATGCCAACTAATCGGCTTTAATCAGCTAGAACTGTACCCAGCAGCTTCGATACAGAAAGTGAAGGCTGCTGGGACGGCATTGGTTCTTATACCCCGCCTCTCAGGGCGGAGCTACGTACATTGGCCAATGGTAGACTCCGAGGTCTAGCCAATGGGCATCCACCTCTCAGGTACTGCAATACCTGGTATTACCACAACCACACACTTGCAATAAGCAGTTGGGAGACTAATTAAAATAGTGAAATTCTGTTCTCTGAAGCAGTTGAGAGTCATGGCGACAGGTAAGAAGTGTTTTTAATGTGGTACAATCAGATCAGTCACCATTATTGAATGGTGGGCAGGATCAATGAGCCGAATGGCGTACTCCTTTTTCATATGTTCTCATGGGTCAGGTCCTGGGATGTTATTTTCATATCAATTAGGACTGCCACTTCCTCAGCTTGCCCACAAACCATTGGTGAAACAGGTAGAGAGACCACTATTAAAGTACTGCAGTGGTTTAGGAGTTATTTTTGTGGTGATTTGCGACTGCATCGGGAATTTAAAAGGACTTGCAGTGCCTGTAAACATTTCTGAAAAAGGAAGGGGCTTCTGGTTTGATGAAGAGAAAATCTGTATCCCTTGCAATATACGTATACTGTGAAGCAGGGTCAAGCTTTTTTCATAAACAAAAGCTTCATTTGTTCAGGTTTGGAAAAAGCAAATGAGTCAATTGGTCTCTCTGGACATTACAATGCAATTCCAAGACACTGGATGCGATCTAACGGCCCCGTCGCGCCCAATGCGGGATGCGACGAGGTCAGTAATTTAGGGTGCTCATTCCACTTCATGAGATCTAACAAGATCTCGTGAAGCATTGCGATCTGTTGGACCAGGCGTACCGTTACTTGGGAGGGTCTCCCAGGCGATCGGGGACCCCTGGGTGGTCAGGCTCTGGCAGGGTGCCCAGGTGGCACGGCCAGGCTGACAGGAGCACTGCCAGGGTGCCAGGCAGGCAGTGCCAAGGTTCCCAGGTAGCATCTTGCCCATGTCAGGAATTGGCCCTGGACGTGTCCTGACCTTATGAGTTGTGGTGCGGAAAGTTCGAGGGATCTCTAATTAGTAAGTTGGGACGTTGCGGGGATCTCCCGGAGGCCAGGGTGGGGAATCCAGAGATCGGGGCACAATGTAAAAATGGCACCCGATCTCTTCCTGCACTGCCGAGCTGAGCATGTTAGTGCAGGAAGAGAGCCTAAGTGTGGCCTTGGCGGAACGTTCCTCGCCGAGTGCCAGATATGAAGCAGGGTACCGTTTAATAGTGGGGTCATTTTTGGCGCTGCAAGCGGGGTGGCACGGTAGCACAGTGGTTAGCACTATCAATTCACAGCTCCAGGGTCCCAGGTTCGATTCCCGGCTTGGGTCACTGTCTGTGCAGAGTCTGCATGTTCTCCTCATGTCTGCGTGCGTTTCCTCCGGGTGCTCTGGTTTCCTCCCATAGTCCAAATATGTGCAGGTTCGGTGTATTGGCCATGCTAAATTGCCCTTAATGTCCCAAAAAATGGTTAGGTGGGGTTACTGGGTTTTGGGGATAGGGTGGATGTGTGAGCTTAAGTAGGGTGCTCTTAGCTAGGGCTGGTTCAGGCTCGATGGGCCGAATGGCCTCCCTCTGCCCTGTAAATTCTATGATTCTATGATAAACGCGCCTAAAAGAGGACTCTGTTTCATTTCCGTTAAATCTTGCTCACTCTGTTTTCAGGCCAATTCTGGTTTGTCAGCCCATGCTCCACTATACTGCTAGCCTAGGACAAGCCCCTTCATTATGAGAACATCCTTAAAACATGTAGTCTAGATATCATCAAGGCTTTGAATATCCAAAATGACTAATACTTCTCTCCAATGGCATCCAAGCTGTTTTCCAAATGCTATCAATGAGATTACATCACACAAAAAAAGCCCGCAGAAGAATTATCCCATTGAAGTGCACTATAAAAACGCAATAGGAGAAACATTGCTCAGGGGCACTGTGAAAGAACACATCACTACTGTGATTTCTGTTATAATTTATAACAAGGTATTAAACAAATTGGTTGCATGTGTCTTCCTGAATAATATGCGGGTCACCAGAAGGAATAAGGATCAAGTTGTCTTCTATTTCTAACTGGTAACTGGGTAGCAGTAATTAATTAATCGTTTCTATTCCGGTGCAGTTTTTTCCAATCTGATGTTAATAATTTATCAACCATAAAGCTACAGGCTGTTGGTAGTGAGGTTGAACCATCTAATGATTATTACAAGGTCAATACTACAAAAAAACAAAATGGCGATTAAGAATTTGCTCCTGTAATCAAATGAGGAATGAAATGAAATGAAAATGAAAATCGCTTGTTGTCACAAGTAGGCTTCAATGAAATTACTGTGAAAAGCCCCTAGTCACCACATTCCGGCACCTGTTCAGGGAGGCTGGTACAGGAATCAAACCGTGCTGCTGGCCTGCCTTGGTCTGCTTTAAAAGCCAGCGATTTAGCTGAGTATGCTAAACCAGCCCCTGGTTCTACTGTTGTCAGTTTGTTATTTTTTTCAATCTGGTTTCGGTCTGTTGAACGGTATTAATAAGGTGTGGACATGTAGCAATTCTGAAACGTTGCGTGATTCCTTTGAAGATAAGTCGAAACTATTTACAGGAGGTTAAGGGCTGGATTCTTTGCTCCCGTGTTTCTCGGTCGCTGGGGGCTGGATTTTACACTCCCGCCAATGGGAACCACCCCACGCCGCCAACGGGAAAATTGAATCCCGATGACCACAGAATTCCGGCCTAAATCGATTAAAAATCAGGGGCGAAATTCTCCGGTATTGGTATCAGCCGACCGGCGCCCAAAACGGCGCAAATCAGTCGGGCATCGCGCCGCCCCAAAGGTGCGGAATCCTCCGCATCTTGTGGGGCCAAGCCCCAACCTTAAGGGGCTAGGCCCGAGCCAGACTGATTTCCGCCCGCCAGCTGGCAGAAAAGGCCTTTGGTGCCCCGCCAGCTGGCGCGGAAATGACATCTCCGGGCGGAGCATGTGCGGGAGCGTTAGCGGGCGCTCACGGCATTCCCGCGCATGCGCTGTGGAGGGAGTCTCTTCCGCCTCCGCCATGATGGAGACCGTGGCGAAGGCGGAAGGAAAAGAGTGCCCCCACGGCACAGGCCCGCCCGCGGATTGGTTGGCCCCGATCACGGGCCAGGCCACCGTGGGGGCACCCCCCAGGGCCAGATCGCCCCGCGCCCTCCCCAGGACCCCGGAGCCCGCCCGCGCCGCCTTGTCCCGCCGGTAAGGTAGGTGGTTTAATCTACGCCGGCGGGACAGCCATTCTAGCAGCGGGACTTCGGCCCATCCAGGCCGGAGAATCGCGGGGGGGGGGGGCACACCAACTGGAGTGGCGCGATTCCCGCCCCCGCCAAATATCCGGTGCCGGAGAATTCGGCAACCGGCGAGGACGGGATTCACGCCAGCCCCCGGCGATTCTCCGACCCGGCGGGGGGTCGGAGAATCTCGCCCCAGACTTCAATGCAGCTTCAAATAGTGATTCCATGATGAATCAATTAGATACATATTATCTGCACTACCAGCCTTTGAAATATTACTTAATAGCCAATGAGCAAGTTATTTGTGTTGATGTATTGTTCTTACTGGATAAAAGAATGTACTGCTGAAGCACATAGAGGTGAATGCAATAATTATCAGAGGTTTATTATCATAGAATTTACAGTGCAGAAGGAGGCCATCGAGTCTGCACCAGCTCTTGGAAAGAGCGTCCTACCCAAGGTCAACACCTCCACCCTATCCCCATAACCCCATCCAACACTAACGACAATTTTGGACACTAAGGGCAATTTATCATGGCCAATCCACATCTTTGGACTGTGGGAGGAAACCGGAGCACCCGGAGGAAACCCACGCAGACACAGAGAGGGTGTGCAGACTCCGCACAGACAGTGACCCAAGCCGGAATCGAACCTGGGACACTGGTGCTGTGAAGCAATTATGCTATCCACAATGCTACCATGCTGCCCTATTAGGTAGCTTTGAACTGTTAGGGGCAAGGTTTAGAGGAGATGTACGAGATAAGTTTTTTACACGGAGGGTAGTGGGTGCCTGGAACCCGCTGCCGGAGGAGGTGGGGGAAGCAGGGACGATAGTGACGTTTAAGGGGCATCTTGACAAATACATGAATAGGATGGGAATAGAGGGAGACGGACCTCGGAAGTGTAGAAGATTTTAGTTTAGACAGGAACCATGGTCGGCGCAGGCTTGGAGGGCCGAAGGGCCTGTTCCTGTGCTGTACTTTTCTTTGTCTTTGTTCTTTATTCAAAGGCTTGATCTAGACTGAGACAAAGCCCGCGAAGCAGCCGAAGATGTCACGGACTGTCACGTGATCAGACTCTTAAAGCGACCATGTAACAACACAACAACAACCCAGAGACGTAACAATTTGTACCTTTCCTTTTCCAGCGATCCATATCACACCCACTTCAATTGAAACCTATTTTGAAATACTTCCTGTTCCCTGTTTTGAAGCTCTCTCCTGGCTCTCCTATTACATTTTCTTTCTGCCTGCCAAACCATTTCAACAATCAACCGTACAATGTATTCACTGAGGCACTCAGAATGAAATTCTTCCTCCGTGTTTGCTGCCTCCATCATGGAACTTCCCACTCTCCACGACAACGCCACCCTCAGCCCACATGATAAAGAAAACCATTGAAAAATAAATGCTTTCTACTCACAAATTATTGAACTGAATATCCATTCTGTCGGAGCTTACTGCCCTGGACGATAGTTTTTACTCTCGCTGTATTCCCTCCTTTGACCTCAGCCTATCACATGGGTAATCTCTGCTTACCCATTATAAGCTAGTTTTACTGCTCTGCTATGAGAGAAACGGGCTGAATACCAGTATAGCATCCTCTACGACATCCAATAACCTTCCTTACTTATGGATGATTCTCCAAAACCAAAGCAGCAGGAAGAGTGAAGCACAAGGCGACATGTTGATGCAGTGATTAGTACTGCTGCCTCACGGCGCTGAGGACCAGGTTCGATCTCAGCCCGGGTCACTGTCTGTGTGAAGTTTGCAGATTCTCCCTGTGTCTGTGTGGGTCTCACCGCCACAACCCAAAGATGTGCAGGAAAGGTGGATTGGCCACGCTAAATTGCCCCTTGATTGGAAAAAAAAGAATTGGTACTTTAAATTTATTTTTTAAAAAGAGTGACGCATCAACCTTTAGCCCAGCGACAGGAAATCAAGGCTAGTGAGTGGGCCGCATAAGAGGCCTGATCTAAGTGGGCCGCAAGATTGAATTCAGGCTTGTTCACTAACCATGACCCCATGAATAAGATTAAATACATTTAATGCATGCTGAATATTTCATAACGAGTTGTAGAAAATGCTTAATGATTTACATATTATTAGAACTATCACCAACTTCAACTGGTAAAAATAAATATTTACATTTTGGAAGCAGAGGGAGAGCTCAGACAGTCAAATATTGTGAGCAATCAGCATGCATTTCACTTGCCCTTGCTTTCTCGGCATATCACATCAGTCATACCGGTAGGGAAAAAGACTACGCGAACAGACATCAGCGGAATGTGGCATTCCTGTGCTCGGGCAACAGTCACCAAATGCCTCACCGGCCGCACTCAGAACTCAGATGGGCCACAGGTTGTCCACCAGTGTTTTAGTCAAGATGAAGGCAAGAGCTAAGACATCTATTCTCTGCTCTAACTGGTTATTAGCCTAACAATGATATTTGTTCCGTGCTTTAAATTTAATAATAATAATCTTTATTAGTGTCACAAGTAGGCTTACATACAGGTGGAGGCTAATTCAAAATTCAATGTTCATTTTCATCTGATTACTTAGTACATTCAGCATTCCAGAGTTTACTTTAAAACAATTTGCCTTTTCTCACTATTACCGTCTTTATGAGTTTGAAAAGTAGAAATTGCTTTAAAATAATGATGAGGGAGCTTGGCACACCAACTTTTGGACTCACAAGTTTCCTGTGTCTTAATAGTCAGGTGGAGAGAGAACTTTCACCTCATACAGTCCCTGAATGCTGGCCCAAGTATTAACCAGTCCAAAACTAACACCAACTCCAGTTACTTGCGGTCAGTGTGTATTGTGCCCATCTAGCCAAATGTGAACTTATAATGTGAAAAATATTCCACATGCTTACGGCAAATAATGGTTTGTTCAAGCAATAGACTGAAATATTAAGAATGAGATTTGATGAGCTTCCTCGTTTTACTTTAAGCTGAATCTTAACACGTGCAGCCCAATATTTTTAAACATTTGTTCATGGGACCTGGGCACCGCTGTCAAAGTCAGTTTTTGTTGCCTGTCTCTAATTGCCCTGAACTGAACATTTAACTGAACAGGACTGTTAAGAGTCAACCAGTGGGTATGGAGTCACCCAGACCAGGTAAGAATGACAGATTTCCTCCCCGAAAATATATTAGTGAGCCCATATTAGGATTGTCGACAATCGCTGATGGTTCAGTGGTCACCATTACTGAGACCAGCTTTCAATTCCAGATTTATTAATTGCATTTATACTCCACCAGCTGCCAGTGGTGGGATTTGAACCAATGTCCCCAGAGCATTAAGCCTCTGATACACTAGTTCAGTGACAAGACCATGATGCATCTTTCTCCTGAAATAGAGTCAGATTGTTCAGATTTAAAGGGGAAATAGCTACACTGTCAACTATACGGTGTGACAAAATGTTACGTCAGCTACAGGGATGTATAATGCAGGTGTCTCAATAATTTAATGCAATTTTTGTGCTGGTTGTGCTTCATGGTTTCATTTCTCAAATCTGCTGCGTTAACAATCATTACTTGAGGGGGCTGGAATGTTGCAGTGTTCCCGCCAATGTGTAAACAGGGAGAACATTTCACCTCAACATATTAAGGCGCAAGTTTCATCCACTGCCAACACAAGAGGCAGAGATCATACGGAACAGATTAATTTCCCTGAAGCAGAAGAGAAGCAAGTGACAAACTTGGGTCTTTTCTCACTCCGTCAGACCGGTTTTATTACCTTCCTCTTCGACTTTGATTCCGTTTGTAACATTTAAGTACATTCTTGAGCCCTTATTCATTATGTTTATTATACTGTCTAAGCTAAGTATGTTGAAAGCTTCCCAAGACACACTGCAGAGAAATCTGGAATGGTTGTGTTTAGAAATGAATGCCGGGTTGGAACTAATCTATCTCATTGCTTACAAGATCAGTGTTTGCCCCTCTTAACTACACTTGAGTCTTATTAAGAACGCACACTCCAAAGGCAAAAATTACATTTAAATATGGTCTTATGCTGTAAAAAATATCCAAGAGGGAAGTTTGACATCATTTCATCAGCTTATTTCATCATTAAAAGCCAGTAATTGGGTCATTTAGCGTGAAGCAATGGTTGGAAGCAGTTCGAAAACTAAGGAATAGTGGCGTCAAATGGCTTAAATTGTTAACTGCGAATGTCATACAGGCCACACAGTAAATACGTATGTGTGGTTTTCACTTGACTGTATTTTTTCTTAATTTAATTCCAATCCAATGTGATATTTCATATCAAAAAATCTGGATCCGATTAAATACAGTTGACTTCAATCAAATAAAACAGTTGTGTGTGAATCTCCTGTAAATGATTTTATGCAAAAAATATGTAGGATGTGAGGTAATGTTATAATCCTCTCACAATTGCAATAAAAGTCTTACTTTTGCAAGGAGTATTTTATATTGGCTGTATAGTTTCACATAAATCAAGTAGATTTTGTTCATTTTAGATGCTTTTGGCCAGCCTTTGTATCTTAATTTCTTTATTGCATTCTTGATGTCTGAGATGGCACATATGAAAGACATACTGACCAGTATGGACTCTTGACGTGCCAGAAGTAACGACGACCACAAAATCATGGATTATTAAAAGTTAGAGCCTCTGGGCGAAAGCTTCAGCTGAGTCAAAATGAACTGTAAGTATCAGAAGACAGATAATCTGTGCAGTTCATTTCCATTCATCCATAGAAGGTGGCCACCACTTGAGTAAATACTGAATCTTAAGGTACAAACATTTTTCACCCAAGAAGTATTAGACCTGTGGGACAAGTTACCACAGAGGTCCATTCAGCAGATGGCATCAATAGGCTATTATGAGAACCAGATGATTTTCTAGAAAACAAGGATTTAGTGAATTGCTGAGTAGACAGGTCGATGGGGTCGTTCTATCTTGAAGCTTATTGAGCCTAAATGCTCCTTTCTGTTCCTAAAGGCAACGAGAACGACAGGTAAGTTTGCACTTCACTCTTATGAAAGATTATAACCTCACGGATTTTAGAGACCATGTACAATTGTGCTCATCCTGACACATTTATATCTGGTCTCAAAATTAATGTGGAGTTATAGTCCAGTGCAAAGTTATCTGTCATTTGCATAACCTTTGGTCAGTAGCTCTCACTCCATTTTGTGCCAAACCTCCTGAACTCAGACCAAGAAATGCTATTTGTACTGGTTCAGTTGTTTATTTTGGCTCCTTGCTTTACGATACTCTTCCTCCCTCACTATAAAGCTGCTCTAAATTAAATTAAATCAGTGACTATAATATCATTGCTCAACACCAGTATTAAAAATATTTGTTTTTATTCATTTCAAAGATGTAGTTATATATTTGCTTTATGTTTCCCCTGCTGTGCAGCATCTTCGAGTGACATGGCAGGCAGCTAGAGTTGCTGCCAGGTTTCAGGTTAGTTAGTAAAATGTTGATAAAACAGTTTCTAGGCTGGCTTTCTTAGCATGTGGGGCAATGATTAACCTTTGCCCTGTGCCTCATCTGTACAGTCCGGTTGTGATAAAACCACTAATCCGGGAGACTGTCTGGCCATCCTATGGCATAACACTGCAGATGTCATTGGAACTCAAATATTAAAATATCATCCTTCTTAAGACCAAACTTTGTAAATTGAAAGAACTCTATCACTTAGAGGTTGGACATTCATTTTTTTATTTTTTCCCCCCAATTAAAGGGCAATTTTAGAGTGGCCAAGCCACCTACCCTGCACATCTTTGGGTTGTGGGGGTGAGACCCATGCACACACAGGGAGAATGTGCAAACTCCACACAGACAGTGACCCGGGGCCAGAATTGAGCCGGAGTCCTCAGCGCTGTGAGGCAGCAGTGCTAACCACTGCATCATCGTGAGGATGGGGCGGCACAATAGCACAGTGGTTAGCACTGTTGCTTCACAGCGTCAGGGTCCCGGTTTGATACCAGGCTTAGGTCACTGTCTGGGGTGGAGTCTGCACGTTCTCCCCGTGTCTGCGTGTGTTTCCTCCGGGTACCCCGGTTCCCTCCCACAAGTCCCAAAAGACGTGCTTGTCAGGTAAATTAGACATTCTGAATTCTCACTCAGTGTACCCGAACAGGCACTGGATTGTGGCGACTACGGGTTTTTCACAATAACTTCATTGCAGTGTTCATGTAAGCCTACATGTGACATTAATAAAGATTATTATTATAAACATTTCTTTAATATCCTTCTCATCAAAAGGGCTACTCTTCTTGGGATTTGTTCCACAGATGCCAACAGTTTCCACTCACCCTCTTGAGCATTGTTTCTCTATGAACACAAGCAATAGCCTAGATTCTGCTGGGAAACTAAAAACATCTTTAAGATGCATGAGGTTATTAACATGTAAATCGTCCACCAATTTGTGGTGAGCAAGGAATACACCATGGGTGTTAAATCGGCACAAATTGCTAGATAATGTACGCCATTAGCCTCATAGAAATGGTAGCTTGCCCTCAATCGCCATGGAAGTTGCATTTACACAGCAAATATAAATTAAATGTGCTACAGAAGTTCACACATTGTACTTAACAGTGAGATGAGCCTTTTAATGCTGGAATTATGTTCTTGCATTGCTACCAACAACTTCCACCCAGAAAAGGAATTCCTATGAACTGTGAACTCTCAATGCTGAAGGTTGTTAATTCTTCCTAGAGGTCCTTTATATTCAAAATGTAACATATTCAAATTTTTCTCAATTTTCCTTTGGTCTTTTCACATAGTCCAAACATCTTTCCCTCTATTTTACTTTCTATACCCAATCTGACTCATTTGTCGCATTTCTTTCTCCACCATTCCCCTGTTTCTTTCCCAATTTTAAAATCTCATTGGTTAAGGTTTTCCAGGGACCCACTTTTGCCAACCGGCCAGCCTTTGGGACCCATGTCGGCTGACCTTCACGACACACACCACGTTTGCTTATCTTTAATGTGAAATGGAGCCTGCTTGGTCTCACAATTTTGCTCCAATTAGATTCACAGGAGGAGAGGGTAAAAGGCATATCAGGTGCAGAGTTCAGCCATCTTCATCATTTTAAGAACAGAAAATCCAACCTCATACATATAGGCTGACATGAAAGGCAATAGCAACAAAATGCTTATTTTACTCAGCACAGGATATTCCTGGGAGATGCTACTCCAGAATGCTGACAGCCTGTGGACCTTTGACCTGTTTTTAATGTGCTGTCACAGGTCAGGTACACCAGCTTAATCTTTTCATTTGGAGTCAGCTGTAACTTAATAACTGACTCTGGGATCTTAACCTCAAAAGGAATTTTTCACCCGAACTCTGAATCTTCTTTTCTCATTTGCCAGTACTTCCCTGCATATAAAGAACAAACAAAGAACAAAGAAATGTACAGCACAGGAACAGGCCCTTCGGCCCTCCAAGCCCGCGCCGACCATACTGCCCGACTAAACTACAATCTTCTACACTTCCTGGGTCCGTATCCTTCTATTCCCATCCTATTCATATATTTGTCAAGATGCCCCTTAAATGTCCCTATCGTCCCTGCCTCCACTACCTCCTCCGGTAGTAAGTTCCAGGCACCCACTACCCTCTGCGTAAAAAACTTGCCTCGTACATCTACTCTAAACTTTGCCCCTCTCACCTTAAACCTATGCCCCCTAGTAATTGACCCCTCTACCCTGGGGAAAAGCCTCTGACTATCCACTCTGTCTATGCCCCTCATAATTTTGTATACCTCTATCAGGTCGCCCCTCAACCTCCTTCGTTCCAGTGAGAACAAACCGAGTTTATTCAATCGCTCCTCATAGCTTATGCCCTCCATACCAGGCAACATTCTGGTAAATCTCTTCTGCACCCTCTCTAAAGCCTCCACATCCTTCTGGTAGTGTGGCGACCAGAATTGAACACTATACTCCAAGTGTGGCCTAACTAAGGTTCTATACAGCTGCAACATGACTTGCCAATTCTTATACTCAATGCCCCGGCCAATGAAGGCAAGCATGCCGTATGCCTTCTTGACTACCTTCTCCACCTGTGTAGCCCCTTTCAGTGATCTGTGGACCTGTACTCCTAGATCTCTTTGACTTTCAATACTCTTGAGGGTTCTACCATTCACCGTATATTCCCTACCTGCATTAGCCCTTCCAAAATGCATTACCTCACATTTGTCCAGGTTAAACTCCATCTGCCATCTCTCCGCCCAAGTCTCCAGACAATCTAAATCCTGCTGTATCCTCAGACAGTCCTCATCGCTATCCGCAATTCCACCAACCTTTGTGTCGTCTGCAAACTTACTAATCAGACCAGTTACATTTTCCTCCAAATCATTTATATATACTACAAAGAGCAAAGGTCCCAGCACTGATCCCTGTGGAACACCACTGGTCACAGCCCTCCAATTAGAAAAGCATCCCTCCATTGCTACCCTCTGCCTTCTATGGCCTAGCCAGTTCTGTATCCACCTTGCCAGTTCACCCCTGATCCCGTGTGACTCCACCTTTTGTACTAGTCTACCATATAACACACACTGGCTTTGCATCCTTATTTGCATTTGCACAATTGAAAAATCCATATCCCAACAAATCATCTTTATACTGCTTTGTTCCCAAATTAAGTTTCCTCTTTGTTAGCTGTTCACCAGGGGCCCTGGAGCTCTGTACAGAGCTAGCACAAGCACTGCTCTGTCTTGCCAGGCACACTCCTGAGTAGCTGTCACCAGCAGATTCAGATATGAGACCCTGGCCAGTACACTACCCATCTGTGTCTCTGGCCGTCTCTTCTTTGTAACAAAACAATTCATCTTCACAGTCCTCATGCCTTGCTTACTGGCAGCTAGAAAATGGAAGAAACTCTCCTCCACGATTTGGTGCCAATAGCACGTACGTAGTGGGTGCTTGAATTCAAGTGTATGTGCAGGACGTGTGACCTGCTCACTGCTGCCACATATGGTCGGAAGACTACACACAGTCTCCTTTCATTCTCAGTTAAAAGCTAGTAGCAGCCGCCATTCTCAATTTAACTGCCGGTAACGGAGGCTCAGCGCTTCTCCTGCGATTGCAGGAAAACCGTGACCCTCTTGACACCCACCCGCGAGTCACCCGTGGATCACAACCTGCACTTTGAAAAACCCTCATATGGAATATTGTTCCCATTTTCCACCAATGTCCCATTATGAGTTTGTATTTCCAGCAATTTTAGGAGCAAAAGATTTGCAAATTGAAGGGTGAAGAAAAAAAATCTAATAATGGGACACATTGTGAGATATCGTATTCCAGCTAATTCTGGGACAATGAATTTTCAAAGGATGTTTAACTGAGGCTTCATCATAAAACAGCCCGCTTGGCAACCACACTTTTTTGCGTGGATCACTGGATACCAGGAGAATCCTAGCTGTCTTTTTCCTCCATAGTCCACAGGTGCTAAGCACAATTTTATTTCCCCCGATTCGCAGTCTGGCTGAGATTAGCTAATTCTGCATCGGCCAAGAAAGGAACATTACTGATCTGCCTGGTTCAGTAGCAGCCCAGTTATTAGACTCACCCATGGATCCAGCTGTGCGATCCAACTGTTATCATTTCGCCATGTGAGGAACCCACCACATCAGGAGAGGGCAAACGATCTGAAAGGGCTGCTCTAAAACATTCCTCACAGGTATGTAAGAATCCCAAAGGAATACAAGAAAGTATATGCTGAACGCCCTCATTTAAGTAATTTATCTAATCGTCACCCTCTCCGTTACCCCTGTCTGGAGATCAGTATGATTCTATGTGCTACTGACATTCATAACTCATTGAAAAATACACAACCTTGAGGTACCTCAGAATGATCAATGTTCTGACATTCTTTATGTACACACACCAGTCTAACACATTTAAGCAAAGTAATATTGCTGAAAATATAGGAGTTAAATCACTCTACAAACATTGCATGTAGCTACATTTGGATCAGAAATTCATAGCCAATTACATTGCAGCCACCAAACATTAAACCATCGACTTGAATTTAGGTCACCAGCCAATGAATAATCATTGGTGGCATGGTGGCACAGTGGTTCACATTGCTGCCTCATAGTGCCAGCAACCTGGGTTCGATTCCGACCTTGGGTGGCTGTCTGTGTGGAATTTGCATGTTCTCCCCGTGTCTACATGGGTTTCCTCCAGGTACTCCGGTTTCCTCCAACAGTCCAAAGTTGTGCAGGTTAGGTGCATTGACCATGCAAAATTGCCCCTTAGTGTTCAAAGATGTGCAGGTAAATTGGGGTTGCAGAGATAGGGCAGGGAGGCGAGAAAGGTACGGTGCTCTTTCGGAGCGTTGGTGCATATTTGACGGGCCAAATTGCCTCCTTCTGCACTGTCAGGATGCTATGGATTCTAAATATTATCTCCAAGAAGACACAAGTGTTTACAGAATCCCATTTTGATGTAGTCATTGTATCCTTGAGCTGCTGAGATGAAACAACATTATGGTAGACACGGTGCTCGAGATTTCTGGTAGTCATGATGGCTCATTCCTGTCGTTAGTTACTGCAGTCATGGTGGTCAAAACTCTGAGGCAGCAAATGAAGCAACTATGAATATTTAAGCTGTGGTTTGGCTGTGTGTGTTCACTCCCTCCCCCAAACCCTATTTGGATTTGATGATGCCAACTGATAATATGGCTATGTTAATTAGCAATTCTTTATTTTATGTGAGAGTTTCTTACAGGCAATGGCCAATAAGGGAAATTTATTGACGATTAAACTTGGTTGAGTTGTGAGCAAATTATGGAAAAAACTAAGGTGCATTCTTTAATCAACATTGTTTCTCAGAAATATACTCAATTGATGTTACATTTAGCAGAAAGAGAACATTCTAAATATCTCAGTTGTAGAACTTACTTGAATATTATGAGGTATATAAGAATTTGACAAGGATTAGGTGGATCTCTTTTTAAGGCCTTACCTTCCCTCTAAGGTGGTAATCATTTTCAAAATTATAATTGATTCATAAAGTTTGGAAGGACAAAACAACTTGAAGATAAATAATAATAATAATCCTTATTGTCACAAGCAGGCTTACATTAACACTGCAATGAAGTTACTGTGAAAAGCCCTTAGACGCCTGTTCAGGTACACTGAAGGAGAATTCAGAATGTCCAATTCACCGAACAGGCATGTCTTTCGGGACTTGTGGGAGGAAACCGGAGCACCCGGAGGAAACCCACGCAGACACGGGGAGAACGTGCAGACTCCTGGGACCCTCGCATTGTGAAGCAACAGTGCTAACCACTGTGCTGCCGTGAAGAAAGTGCAATAACATTCAACTTGTCTCCTACAATATGGGTGGGATTTTCCGGCCCTTCCTGCCGGAGGGATCTTCCGGTTCTGCTCATTGTGATTCCCCGAGGGGCGGTCCCCAAGACGGGATGGGCGAGCAACGCACAACGCCATAGACAATCAGCGGGACTGAAAGATTCCTCTGGCGACCGATGGCAAGCTGCCTCTGCCAGCAAAAAGCACGAAGCGGGGTGGTCGGAAAATTCCGCCCGATGTTCCATTCTTGGGTGCCTTTTTACAATTGTAATACTCTTGATATTTACAACGTACATTTCCTGAGGGCAAAAGCACTTCAAATTGAAAAATTACAGAAAGCCCAATATAATTTATCTTTTTTTCATACAACATATTCCTCTCTGGAGGTGCCTCAATCCATAAATATCCCATTGCCTGATTCAAAGAGTAGCAGGGGGGTTAACCCCTTGGCTAATACTAATCCCTCAATCACAAAAACAGATTGTCTAGTCATTACAACATTGCTGTGTGCGAGTGCTTGCTGTGCACAGATTAGGTGCCATGCTTCCTACATTACAACAGTCAAACGGTTCAAAGAATGCTTAGCTGTGAGGTGCTTTGCAAGTCTCTTTCTTTCTTCTTTTGTCCGGGTAATCCGCATCCTTAACCTTGCAAAGATTTTCAATTTGCAGGTTTAAATAATCCTCATTTTAAGTGGAGCCTTCTCCTATTTCTGTCTGGTTTCTGTTGGAAGAAAGAGTCTTGGTATAAAAAGAACCTCGGCTGATTTGTTTGAATGATGACAATCTCCAACCTTAGTTCTATTCATCATTTAGTTCCAAACTACTTCAAGTCAAACGTATACCTCGAATATATTTTGACTTTGTTTTGGTGAGACAGGCAGTAGTAGTGAGAAGGATCCCTGATAATTACCACATAAAGGGCTGTAATGTAACTGAAATACAATCATTGGAAAAGCAATTTGAACTGCTGTTTTTACAAAGGTTTGTAACTTAAGGTAGTTTAAAATCACAGCCACTCCTACTGGGTAGCAATCCCCTCCAGCTGAACAAACAGGAACTCCAGTGGTTAACATAACAAATGCTGTGACTAACACTCCATTAACAATTGCTGCTACTATTCAACACATTTTTGAATAAAATTCAAAACTCCTAATGCCCATTTCAGCCTGAAAAATGTTCGTGGGTTATCTTTCAGGTTATGTGTTGATGATGAGAAGCAGACATAATTGGATATGCTGAAGAAAAATCATTTGTGAAAGGAGCTTAAGTAAGGGCAGTTCGGTTGAACTCCATATGACAGACCATATGAAAGAAAATGGGCAGAATTTTCTGGTCGTTCCCACCAGTGGGATCTTCCAGCCCTGCTGATGGCGATCCCTCCCCACCAAGGGTTCTCCGGTGTCGTAAGGTACGAACAACGGGAAACCCCGTCGACAGCAGCAGGACCAGGAGATCCCACTGTTATATTACTCTTTGGTAATATCTCGTTACTCTTTACTTTATATATCCAGAATGGTCTGATGATGTGACTCTTAAGAAACCACCAATCTTCAACTTGAAGCAAAACAGATTTATTGAATAACGAATTGATTAATATTGAATTTGCACACTCTACAGAACTATAACTAGAAATCAAATAATCTACATTAAAGTATTAACTAATTTAACCTACACGTGCTAACTATGCTGCGATCTATCTCTCTAACACTCTGCTGTCTGGTGACTCCTGGCTGGAAGAGACCCAAGATGCTTTGAGATCTCATATATATAGTGGAATCTAGTGTTGCCCTCTTGTGGTTGTGTTACACTAAGATGTCATCATTAACCCTTTACATGTCTCTATATATACATATCCCTACACCCACCACTGGCCAAATGCAGCCACCACCTCCACTGCTGCAAAACATGCTGCGGGGTGGAGGAGAAAGGGGAGGGGGTGGAAAATCCCGCCCCATTTGGAGTGTGTGACTGCGCTTCTAATCAGTTGCTCCATTGTTGTTCCTTTTAAAATGCCTGAGGAATTTGGAAACCGAGTTTTCACTCTCATTTAGTAGGAACTATGAAAAGTAATATTTACCCTGTAGTGCAGGACAGAAAATTAAATGCCGCTAATATAAACTGCATGGGTTTTTAAAGTGGAGATCAGTGATGAGTTAAACCTGTACAGAATGAGCCACTACTTCCTTCTGAACTTTATAGTCTCCTAGATTTGTAAATTATATAATAAATGATTGGTAGAAGGTTAGTGTAGACAGTCTAACATTTTAAAAGTACATTTCATTGTGTATATGTACCCTGTTGTTTCAGATTCCAATCATGCTACGAGCTAAAAAAAAAGAAATGTTTCTGAATGATTTTCGGTTCAAGAAGCAACCTGACTGAGGACATGACCTAATTCTCCACCCAACCCGCCCTTGCTATTA
Source organism: Scyliorhinus torazame (assembly GCF_047496885.1). NCBI lineage: Eukaryota > Metazoa > Chordata > Chondrichthyes > Carcharhiniformes > Scyliorhinidae > Scyliorhinus > Scyliorhinus torazame. The sequence continues at coordinate 66,379,435 of NC_092728.1, forward strand.
CCCCATACACATTTCACAAATGCAGCTTCAGAGGTTTCAGTGCCAGCAGCAACTTGTCCTGGTGAAACCCACGGCTTTCTATCTTTCAGCAGGGCGAGCTTCTGCAAGTAAGATCATCTGGTGTTGGGAAAGCCAGTCTGCTGTATCTCCTCAGTGAGAACATGACGATTTGGTCAGGTCAGGTCAGGTCATGTTCCATTTCAAAGCAAGATTGGGTCTGATTCTGCCTGGAAACACAATGGGTGGAATTCTGCATGAAAGCAATGGGCGTTTCCCAGTTTTGCTTCAGAGCAGGATTAAGTCAGGTATTCTGGGTGTCATAGGCCAGGGTTTAGATAACCCCAAAGTGTATCATGGAGTTCACCTGTCCCACAACTTTAAATAGATTGTGGTATGGGGAGCACACGGCCCACTCTACAGATGTGGTACAGCAGAAATGGAAAAGTATTTTTTAAAGCAAAACAATATTTATTCCATGAACTCAAGTTAACTTTTTTAAAACATACAGTGAACATCTTAGCAACTATTAATTCAAATACAACCCCCAAAGAATACAAAACTAAGTAATTCTTAAGCTGTCCTTTTAACATCCAGAAGACTTTAAAAAAAACTTTCAGCAGAAGCACATCAGTTTAAAGTCACTACTAAGAGCAGTTATCAGTTTTAATCACCAAAGGATCGATTTACATTCTTTAGATTGCAGAGAGAGACTCTAATACACCTTCTGGCTGTAACTGCAGCTATCCAACTTTGAAAAACAAACTAAAACACCCTGCAGCAAACAGCCTAAAACAAAAGTAAAAAGCTGACAGACAGCCCAGCTCCACCCACTCTCTGACATCACTGCAGTAATAAACACCCATTTCTTGAAGGTACTCTCCTACAGATACTTATATACACACCCATTTATAAACACCCATTTCTTAAAGATACTCTCACATGACAGGGAGAATAAGGCTAAATTGGATTGTGCCTTGAGAACAGATTGGGGTCAGTTTCCATGTGAGAACTGATGAGGGGGTTTGTTGTGGCCTCACAGGATCAAGTTGAATTCAATGAGTGTGTCGATGTGTCTTGTTTCTGCCCTGTGTCAATTCAATCTGAGGCTACTTGGGAGCTGTATTCTGTCTAGAACTAAGGCTGATGCATATTTTAAGTAGAGCTTAGTCAATTATGACATTGGGCAGTGTGTGTTCAGCAGTAGAATGCTACCCATTGGAATTATAATGATGCCCCCCCCTGACTTTCACATCCTCAGGCCATCATTTCTGGTTAGTAAATCAGAATATGCAATGCAGTCCAAGCACAATATTACCATGTCAGTGATTAACTTTGGGGTTTGTACAATACCAGTTGCAATCAATAATAATCAATTCTCAAACCTTCCCCCCAATGCCAGCACATAACACCTACTGAGATTAAAGCTAAGGTCGAAATAATGGGATAGAAATGACACTTCTGTGTCTTCCAGAACACCATTTGCCCTCTCAATATGAATGGGTGGAAAATGGGCGGCATGATAGCACAGTGGTTCGCATTGTTGCTTCACAGTGCCAGGGCCCCAGGTTCGATTCCCGCTTGGGTCACTGTCTGTGCGGAGTCTGCACGTTCGCCCTGTGTCTGCGTGGGTTTCCTCTGGGCACTCTGGTTTCCTCCCACAAGTCCCGAAAGACGTGCTTGTTAGGTGAATTGGACATTCTGAATTCTCCCTCAGTGTACCCGAACAGGCGCCGCAGTGTAGTGACTGCGGGATTTTCACAGTAACTTAATTTCAGTGTTAATGTAAGCCTACTTGTGACACTAATAAAGATCATTATTATTAAAATTTCAAGGTGACAAGCACAGCCACAGAATTTCAAGTTCTGTAGCATCATACTGGATTTCACTGCAGCACCCATTGCATTAGTAAATACTGCACCTGCGGTGGGGAGGTGAGGGGGGGGCAAGGAGGGGGGTCTCCCAGGCCATTAGAGACCCCTGGGAGGCCGGGCTCTGATCAGGGTGGTACATTGGCAAGTTAGTACGTTGGCACCACTTGGGGGGGTCATGCCTGAGTACTGCCCCGGTACTGCCCACTTGATGCCTGGGCAGTGCCCAGCTGGTGTCAGTGGAGTTGCTGGGGTGGTGGGGGTTGCCAGGAAGGGCACCTGAGTGAATTGGTTTTATCACTGTGCCTGTAAAATGGCGCCCCAGATCATCGAGTATCTTGAGTTGATGGCGGGGTGGGCAGGCAAATCAGATGCCGCCCTGCCAGCGATATATTGTCTGACCCATGACTTGAAGATTTTTCTTTTCAATCTTCCGTACCATGTGGCAGAGAAAGCCACCATTGCTTTGTCAGAATGAAGAATGTTTAACTTCAAGGAAACGGACCTGAACTTTAAATGACAAAGTGCGACAGCTCAGCATTCTTTTCCTATGCTATGTGCCCGGGAGACATGGACAACAATGAGACTATTGATAAGCTGAATGCTTTTGAGATGTGGACAGATAGAGGATGTTTCACATATCTGACACAGACAGAGAGATTGATGAGCAAGTGTCGGAAATGCTGGAGGAAAGAGGAAATTTGTGAGTAACATCAATGAAAGAAAGATCCAATACTTCTGACACAGCATCCGCCACATGGGAGGCACGGTGGCACAGTGGTTAGCTCTGCTGCCTCACAGCGCCAGGGACCCGAGTTTGATTCCGACCTCGGGTGACTGTCTGAATGGTGTTTGCACTTTATGCCTGTGTCTGTGTGGGTTTCCTCCGGCTGCTCCGGTTTCCTCCCAGTCAAAAGATGTGCAGGTTAGGTGGATTGGCCATGCTAAATTGCCCCTCACAATGGTGTAGCAGGAATAGGGAGGGCGATTGGGCCTAGGTGTGGTGGTCTTTCAAAGGGTTAGTGCAGACTGGATAAGCCGAATGGCCTCCTTCTGCACTGTAGAGATTCTATGGTTCTATCATTCGTGCAGATGTTGAAGGCAGTTAATGGAGGGAAAGCTTGATGGAAAACAAAGGAGGAGGAGGTAGAGGAGAAAAGTGGATGATGGATATGAGGGACTGGATGCAGTTTACTTATAGAGTATGTGCAAGAGCAGCACTGAAGGCATAGAGGACCATGGCAATCAATCTTTTGAGGCGAAGGTGACACCAACATCAAAGATAACACATTATGAACCACCACTCGAGCAAGGTACCACAAGGTTGCTGTTACCTACGGAGCTGAATCCCAATGCGAGGCTGGGCCTTCAGCGGAGAATGAAAGAAAAAGCTTCATTCAGGTGTATCTATGCTTCAACCCATTCATTTTCTAAAGATTAAAAGGAATGTTTGGTCTAAACAACCTCAGTATCTTTTCATGTCATATATTACAGACCCTGGAAATTATGAATTAAAGCTGTAATTATGCTTTGTTGCTTTCACTTCACATGAAGCCCAAGTTACAAAGATAATTTAAATCTTTAAAGTTTAATGTTGCTCGAACCTGAAGCTAACATCTGCTGCTTTAAACCTGCAATTAGTGGTGTTCAATTATATTATACGATTATTCAGCTTAAACTTTAAATACTGAATGATACTTCAATAAAGGACCCAAATAAATTTTTAGTGAACTTTTAGAATAGTTATTTAAATGTAAAATAAATACACATAATTGGGGATGATTACCTCTGTTTACTCAGTATGGTGAAATTATAAATGTTTGGATAAAGGTGTTGAAGATTCCACTTGTATATATGCTTTGAGGCAAATGCTTCAAATACTAAGGGCGCGATTCTCCGCTCCCGCGCCGGTTTGGAGAATCACCTGGCGCGCCATTTTCTCCCGCGACGCCAGTCCGACACCCTCCCAAAATGCACCCAAACGGCGGGAACGGCCCCGTCGAGTTCTGCGCGGCGCAGGCCGGAGAATCGCCCGGGACACCCAAAATGGCGATTCTCCGCTACACCCGCTATTCTCCAGCCCGGATGGGCCGAGCGGCCTGCCCAAAACGACGGCTTCCCGCCGGCGCCATCCACATCTGGTCGCTGCCGGTGGGAACAGCGCGGGAACGCTGGGGGACGGCCTGTTGGGTGGCGAGGGGGGTTCTTTCACCAGGGTTGCATTCAAAAGGGGTCTGGACCGCGATCTGTGCCCACCGATCGGCGGGTCAGCCTCTCTGAAGGAGGATCTCCGCCGCCCCGCAAGATCCATCCAACATCTTCTTGTGGGGCGGCCTCGGGGAGGACGGCAACCACGCATGCGCGGGTGATGCCAGTTATACGGCGGATGACGCGGCACCACTTTTATGTGGCGCCAATGCCTGGCGCGCGCTGACGATGCTGCTTTAGCGACACGCCCCCCGAGTTTCTCGCGGCCCCGATCCTAACCCATTTTCAGGCCCTGAATCGGTCGAGATCGGGACCGTTTCGTGCCATCGTGAACCTTGACGCTGTTCACGACGGCCTGGGCACTTAGTCGTGGGAGCAGAGAATCGCGCCCCATGATTTCACAAACTCTAACTAACTGAGGAAATCTTTACCATTGTTTGGAGCCTGAGGTATCTTTGACCATGAAATGGGATTGCTGATGATAATTTCAACAACCGAAAGCATAATACATTCCTGCGTCCAACATTTAAAATGATTAAAATGTGGGGTAAATGCATTTGTTAATATAGCTGACAAGGAAATGTCATTCAAAGGCATTATCCATCTAACATCACCATCAGTATTACGAGATCGACTTGGGTCATTTTTTGCAGGAAGGACAGATGAACCAAAAATGCTTAACTCGGGTAACTAGGCTTTTGCAAAGTCTAAGGAAAAGATCTCTTCCAAGTCACTGTAGCAATATGGGGAAAAATGATATGCAAAAATAACCTTGAAAATTGGCAACATGGTAAAGTTTTCCTTCATTGAATCCTTCTACAGAAAAGGATGAAGTCTTGTGGCACAATGGGTAGGTAGCGACCCTAACTCTGGACCAGAAGCTCCAGGTTCAAGCTCAACACTAGGGGCGTTCAGAACGTGGTTTAACGGGCTAATAATCAGCTCGGGAATCCTTCCACCACGTCCCCACTTATTCCCCAGAAGGAAAACAATGCGTGTGAAGGTGCACTTAAAGAACAGAAAAGGATAACATTCTAAGCATTGTATTCAATGAATGGAATGCTGATGCCACCTTCTAATTCATTATTCAAACCAGCTATTATCTCATTAGCAGGCTGTATGATTGAACCATTGAGAAGTCGGCGGCTTAGTTGGTTAAAATGCCTGTCGAGGAAAGAGAAGGTCCTGAGTTCGAATCTCAGCAGTCCATGGTCGATTTGGTCAATGCATTAAAAAAAACATTCCAAGGAAAACGTTGAACCATTGAGAGACACCCAACATTTATGAACAATGGTCAGCTTTCCTTCTATTGGAGTAACGCATTGGATGTTTTGACCGCAATAGCTATTTCTCTTACAAAAACACTTGTGGTGAACAGAAAACATTCACTTTGCAGCTTAATATACCTCAACAGATTCATTCTGATAATCCCTGCAGTCAAAACTAGCCACAGAATGAATCATTCTGCTTTGAGTATGAAAGCATGCCCCAATCACAAAAAAGAAGTCAGCCATAACTTATTAACAAGCCTATCTTATTTTTGATGGTTCCTATACATTTATTTGAATGTGATACAAAAATGAATTGAAATGTCATAATACACATGCAGTCATCAATTAGATTCCAATAATGCCTCAGATCCTGATCATAATTTCATTACTTTTATTGCATCCAATTGACTTCCGACACATATCTTCTACCAAAGTAATATACATCAATTTATATCCTTCACTTAAAGCAGATTATCTGCAGATTATCTCATAGCTGTTTGTGGGAGTTTTACTTTGTGTAAATTGGCTGCTGCATTTCTGATGTTGAAACAGTGAATTCACTTCAAAGGAACTTAATCTGGGGCGTCATTCTCCGACCCCCCGCCGGGTCGGAGAATGGCCGTTGGCCGCCGTGAATCCCGCCCCCGCCCCCGCCGAAGTCTCCGCTCCCGGAGATTGGGCGGGGGCGGGAATCCGGCCGCGCCGGTTGGCGGGACCCCCCGCTGGATTCTCCGGCCCGGATGGGCCGAAGTCCCGCCCAGGAATTGCCTGTCCCGCCGGCGTAAATCAAACCTGGTATTTACCGGCGGGACCAGGCGGCGTGGGCGGGCTCCGGGGTCCTGGGGGGGGGCGCGGGGCGATCTGACCCCGGGGGGTGCCCCCACGGTGGCCTGGCCCGCGATCGGGGCCCACCGATCCGCGGGCGGGCCTGTGCCGTGGGGGCACTCTTTCCCTTCCGCCTCCGCCACGGCCTCCACCATGGCGGAGGCGGAAGTGACTCTCCCCACTGCGCATGCGCGGGAAACTGACAGCGGCCGCTGACGCTCCCGCGCATGCGCTGGGAAACTGACAGCGGCCGCTGACGCTCCCGCGCATGCGCCGCATTTCCGCGCCAGCTGGCGGGGCAACAAACGCCATTTCCGCCAGCTGGCGGGGCGGAAATCCCTCCGGCGTCGGCCTAGCCCCTCAATGTTGGGGCTAGGCCGCCAAAGATGCGGAGACTTCCGCACCTTTTTGCCGGCGCGATGCCCGTCTGATTTGCGCCGGCTTTGGCGCCAGTCGGCGGGCATCCCGCCGTTGGGGGAGAATTTCGCCCCTGATTTTTAAAAAGAGGTTGTTTAAGGTGTTATATAAATGAAAACCTTCCTTACAATATGCAACTGTGAATTGAAATAACAGATGTAAGAATATTGGGTCGCTGGGGTGGATCGCAACGATCAAGGCCTGATTGGTGGGTGGCATGGTAGCATGGTGGCACAGTGGTTAGCACTGATGCCTCACAGCTCCAGGGACCTGGGTTCAATATCAGCCTTCGGTGACTGTGTGGAGTTTACACTTTCTCTGCATGGGTTTCCTCCGGGTGTTCCGGTTTCCTCCCACAATCCAAAGATGTGCTGGTTAGGTGGATTGGCCGTGCTAAATTGCCTTCGTGTCCAAAAGGCAAGTTTGAGTTACAGGCATAGGGTGGAGGCGTGGGCACTTTCCAAGGGCCAGTGCAGACTCGATGGGCCAAATAGCCCATCATTTTCTCTCTATCCAGAGAGAAGCAGGATGGGAAGGCACAGAACTTTGCCAGGGAACTGGATTGCCAGGGTCTTTATATGGACCCCGGAAATGTAGAAGATTTTAGTTTAGACGGGCAGCATGGTCAGCGCAGGCTTGGAGGACCGAAGGACCTGTTCCTGTGCTGTACTTTTTAAAATTCTTTGTTCTTTGTTCTTTGGTACAGGGAGCCATCAACAGCAGACGTGTGGCTCTGCAGGTGCCACATATCAATGGAAAGAGGTACAAGAAGTGCAAAGGGGTCTGCTCCTTGAATATGTAGTTGGCATGTGACCATGTCCAAGCCATCATGTTGGTGAATTATCCACTATCCTGGGAGTAGTAAAGTGTCAAGGATTGACAGCTTAGAGATGAGTGATACCCCTGTGCCCGTGACAGATGTCACTTCGCCATTAGCCACTCATGCAAGGGCAACGCGTTTCCAACTTTCTTGTGGCATTGCTGCCCCGCCCTTGGGAATAGACTCCAGAATTTGACCTCCATCTTCATTGTGCCTTCAGTGTCTGTCCCTTGTCTCCATGACTTCTGGCTGGCCCCTCTCCTCTTGTTGACCACCTGAATTAAGGCCTCATGCACCACTTCCAAGAACATGGCTGCCCTCACTCTCCCCTATTGATCCACTTGGGATGCTTCTCCTTACAATAAATTCCAGCCAAGGCAGAATCAGAGGCAGTTTGCTTGGAATCAGTTCAGGTCCCCTTCAAGAGGGGATAGGTAGGCTACCCTTTCAGAGGGTTAATGCAGAGACGATGGGCTGAATGGCCTCATTCTGCACTGTAGTGATTCTATTCTATGATGCAGGCTAGCTGGAACAGGTGATAATCACATGGGGCTGGGCTCTCTGTTAGCACTCAGCTCACAGCAACTGGCTTCATACCAAAATCAGGGATAGTTTGAGGCAGCAATAATTTTATGGGCTGGCTGCCTCAATGGTACGAGCCACGAGCTGTGATCCCTGAACGCAAAAAGCAAAAGCAAACAAAATTTTAGCCCCTAGCCTTTTGAGTTTTTGTTTTGGTGTGAACATTGTTTTCCCATTGAGTCTCGGTGCTGGAATTCACATCTTCCATCACCAGTCATTGCTTTTCCTTCAATTGTCAGATCCATCATTATGGCTGCCAATTTTTAACATGGTTTTGCATTGTGTTTAACACTTGTGATTTGTTGTGAGTGGTGATTTGTGGTCAATTGGGACCAAAGTTTTTACTGCTTTCAGAAATTTCTGTGCAAAATATTCGAATTGGGCACAGATAAATATATGCGATATTAATTGTGGGATGTTGTGCATTGCTATACCACTTTCCGCATCATGTGGCAAGATGATTAAAAAGCGTAGAATTTGACTGCTGGGTATGTCTGGTTACTACACTTCTTTGACACTCCTCTGTAGTTTTAAGTAGCAATGATATATCCAGTAAACTAAATGGATTAATACCCACATTAAAATAGCAAATGGAGAAATGTTATACTGGCACGTGTTCCTCCATTACTATTGGCAACCATATTTCTAAGCTTTATTTTGGAGCAAGAAAGATATACATTGAAACATTAATGTTCCACTTGCATCAGATGACAGGAAACATTCTGCAGAAATATAACACCCGAAGTGCATGCTTTGAATACGATGCACAGGGTGAAGTCAAATCAGCATTGTGGAATTTCATTTCCATTTCTTTATTGTCTATTATTTTAAACAATAGTCATACATTTGCAATAGCTTTGAAAGGATGGAATGTGAACCAGTTTTAATGTGGGAGTGACCTTTTCTGCAGAATTGAAACATCAACAGATTTAGCTGACGTTTGGAAGTTCCACCGCTACAGCTACTTTCCTCAGCGGTGTTGTTTAATGTTGAGACACCCTGACTGAAATGGGGTGTTTTTTTCTTTGGGAGGTGGGAGTACACTTGAGGGATACACGTCTGACTGAATAATATTTTGCAAACAACGATGTGGGCTCATACCATTGACAACAACCAGCTGCTTCACAACCTCATTTTTTTTTTCTCTGTCAGAAGTTTGTGAAAATACTCCGTTTGAACTAAGGAAGCATTCACGAGGTATTCCGTCGCCATCTGTTTGCCATTATATTTTAAAATATATATATGTTCCTTCAGTTTGCATTGAAATCAGCAGCTTTAAAAATCATTCACTGGCTCCTTTGTTCTTCATGTTAAGGGTGGTTTGTATTGGATGTGGTTGATGGAAAGTGAAGCAAGACCACCGGTTAAGTCCATTCTGTCCAGGAAGTGCACTCTGCCGAATACTGCAGACCATTCCGTTCAAAGGCCTATTCCAGTGAATTATTCCTCGCATACTTTTGCTATTAAACCTGATTTAATATATGTTAATAATATATCCACGTCCTGTTGAAAAGAACATGAGGCTTAATTCTGTTGAACTTAATTAAACCACAAACATTTTGTGAGGCTTTCGCTATTTGAATAACCATTTCTGACACATTCTGGGTTTTGTCAGGCACAGTGCTGTGATATCTATTATGCTTTTATACCAGTATTTTGCTTATTAATCAGGAGCTAGGTTAGCGTGGAAGTTATTTTGTCTCATCTGTGGTTCAGTTAGAAGCACTTTGGCCTCTGAGTCTAAGATTCCAGGTTTAAGATACACCTCCCAGGGCTTGAGTACAAAAATCATGGGAGACACTCCAGTGTGGCACTGAGGAAGTGTTGCACTATCAGATGGGACGTTAAACCAAGGCCTTGTTTGTGGTGATATGCATGTACACATCAGTATATAGTTGTTTGTCAATGTCTATAGTTATCGGTCCGACCTCCGATCAGCAGGTGGTGATAGAGATCTACCATGTGACTTGAGACACCTGCTTGGTGGTAGTAAATTGTACAAGAGATTGGTTGCACTTAGAGTAGTTCCAGGAGAATTCACCGAATTAATTTATTGCCATTGTCTGTATTATAGTTTGTTAGTTATCTTTCCACGTGTTTGTTAAGAAATCAGCTTTCTAGTTAAAGAAATAGGGGCGGGATTCTCTAATCCTGAGGCTAAATGTTGACGCCGTCGGAAACGCCATCGCGTTTCTCTGCGGCGTCAATACGGTCTCAGGATCAGCAATTCTGGCCCCTACAGGGTGCCAGCACGGCACTGGAGGGACCATCGCCGCTCCAGCTGCTGATCCCGGCGTCAACTGGGCGACGCAGGGTCCGTGCATGCGCAGTGGCACCGGCGCCAATGCGCGCATGTGCAGTGGCTCCTTTCTCCTCGCCGGCCCCGATGCAACATCGCGTAGGGCTACAGGGGACGGCGCGGAAGAAAGGAGGCCCCCAGCCCGAGAAGCCGGCCCACTGATCAGTGGGCCCCGATCGCGGGCCAGGCCACAACAGAGAACCCCCCCTTGGGGTCGATCCCCCCCCTCCCCCTCCACAGGCCGTCCCCGGACCCTTCCACGCCGAGGTCCCGCCGGCTGAGAGCAGATTAGAACTGCGCCGGCGGGACTCGGGTGTTTTGCTGCGGGCCGAGAATTGGCAGGGGGGGGGGGCCGCGTAGAACGGCCCCCGACCGGCGGCGCGCCAAACACGCCGGTGCCAATGGCGCTCTGCGGAGAATAGCGTCCCGACATCGGGGCACCGTCACGCGATTCGCGCCGGTCACGGGGATTCTCCAGCCCGGCCCCAGGGCTGAGAGAATCCCGCCCTAGATGTTCTGTGGACATCATTACCACAGTCGTAACACAGAACACAACATTGTTTGGCCTCTGAGGTGAACATAGTAGATTCCATGGTACTAATTCACAGAATCATTACAATGCAGAAGGAAGCCATTTTGCCCATCAAGTCTGCCCTCTAAAAGAGAATTCTATCTCGTCCCACTGCCCTGCCTTATCCCCGTAACCTTGCACAGCCTTTCTTTTCGGATAGCAATCCAATCCCCTTTGGAATACCTCAATTGCACCTGTTTCTACCGTGCTCTCAGAATATTTGTTCCAGACTCTAACCATGCTCTGGATGAAAAATCTTTCTTTCATCACTTTTACTCCTTTTGCAAACTGTTTTGAATCTGTCCCCGATAGCTCTTGATGCTCTACTGAGTGTGAACAGTTGCTCATTATTTACCCTGTCCTTACACCTCACGATATTGAATACCTCTATCAAGTGTCCTCTCAGCCTTCTTTTCTCAAAAGAAAACTGACCTACCTTCTCCAATTGATCCTCATATTTATCCTTTCTTGTGAATCGTCTCTGTGCTCTCCAACATCTTCACATCCTTCCTCAATTATGGCATCCAAAACGGGATGCAATACTCCAGATGAGGTCTAACTAGTGTCTTATAAAATGTCACCATGACCACCTTACTCTTGTTCTCAATGGCCCTATTAATAAAGCCTCAGATACTGTCTGCTTTATTAACTGCTCTCTCAACTTGCCCTGCCATCTTGAATGACTTATCTACATATACACCAAGCTCCCTCTGTAACTGCACCTTCTTTAGTGTTCCTCCCATTATGTTACACTATCTCTCGATATTCTTTCAACCAAAATGAATCACCGCGCATTTTTCTGCATCGAACGTCATCTGCCACTTGCCTGCCCAGTCCACCAGTATCTCTATGTCTTTTTAAAGTTCAAGACTATCCCCAAATTGGATAAGAGCAGTTGTGCTTTCCCTGGTTTTCTGGCCGATATTTATCACTCAGTATCACAAAAGCAGATTATCTAGTCATTATCACATTGCTAATGGTGAGAGTGTGTTGTGCACAAATTGTCTGCCAAGTTTCCTACATGACAACAATCAATACACTTTAAAATGTACTTCATTGGCTGTAAAGCACTTTGCTTCATCTGATGGCTATAAAAAGTTTTTTTTATTTGGACGTATGTTATCAGAGGAACTGTGGAGTTTGCATGCTCTCCCCGTGTCTGCGTGGATTTACTCTGTGTGCTCTGATTTTCTCCCACAGTCCAGAGATGTACAGATGGATTGGCCATGCTAAATTGCCCCTTTGTGTCCAGGGATGTGCAGGTTAGGTGGGGTTGCAGGGATAGGGTGATGGAGTGGGCCTATGTAGGGTGCTCGTTCAGAAGGTTGGTGCAGACTCGATGGGCCGAATGGCGCCTTCTGCACTGCAGGGACTCTATGAGTAGCCATCTTAAGTTAAAGGCTTCAATTTTCAATGGTGAGGTTAAAAAAAGGCTAAGGGATCATTTATTAATAGTGAGAGGGGGACTGGAACTCATGCAAAATCTCCTCAGGCTGCATGTATTAGGAAATGTTTGATGTAATATAATATAATTGATCTGTATTGCACTCTGTGAATTGTGACATTTGTATTGTACTGTAAAGTGGCTTTGCAAAATTTATGAACGCAGTTTATTTCCTGGAAAAGAAATAGCTGGAGGGTGCAGGAGCAGAGAGTAAAAACAGACAACAATTGCAAACAAGAATCGGGAGATTGAAGTTGCCCTGTTCAGACTGTGATTATGGCTAAAAGTTATGTTCCAGACCTGTAATAGAGGAACTAAACGACAGCAATGAATTATGAATAAAAGGTAGTTGGGCCTTAAATTCTCCAGTAAATAACATTGTTATTGGCAGTACTTTGTATTTTCATTCGTGTTTTCACAGGTTGCTATAAGGGACGTTCAGGTCCATTAACTGAGCCTGTTTTCAGTCCCATTCAGCAACTGAATATTAGCTGATTTGTTCAACCTATACATTGTGCCCTTTCATAGAAATCAACCTAGCGGGATTCCTGACCTCCTCCTCTGCCTTAAAAAAAAACACTATACTGAATTCATCTCCTTTCAGGAAAAGATTTGAATTAGGACTTCCCCTGCCTTAAGCACTAAAAATACAGAAGCTCCCAGATTCAATTGCTGGTCTTTACTGAGTTGAATGATCACATTTGGGATGCTATAATTGGCCTCTGTGTCATTGGCATGCATTAAACCTTGCTGGAAAGTCGTGTAAATGGGCATTGGCTGGATGCCCTGCCCGGACCAATAGGTAGTACTACTGTCTTGACTCACAGAAGGAAAATGAGCAGTTGGTAAAATCAACAGAGTTATTCAAACCCTTGAAGACTTATCCCAGCATGGTTCACGTGAGAAGAATTGACAGAAGAGAGGTTTGCACACTTATTCTCCACAATGATGGGAAAAGGACTACCAACCATTACTTGGTAGCCTAAAGAAAGAAGGAGATAGTTACATTCATAAAACCTCCTTCATGACCTCAGGACATACCAAATACACTTTGCAACCAATGAAGTACGATTTAAGTGTGGCCACTCTCGTATTGGAATAGAGACAGTCAATTTGCACGCAGCAAGGTTTCAAGGAACAACAAGGTGACAATGACCAGGCAACTTATTTTAATCTTGTTGATTGAGGGACTCATGTTGGACAGGACAACAGGGCCCACTGCTCTTCTTCAAAATAATGCCTTGGGACCTTTTGCATTCACCTGAGAGAGCAGATGAAGTCCCCTGGTTTAATGTTTCATCTGGAAGATAACACTTCTGACCGTGTGACATTCCCTCAATATTGATCTGGAGTAGATTATGTGCTTGCATTTCTGGAGTGGAACTTGAATCCGCTTAGATGTTTGAGTGCGACCAACCGATCCATTGCCAGGCAGCAAGGATGGTACAAATAAAGGGAGAAATGGAATCTGAGATTTTCTCTGAAGAAGTTGGCTCAGCTGTCAGTTAATAGATTGATAGTATTAGTGGTTGGAAGCAATTGGGGCATGTTTCAGGTCATTTACAATTGCTGAACATTGTTTCAGTTCAGAGTGGGCATGGAGGAGAAAATGAGTTGTGAGTTTCAACAGTTTAGCCTGAAAAACAGAGCATTTTGCCATGATGCTTATTCTACATTGTTGTGAATCCGTAACCACTACTCAATAACCCCAAAATATGTTGTGGAGATGCCGGCGTTGGACTGGGGTGAGCACAGTACGAAGTCTTACAACACCAGGTTAAAGTCCAACAGGTTTGTTTCGATGTCACAGAGGTCTTCATTCACCTGACCTCTTCATTCACCTGAGGAAGGAGCAGCGCTCCGAAAGCTAGTGACATCGAAACAAACCTGTTGGACTTTAACCTGGTGTTGTAAGACTTCGTACTGTGCCCAAAATATGTGTTAAAGCTGCCAATTGAATAAAGAAAAGAAAGCAATAAAATTACACAGGGTTAGGTTTTAAACCCAGTCAGTTTCAGGAGTGTGGGGAATGGGTCAGGTACAAACCGTACTTGCAGACATAAAAGCGTCAGGCATTCTAACTCCCAAGGCCTCATGTTACATGGTACTTGTCAGTTGCCCTCATGACAAACAGTTGCTGGCTGTTGGGTTCAAACAAACTTCGGAGGGGCCCGAGACCAACATCAGAGGGAAGTCCTGTCCGGTTCAGAGGAGCAGCCCTCCCACAATGGAAAGTTTGTACATACAACACCAGGCCCAGATTAAAATGCATTGATAGTATGGAACCCCAACTTACATGGATTTAGAAGGTGCCAGCCCAACTCTGTGCCAAACCAGCCACTTAAACACCAGCAATCAGCAGGAAATGAGGCCATTCCTTATTAATCCACCCACTTTGTTCCATCAAGCAGAGAGAGTTAAAGTCACCCCATAATCCCACCAAAGAAAGAAAAGAAAATTAAACTGAGATGAGCTGAAGATAAAAGATGATCAAAGGGAGAGCAGACTTGAAAATGTATCTAAGAGTAGCCAGGAGAAACTAGAACCAGAGGACACCATCTCAGACTAAAGGCACAATCTTTTAAAACAGAGATGAGGAGGAATTTCTTTAGCCAGAGGGTGGTGAATCTTTGCCGCAGAAGGCTGTGGAGGCCAAATCACTGAGTGTCTTTAAGACAGAGATTGATAGGTTCTTGATTAATAAGGGGATCAAGGGCTTTGGGGAGAAGGCAGGAGAATGGGGATGAGAAAATATCAGCCATGATTGAATGGCGGAGCAGACTCGATGGGCCGAGTGGCCTAATTCTGCTTCTATGTCTTATGGTCTTATAAAGCCTTTCACAGAAGCAACAAGTAAAATAAAAGGACAGAGAAAGCTTTAAACAAAAATATGAGTGAAGAGCAAATTACTGAGAGTACAACGAGTTCAGAAAGATCTAGTCAGAACAGCATTTGAAAAAAAAGTCAAGCAATAGCAACAAGATCCCAATCCAGAAAATATGGAAATGAGCATATGGAACATAGGGGGCGGAATTCTCTGATCCTGAGGCTAAGTGTTGACGGTGTTGTAAACGCCGTCGCGTTTCTCGACGGCATCAACATGGCCTCAGGAGCAGCAATTCTGACCCCTACAGGGGGCCAGCAAGGCACTGGAGCGACCCACGCCGCCCAAGCTGCCGATCCTCAGCATCAGATGGGCGCCGCAGGTCTGCGCATACACAGTGGGGCTGGCGCCAATGCATGCATGCGCAGTGGCTCCTTTCTCCACGTTGGCCCTGTGCAACATGGCATAGGGCTACAGGGGCTGGTGCGGAACAAAAGAGGCCCCCAGCCCGAGAGGCCGGCCCGCCGATCGGTAGGCCCCGATCGCGGGCCAGGCCACAGCGGAGGCCACCCCCCTGGGGTCGGACCTCCCTCCAACTCCCACCAGGCCGCCCCTAGATGCATCCACGCCGAGGTCCCGGCGGGTAAGAGCAGGTGTGAATGATGGCGGTGGGACTCGGCTTTTTTAGCGTGGCCGCTCAGCCCATTCCAGGGCGAGAATCGCCGGGGGGTGCCGCGTAGAGCGGCCCCCGACCGACGCCGCGCCGACCGCGCCAGCGCCATTGGCACTGATTCTCCGCTCTCCGGAGAATCAGCGTACCAGAGTTTGTGCGGCATGGCGCGATTCGCGCCACTCCCGGCGATTCTCCGGCCTGGCCCCGGGGTGAGAGAATTATTTGATTTCGGACTTGTGGGCCAGGCTAAAGGATTTAGGCTTTCAAACTCCTTTAACCCAAAGACATAACTGCTTTCAAACCTTGTGGGATCCATCGCAAGTAAAGTGATGAATTCCATGTCACACTACTCCGAGTTGTATATATTCTTTCCATTAAGCCTTCATAACAAAAGTGCTAACTCAATCTGCTCATTCCTGGGCCTCCTGCAATGCCGGCTGATTTGTGAACCTGGACCAGTGTTTAGTTTGTATTATCAATAGCTTCCAAAAAGCAGCTGGGATGATTTTCCCAGGTACAATTTATAATTTTGAAATTTCTCACTGCGGCATGTTTCGGCGGATTGGCTGCTAATCCTTCCAGTCGCAGTCTTCCTCAGATTCAATTGGTGGAAATGATCTTATCTTGCAGAGAAGGAAGATTACACAGGATTTGTAGCTCATTCCTCTCTGCTAACTGTAAAAATATCACCGGTAAATTTTACTTTGATCATCTAGAATCTCCCATAAATCTTTGAGAATAAACTCTGGTGTAAACTGTTTCTTCTTGAGGATATAAAATTTGGGAAAACATATTGGTCTCAAATCAAGGGTGGAGAATGAATCAATCAGCCTGCCTTGGAAATAACCCAATTCCACCCTAATTTTGCCCCATTGCTTTCAGCTAACTGCTTTACAGCAGGGATGTATGGGCTAAGCTACCAGTTGCTCGGGGAATTGTCGAGTAAAATTTGTGGTTTACCCCGGATAATTGCACCCATTCTTCAATGTGTGCGTGCTGCATAGCCACGTCGTTTGACCATTTAAATTTCTTTTGCACAGTTGCACGTGGTTGGTGACTTATAGGGGCAGAATTTTATGCAATCTGAGTTTGAAGTTGTCACACGTGCGAATTCGGAGGAGGACCGCTCACCAGGTTCAACTGACATGAGTCTTGTTCAGGCCATTTGATAGGTACCCAAACTTGCCCAAACAGAATTTTTTTAAAAAGCCCCACTCCTGCTCCAATGAAGATTGGTTCCCACCTGTCTAGTGGCAGGATGGCTCCTTTCGTTGCCAAAAACCTAAGCAGTGGTAAAGTCACTGTTTATACTTGGAGGAAAGGTTGAATCGGAAGCCCGTCCTTTCCTTAATCCAGGTTTATTCCCCAAGTTACAGAGTAAAGACACAAATTCCTAGTTTTCCCCTACACCCAGTGTGAACTGGGTTTGATACACGTGCAGTCATTTCCTGATCTTTCCCCAATCGGAGGCAGCTGCTCTCACTTATAAACCTGCAGCACAATTCCAACATTAACAGGCAGGCAATCTGCCCTTCAGCCTGGAAGAGCCAGGATGGGTGTGGCTTCTCAGAAAGAGGAGCTATGATCTCCATTGCAGTCTCTTTGCAATGATGCCTCAGGGTGGGAGCCATTTAATCTCCCTTACAGGCTCTACACAGCCCAAACCCTTGATAATATGGACCTCACTGTCATAATATACACCAGTATATCATGGTGCAGACACACACACACTGATGGACATGCAGTGGGACCAATCAGCATACACAACACCGCAGCCAATCACCAGTGGGAGCACACGCACTATAAAGACAGGGGACAGGAGAGTTCCCGCTCATTTTAGTAGCAGCCAGCTCGGAGCACAGAGCTCACAGCCTGCAACACAGGCATTCACCATGTGCTGAGTGCATCACCTGGTTAGGACTAGGCAAGGGTCAACAGTTAAAGCTGGTATTGCATTTACCCACAGTTCAAGTATGTTAATATAGTTAACCTTATAATAAAATAGTTGCACCACTTCCACTGTTGGTGACCTGTTTGTGATCCAGAACACCCTCACATCACTCACTTGCATAATTTACGACAGGTTTGCAGTTGTAAAGGCAAACAGGCTTTGCCCCATCTTACTCATAGCACTGAAGCTGGAACCCTGCGTTTTTGCCCTGCGTTTTTGCCCTACGTTTTTGTACTTTATAGAGATCATGGAATAATCCCAAGTTTGGCCCCCAAGCTATGGTATTGGCTGATCCCAGTTTATAAAGCTGTAGTAAGCATATCTTCCATCACTCAATTGTAACACTCACCTCTGAAAAATGACTTGAAAACCAAAATCTGACTGACTTTCCAACACATTTTCTTTTCTATATTCTTTCATGGGATGTTGGTATCGCTGCCAAGGCCAGTGTTTGTTTCACATCCCTAATTGCTCCTGAACTGACTGGCAGTTAAGAGTCAACCATATTGTTGTGGTCCTGGAGTCACATGTAGGCCAGATGATGGGCGTCATTCTCCGACCCCCCACCGGGTTGGAGAATCGCCGGGGGCTGCCGTGAATCCCACCCCCGCCGGTTGCCGAAGTCTCCGGTACCGGATATTCAGCGGGGGCTGGAATCGGGCCGCGCCGGTTGGCGGGCCCCCCCCGTGCGATTCTCCGGCCCGGATGGGCCGAAGTCCCGCCGATAAATTGCCTGTCCCGCCGGCGTGGATTAAACCACCTTTTGAACGGCGGGTCAAGGCGGCGTGGGCCGGCTCCGGGGTTCTGGGGGGGGGGGCGTGGGGCGATCTGACCCCGGGGGGTGCCCCCACGGTGGCCTGGCCCGCGATCGGGGCCCACCAATCCGCGGGCGGGCCTGTGCCGTGGGGGCACTCTTTCCCTTCCACCTCCGCCACGGTCTCCACCATGGCGGAGGCAGAAGAGACTCCCTCCACTGCGCATGCGCGGGAAACTTTCAGCGGCCGCTGACGCTCCCGCGCGTGCGCCGCCCCGACATGTCATTTCCGCGCCAGCTGGCGAGGCAACAAAGGCCATTTCCGCCAGCTGGCGGGGCGGAAATTCCTCCAGCGTCGGCCTAGCCCCTCAATGTTGGGGCTCGGCCCCCAAAGATGCGGAGCATTCCGCACCTTTGGGGCGGCGCGATGCCCGTCTGATTGGCGCCGTTTTGGGCGCCAGTCGGCGGACATCGCGCCGTTTCGGGAGAATTTCGCCCCAGGTAAGGACAGCAGGTTTCCTTCCCAAAAGGCCGTTAATAAATTTAAACATCACCATCTACCATGGTGGGATTCGAACCTGTGTCCGCAGAACAGTACCCTGGGTCTCTGGATTAATAGTCAAATGACAATACCATAATGCCACCGCCTCCCCTCTCGGTGCTATATGTACAGTAAAGGGTTAACCTCAGAAGCATAATGCTGCTGAGGTCATTTAATGATGTCAGATCACATGACTGAGAAGTAAAATTGATCTGGAAGGAGGAGAAATACCAACTTCGAGCACAAAGAAACCCTTTACAGTTATTCTTTGGGTGAGGCATGAAACTGAGGCCTCATTTGCTCTCTCAGGTGGACATAAGTGATCCAATGTACGATATAGAAGCAGAGCACAGGCACTATCCCCAGTGTTCTGGCCTACATTTGTCCCTCAGTCATCATCAGTAAACACACTCATCATCTGGCTCCCACATTGCTGATTGTGGGAGCTTATGGTGCATAAATTGGCTGCCAGGATTCCAACATTATATTAGTGACTACTCTTGTATTAATTAAGGACAGCGAGCATGGATATTTTAACGGCAGAGGGCTGGATTCTCTGTTCCTTCGTCTAATTGCTGACGCCAACGGAGGATCCGTGGTGTTCAATGACGGGAAAAATATGCACCACACCTGCACCAATTCCGCTACCGGAGAGGGGCTAGCACCGGCACTGCATGGAACACCCACAGAACGCATGGAAAACGGTGGGAGAAGGTTGGGCCTACGCTCTTGGGAATTTATAAGAATGAGAGGCAACCTTATTGAGACATCTAAGGTTCTCAGATGCTTTACAGGGTAGATGCCGAGAGGTTGTTTCCCCCTTGTAGGAGATCTAGGACCAGAGGACATAATTTCAGAGTAAGGGGTCACCCATTTCAGACAGAGATGAGGGGGAATTTCTTCTCTCAGAGGGTAGTGAATCTGTGGAATTCTTTACCCCCAGGGCTGTAGAGGCTGGGTCGCTAAGTATGTTCAAGGCTGAGATCAACAGATTTTTAATCAGGAAGGGAATCAAGAGTAAGGTGGGAAAGTGGAGTTGAAGATTATCATACCAGATTAGTCATGATCTCATTGAATGACAGAGAAGGCGCAATGGGCCTACTTCTGCTCCTATGTCTTATGGTCTAAGTACTTAATTGGCTATAAAATATTTTGAGTAGTTCTGAGTTCATGAAAGGTGCTCTTTAAATGCAATTCTTTCATGTATCCTAATTGGCATGAGTGTTCCCACTCCTAATTTTGTCCAGTGGTGCCGACAGAAAAGCCCGAAGGTTCACACAGTCAGGTCAGGCCAAGGTTACAGCGTTCCGGTCTCAACATCGAATTCAACAACTTCAGATGATTAGCTCTACCCCACCTAGACCCATTTGTTTTCTTCCCATTTCATTTCAACTGTCTCTTACCATGGGTGGGATTCTCAGACCCCCCACCGGGTCGGAGAATCGCCGGGGGGCGGCGTGGATCCTGCCCCCGCCGGCTGCCGAATTCTCCGGCGTTGGGGATTTGGCGGGGACGGGAATCGCTCCGCGCCTGCCGCTGGCAGCGGCCCCCCTGGCGATTCTCCGGCCCGCAATGGGCCGAATGGCCACCCGTTTCCGGCCAGTCCCGCCAGCGTATATTACACCAGGTATTTGCCGGCAGGACCTGGCTGCGCGGGTGGCCTCCGGGGTCCTCGGGAGGCTCGGGGGGATCTGGCCCCGGGAGGTGCCCCCACGGTGGCCTGGCCACCGATCCGTGGGCGGGCCTGTGCCTTGGGGGAACTCTATTCTTCCGCTTCAGCCGCTGTGGTCCTCTGCAATGGCCGACGTGGAGATGAACCCCCGTGCATGCGCTGGGATGATGCTAGCTCACGCTGGCGCTCCCGTGCATGCGCCGGCCGGCGGAGGCCCTATGGCGCCGGTTGGCGTGGCGCCAAGCCCCTTCCCCGCCGGCTGGCACGGCACAAACCACTCCGGCACCGGCCTAGCCTCTGAAGGTGCAGAGGATTCCGCACCTTTGGGGCGGCCTGACGCCGGAGTGGTTCATGCCACTCCTTCGCTCCGGAGTTGCCCGCCCGCCGGTTCCCGCAGAATTCCGCCCCATTTCATTCTTTCTTGTCTTTCTTAATATATATTTAACCTCCCCCCCCCCCCCCCCCCCATCTTATCCACCTTTCCTTACCCCTTCTCCCCTTTGCTTCCCCTTCCCCTCCCCCCACATTTCCATCTGTCACAGTTCATCCTCTGATGTTAGTTTCTCTGCTGTTTGGCCTCTCACACCTTTTGTTCTCTCTGGGGACTGCCATTAGCAATCTTTTCCCTTGGTTTCTGTGGCTATTAGCACCCGGTTATCCCTGGGTTTCTGTGGCTATGACTCATCTTTCATTCTCACTCCATATTATAAATATTCCCCACATTTTCTGACTATTAACTTTGACAAAGAGTCATTGGACTCAAAAGGTTAGCTCTTTTCTCTCCCTACAGATGCTGCCAGACCCGCTGAGATTTTCCAGCATTTTCTCTTTTGTTTCAGGTTCTGCATTCATTTGCTTTTATCCAGGTCAGGCCAAGTTTTGGCTCTGCTGTGACGCCCCTTATGGTTAAATTGCCTGCCAACATTCAACTATTCAGAATAATGCACTATAGGTGGCAAAGCAACTGGAGGGCTCTCAATGTGTGTTTGAAACTCAATCCCAATTATGTGTCAGTGCCTTCAAGAGAAGAATCAAGGAAGATTCAGAAAAATAATCAAAGAGTCTGCTTATCATTGCTGAATGCATTAGAATGCATTGTGATGCCTTCAACTAGTCTTGGTATCAATGCATAAGCAACTTCAGATGTTACATTTATTTTTTTAACAGCCATCTGTTTTAAATTGCTGCATTTTTGTCTTCAGTCATCTGGTTTAATCTTTACCCCCTTTAGTTTACCAGAAAAAATATCATAAACATTTACATGGTGTACCTGGGAAAAACTATAAAGTAGGAATGCTGCCCATGGTGGTGCCCATACGCGCACACACGGTTACAATAGCATAGAATTTTTATCATCTGCATCTCTATATCTGCTATAATATGATAGATTGCAAGCACAAGATTGTGATGTGATTACTGTACAGTTAAAAAATAGAAAAGACTTTCTCTATTCTATACATCTTTTTTTTCTTTATGTGGGCATCACTGGTAAGGCCACCCCTAACTACCCTTGCACTGAATGCAATTGTCAGGCCATTTCAGATGCCATTTAAGAGACACCCACATTGCTATGGGTCTGGAGTCACATGTAGGCCAGACCATGTATGGATGGCAGATTTCCTTCCCTCAAGGACATAGAATCAAAGAACCAAATGGGTTCATGTTCGCCATTTCTGAGACTAATTTTCAATTCCAGGTTTTTTAATTGAATTTGAATCCCACCAACTGCTGTGGGGGGAAACACGGGTGTCTGATGTGGGAAGGAGGCACGCCAGAATTCTGCCCTTCAAATAGTGCCATCGGGCCTGTAATATTCACCAGGACAGTTGGGCAACACCTTTCTCTAATGCCTCACCCGAGGGCAGAATCACCAAAAATTCTTTTGAGAGTTGAGCTAGATTACGGAGCTGAATCCCTCCCAGAAGGCCCGAGGCATACTTTCTAAACTGGGGCACAGTGAATCTTTTCATACTGAGAAGGTCAGCTGAGGAAAGGTCAGCTGTAACATGGTGGGAGGGCACAGGAGAAAAAGGAGTATGCCATTCGGCCCAAAGAGACGGGAAGATAGAGAAACTGGGTAACCGGATATCCCGGCGACAGCCAGTGGGGAGCCGCCTCTGCTTCCGTAAAACACACCGTCAGTGGAACAGTGGGTCAGTAGAAAATCCCGCCCATAGAATGGAAAGTGACAGAAGGAAAGGTACAAAAACAAATAATAGGAAAATACTGTGCAAGAGGAGAAAGATAAATAATGTACAAACATGAATGAATGAACTGCTCCAGTACTGGGATGCAACAAAACATTAAGCAGAATATTGAGTATGAATATATAAAACAATACAAATAGTTTCAAATAAACAAAGGTTAATGGTGTTTAGCACTGCTGCCTCACAGTTTGAGGGAGCCCGGTTCATTTCCGGCCTTGGGTGACTGTCTGTGTCACGTTTGCACTTCCTCCCCGTGTCTCTGTAGGTTTCCTCCGGGTGCTCCGGTTTCCTCCCACAGTCCAAAGGTGTGCAGGTTAGATGGATTGGCCATGTTAAATTACCCCTTAGTGTTCAAAAGGTTAGGTGGGGTTACTGGGTTACAGGGACAGGGGGGAGGCGTGAGATTAAGTCGGGTGCTCTTTCCAAGGGTCGGTGCAAACTTGATGGGCCGAATGGCCTGCTTCTGCACTGTAAATTCTATGATTCTAGGTTAAGATCTGTGTTTTGGAAGCTTCTTTTGTTCAGCCGGCTCTGTTTTTGTGATGGGAAGCACCAAATATCAGACAGATCAGAATGGAAAAGTTGTGAAGTAGTTTTGCAGAACTGTCAGGTTGCCATATCTTAAATGGCTTAAGCATTACTCATTTTTAATATCACTTTTTTTTTACTCACCTCATGTTTATACTTAACTTGGCCATCTGTTGCCTGTGCTGTGACTTGTTTTCTACTTTCTGATCTGCTTTCATAACTGAATTTCAACATTTCAATAAGCCAGCGACTAATAGATCTTCCGGACAAGATTTAAGTGTCTTGCTGACAAACTGGAAATGTAAAAAAGGAGGGGAAGCAGTGAAGGGAAATCTCAATAGTGAAGTGGGTTCTAAAAAATGTTTGCTTCGCAAATGAGGATCAAGGAGTGTTTGAAAAGACAGATTCACTGAAGGAAGCTAATTTGGCAGGATATTCCCAGACCCTATTTGAGACTGTTAAGAAGAAAGTTAAATTAAATTACCTTTACAGGTACATAACAATGATGTGAGGATGTTCCTCAATGAATAGACTGGAGAGGTTAGCACCAAGCTGCAAAATATGAGTAGTTTCCAATTCAATATCATCTGGAAAGTGTCCAAAGGCCGTGCATTCCTATTCCACTATGACAATGACCCAGGGCACATTGGCAATTCTGGAAAAGCTATTTTTAAGAAAAAAGGAAAATTGTGATGGAATCCCAAATGTGATGAATTGGCTCACCAAATTCCAGTCATAAATATTATTGAAACTGTGTTGGGTAATGTACTGATGTTAGCAAGTTAAAGAATGGGCTGGAAAATACACCAGAGAGGTAGAAAATCTTGACGGCTATTAAGAGATAATCTACTGCAAAACAACTATAGAAAACAGATCAAATGCTCTTCATAAAATAAGAAAGGTCAGTCTTAATCCCATTATTGAAATATTATGATGTAAATGACATGAAGTTAATTGTATTTGATAACTTTGGTTGATATTTTTGATAAAGAATACAATGTGGGTTTCATTCAAAGGCAACATTTCCATATTTTACTTGATATTATAAGTACCGCTTTGTGTTATAAGAGTGAAAGCAAGAAGTCTATCAATGAAGGAACCTTCCTTTCTGATATCATGATCCTCCCTGAGATAGTCTAGAGATTGTGAGCGTAGCTTGGAGTTAAAAACAGTTATAGCAGATGCTGGTAATGACATACAGATTCTTGTGTGGAACTTTCTAATGTCATTGATGCACTGGTAGGGATAACAGTTCCAATTACTTCAGTTCAGCTGGACATCAGTATTGGTCAAGAAACCTACTGCAAGACTTCATCTGATCAAAATGGCTGCCGATAGTCAAGATACAATTTCCTTTACAGTAGCACGAATACTGCACTTCAAAAAGTACCTCACTGGCTATAACACTTTGAGATGCCCGGTGGTAATGAAAGGTCCTCTATAAATTCAAGGCCTTCTTTATCAGACTAACATGTGGGACAAATCATTTTTTCTCCCATGATTTAAACAATGTACAAATATCACTTTCATTCTTCAGTTTTTCAGGCAATTCTGATATCTTTCAGGATGCTGTAACCCTGCCGATGATCCATGGCTGCCAAACCAGAGTTACTGTTGGTTTTATATTGCATGTTGCCCTGGGATGTGCGTGTTCACAGCTGGTTAAAGTTTAGTACTCACAGAAGCAAAATTGTGTGTCTTTTTTAACATTATGCAAACGATTTTCTGTTTTTAACCTGGATTCGCATCCAGGCTGCAGGTATAGTTCACCAAATGTAAAGTACAACTATTGTGTGACTTCTGGAGATGCACTCAACCATCCTGGGCTTACTGCAATCTGTAATCACAACATTAAGCAATGTTACTATGTTTATATCAATGGGTGCCCAAAACAACCTCACATTAGTGAAAAATTAAAATTCACAGCCAAGAAACATGGAATTCAGAAGAATGAGAGGCGATTGACTGAAATATATAAGACCCTTAGGGGGCTCGACAGAGTAAATGTTGAAAGGATGTTTCCAACCACGGGAGAGTGTAGGACCAGAGGACATAGTCGCAGAATAAGGGGGTGTTCATTTATGACGAATTTGAGAAAATAATTATTCTCTCAGAGAGTGGTGAATCTTGGGAATTCTTTACCCCAGGAAGCTGTGGAGGCCGAGTCCTTGAACATTTTAAAGGCTGAGAGTGATAGATATTTAATCAGTCAGGGAATTAAGGGTTATGGAGATAAGACAGGAAAGTGAGCTTAGAAAATGTTAGATCAGTCATGATCTTATTAAATGGTGGAGTGGGCTCGAAGGGCTGAATGGCCTGCTCCTGTTCCTATTTATTATGTTCTTAAACTAGTCCAAACCAAAGGGGCAAGTAAACGGTCGAGGGTATGGCCGCTGGCTACAGCGGCAGCCCCGTTGGAGCCACAGAAATACTCAATGAGCCCGGATGTAGTGTCAACAGTGAAGATATGAAAGCAGTTTCGCAAACACTTTAACTTAGGGGCAGGGTTGAAACTGATGTCAGTCCGAGAAAACCATCTGTTTAAACTTGCAAGAACAGATGCTGGATTTCAAGACTGAGTTGGAAAAGGTTGTGATCACATTGAAAGACTGGAAGGTCGTTTTCTAACATTTGAAGAATCGAGGGGGAAATATGAGCACCCAAGGGGGGGAGGCCTTTATATATACATAGATACGGCTTTCGTAGAGGAGATCTTCACCACTTTACCAATGTTATCCCTTCTTCTTTGCTGGGAGAGATGTTGATGGTGATGAGGATAGAAGGGGGAGTTACCTCAACTATTTATAGAAAACTTATTGAAGCAGAATCAGAATCCTGGATAGGGTTAAGGCCAAATGGGAGGAGGAATTGGGGGAGACATTGGAGGAAGGGCTGTGGTGCGAAATTTTATGGGGCGTAAATGCATCGACCTCGTGCTCGAGGTTGGCATTAATACAATTGAAGGTATTTTACAGAACACATTTTACAAGGTTGAGAATGTGTCGCCTGTCTGAAGGGGTTCTGGACATTTGTGACAGATGAGGGAGGGGACCGGCCAATCATGTACACATGTTTTGGTCGTGCCTAAAATTGAGGAAGTACTGGGACTTCTTTAGCACCATATTGGCAGTGTTACAGTTGGACCTAGAACCCAGTCCTCTGGGAGCCATATTCGGGGTGTCGGACTTGCCGGAGCTCCAGACATGGGCGGGGTAAGATGTCTTAGCCTTTCCATTGCTGGTGGCGAGGAGGCGGATCCTATTGGGACTGAGGTCAGTTTCTCCATCCTGTGCCTCAGTATGGCTGGGAGACGTAATGGAGTTTCTGAGCCTAGAAAAGGTTAAATTTAGCTTAAGAGGAATGAGGAGGGGTTTAAAAAAAGATGGCGTCCATCCACATCTCACTTTAAGGAATTAATCTCAGTCAGCAGCTAAAAGGGGAGGTGGGTAGTTAGTTAGTTGACAAATTGTTTTTCAATTGAGGAAGGGCTTGTTAAATGTTAGTTAAATATGTGTAGTGTAAATTATGTAAACAAAAATTTGATAAAGCTACTAAAAATATTGATTAACAAAATCTACTCCACACCAGTGAAAATGCTCCACAAGCAAATCTCCTCCTACTCTCAGCTTCATCTCACCCTGTCAACATATCCTTCAAGTCCCTTTTCCTTGGTGCTTAGTTATGTAGCTTTCGCTTAAATTTATTTATGTTATTCACCTCAATAACTCCATGCGAGAGTGAATTCCTTGGCACTTGCTGAGTAATGTTTCTGTTTTGTCAGTGACTTTGCTGTATCGCATTGTGCCTTTCAAATTAGCCTCACCTGCACAAAACCTTTTCTGCGATATGTTTCTGGCAGTTCAAGGCTAATTGAAATTGCTGTTTCCATTTTTAATTATTAATTAAGTTAGCTCTGTATTTAAAACATTCATGAGACTTGATGATATTTAGAGGCGGGTCATTGAAAGCATGATCAAGGCGCAGTGTGCATCTATTTGTTTCAACTCTACTGTGCACTGTGCTTTATTTCCTCAGTGTAAATGATATTTTCTGGTGAGGTGCATGTGCCAAGGTAGGCGGATAGGCATCTGAATCCCAGCCTCGGTGGGTATTTGACCCCCTGAGCAAATCCTGAATGACTTGCAGAACAGAACACTGTGGGCCAGCAGAGATCGATCAAAGCTCAAAGTCTGATGCAATCAGGAAATGGAAGGGGGCCTTTGCCCAGACCATCGGAGGCAGGATCGGAGCAGGGGGAATGGGAAAATTTGGAAAAAATGCCGACAGACAGGTATCCCGACTTCCTTCTGCCTGCTCTCACTTTTCCCAGGGGCAGGTTGCTTGTGCAGAAGGCAACCCATCCATCAGGCGTAAGAAGCAAAGTTAGGTAACTATTGAGGCAATTATTGGGCAATTTTGGCAAGCTATGGATTTTAGGAGGTGGTGCATGGGATACCCTGCCCCTCCTTCCACCGTGTGTCTGCAGCTTGTCAACTCACTGTTGATGAGAACAAGGTGGGAGGTCAGGTGACATGATATTCAGATACAGTGGTCACTTTACAGGACAGAATTGGCAATCCCCAGAATACCTGCAAATGTTTGCAGATGTATCCACTGGATAGTTTGGGGTCTGAAGAATTGGCTGCTATTCCCACCAGCCCCCTCTATATTGTGCTGCCTTCTCATCCTTCTTTCAACACAGCAGCCCAATTTGGGTGGTCCGATTGACCTTCCCAGGTCCACAGGCTGCCCATTGTCTCAAATTGCTTGGCCTTTCCAAAGGGGATCTCTTACAGGAAGACCAAGTCCAATGTCCCGCGACGAGCACTTCCATCTCCGTGACCCGAAAGTCAGTGCGACACTGATTTCCACTTCTACCCAAACGGGAAAATTTAGTCCCCCGTAGTTCACTCAATCCACTACACAGATGAGTTATTGATGGAATTAGTTCAAGTGACAAATAGCTTGGGAGACATTTTAGAATTGATTCCACTTGACTTATTGTTGGGCTAATTTAACTGAGTTGCCCCACAATCATACAGCGTGTTGTAAAAACCAGAGGGCAGGAATTTCGTTCAAGCTTCTGTACCCTTCCGGCGAACTAAAATGAAGCCCGGACTGTGTGGGAAACATTCAATTTAATTTCCCAGGGATTTTTCCTAGGGCAGTCATTTAATGGTCAAATTTGCGGGTTTGTCATTGAATTAAATATGGTGGGCTTTCAAAGTTTGGAGGTACAATCAGAAACCATCCAGAATCAAAGAGACTGCAACCTGCAGTGGAAGGTAAATACGGGAGACGGTGTTTCGAAATAGATGTCCAATGTTCTTAAATGTAAACTAAAGAAATGGGTTTTTGCAGTGCCAACCATTACTGTGGGTCTGGGGGTGAAGGGAAGGCAGCTACAAAGCCCCTAAACAGGGCGGCATGAGATTGCTGCTCCACCATCAGATGCAGCAAAAGCCTCCAGATCAGCAGGGAGGTTTTTCAGCACCATTTCTAATACCCATCCACCACCAGTCCCAGTCCATGTTGCATCTAAAAATCAATCCCTGTGGTTTAGACTTAACAAATGTAATTTTTCCATTGTGCCACTAGCCAGGTTTATAATTAAAGTCTCACTACACAATAAACCGGTGCTTCTTTTTCATGTTGATCTGATACAGTCATGAGCCAGGACATGACAAGAATGACAAATACTGCAACGCAAATGAGTTAAACCTATACAAAAATTGCTTTTATTGCATACTATTTTTAAACTAACAAGCAAGATTTTCTACTAAAATGCAGTTTCACTCTAGGATTCATGCCAAGGATTTGTAATGCGTAAGTTATTTTATAGTGTCCTGTGGGACAGCTATAATCCAAGCATCAGAAGTCCAGATACAGATGCGGTAAAAACAGTGCATTATACCTTGAGCAATGCTAATCACAATTGTCCCAATGCGGAAAAAGGACATTCGGCCCATCATGCCTGCCCCACCTCTCCAAATGACCATTATGACTTAGTACCATTCTGTCATCTTTTCCCCCTGTTCTTGCACATTGTTTCTACTCAAGTAATCATCTGATCCCCTCTTGAATGCCTCGATTGAACCTGCTCCTATCACACGTCCAGGCAGTGCATTCCAGACTGGAGCCACTCATCACATTTTCTTCTTTTGCAAATCACTTCACACCTGTGCCCTCTTATTCTTGATTCTTTTCTGAGCGGGAACAATTTCTCCCTATCTACTCTATCCAACACCCTCATTAGTTTGAACACCTCTGTCAAATCTCCTCATAACCTTTTTGTCTCCAACGAGAACAACCCCACCTCTCCAATGTATCCTCATAACTGACGTTTCTTGTGAATATATTCTGCACTCTCTCCAGTGTGTTTACATCCTTCCTATAGTGTGGCCCCCAAAACAGTACACAATGCTCCAGCTGAGGTCTATAAGTTCAGCGTAACCTCCTTGCTCTTGTACTCTATGCCCCATTAATAAAGCCCAGGATACTGTATGTTTTATCAACTGTTCTCACCACATGTCCTACCATCTTCAATGATATATGCACATAGACACCTAGATCCTGCTTCTCTGTCCTTTAAGAATTGGACTTTTGTATTGTCTCGCCAGGTCCTTCCTACCAAAATGCATCACCTCACACTTCTGTGCATTAAACTTCATCTGCCACCTATCTGCCAGTCCACCAACTTGTCTATATCCTTTTGAAGTTCCACACTGTCCTCCTCACCGTTGACAATTCTGCCAAATGTTGGAACATAATAATAATCTTTATTAGTGTGCAAGTCAGCTTACATTAACCCTGCAATGAAGTACTATGGAAATTCCCTAATCGCCACACACCAGCGCCTGTTGGGGTATACTGAGGGGGAATTCACAATGTTCAATTCAACTAACAAGCACGCCTTTCGGGACTATGTGGGAAGAAACCAGAGCACCCGGAGGAAACCCACGCAGACACTGAGAGAACGTGACACAAGTTGATAGCACTGTGGCTTCACAGCACCAGGGTCCCAGGTTCTATTCCAGGTCACTGTCTGTGCGGAGTTTGCATGTTCTCCCATGTCTGCGTGGGTTTCCTCTGGGTGCTCTGGTTTCCTCCCACAGCCCAAAGTCGTGCAAGTTAAGTGGATTAGCCATGCTAAATTGCCCTTAGTGACCAAAAAGGTGAGGAGGGGTTATTGGGTTACGGGGATAGGGTGGAAGTGAGGGCTTCAGTGGGTCGGTGCAGACTCGATGGGCCGAATGGCCTCCTTCTGTACTGTATGTTCTATGTTAACGTGCAGACTCCACACAGGGACCCAAGCCGTGAATCGAACCCAGGTCCCTGGTGCTCTGAAGCAACAGTGCTAACCACTGTGCTACCATGCCGCCCCGCAAACTTTCAAATGATCTCCTGTACACTAAGATCGAGACCATTAATGTATAGCCAGGGGCCCAATACCGATCCCTGGGGAATTCCACTACAAACCTTCCTGCAGCCTGAAAAATATCCTTCAACCATTACACTCTGTTTCTTATTACTTCACCAATTTTGTACCCACATTATCACTGTCCCTTTTAGTCCATGAACTAAAACTTTTCTCACAAGTCTGTTGTGTGGCACTGCAGCGAGTACCTTGTGAAAGTCCATGTGCACCACATCAGCAGCATTACCCTCATAAATCTTCTCAGTTACCTCTTCAAAGAACTCCAGCATGTTAGTTGAACATGATTTCCCCCCTTAGGTACCCATACTGGTTGGCCTTACTGGCATCCAAGTTCAATTTCCACCACCGCGTAGAGTTTACTTTGCTCCTGGTTGAACTGCTTGTTGGAGTCTTTGATTATCATTGAACTCTTTAAGTGAACATTTGCATGACCAGGCTCATCTCAAAAATACATTTCCTGGCAGCCCAACCCCAGATTAAAAATGGAAGTGGCATTGTAGATTCAGTTTGTCTTGTCTCTCCATTCCGGCACGTTAGCATTGGTGCCTCACAGCGCCAGGGAGCCGGGTACAATTCCAGCCTTGGGTGACTGTGTGGAGTTTGAATGTTCTCCCCGTGACTGTGTGGGTTTTCTCTGGCTCCTCCGGTTTCCTCCCGCAGTCTAAAGATGTGCAGGTTAGATGGATTGGCCATGGTAAATTTCCCCTTAGTGCCCAAAGATGTGTAGGTTATGTTCAGGAGTTGGGATTGGGTGGGTAAGTGGGCTTGGGGGGAATGCTCTTTCAGAGGGTCGATGCAGGCTCAATGGGCTGAATGGCTGTGGGGATACTATGATACTTCTGTGATTCTACCTAACAGCTGGTGAACCGCAGGTTATGGGCAGCACGGTAGCATTGTGGATAGCACAATTGCTTCACAGCTCCAGGGTCCCACGTTCGATTCCGGCTTGGGTCACTGTCTGTGCGGAGTCTGCACATCCTCCCCGTGTGTGCGTGGGTTTCCTCCGGGTGCTCCGGTTTCCTCCCACAGTCCAAAGATGTGCAGGTTAGGTGGATTGACCGTGATAAATTGCCCTTAGTGTCCAGAATTGCGCTTAGTGTTGGTTGGGGTTGCTGGGTTGTGGGGTAGGATGGAGGTGTTGACCTTGGGTAGGGTGCTCTTTCCAAGAGCCGGTGCGGACTCGATGGGCCGGGTGGCCTCGTTCTGCACTGTAAATTCTATGAAACCGGCATTCATGGAGGGAAATTTGTGAGGCCTCGTTAAGTGGACCAATTAATGTAGAATAGTGTTGCCGGCCTCGTTGGACCGAGCGCCAGGAAACTCGCGACAATTCCCGATCACTAACACACGTAGAAATCTATCCGGAGAATCGCACTCTTTGCCTCCAATTGATGGAAGAAGTAGTTTAGTTTTTAAAATTCTCCAAATTGGTCAATATTGTGAAAATTCAGCATTTCGCAATTGCACAGCAATTGTCCAGCAATTGTATTGGATTAAATCCAGTCTTAAATACTTCCGAAGGGAAGCATTACAAAATTAATTTTTCACAGTCAGTGAAAATAATACAATAACATATCTGTGTTGCAATCAATGCAGACTTTATTTCAAAGTTTGGGTTCATGGCTGCGGAGGAGGCCCTGGCACTCTGAGGAATCCTGAACTCCATTGAGACGGTATGCATTTAGATGAGTCCTTGCTGAGGGGCTACAAAGGCCACCAGAGGACAAATCCTATTGTTATTTTCTTCTTTCGTTAAACTCAATCTACGTTGGAGTCAGGAACCAGCCCTACAATTACCAGCAACAAGTGACATTTCCTCAATCCGAAATCCATCCGACTGCATGACCACCCGCTAACTGCCAGCACCAAGTGAGCATATTCTGTATATCAAGAAACCCTTTGGCGGAGGTTTTCTGACCCTTCCTGCTGGCTGGATCTTCCCGTCCCACCAATGGCGACCCCACCCCTTACACGGCATGTTTCCCCAGTGGTTGAGAGTTTTTTTAAAATCATTTACGGGATATGGGCCTTGTCAGCGAGGCCAGGACTTAGTGCCTCAAACTAGTTGCCCTTTATAAGGTGGTAATGAGTTGCCTTCTTGAACCGCTGCAGTCCCTGAGGTGTAGGCGCAGTCATTGTGCGTTCAGCAATGCCATTGAATGTCGAGGTGCGGGGCATGCAAAACTCCGTAGCCATCGACGGAGCTGGAAGACTCAGCTATTGGCCAATGGCAGGACACCTCTGCCTCCAGAAAATACCAGAAAATATGCCGCAGGCCTGGAAAATCTCACTCTCTGAATAACTGATCTGTAGCACATTCTAAGGCCCAGACTTTCATCCCCTCGCTCAGTGAACCCGACGTTTAAAAATATCTATTGCAGCTTGGATTTTCGGTTGGCGGGCTGGCAGGTTGAAATAGGAGTTGGGCGGGCAACCCCAGAGCATATGTGACAGCTGCATGCGTGATCCCGTATTGTGTTTAAATAATATTAATAAAATAATAAAACAAAAAACACTCCTCCAGCACTCACCTCTAACCCGCCCACAGTCTCTATGCCCCATCCATGCTAACTCAAGCCCCCCACGCACTGCTCTTTTCCCTTAGCCCTGCATGTCAACTGACCTAGTATACTTGGACACTTCCTGGACAGCTTTGACACTTCCTCGACTCCTGGATAGTTCCTTGATAGCTTGCTAATTCTTTGTCAGTTCATGGACAAATTGACATTTCCTTGATAGCTGCACAGTTCCAATGAGTTTGTGTGAAAATGGTGCATAACCATAATAAAGGCTGCCTTTCCGCTCCAGGAGGGTGACTTACCTCGTCATAGGTATCCCGGTACCTTATCTTCCTGGCTAGTACCCTGGCTACCCAAATGAATCCACCAACTTCAGATTTCCCCTTGCCTGCCCTGCACATGGCAGGATTCATGCAGCAAGGGTTCAAAAGTAGGAAATCAGCAGATGCAGCTGGTGATTTAAATGAATGGCCAGCTAGCTGCTTCGATGATTTACACGTGTGGCAGGGACCTGGGTTAGATTGCAGCCTTGGTGACTGTATGGAGTGTTCACGTTCTTCCCATGTCTGCATGGGTTTTCTCCGGGTGCTCCGGTTTCCTCCCACAGCCAAAGGTGTGCAGGTTAGGTGGGGTTATGGGGTTGCGGGGATGGGATGGGGGAGTGTGCCTCGGTAGGATGCTCTTTCTGAGAGTCAGTGCAGACTTGATGGATCAAATGGCCTCCTTTTGCACTGTAGGGATGCTATGAATTCTAGGAAATCCAGCTCCACTCCAGTCCTGCTCCCACAAAAATGGGAAAGGTGTTCAGGAGTGGGACTGAGGAAATTTGGGCAATTCCAGAAGTTTTGCCATGACAGACAGCCTCTCCATTGTGATGAAAATCTGTGCCTATTTCAAATTGCCAAGTGCAAGAAAACATTTGCCCCACACCTTTTTCTGATGTCCAGTGTCTATGTGCCTTCCTATCAAGTCTCATAGATTCCTTTTAATTGCTACCTGATTACCGAGAAGTTGGTTGGCCCTCGTGCTGTGCAGATTGGGTTATGGAACTGAATTGGTCCTTACCCCCATTTGTAGTTAGCTCCTGACTGCATATCTGGTGGGTGCTCCTGTGTGACCTGTCTTTTTACCACTTACCCTGGGCAAGTTGTCCTGGGAGAAATGTCCAGGGACCTGACCCATGTTGTTGGCCTGAGCGGTAGCAGCTTTGGCATTCACTATTCCACTGAGTCCTGAATGTGGCTCCAGTAATCAGTAGCATCGCTGGTATAATGGCAGTTATCTGATCCCTGAGACCACAGTTAAGAAGGAATGGTTTATAACCCACCCCTGTCTTCTATTGCCCACAGAGCTACAGCTGTGTTTCCATAAATGTGTAGGTATCAACTGGGGATCTTCCCAGACCTCAATGAAGCTGCCAAGCAATGTTTCTGTGAGTTGTTTTATTCTTTCACAGGATGGGGGAATCGCTGGCAAGGCCAGCATTATTTTCCCATCCCTAATTAACCTTGAGAAAGTGTGGTGTACTGCCTCCTTGACCCGCAGCTCTTGCGGTATAGGTACACCCAGTATGGGGAGTTCCAGAATTCTGACCCAGCGTCAATTAAGCAATGCTGATATATTTCCAAATTAGGATGTTTAGAGAGGAACTTGCCGGTGATGGTGTTGCCACAGTTTGGGCTTATGCTTGCTGGAGTTTAGAAGTATGAGAGGGGATCTGATTGAGGTATATAAAATACTAAAAGGGATTGATAAAGTAAACAAAAACTACATGTTCCCCTTGTGGGCCAATCTAGAACGAGAGGCCACAGATATAGTTTGCGAGGCAGCAGATTTCGAACTGAGAAGAGGAGGAATTACTTCTCGCAGAGAGTGGTGAATGTGTGGAGCTCACAGTCCCATAGTGCGGTGGAATCTGAGTCATTGAATGGTTTCAAGAAGGAGATAGATATATCTATGATTTTTTTTTAAACTTGTTAAAAGGATATGGGGAACAGATAGGGAGCTGGATTTGAGACCAGGAAGAGATCAACCATGAGCTGATTGAATGGTGGAACAGGTTCAAAGGGTTGAATTGCCTAATTCTGCTCCTAATTCCCATGTTACTATGTTCCAAACAATGACTGCTCTCTTGGCAGTACAGATTGTGTGTTCATAAGATGCTGTCAAAGAGGCCTTGTTGAATTGAAGGGTATTTTGTAGGTAGTACACACTGCAGCTACAGTTGTACCAATGCTGGAGGGAGTGAATGCTTAAGATGGTGGATGGGATACAGATGAAGCAAGTTGTTTTTCTTGGATGGTGTTGAGCTACGTAAGTGTTCGTGGAGCTGCACTTGTTCAGGAAAATAGAGAAAATTCCATCATATTTTGACTTGGAGACAATGGATACGTTTTGGCGAGTCCGGTGATGAGTTACTCTTGGAGTCACAATTTTTATCAAACTGGTCCCATTAAGAATGTGGTCAATGGGGGCCTTCAAGAAGTTGATTTTTGTGATTCAATGATGGTGATGCTATTAAATATCAAGGAGAGATGTTGAGACTCTCTTGTTGGACATGATCTTATTTCAAGGACTATTTCAGTATCTGAGGAGTTGTGATTGGAAATAAACACTGTGGAAACTTCTATGAGCACCTCCACTTCCTTGGAGAAAAGGTCATTGATGAAGAAGATTAAGGTGATTGGGCCTCAGATAAGGCTACGGGACAAGAGCCGGAAAAAGGGATTAGACTAGTTAGGTGGTTGTTTTTGATCGTGCAGACGTGATGGGCCACACGCCTTTTCTGTGCTGTAGACCACTATGACTGTCCCAAGGAATGCCTGCAGTGACATCCTATGGCTGAGTTAATTGGCACTCAACAAGATCAACCATCATCCTTTTGAAGGTAAGCTTCAGATTCGTGCCCAGTTGACACACAGCCACCCACCTCCAGCACCACCCACCTCACACACATACACCAGGCCCCACCAGCAGCCAGAACCGTGCTGCTGGCTTGCCTTGGTCTGCTTTCAAAGCCAGCGATTTAGCCCTGTGCTAAACCAGGGAGAAATAACACCAAAATTGTGTAGAAAAAAATAATATAACGTGCAGATTACATCCTCAATCCATCTGTTCTGGAACTGCTATTGCTGCTTTGGGATAAAATGGGAACATTTGCTGGCAGGATTCACAGCATATGCTATTTTCAGTTCATTAGCAAAACACGTATCCACACACCCATTCAAACACCTCCTTCTTACAGGCACAATGGAAACCCTTTGGTCTTGCCAAAGATTACAAGCAAAACGTCAAGGCCGTCATTTTTCCAGTTGACCATGGGGTCCTGCTAGTTTGATTTTAAAGGGTTTCACTTGCTCTTTCATGTTCATTGCAGCCTTAAAATTAAAATAAGAGGAAGTAGGGTATAACCTAGAGCACTGCTGTTTTATCCATGGTTAATGGTGGCCTGTGTAGGGTTGTGGGGAAATGGGTGGGGGTTGGTTACACTCACGTTTGCTGAGTCTGCTCATTTGCGGTCCTCTCGGTGAAAACATCAGTGCACAACGGCTGCAAAGCTGTCAACCTGCAGCCTTTCTTTTCTGCAGCCTTTAAACAGAGGTTTCAGCTTGGACTCGATTGCAGGGACTGGTTTAGCAAAGTGGGCTAAACAGCTGGCTTGTAATGCAGAACAATGCCAGCAGCACGGGTTCAATTCCCGTACCGGCCTCCCCGAACAGGCGCCGGAATGTGGCAACTAGGGGCTTTTCACAGTAACTTCATTTGAAGCCTACTTGTGACAATAAGCGATTTTCATTTCATTTCAATTAATTTGTCACTAATTATAATTGTGCATAATGTTTGCATAAGAATAAACTAAAAGGTAAAATGGTACAATTAAGCGAAACATCCACGATGCATGCTACCACCTGCAGAACCATGACACTTAAATAAAAGTTTCCATGCAGTAATTATATTCCTACAGGAGTTAGAATTATAGCATGATTCAGAGTTGAAAGGGAGACTTGTGGAAAATTGCCAGGAGGGTTTCTTTGTTACTGTGGAGACCTGACAGCTATTTTATTATATTTTCTGAAGCTACGCTTCCTTTTACTTTTTATTTTAAAAAATCCTTTGTTCTATTTGCCCAGTTTTCTTTTCAGCACAGGCCAACAAATTTAGTTGCAGCGCCTTTGAGAGTTTGCAGTTCTATGGGTTTAAGATTATTCAACGATATCAGTTCGGAACTCCACTGTTCCCTCTCTCGTCCGACTGCTGAGTGAGGTCTGCTTCGTGGTCAAGGAACCGGAACCACAACGATGATTTTATTTTTCTCCTTTGGTCATCATCCAGTTTAAATTGAATGCCTGAATCTTTTCCAAGTGATGACCCCCAAGTGTCTCCATTAAGACATCCTTTCGATTTCTGTGTTCTGTCAGTTCTGTGTCTGATCGCTCTTGAGTCAGGTGCCGGGGAATGACATTGGTGACCCCTGTTTCACGGTGGCAAGTATCATCTTCTGATAACTAACATCCTTGATGCCCCGAAAGCGTACACGTTGACATTCTTGAATATGGATTGATTCCTGCTGTCCGTCGAAAAATGGGATAATTGAGAGTTCTAGCACACCATGTAATTTGGTCAAAACAGATTTGAAGTAACTATCTCTTCCGTTCATTTTTATCTAGCTTAAACATACAAGAGCTACATCAAATATGTTCCTCCAGTATCTCTAGTGACTTGTTAATGACATGTAGATCGGATAGATCTGAGTGTATTTTTCTGTGACAGCAGCTGTTCCTTTTCTTGATTCTTCCATTCCTTTATAATATTAATGTTTTTCCACACAATAGGTAATGGAAATCAGGAACTCTCTCTCCCCCAAAAAGCTATGGACACCGTACTAATTGCAACTTTCAAGACCAATAAATGTTTGCTCGGTAAAGTTGTCCAGTAAACTGAATCAAAGGCAGATAACTGGAGTTGGAGTCGAAAAAAGCCATCAAGCTGAATGGAGGAATAGGCTCACGTGGGCTGAATTTGGTATTTTTTACCGTGATGTTTCCTTTTTCAATTACTTTGGCAACAAGATTTTTCTTTAGTTTTCAATTTTTTCCTTCTCTTTTGTTCTGTTTCCCACATCACAACAGTTACTATGCTTTAAAAATACTTTGCTGGCTATAAAGTGCATTGGGACATCCTGAGGTCATGAAAGGTGTGACTTAAATGCAAGTCTCGCTTTCTTTCTTACGCTCTGTCTTATTTTAGCCCATTATCTGTTCCCGCTCACATCCATCCAAGTCACTCATTTTTTGACAGCTCTCCATTGTTCGATGTGTCCAATTCTTTCCACCCACAGCGTTCTCCTCCCTCCCACTCATCTTCCTTTCATAAGGAGACCCTGGAGCTTTCCAAGTTGAGATCATCGTTCCAAACTTTGGTGTTGCATGGGCTCATTTTTGAGTTTCTAAACTTGTTTTCTTACATTGTGTGAGTAGAACGGGATAAAACATTGAGTGAGGATTAATGTATCACATGAAGTGCTAGCTTTCTGCTCATTGCTGTGATCACGGGGGCAGCACAGACACACAGGTAAATTCTGATATAGTTGCAGATAGAGGAAGAGAGTCATTGGCCTGGAGTCTCGCTGTGTCGAGTGCAGCAGATAGTGATAATTTTGACATATTTTCAGAGCTATGCAGTAGCATCCCACCAGTCTGATCCAGACAGTGAAATGTTTGTTTCATCAGCCTCATTGAGTAGCTGATGTTGCTCTTTGGAGAGGGAGGTAATCTGATTAAGTTGTTTGGAAAGGGAGGTTATCCATGATTTGCTTTTTCTTTCTGCTGCACTCTTGTATTCTGCAATGTGGTGAAGAAAAAGGGATGCAGGGTGTATCGCCAGTTGACTTGTCCCAAGACGTTCAAGACAGATTGCACCAGCCGTGGACAATAATTGGAGATTTTGACCTTTTGAAAGTTTATTCAAGGGAATGCTCATTGCTAGCTGGGCCAATATATAGTTCCCCTTGAGAAGCTGGTGGGGAGCCACCTCCTTGAACGACTGCTCTACATGTTTTGAAGGTACTCTCACAGTGCTGTGCGGTAGAGAGTTCCAGGACTTTGATGCAGTGATGATAAATAATGGCATTATACGCCCAAGTTGAGATGGGAGATGTAAACTGGAGACCATGGTGCTCCCAT
Organism: Scyliorhinus torazame; assembly: GCF_047496885.1. Taxonomy (NCBI): domain Eukaryota; kingdom Metazoa; phylum Chordata; class Chondrichthyes; order Carcharhiniformes; family Scyliorhinidae; genus Scyliorhinus; species Scyliorhinus torazame. The sequence continues at coordinate 66,419,029 of NC_092728.1, forward strand.
GCACCTTCTTCCCTTGCCCTTCTAAATGGTAGAGGCCACTGATTATGGGGTTCTGCAGTCGAGGTGGAATGTAAACTGCAACGACACACCCCCTCACACATGTCCAAGTATCTATGGTTAGGCTATTCATGTGGTTTCTGGGGTAAATACCAGGTTCTCTGAGAACTCTTCTCATGTTCTTATGCCCAATTCTGTACAAGGCTGTAAACCTCGTCATCCTCCAAATCCCTCAGGACAAGGGGAATTCCCAAAGGAATAACCGTGACCTGAACATTTAGGATGGCGAGCACTCACCGCCTATCATCCGGAGAGTCGACGGGGAACTTATCTCACCCCCTCCCCCTCCCCTCCCAGACTGCAACAGGCCTGCTGCCATTTCATGCTCTAATGAGCGTTGATTGGCAGCTGGCAGGGTTTCCGTCTGCACTTTGAAGGAAGTCCCATCTTGAAGAACCGTCAATCAATCAGATTTGCCAACAGCTCTCCAGTCCATGCAGGCACACCACTGCAGTGGCCATAGGAGATACTCCAGCACCGTGTCTGAGACCAAATCATACAATCATAAAATCATAGAATTTACAGTGCAGAAGGAGGCCATTCGGCCCATCAAGTCTGCACCGGCCCTTGGAAAGAGCACCCTACTCTTCCCTGGGAAGTCCTGGGAACCACAATGCTGGTGAGTGCCAGGGATTGGCCACAGAGGAGAAATTGCTATAAAATTAGACGGTCTAATGAGGGTCCTGCATGAAACAATATGAGATTCGTACTCCTGTTAGCTGTGCCCCAGTAGTAAACCCCACCCTCCATCTCCATGTGCAGGTGTGCACACAAATGCAAACGCACACAATTTTTACCTTGATGTATCTTTCCCTTGCTGGACTAGCTAAATAAAAGTTTATTTTGTGATATAAATATTTCCAAATTTCAAATTGGTGAACAGTCACTTTGTTCCGTGTATTGAATTTATTGCACAGTAATATTTTTTCATTAAATTTCACATTCAACAGCATTTATACACCAATTTAAAATGTTCTTATTTTTAACATTTAATTAGGGATGTTTGGTTGTAATCCCGAAACCCTTCTGCTGACTATCTTAATGATTTATAGATTTCACAGCAATGGCCAATAAGCTAAGGCAAAAATACATCTGGCCACACAAGCAGATTTTTTGTGTTTTTATTTAAGCTTTGATGCAACTTAGCGGCTTAATTACCTCAAGTTTTACTTGACAAGTCTGCAAACAAAATTTTTGAATGCTGTGCTGTCCACAATGGAGGATTGAACATTTAATGATCGTTTATGTAAGCAACAAGCAAAATCGTGAGAGAACAGCGATGGCGATAGTTTGACACTTCCACACTTTTCTACGACATAGTTTTCCCACTGTCTCTTAATCGCCACGTCCATTTTGACATTTGGAGAACTTTTGCCTGGTAAAGAATGCCGATTGGTCACCCCTTCATGTGGGGAGAACGTGGTTTTGAGGCTCAGGCTTCATGTACGCCTGCTAGGCAACCTTCAGAGCACTGCAGAAAGAGGCATTTCCACACATCTCAGGCACTCTTATAGAGAAATGAAATGAAATGAAAATCGCTTATTGTCACAAGTAGGCTTCAAATGAAGTTACTGTGAAAAGCCTCTAGTCGCCACATTCCGGCACCTGTTCGGGGATGGAGTTGTCCCCAAGAATGCTGGATGCCCAGATTATTTATGTGGCCCTGGAGATACACTCCAACCTCATTTCTGAATTCATATGAGCCTATCACCTCAACTAAGTCGGTGCTTTGAACCAGAGGTAGACCCGTTTTAAGATGGCGGCAGCCACATTGCCAATTTGAATCAGGTGGTAAGCCTGCAGATCCTATTTTAAGGCAAAGGGAATAATAATTCGTCCTTCTGTTTCTCCGTTCCTGCCAATATCCATTCCTACATATCCATGCTTATCTTCCTGAACAGTGCCCTGCTGCATATTATGGGTGACTGGATCCTCCTTAATTTACATTGAATTCTCAGGCTTGTGCCACCTTCTCCTCTGTGAGAATAGAAATAGGCTAGGCCCAGATCTTCTCCTGAGAAATCTGACTATGGGTAGGAGATTTCCCAAAAATATGCCAGTGGGAAGAAGCGTCAGAATCAATATTTGCCAACAGAAACACATCAAAAGCAAAAAGTTGCTTTCCATGATTTCCAGAAATGGAAATCAATGCTTACATTTTCCAAACTCTTTTGTGTCAAAGACTCCTCTCCTTCTCCTTGATCAGTTTTTCCTGGTTCCACATCTGGCTCACTTAAATGTTACCAGCGGTGCAAACCCAGGGAGCCTACAACTGCTACTCGGCCAGCTCGTAACACTTGTATGTGGAATTTGGGTCAGTGGGGACTGGTGGTCAGAGTGTGCAAAGGCTCAAAAGGCACCAGGAAATAAGCACTTTCATAGAGCAAACCAAGTGGAAATGCTGCCATCCCTCAAGCTCCCTCCATGCATTCAGCATTATCAATGGAGCTTTACCAGCGATCAATTGTCATTATCTGCTGATTGCTAAAAACTGTTCATTTAAAAACAAAAATGGGGTACAACTTGGCAGATGTTAACTCAATGAAAGAGGACATAAAGGCACCAACAAGGGATTTGTGCAGTAAGATAATGACATTACTGATGTTGAAACTTTAGATATCACTCTACAAAGTGTCATATTTTCTTTTGTTTATTCCCCCTTCTCATTAATAACATCTGTAGTAATAATATCCTCTGATGATAGTTCATTGTATTTCTGTGCAAAATCTACAAAGTACAGGTATTTATTTTTCTTTCCTTACACCAGCCTCTTTATAGTCTGCAGAAAAACTGACGAGTGATCTTCCCAGCTGCTATGAAGTACTCGGGCTACAAAGGTGCATTTTTATCCTTCCTGTCAGCTTTAAAGTCCAGAGAATCATAGAATGGTCATAAGAACATAAGGTCATCAGGCCCATCATGTCCATGCCAGCTCTTTCTGAGAAAATCTCAGCTCGTCTCACTATTTCCCCGCAACACCCAAAGTCTTCTCCCTTCTGATAATTCTCCAGTTCCCTTTCGAAAGCCATAATTGAATCTGCCTACACCAATCTTTCAGACTTTCAGGCAATGTAATCCAAATCCTAACCATTGTGTACAAAACGTTTTTCCTCGTGTTGCCATTGGTTCTTTTGCCATTTACCTGAAATAGATTTCCACTGATTCTTGACCTTCCTGCCAATGGGAACAATTCCCCCCGATCTACTCTGCCCAGGTGCTCGTGATTTTGAACACCACTACCAAATCTCCTCTCGCCTTTCTCTTCTCCAAAGAAAATTTTTGAGCTTGTTTGAAGATGTTACTGGCAGGCAGATAAAGGGTAACCAGTAGATGTAGCACACTCGGATTTCCAAACGGCACTTGATGACACAAAATGTTAATACATGCTGGCAGGCTGTAACTAGTGGAGTACCACAATTATCAGTGCTATCAGGACCTCAGCTATTCGTAATGACTTAGACATTGGGACAGGAAGAATTGTTTGTAGGTTCACTGATGATATGAAGCTAGGTTGGAATGTAAGCTGTGAGGAGGACATAAGGCTGCACAGAGTGATAGGCAGGGTAAATTAGTTTATTTTTTAATAAAGGGGCAGATAGCGTACAATGTGGTGATCATTCATTTTAGTTACATGAATAGAAAAGCAGAATATTTTTTAAAAGGCGTGAAACTTGTGGATGTTGATATTCAGGATGACTTGGGTATACTTGTGAAAAGAACACAAAATGTAAGCAAGCAATTAGAATAGTAAAATGCATGTTGACCTTTAACACAAGGGGATTAGAGTACAAAAATAATGAATTGTTGATACAAATGTATCTTTGATGAGACCACTTCAGCAATGCTGTGTGGAAATTTGGTCTCCATATTCAAGGAAGGATATGTATTGGAGGCAGCACAGTAAAGGTGCAATAGATTGGTCCCTGGTTGAGAGGGTTGTCCTCTGAAGATAGGCTGCGTAAATTAATTCTATACTCTCTGGAGGTTAATCGAATGAGAGGCGATCTCATTGAAATATTCACGATTATGAAGGCACTTGACTGGATTGATTGTGATGAATGTAGGAAATTTTTATATATTATATTTCATATTTGATGCAGTAATGTTAAACAACCCTAGTTTAAGATACATAAAGGCAGTATATCTGCTAAAGCTGTGATTAAGGCTTTGTAAAAATTAGGAATTCTTTGATTTGAATCATTTACTTGTTTACAGATAAATGGCTGATGGAACATTTTTTGATTTTGGAGGATCCCTGATGTGTAGATAGAAGGATGTTGCTTAGGCCTGGATAAAGAGGTCATGGGCCATCTTAGTGGGAGGAGACCGAAGACTGTTTTATGATGTAATTAAGGGGTGGAGCCAGGTCTGTCTGTAGTTTTGCAGTTTGCCAAAGGAATTTAGTCTGATACAACAAGGCTTCAGCTATCTCCTGGAAGGTTCTCTCCAGGGTCTTTGCACAGAAAAATGCAAGTAAACCTGATTGTTAACTTTATTTATAAGTGGTATTTCAACTAAATTACTTTGCTTATAGTTGTGTAGTTGCAGGTGTAGGGAATAAGTTAAAGTTTTTCTTTTACTTAAGAACTGTCTGAACTTTTAACTCTAAAGCTGTTACTTTGATGCTAAAGTGGTAGATTTAGTGCTTAAATTAAAGTTTGTTTCCTATTAGTCAGTGTTATCGCTCCTGTGGCAAAGTATCCTTTCCTCACTGTTTTGCAAATTGGTGGTTTTCTCGTCTGGGGTCCTAACATGATACTGAGACATTGTTTCCCCTGGCTGGGGAACCCAGGACAAGGGGGCACAATTTCACAAGAAGGAGCTGATCATTTAGGACTGAGATGAGAAATTTATTTTATTCGAAGAGTTGTGAATCTTTGGAATTCTCCACCCAGTGGGTTGTGAACGCGCCATCACTGAATATATTTAAGGCTGAAATAGACAGCTTTTTCATCTCTCAGAGACTCGAGGTATATGGGGAATGGGTACGAAAGAGGAATTGAAACCCAAGATCAGCCGTGTTCACATTGAATGATCGAGCAGGCTTGATGGGCCATTTGGTTTTCCCCTGCTCTTACTTCGTATGTTCTTACGTTCTTATAAAATCCAATCAATTATAGTTAAACACAATTTACCGTTGACAAATCCATGCTGACTTTCTTAATTAATTCCTATTTGGCCAATGACTGTTAATCATAACCCAGGTTTATTGTTTCAAAAGTTTTCCCACCACCAAGGTTCAAAAGACTGACCCATAGTAACCGGGCTTATCCTTTTACCCTTTTCTGAATAATGGTGTAACGTTTGCAGTACTCCAGGGAAAGGATTCGGCAGGTGGCCCAAAATCAGTTTTAAGCGAGCATGAATTTACAGCGGGACTTTCCAATGGTGCCCACCATAGTGGATTGGAAAACCCACTGGAAGCTGGTGTGAACCTCATTTACATTCTGCCAATGTGATGCAGATGAAAGACCGACCACCCACATCTGATTCTTCGCGGAGTCAGTGGGAGAACATGCCATTGCGAAACAGGTTTGGAACAATGTGGTACGCAGATGTCGGGGCTCAGCTGAACAATGCCTGGGGCTGCCTCCAGAGTTTAGGATGGAAGCCTCCGGCAACCCTGGGTGCCAGAGCACCACAACAGTGGGTAGGGGAAGCAGCTACAGGTGGGCTACTCAGATTCAATGTCCTGCAGGGTGTCCACCTTTCAGCCTCAGAATGTTCCTGGAGTTCCATCTTCATTCTCAGGAGATCCATAGACCAGCCTCTGAGTGTTTCCGGTGATCTGTCTTCATTTTCAGGTGGTCTACCTTCTTTCTTCAATACTGGGTCAGTGATGTTGGACATCTTTCCAATATGGTCCCCGGATAGGACAGTGGACTCCCATCCAGGGAGATGGGAGAATTACAGCCAATGACTTACCTTTGTACATTGTCATTAACACAGTAAAATATGCCAAGGAGGTTCACATTAACATTAGCAAACAAAATCTGGTGCCAAGCCATATAGGGAAATAAAGCTTGGTCAAAGTGATATGTTTTAAGGAGCTTCCTAAAGAAAGAGCAAGAGGGATAGGGTCTGAGAAGTTTGGGGAGGAAAATCCAGAGCTAAGGGCCCAGATAATTGAAAGCACTGTTGTCAACAATGGAGTGAGTAAAATCAGAGATGTGCAAGAGGCTAGATTTGGAGGAGCTCAGAGAGGGGCGGGATTCTCCGACGCCCCGCCGGGTCGGAGAATCGGCGGGAGACGGCGTGAATCCCGCCCCTGCCGGCTGCCGAATTCTCCGGCACCGAAACTCCGGCGGGGGTGGGAATCGCGCTGCGCCGGTCGGCGGGCCCTCCCCCGGCGATTCTCTGGCCCACAATGGGCTGAAGTCTCGCTGTTGTCACGCCAGTCCCGCCGGCGTGAATCAAACCACCTCCCTTCCCGGCGGGACTGGCGGCCCGGGCGGGCTCCGGGTTCCTGGGGGGGGCACGGGGCGATCTGGCCCCGGGGGGGTGCCCCCATGGTGGCCTGGCCCGCGATCGGGGCCCACCAACCCGCGGGCGGGCCTGTGCCGTGGGGACACTCTTTTCCTTCCGCCTCGGCCATTGCCTTCGCGATGGCCGATGCAGAAGTGACCCCCTCCTGCCCATGCGCGGGGATGACGTCAGCAGCCGCCGATGCTCCCACGCATGCGTGGCCTTCCGCCGACTGGCAAGGTCCCTTCGGCCCCAGCTGGCTTGGCGCCAAAGGCCTTTCCCGCCAGCCAGCGGCGCGCCAACCACTCCGGCGAAGGGCTAGCCCCTCAAGGAGAGGGCTTGGCCTCTAAATGTGCGGAGAAATCTGCACCTTTGGGGCGGCCCGACGCCGGAGTGGTTCACGCCACCCCATCGGTGCATACTCGATGGGCCGAATGGCCTCCTTCTGCACTGTATGTTCTATGTATCTATGTATCTATGTATCCCGCCGGGACCACCCGCCCCGCCGGGTAGGGGAGAATCCCGGCCCTGAAAAGGGCTGTAGGGCTGGAGAATGTTACAGATATAGAGAGAGTTGAGGTCGTGCTGAAATGTGAAAACAATGCAGACAATTCTAAATTTGAATTATTACTAATCTGGGAACAAAAGTGGGCCAGTTAGTTCAAGTTAGGATGCAAGCAGCAGAATTTTAATGAACTCAAAGTTACAATGGGTGGAAAATGGGAGGCCAGCCATGGGAGCTTTGGAATAGTCGAGTCTAGATGTAACGCTGGCTTTCATCGGGGGTTCAGTAGCAGAGGAGCTGACGCACTTCTGCAAATTGTTGGCGGGCACTTTGGCCTGTTCATTGAGAGGTTTTGGATTGAAAACCTCACCAAAGGATTTGAGCATAGAATATAAGCTAACAGTCCAGTGCAGCACCATCAGGCGTGCTTTCCTCTGAAGGAGACATTAAAAAGCAACCCTTTGTTTCCTTCACCCCCCCCCCCCCCCCGCGCCCCCCCCCCCCCCCCCACCTTATCCAGTAGTTCAGGGGAACATTAAAATTCCCCCGGCATCATTTGTAAGCGAGTAGAAATTTCATTAATTTTTCCAGGCCAATGTCACGAAAAAAAGATGAACTGGCCACCTGATTGAGGTTGTAAGATTATGAGGGGCAAGGATAGGGTGGATAGGGGGCAACTGTTCCCCTGAATTGAAGGGTCACTCGCGAGGGGTCACTAGTTCAAGGGGAAGGGCAGGGGTTTAGGGGGATGTGAGGAAATACCTATTTAGCCAGAGGGCGGTGGCAGTCTGGAATGCACTGCCTGGCAGGGTGGTAGAGACAGGTTGCCTCACATCCGTTAAAAAGTATCTGGGTGAGCACTTGGCATGTCATAACATTCAAGGCTGTAGGCCAAGTGCTGGTAAATGGGATTAGGTAGACAGGTCCGGTGTTTTTCAGGTCGGTGCAGTCTCAATGGGCCAATCATGGTATGATTCTGTGGGTCTGAGGCCATTCCGTGCTGTGTGAGAGATGTTTGCTGTGTTTGTTTACAAAACAGTAAAGTTTGTATTTCAAACTAATAAATTGCATTCTTTGGAATTGGACATATCAGGTAAATGCAATCTCTTTACTGTCCGAACATTGCATTCTCTATGTATATTTTGCAACCGTTGCTTGCAAAATTATTTCACCATCCTTTGATGAAGTAGTTAAGATTAAGTTGTCGCTGCTCATTAGAAATAAGGTTAACTAGTGAAATATCATTTTCAATCTTGCATTACTGGCGAGGAGCCTTAAAGGACATGTCAGAACAGGAGAGGGGCATTTTGAGTTCCTCTGTCCATTCATTTTCATGAACGGGGCATTATAGGGCGTAAGTACTTCAGATTTTAATCAATGTCTCTCATTGACCTCTCTCCGCCCCTCCTGGAAACAAAAACAACCAGAGCCTTATAGTCAGTGCTGCTTAAAAAAAACCCAGAGGAGTTTGGATTGTGTATTTGCAATCCTAGCCTCATGTTCCACCATTTAGTTTCGGAAGATATAATTGATCAAAATAATGGAACTGCTGGGCATCACGGTGGTGCAGTGGTTAGCACTGCTGCCTCATGGCACCGAGGACCCAAGTCTCTGTCTGATGTGTTGGGTACTCTGCTACACAGACGAACCAACACGGTTGCGAGTGGTACAACTCAGTTTTATTGCTAACATTTATTTACAGTGGTAAACTGGTTACTGAGGTTCGATCATAACCCTAGAATCTGTGGACCTATTCCTAATACTATCTTGGAGTGGCACTCAGCACATGGTGGGTGTCTGAGTGGCTTGCTGTGAGCTCTGTGCCCTGAGCTGTCTCCTGCTGGAATGCCCGGGAAGTGTCGTGTTCCCTGTTTTGTAGTGTGTATGCTCTTGCCTGTGATTGGCTGTGGTGTTGTGTGTGTGTTGATTGGTCTGTTGATCTGTTCATCAGTATGTATGTATGTTTGTGCCATGATGTTCATCCCCCCTTTTTTACAAGAACATGTGCCTATGTGGTTATAAATAGAGATGTGTACTGAGTGCAGCTGGATGTGTGTGTGTGCAATATCTACAGCATGTACATGGGGCTAAACTATATACAAGGGGCGATGTCCGGTGCGACATAGCAACGAGGTTGTACCATAAACAAAATACGGGGAAATGTTGAATGACAAAACAAACTCCTGTAACGACAAGGAAAAACAGAAACATATTAACACAGTGGTATTATGAGTTCAATGTACAAACAGGCTCATACGTCCAGTCTAGTAGGTGGGTGACGAATTTGGGTTGACCGTTAGGGTGGCACACCATTCATCACCCGGATTGACAGTGTTCACTTGCAACGGCTGGTGGGTCCTGGCTTGAGACATCCGGTTCCCATCAATGACCGCAACACGGAAGGCGTCCCGGTCGTCTGTGTCACTGGTCTGGATATCGTCTGGGCACGACTCGTAGTAAGGAGGCTGAATGGTCCGCACGTCCCTGCGAGTTTGTCAGAATTGGGGAACATTGGCAGGTTGAGCTTCTCGACAGCAGGCAGCGTAGTGGCCCACCTTGCCACAGCGGAGGCATTGTCGGTTTCTTGCCGGACATTGCCGCTTTAAATGTGCGGCTCCGCAGTTGCCGCACGTCGTGACGTCATGGCGTTCATTGCGCCATCGGGCATGCGCAGTTCGGTCTTGCGTCGAGTGCGCCTGCGCATCACGTCCCACTGTGTCGACGTCTTTTTTGGCGCGCACAAACGCGGGAGGCCCCGGAAAGCGCGCGAAATGGCCTGCTCTCGTCCGGGCCGCGGGCCGGGAGGAACTCGATCGCCTGGACCCGTTCGGCCTCATAGGACGCCTGCCTCGCCGATCCGGCCGCGTAGGACCCCTGCTGCGCCGATTCGGCCGCCTGAAATTGGGAGTAGCGGCTAGTCGCATTTTCATGCAGGACACAGGCTTCGATTGCGGAGGCTAGGGTGAGGCCTTTAATTTTTAAGAGCTGCTAGCGTAGGGTGCCCGAGGTGACCCCAAAAACAATCTGGTCCCAAATCATTGAATCGGATGTGGTGTCGTAACCGCAGGACTGCGCGAGGATACGGAGGTGCATAAGGAAGGATTGAAAGGGCTCATCCTTACCCTGCAGGCGCTGCTGGAAGAGATACCTCCCGAAACTCTCATTGACCTCGACGTTGAAGTGTTGGTCGAGTTTGAGAAGGACCGTCTTGTACTTGATCTTGTCCTCACCTTCCGCGAACACCAGGGAGTTGTAGACATGGATGGGGTGTTGACCTGCCGTGGAGAGGAGGATGGCAATCTTTCTGGTGTCCGAAGCACTCTCCTTTTCGTTGGCTTCCAGGAAGAGGTGGAAGCGCTATTTGAACAGCTTCCAATTAATGCCAAGGTTTCCAGCGACTTGTCGCGACTGTGGTGTGCTGACGATGTCCATGGCGCAGGATGGCAGATTCCAGAGGATTCGTAGGTAGGTCCCACAGTTACTCCTGGTACTATGATGTGTTGGGTACTCTGCTACACAGACGAACCATCACGGTTACGAATGGTACAACTCAGTTTTGTTACTAACATTTATTTACAGTGGTAAACTGGTTACTGAGGTTCGATCATAACCCTAGAATCTGTGGACCTATTCCTAATACTATCTTGGAGTGGCACTCAGCACATGGTGGATGTTTGAGTGGCTTGCTGTGAGCTCTGTGCCCTGAGCTGTCTCCTGCTGGAATGCCCGGGAAGTGTCGTGTTCCCTGTTTTGTAGTGTGTATGCTCTTGCCTGTGATTGGCTGTGGTATTGTGTGTGTGTTGATTGGTCCGTTGATCTGTCCATCAGTATGTATGTATGTTTGTACCATGATGTTTACCTGAATATCATGACACTGTTCACATGGAGTTTGCACATTCTCCCCGTGTCTGCATGGGTCTTGATGTGTTAGGCAGGTCGGTTCGGTGTGGACTGCACTTGATGCAGCGATGCGAGAAACAGACCTCTAACATTGTAGAAGATCCAACACGGTTTTATTGAACGATAGAACTAACATACATATTTAACTGTGGGTCAACACTATACTGAACCGTTTGGAGACCTTGTACGAACCTGACCAGACTTACTAGCTATCACATGGTGTTTGCACTGTGCTCGCTCGTGGACTCTGACTGTCTCAGTGGCTGGGTCCAGAGAGAGCGGGAAACCTAGTGCCCTCTGGCTTTATAGTGGTGGTGTCCTGTCTGGTGATTGGCTGCACTGTGCTGTGTGCTTACTGGTCATCCTGTGTGTCAATCGCTGCCTGTCTGCACTTCATTATATACATGCGTGGATATTATGACATCTCCCCCCTTTTTTTTTCTAAAATAAATACAAAGGTGTGGATGCTTATAAATATATATATATATATATGCCTAACTATATACAGAAAGATGTCTAAACAAACATATATACATAGGAAGGTTGCGATAGTGCAGATACGTGGCAAACAAAACAATATTTACATAGGTCCAATTGGCAAAGTCACAAAAATGTACAAAAGCTCAGTCGATAGATTTAGTCTCTGTGGTGGGCGACGAATTCTTGTTGATTGCCGCAGAGGCGGATCAGGAGCCGTCTGCGCTTGGAGAGGCGGGATCGCTGGCCTCGCGGTGGGCGCATAGACCGGCAGGATTGCTGGTAGATCGGTGACCTCGTGGTAGGGTACGTCCGGAGGAGGCATCGTAGGCGGCAGGGCACGCCGGTCAGGTAGCGGGCGTGGAACTCTTTGCAGTGCCCGTCTGTTACGCCGTAGCAGAGAGCCATCAGCCATGCAGACAAGGAATGATCTTGGGGCCACTTGTTTGAGCACAACAGCTGTGGCTGACCAGCCGCCCTCAGGCAACTGTACGCGAACATGATCAGTTGGGGCCAGCTCGGGCAGATCCATGGCATGGGCATCGGACGTGGCTTTCTGTTGGGCCCATGACTGCTGCATTTTCTGTAAGACCATGAGGTGGTCAAGGTCGGGAACGTGGATGGCTGGAACTGTGGTCCTCAGAGTGCGATTCATGAGCATCTGGGCTGGAGACAATCCAGTGGACAGTGGGGTCACTCTGTATGCCAGCATCGCCAGGTTAAAATCAGAGCCTGAATCTGCAGCTTTGCACAGCAGCCGCTTTACAATGTGGACCCCTTTTTCGGCCTTCCCATTTGACTGCAGATAGTGGGGACTGGAGGTAATGTGATGGAAGTTGTAGGACTGTGCGAAGTCAGACCATTCCTGGCTGTAAAAGCAAGGACCGTTGTCGCTCATTACCGTGAGCGGTATCCCATGCCTGGCGAACGTTTCTTTGCAGGCTTTGATTACCGCCTTCGACGTGAGGTCGGACAGTTTCACTACTTCTGGGTAACTGGAGAAGTAGTCGACCAGGAGTACGTAGTCACGCCCCTTGGCGTGGAAAAGGTCTACACTGACTTTGGACCACGGAGAGGTCACAATCTCGTGCTGCTGCAACGTTTCTTTGGGTTGAGCTGGCTGAAACTTCTGACAGGTAGGGCAATTGAGGACTGTGTCGGCAATGTCCTGACTGATGCCCGGCCAATAGACCGCCTCCCGAGCTCTGCGTCGGTATTTCTCGACCCCAAGGTGACCCTCATGGAGTTGGCCCAGCACCATAGCACGCATACTCTGAGGAATTACGATTCTGTCGAGTTTCAGAAGGATTCCCTCCACCACAGTCAGGTTGTCTTTTACGTTATAGAACTGGGGACATTGTCTCTTCTGCCAACCATTGCTGAGGTGCTGCGTCACGCGCTGCAGCAGAGGGTCCTTGGCTGTCTCCTCACGAATTTGGACCACCCGTTCGTCGGAGGCCGGAAGGTTCGAGGCACACAACTGCACTTGGGCTTCTATGTGACAGGTGACGTCACTTTGTTCACACGGTGTGGTAATGGACCTGGACACGGCATCTACAACGATCAGCTCTTTACCTGGCGTGTAGACAAGTTTGAAGTCGTAGCTGCATAACTTTCGAAGAATACGCTGTAACCGAGGTGTCATGTTGTTTAAGCCCTTCTGGATTATGTGGACCAGAGGCCTGTGGTCCGTCTCTACCATGAATTTCGGCAGGCCATAAACATAGTCGTGGAATTTGACTATCCCTGTCAGGAGGCCCAGACACTCCTTCTCAATCTGGGCGTACCGTTGCTCAGTGGGCGTCATAGCCCTGGAGGCATACGCCACTGGATCCCAGGACGCGGAGTCATCCCGCTGAAGGAGCACCGCACGAATGCCGTCCTGGCTTGCATCAGTTGATATCTTGGTTTCCTTGGTTGGGTTGAAGAATACTAGGACCGGGACTGTCGTGAGTTTTGCTTTCAGCTCGCGCCATTCCTCTTCATGCGTGGGCAGCCACTGGAATTCCGTCGACTTTTTGACGAGGTGGCGGAGGGCCGTGGTGTGGGATGCCATATTGGGAATGAATTTCCCGAGGAAGTTGACCATTCCGAGAAAGCGCATGTCGTGGAAATCATAATAAAGACAAATTCCTCGAGGTTCGATTTAAGGAAAATTATTGACACAAATGTATTTGTGGAGAGAGAGTGTTCCAGCTACAAAAGCTAGTGCACTGCACTCTGAGTTATACAGCAGAAAACAATTATATTTATAGTGTGAAATAAACAACTTTGAAGAGATAAAGCTTGGGAACATACGCAAGAGGAAATATGAATGTTTTGCCCTTGGTTTAAAAACAATTCGAGTACGCATTTTGTTGACCTTTGGAATAACAACTTATTATCATAATAAGGCCGAGTACAACATACTAAGCAGTATTTAGGTTACATTACTTGACCTACTTATTTTCGCTCAAAAGCAGTGTTAAAATATAGTCAATATTCCCAGCATGCTTCTAAATTGGTAATTCATTAATTTCCCTACCACAGCGGAGGACCGCCTTTTTGTCCTCCAGGGTCTTCATGCCGTTGATCGCCGAGGCCTGTCTGCGTCTGGCCGTACACCCTGCTGCGAGATGTGATCACCTAGGAATTTGATCTCCGATTGACCAAATGAGCACTTGGCCCTGTTGAGCTGAAGACCATGTTCATGGAATCTTTGGAATACCTTTTTGAGGCGAGTGATGTGTTCCTGGGGCGTTGTGGACCAGATAATGACATCGTCAACGTACACTCGCACCCCCTCGATGCCCTCCATCATCTGTTCCATGATGCGATGAAATACTTTGGAGGCAGATATGATGCCAAAAGGCATCCGGTTGTAGCAGTAACGACCAAACGGGGTGTTGAACGTGCACAACTTGCGACTGGATGCGTCCAGTCGTATTTGCCAAAAGTCCTTGGAGGTGTCGAGCTTAGTAAAGAATTTGGCATGAGCCATCTCACTGGTCAACTCTTCTCGTTTTGGTATCGGGTAATGCTCCCTCATGATGTTGCGGTTTAGATCCTTAGGGTCAATACAAATGCAAAGCTCCCCTGACGGCTTCTTGACGCAGACCATGGAGCTGACACAGTCTGTGGGCTCTGTAACCTTTGATATGATACCCGGGTCTTGGAGGTCTTGTAATTGCTTCTTCAGACGATCCTTGAGGGGGGCGCCAGCACCCGGCGAGCTGCATGAACTACAGGGGTGGAGCTCGGCTTGAGCAGGATTTTGTATCGGTATGGGAGCATGCCCATTCCGTCGAAGACGCTGTGATACTGCGTGATGATGTCATCTATGTCGGCTTACAAATTTCCATCGGGCGAGGCCGTCGCCGGTGGTGATGACATGGTGTGGACACGTTGAACAAGGTTCAGGAGCTTGCAGGCACGAGCACCGCGCAGAGATGCTCTGTCAGGCCCGACGATTTCAAACCGCAGCATCGCCTTGATCGCCTTATTGGATACCCACAGTTGACACGAGCCACTGGCAGCTATGGAGTTGCCATTGTAGTCAAGGAGCTGGCAGACCGGTGGAAGAATGCTTGGTTTGGTGTCGAGGTCGGATTTCGAGATGGGGTTCGCCAATGTGCCGGTGTCCAGTTTGAACCGGATGCGGGCCTTGTTCACTGTGAGAACAGCAGACTACTCGTTGTCGGGATCCACACTGAGGATCGAGAGGCGTTGCGTAGGTGTGGTGGAAGGCAGCGCATGTGTAGTTATGATGAACAACCGGTATGGGGACTTGAGGCACTCAGCATCAGGGTCAGTTGGGCTGTCGGGATCGTAATCTGGCATGCCTTGTTGTATTGAGCGGACACTTCTGCGCCGCAGCTGGGATCGCTGGCTGCTGAGCGGTGGAGCAGATCTGCAAAGGGCTGTGTAGTGGCCAAGCTTGCCACACTGTAGACACCGGCGTCCTTTTGCCAGACATTGCCGCTTTAAATGGGCGGTGCTAGAATTCGGGCACGTCATGACGCCAATGTCAGCGCGTTCCGTGCGCCATCGCGCATGCGCAGTGCGGTCGGTTGACGTACGCACCTGCGCAGTCGGGTTGTCGGTCTCATCGTCCACTCGGTCGTGGCACGCATGTGCAGGGACTTGGGAAAAGCGCGCGAAACGGCCACTCTCCTCGATGCTCAGGCCCTGCATTTGTGCAATGGCCTGCACCCATTCCGCCTCGCGGGAGGCCAGCTTCACAGTTTCTGCCGCCCTGATGGGGTAACGATTCTTAGCATGCTCATGGACAACGCACGTCTCGATAGCGACAGGGAGGGTCAACTGTTTGACTTTCAGGAGCTGCTGCCGAAGGGAGTTGGCGTGGACCCCGAAAACGATCTGATCCCAGATCACAGAATTAGCCGTCGAGTCATAGTTACATGACTGCGCTAGGATGTGGAGATGGGTGACGAAGGACTGAAAAGGTTCATCCTTACCCTGAAGCCTCTGCTGGAAAATGTACCATTCAAAGCTCTCATTCACCTCAATGTTGCAGTGGTTTTCAAACTTCAGCAGGACTGTTTTGAATTTTGTTTTGTCTTCGCCGTCAGCGAATGTGAGGGAGTTGTAGATGTGGATGGCGTGGTCCCCCGCGGTGGAGAAAAATAGCGCAATCTTCCTGACATCCGATGCTGCTTCGAGGTCAGAGGCCTCAATGTACCAGAGGAACTTTTGCTTGAAGAGCTTCCAATTTGCGCCGAGGTTGCCGGAGATGCGGAGCTGCGGAGGAGGCTGGATGTTTTCCATGTCACCGGATGGGTGCTTGCTGGTCAATGCTGATTCACTCGAGGTAGGTCCGTTAATTTTCAGTATCACTCCGTGGTACCATGATGTGTTAGGCAGGTCGGTTCAGTGTGGACTGCTCTTGGTGCAGCGATGCGGGAAATAGACCTCTAACACTGTAGAAGATCCAACATGGTTTTATTGAACGATAGAACTAACATACATATTTAACTGTGGGTCGACCCTATACTGAACTGTCTGGAGACCTTGTCCTAGCCTGACCAGACTTACTAGCTATCGCATGGTGTTTGCACTGTGCTAGCTCGTGGACTCTGACTGTCTCAGTGGCTGGGTCCAGAGAGAGCAGGAAACCTAGTGCCCTCTGGCTTTATAGTGGTGGTGTCCTGTCTGGTGATTGGCTGCACTGTGCTGTGTGCTTACTTGTCATCCTGTGTGTCAATCACTGCCTGTCTGCACTTCATTATATACATGCGTGGATATTATGACAGGTCTCACTCCCATAACCCAAAGACGTGCAGGGTAGATGGATTGGCCTGCTAAATTGCCTCTTAATTGGAAAAAAAGAATTGGGTACTCTAAATTTATTTTAACAATGTATAATGGAACTGCTTAGATTTCAAAAACAAACCAGAATGTCTATCTTCACAGGCTCCGGAAGTCTGGTGATTGTATTATTGGTGAACAGCATAATGACTCTGGTTAGTGATTTTCCACAACATTAAGCTTTTTACTTTACATTTTGAAAGTAAGTTGTAAGAATCCCTTCTGTCTATTTCCTTTGTTCCCATTTGTTTTATTTTATTGTTTTGGTCTGTGGATCAATAATTGGGATGCGCCTTTAAGTAGAGAGGTAGAGAGAAGGAAGCAGAAGACTCCCAAATTTAAAACAGCCTGCTTGCCCATGAGTCTGTGTTTTCAGAATTTGTGTTTAGAAGGAGAAGCCAGACTCTTTGGCACCAAGTAGGTGGGAGGAGCCAGTTTGGAGGGAATGAGTATGATAGATTAACTGGCAACCAATGGGTTGGCCAGGGACAGTATTCTGCCTGACACAGTCAGTAATTGGTTACTCCTGGGCGATGTTTCTGAGAGAACCTTCCGGATGTGATCAGACCTCAGAAGTGAAGGAAGCTGTTTTTCCCTCCCTGCTGTCTGAAGATCTTTTAAGTGTATCAAAACCAGCAACTTGTTGCTCTTCAGGGACTGAAGTATTGTTTTGAAAGCAGTGAGTGTCTAGCATATCCTTTGTTGTGTTCCTAAACTGATGCGGAGCCTGCAGGGTAGGTAGACAATCATGCCTGAGAAGATCATAGCCTGCCTGGAAGAAAGGAGGTACCAAACCAAAAGCCTGAACTTCAGAAGGACATTGACTGGAAGTCATCCCTGTGAATCAAAGATCCCAATCCTTTTAATTAAAGATACTGTTCATAATGAAAGGTTGCTCGTGTTTTAAAATTACAAACCTGGTGACTGTAGTTTATTGGACTCAACTAAAGACCATCTGCGGGATTCTCCGTCGGCGGAAACCCTCGCTTCATGGGCAGCGCACCCACACCCGCGAATTACTAGACAGCTTAGGGTGGCCAGAATGGGAAACCCCATTGGCCAGCTGCGAGAACAGAGAATGGCGCAGCACGCTAGACAACAGGGCTGGCAGGACGGAGAATCCGCCCCTTCGGTGTTTAAATAAATCCAATTTCACGGTGTTGCGACCCTGGATCGAGTGGGGCTGGAATAGACAGCACATTAGCCCAGGGTGCTGTAAAAAAGTACACTGTATTGCTTATATCAAAAAAATACGTCCAATTTACATTAAGAAGTTGATTGTCTAGTTTTGTTAAAATAAACCTAAATCATTCCAATCCAAATTAGTAAGGGTTCTGGAAGCCTTGTTGACAAAAGGTTTTGTTCAAGGTGTTGGCAGCATGTAGAGGCACTTTAGTATCAGGTCTGTACACCCAAGAATAAAAGCGGCAGGAGGTCTTGGCTTGTCTCTGTACATATGTCATTTCAAGCAGATTCGAGATATCATGGGTAAACTCCAAATGTTGCAATCGACTAAAAAATATGGTTCACATCACACCAAAACCACTTTCCAGTTGCTGCTTGTTAAGCTGATTTCGAGGGGAATATACTGATGCAAATAAGCCTTTCATGATTGTCAAAATTCTAAATGCCCAAAATGCATCCATGTTTTCTGAATGTCTTATTCCGATGATTTTTTAGAAATATGTCTTCCTATTCCAGGAAAATAATTCTTCTGCAACATTTTTAAATTAGTTGATCCTCCCCAATGTTACTCACACACGGTGGAAAATTTTGACTTTGGGCAATATTATAACATGAGAAGTATTTGATCAACTGCCCATTATATATCTCTCTGAATGAAACTTGTAAGAGATGGGTAACAAATGTCATTCATTTTCCACCATCACTCAAGGTCAAAGATTTTCCATTGCCTTGGATTATGATGTTTATAGTTCTAGTCATCGTATTACAGGAAGGGTGTGATCACACTCGACCTTCCGTGGCTTGTCATCTTGCCGTGTTGGAGAGCCTTGAGCATTCCATTGATCAAGAAAATAATAATAAAATAAATAAAATAATAATCGCTTATTGTCACAAGTAGGCTTCAATGAAGTTACTGTGAAAAGCCCCTAGTCGCCACATTCCGGCGCCTGTTCGGGGAGGCCGGTATGGGAATTGAACCCACGCTGCTGGCATTGTTCTGCATTACAAGCCAGCTGTTTAGCCCACTGTGCTAAACCAGCCCCCATCCTTCAAAGAAAGCAATGCCTTCGGGGGTCTTAAACTCCTGGCAGGATCATCCATGATGATAAGGCCGGAGGTGGGGAAATCAGAAAAAGTGCAATCCAAAACGAGTCCTCAAAGGCAAATCAAACGGAAGATATTCATATGATAGACTACGATGGCGGATAGAGGCTGCAGCAGTAGGGAAATTCCCCAGGCATCGAGGTTCCCTTGCCAGTGGTATTGGACCTATCTCTTGTCAAGAACTGTGTGTCTACTGATGTGCAAGGGCATACCCACATTAAAAAATGTCCCCCACCAGGTGTCTGTCTAGAGGAAACCAACACCCCCCACCATCCCACCCCACCCTGCACAAAGAACCCCTGCAGCAACTGGTGATGAGGACGGGGAAGGGGATGGGGATGGGGACAGTACCCTTAAATCTCAAAGTTCCTAGCTGCGGACGAGCACAGAGGAAGTGAAGTTTTCTTCAGTCGCTTAGCTCTTGGAATGGGAACAGCAGCTTTATTCACAACTGAGCCGCCCTCGTCAGGATCCACTCTGCTCATCCTGCATGAGTTAAGAGTGAGAAAAAGTGCCCTAAAAGTAGATTGTACTGTTTCCAACCTAGCTGGAAAACCGCATCCACCAGGCCCATCTGCCTACAGTCAGAAAAATGGCCGTGAGTGCCTACCACCAACCCTTGATGCCAATGATAGTCCAAAGAATGGTTTTACTCCACCCTGGACACATCCTCTCCAATATTACAAAGAAGATAAGGACACCCTCCTTGTTGACTTCAATTCCAGGGTTGGAAAGGAATTCCAACTCTGGAAAGGAACCACTGGAAAGGAAGGAGTTGGGAATTACAACTTCAACAGGGTTCTCCTACTCATCAACTGCGTGGAGCACCAACTTGTCATCACCAACACACTGTTCATTAAAAAGACAAGATCAAGACTTCCTGGAGATATCCACGATCAAAGCACAGGCACATGATCGATTACATCATCATCCGATCCCGGCACCAAAAGGATGGCCACATCACCAAAGAGATGACCAGTGTTGATGATTCTGGACAGACCACTGGCTCATCTGTTCCTTTATGTCCAAAAAACTCCACCAGAAGTAGCAGATGATGAAGAAATAGCTCAGAAAAAGACCAACATTAAGTGGCTTCAAGAGCCAAGCATGTGAGTGAACTCAGGGCGGAGCTAGAGGTCAACGGCCTCAAATCACCCCCTTCCTGCCACCGCCGCACCCCGCGACCGCCCCCTTTCCAGGAGGATCGGTCCTCCTCCCAGGCCCGACCAGGAGTGAAGCCCAAGCTGAAACCGTAAGGCTCCCGGAGACGATAACACCGGAACAAGCACAACCACCACCACCGGGGCCGAGGCGTCGACACGGACGACCAGACCGCCCGACCGACTCGTGGCGTCGATCTAACACTACAATATGTGGACTTTTAACGAGAACATTTTGTCTTTTTCTCCTGACGATTACTGTAAATAGTTCGAAACAAAAAAAAACCTTGTACATACTGTAATAACATGCGAAAGTTTTCCTCCCAGGACCAGCCTTGTAAACCCTTACCACCATGCGAAGCATCACCCCGCCGGGTTCATTTTTAACAAGGGGTGAATGTGGTAGTATGCATTAGGGGTCATGTGGGACTGTGAAGCCGTGATGTCATTGGCTGACAGATCCCGGGCCCTGGATGGCCGTCGACCTCTAGCTCCGCCCTGAAGGCGGAGTATAAGAACCAGGAGTCCTCCCCCGCAGGCAGTCTACTACTGAACTGCGGGGGAACAGTCACGCTTAATAAAGCCTCATCGACTTCACTCTATTCGTCTCTCGGAGTCTTTGTGCGCTACAACCAGGAAACATGGGCAGCATGATGGCACAGTGGCTAGCACTGCTTCCTCACGGCACCGAGGTCCCAGGTTCGATCCCGGCTCTGGGTCACTGTCCGTGTGAAGTTTGTACATTCTCCCCGTGTTTACGTGGGTTTCGGCCCCAAGCCAAAGATGTGCAGGTTAGGTGGATTGGCCATGCTAAATTGCCCCTTAATTGGAAAAAATGAATTGGCTGCTCTAAATTTATAAAAAACAAAACAACCAAGAAACACCAAGATTGTTTCAATGAAAATGACCACACCATCCAAGACTACTAACATCATTAACATCAGCGTCCTTGAAGGAACCAACAACACCAGCATCGAGGCCATGACCATCCAAAACCAATTCCATTGGGCAGGCCACGTGCTTTGGATGCCAAAGCAAATCTTCGCCCAGTTCAAAGAAGGCTTCCGAACAAGAAACAAGAGGACAAAGGAAGCACTTCGAAGACATCCTGAAGGCTTATCACAAGAAATGCAAATTATCTGTCAATACCTGAGAGGGCCTTGTTCAGAAGCGACCTACTTGGAGGAACCTCCTGACTGAAGGGACACAATTCTTCGAGAACACCAGATGGCAAGCGGAGATCCAGAAAAGGAGCCTGTGAAAGGAATACCAGTGACCTAGAGTCAAGGACCAATCTGACCTCCCAAAAACCCCTGTCAAGTATTTGGCAGTCAGAGTGTTTGGTCAGAGATGTGGCTCTAGGATCGGGCTCATCAGCCACGCAACCCATGACCAGTAACAGAGGGTTTCTGATATTGACAATAATGCTCGGTGAAGATCGGCGAAAAAGAAGAGAAGAAGATCACACTCGAGAAGGTATGGCGGAGATCTACAGGGACGTTGCCAGGACGTTGAAAGATTTAATTAAAGTGTTTAATTGAGGTGTATATATTTAAAGGGATTTAGATACAATAGATTGGAAGGATCATTTCCATTGGCAGAGAATCAATAACTAGGGAGCATTTAAAATAATGGGTAGAAAGTTTAAAGAGGAGTTGATGAGAAGAATTTTCAACTTGAGAGTGTTGGGGGTCTGGACCTCACTGCCTGAAAGAGGGATAGAAGCAGAACCTAATTTAAAAAAATATTTGGATATACATTTGGGGAGAAGTTTCTCCAGTCTTCCAGCCGTGTGTTTCTCGGCCGCAAGCCATTTACTAACAGTTGGATCTTATCTTCCTGCTGATTGTCAATGGGATTTCCCATTGTAACCACCCCAGACCGCCGCAAAACCCACTGCCGGGTATGTGCTGCGGTGGAAAAATTGAATCGCAACGACCGGAGAATTCTGGCAGATGAGGCTACAGACCAAGAACTGGAAGACATAAGGCTGGAGAACTCTCAGCTGGCACAGATGCAACCACCATCTCTGCCATACATTTTCTTGTTTCTTTGTTTTACTTATTAACTGAAAGAATTTAAAGCAGAATTCAACCTCTGCTGCTGATTTCTGTCACGCCACATGCTTTCCAGCAGAAATGGAGCACCCAAAGAGAAGAAGGGCGGAAAGACTGCGTGGGCAGGATCTTCCAGCTAATCCCACCCGCGGGATTTTCCGGTCCCACCAATGGCAACACCCCCCCCCCCCCCCCCCCGCCCCCCCAGGTTCCCTGGCAAGCGGAGTGTGTTACCAACAGGAAACTCTGTTGGCAGTGGTAGGACCGGAAGATTCCGCCAGCGACCAACGGTGGGCCGCAGGGCAGGGAATCGTGCCCAACAGTTCAGATGTTCATTTTGTGCAGTAGTGTCAAACAGGCTGAATCACCTGATATTCAGCTGTATCTTAGTGAATATTGATGGTTGGGGTGATTATAATTGGGTGGCTAATTCAATACTGTCCACTCTTGTGTTAACTCTCGAGACAAATTTCTTAATCTGGATTTTCTTAATTACCTCACGAATCATCGCTTTACATATTTGTAAATCTCAGTTTCGTTGGGGTTATGTTGTCCAACTCACTGAAAGCAGACCCCGATTGAATTTTATTACCAAACTGAGGTGCAGTGCTGGAGAAAGTGAGAGCAGTTTATCAGTTAGTACAAATAGCTTAGCTTGCTGGAATCAACCGTTGCATCCATCCCACTCTTTTGGAAGAGGACATTCAGTAATCAGAGTTAAATCATTTCAAAGGTATGGTGTGGGCAATAGTCTGGTGACAGAATTATTCTTCCATGACTAATTCTTCTCCAGCAGTACAAATTTGACATTTAGTGCCCCTGAATTATTGTCAGATAAGCACATTAAAAACCTGTTTACGCTGTGTATGGATTTTTTTTTACTGTCAAATAAGACAGGAAGAACTAAAGTTTAACAAAAAAAAACTTCCTGGGAAACAAGCTACAATTTGAGTTCACATTTTTCCAGAATAGAAATATACTCTCCCACTTGTGTGTTGAATCACAGACTCATTTCAGAATCTGGTTTAAGTCCTCGGTGTACTGGGAAACACAAAATGTAGGATAAATTGTTAAAATATAAGTATTTTAATGTTCCGTATCTCCAAAGAGCAGCCAAACTCATACATCGCCCTCAGGCTAATATCGCATGATCGCTATGTACAAATGCATCTTCTTGCATGTCTGATCCTGAAAAGCTTTATTGTGGCAACGCAGCTGTTAGTGTAACTGAGACACAAACTTGATTTAGACTTTCGTCTTCACCATCTGCGTGTGAAGCATCGCTTGGGCACAGCGAGGAGCGGAAAATAGGACAGAGAGGATCACAGGCCCACGATGGAGCTTTGCCTGAGTTTTCTTTTACTTAAGTTGGTGTGTTGCATTTCAGGCGTTTATGACTCACCCCTTTTTAGCCCCTCTCTGGCCTGCCCACATAATGCTTTAAAATGGGATAGTATAACTCAATGAAGGATCTCCTGTGCTATTGAGAAGCAGTTCTTCTCTTTTCCTGTGGTCGGATGAAAGGAATTTTCTTTTTCTCTTGAGGGTGCAAAGTTGAAATGAGCTGGAATTTGAATTGCATATTTGGTCATTGTTTTAGTTGTGAAGTTGCTCATCCAACTTCTCTTTTAAACTGATTCATTCAGGGTGTATTCACATTGCAAGCTTAGCACCAGTGCAAAGGCAAGTCTCGTTATCATCTGCTGGTAGCCTGATCGCTGACTCCACAGTAAAGCAGAGTGAGATTCCCCTGGCGGGGCAGTATAGTATGTGTTGCATTGGAGTTGGTGGGCACTGTGTTCAGCTGGTCCGGTATTAGAAACATATTAAATGAGGGAGAAGATTGATACCTTCTTACTTTACCTGTCCAGAGAAAGTTCCATGCACGCCTGTATTGGCGGCATGGTAGCACATTGCTTCACAACGTCAGGGTCCCGGGTTCGATTCCCGGCTTGGGTCACTGAACGAGCGGAGTCTGCATATTCTCCCCATGTCTGCGTGTGTTTACTCCGAGTGCTCCGGCTTCCTCCCACAAGTTCCGAAAGACGTACTTGTTAGGTGATTTGGACATTTGAATTCTCCCCCAGTGTACCCAAACAGGCATCAGAGTGTGGCAACTAGAGGATTTTCACAGTAACTTCATTGCAGGGTTAATGTAAGCCTACTTGTGACACTGATAGAAAGATTATTAATACAAACCGTAGGTAAAATGTCACAGCTCTGATTGGATCACTGCCTGCTGGGACATGAACTGTAGCCCAGCTGCTACGGTGTAATCACAATTAAAATTAATTCGAATCAGGCTATCTCCCATTTGTAGTGTAGTGAGGTGGCTGCTCATCACCACCTTCTCAAAGGCAACTCAGGATGGGCAGTAATTGTTGGCCGAGCCAACGACACCTACTTCCTGAGAAAGGAATTTTTAAAAAATCGTTGATGGTATCTGTCAAATGTGAAGAAGAAAGTTACAGTTAAAATATTTGTTCTAACTGAACAGTTAAAATGCCTGACAAAATGCAGCTTAGATGAAGTAATTTTAGCCATTTTGTTTTGGGATTCTTTTGGAGAAAGCTCAGTTCAGAAGTGGAGTGCCGTCCAAATTTCAGAAGTGGATTTTGTTTTTATTTGCTGATCAACAGAAATGGAAAAGATCGACAGCTTCATCGATCCCTTAAATCTCACATTTGCCTGTTGCTGCAACAACTGATGGTGACTTTTTAAGCAACTGTTTTGAAACCTTTGATATGTTACTTTACACACCAATTTGATGCAGACATGCCACACATTTCCTGAAATCTGGGTATTAAATTGGACAATTGCTGGGTAACTTTCACTTGAGTTAAATCAATAATAACTTGCTTCACCAAAGCATCCTGTCTAAACAAAGTATCCCTCTGGGCACTGACATTTCAAAACACTTCTTCCTGATTTAGTTTGAGACCAAACAAAAGATAATTACAAGGATAATCATTCTGTGGGTCCTTTGGTAAATCATGTAATTTTCTCAATCTAAGGAACTATGCAGTTGCAGCTTTGGCCAAATACCATAACCCTGTGAATAAATGCAAACTTTGTACATAAACTGAGAATGCATTGACATAATCTGTCTCAGTTCTGCTTGTGATCCCCATTTCTTCGCTCTCTGTTGTCTCTTGATTCTATGGAGAGAAAAGAAAGTCTGTTCCACGAATGCTTAAATTATTTCCTATTCACAGCGTGTCTTGACATCCGGTACAGAATCAGCAACCATTTGCCTATTCTCATACACCATATTAGCTCATGTTTGTACTTTGTAGCATGACAGTGCTCCTGTGTAATGTCATCCTAAACGTTGCAGGCAACTGAAATGGAAAAAGCAAAGCAAGTGACA
Source organism: Scyliorhinus torazame (assembly GCF_047496885.1). Classification (NCBI taxonomy): domain Eukaryota; kingdom Metazoa; phylum Chordata; class Chondrichthyes; order Carcharhiniformes; family Scyliorhinidae; genus Scyliorhinus; species Scyliorhinus torazame. Next base: position 66,444,616 of record NC_092728.1, read on the forward strand.
TCTGCAAAATTTACCATCAATCGAACAGCATTTTGAGCACAAAATGTTGTTCGTCGTCTGCATTGCAAATTCAATACTGGGTTACTCATTTAACCACATAATTGCTGCTTTCTCAACCTCCAATCTTTACAAAGTACTCAAGATGTATTAAGTCTAAAGCCCTGAGTGTGTGATGCTTTGTCCGTTTTTTAAAAAACAAATTCAACTGTTTAATTGTAGTAAATTCATCCACAAATTATTTAGACATTTTCTATTCAGAAATCAGAACTTAAAATGATCAGAAACTTTAATAAGGACATGGGGAGTCCACACCAAGTGGGGGAGCAGGGGAGCTCATACTCCGCAAGGAGCACGGGAAGACGAGCATTCCAATCCCGTAGGTCCCGTGTGGGGTATTACATTCCCCTCCTCGATGAGCGATGAGACGGAGAAGCAGGAGCAGACGGAGGGCATCAGAGTCTCTCGGCTCCGGTAAGTCCTCATGGAGCTGATGCGCCGGATCAGTCAGCATATACCGTGCTGGTGAACGCGGTCTGCAGCATAAACAAAATGGCGGACGATCGTCATAAAGCAACTGAACGATGGAGTCGCCCTCCGAGACCTCGGAGTCGACAGACACAACGTTGGGCATGTCGGCATCGAGAGAGACTGGAGGCGTCACATCAGGCTTGTTCAGCAATGGAGCCGAAGGATCCAGGGCAGGCCTCTTCCGAGGCAGCCCACGAGAGAGCAACCCCTATGAGGGAACATGATCCAGGTGGCCTTTCATGAGTTGCCCCTGGCCCCAAACTTGGTAAGAGACTGGTCCCGTTTGACAGACGAGGATCCAAGAGAGCCAGCGAACACCATTGTTGAAGTTCCAGAACAAACACTGTGCGGTCAGGTGCGAAGCAGACCCTTCCATCAGGCAGAAGGTACAGAAGTCTGAAGACCCGCACATCCAGACATAGGAACAGCTTCTTTCCCACTAGACTCCTCACGAAACCCCCTCGGACTGATCTGCTCCCTGTAAGAACACTATTCACGACGCCCTATGCTGCTCTTGCTCATGTATTTGCTTTGTTTGGCCCTTTGTTCCACACTGTAACCAATCACTCTTTGTCTATGTATCATTTGTCTGTTGATTATTCTTTTTGTCTACTATGTACGTACTGTGTGCGTTCCCTCGGCCGCAGGAAAATACTTTTCACTGTACTTCGGTACATGTGACAATAAAGTAAATCAAATCAATTCAAAGTGTGCATGAGGTCAACGTCGACACCCTTGCAAATCTTGGTTAATACACACCTTTGCACCGATATCCGGCAGAATCAAACTCCGTCATGAGTGAAGTCTACGATCCATTAACATCTCAGCAGGCGCTACCCCAGTTACTGCGTGTGACGTAGTCCTGTACGAGAGCAAAAGTCTTGCCAGTCTTGTGTTTATCTGGACAGAAATCTGTCTCTTGAGCCGCCGTTTAGCCATCTGCATGGCCCTCTCTGTCATGCCATTCGTTGCCGGATGGTATGGGGTGGTGCACACGTGGCGAATCTGTAGAGGGTGCCATCTCTGCTACTCCACTACTGGGCCGATATCTGGGGTTTGAGTATCTGTGTGTGTCTCTCTCCAGCTGGCACTGAAACTTCAGAGGCCAGGGGATGCCGCACTGGGACACCTCCACGGAAGAGAGCACTGAATCAAGCCTGCCGTTTATCCCTAACCGGAAGCCTGAGGCTTATATCACACAGATATCCAGACCCCCACCAATGCCCAGGTGATTCTCTCTCTTGCCGGTGGTGCAACACCCACCCGGTTCCTACTTCGCTGGAGTAGCTTTCCCAAGAGAGAGAATAGGACACTGCTGTTTATTACCTAACCAGCAGCCTGTCCTGAGTGAATCGTTCAAGATGACCCTAGATTCTCGAACCCGGAATTAAGGTGAGGAATATCTTAACAATGACTTGGTCAGAGATCGCTGGTGAGAGATTGAAGAATTTAAACAACTCCAATTATCAGCAAATCAAGGTTTATTGAAAAACCCAGGTCAAAATCATCAAACAGAAGAAATTATAATAAAATCTTAAACTCTAACACAAACTAAGTCTATTCAGAAAGTACTATAACGGACACAACGTCAAATCTTATTGTTACACAGTTTTAGCAATGACACAGAACACAAATCAAGTCCCCTTCCCCAAAGCCTCAACCACTATCAAGGCCAAGGGAGTTTCGCAAGCTGCTGCAGGGTACTTACAGTCACAGGCTGCAGGAGGTCAAGTCAAAGGTGGAGAGGTCAAGCCAAGAGACCCTCAATCGAAACACAGCCCCTTTTATATCCGTTTTACCTGGCCTTTTCCTGTGTTCGGCCAGCCCCTTTTGCATTGAATTCATAAGGTTTAAAGTTCCCGCTGGTCCCGCCCCCTTTGAGCCGGTCAGAGCTGTCGACTTCCGGGTTTTCCTCCCCCTTTGCGTTGTATCGGTCCAAGTTTAAAGTTCCCGCTGGTCCCGCCCCCTTTGAGCCGGTCAGAGCTGTTCGCTTCCGGGTTCTCCTCGCAGGTCCGCTCCTTCCAGCCAGGCAGACCTGCCGCGATTTGAATTTGGCGCCGACTCCGCCCCCTCCACCCAGTGAGTTCCTGCCGGTGGCTTCTGTCAGGATTGGAGTACCTCCCCCAGGTCCGCCTCCAACTTGGTTTTTTCTACCGTTTATCTTCAAGGGGCTTTTCCAGCGCAATATACTGAGCCCAGACAGTCTGCTTTTTGGGATAACAAGGTTAAGCTCTCTTGTGAAGATTTTCAAAGTCTTCCAGCTGCTCCGGAGATGGCTGCTATTCTCACCTTGCTATGTTGATGGGGTGTTAATTGGATTCTGCTCTGGTGGAGGCCAAGTCATTTACATCTGCATGGGGCTATGACCATCCCATTGTCCTGCTTGCAGGCAGGCCCCTTACAGCATTACCATGCCCCTTTGTCTGTGTTTTAATCTTATCTAGTTGTCTGGCTCCTTCTTCCTTGTAGCTCCTGGGGGGGTTTGTAAATACCTATGCCCCTACTCAGCTCAGCGGACCAAGCCTGCTGGGAAATTTGGTTACGTTCCCTTGGCTGAAAAGTGTCCAGTTTACAGTCTCTGGGTTTTATCCTTGGGCAGTCCAAAAAGGGCCGAATTGCCCGAAAACCTTACAGATGCCCCTTCGATACGTCCCTAGCTGCTTGGACCGTATCGACACAGGTGAAGGGCAATCATTTCCTTTTGTGTGGACCGTAGGCCCCCCCTCAACAACATGCGAAACTACAAGTCCCAAGACAGTTCCCTTAATCTAGGCTACCCCTGATTTCATTGAAAGGGAAAGACAAGACCATACTTAATTCAAACACACAGTAACATACACACATTTCACCGGAACCCCAAACGTAAGGGTCCCTGTACATATATCACAATCAAGTAACTGAAACCCGCGAATCCATACACCTATTTACATTTGAATCTCTTTATTTCACTAAGGATCCTCTTTTCTTGGCTGCACTTCGCTTCTTCCCGTTGAAGGCTCTTCATTTTTCCTCCATCGTCGATACCTGCAGCTGAGAGGTTCAGTACAACTGAGGCGACAGCATAATGTACCCCCTGGTGCAACATTTTCTTTGTGGGGACAAACACTAAACCATTCTCAGGCCCCCCTGGTGGTGATCGGACAGTTGTGAGGGTCGATTGGTTGGGCTGTGGGCAGGGGTCGCTTTACCTGAACCAGCAGTTCGGTAGCTTTTACAGTCATCCCTTCCCTGGGCGTTACACATCCCTCCCCACTGCGGTCAATTCATCCCGTTCCCTGGGTTCTGCCACCACCTAACAAAAGTGATCGATGCCCCTTGTGGACATGCCTTGGTAGACCCCCATAAACACAAATAAATGCCCTGGTCAGAAGCCCACCACTTATCCCAGCAAACGGTGATCCTACCCGGTGACCCCGTGATGGTCCGGTAGGTGTTGTTGTCCAGGCGTTCCCAGTCCGAGGACCGATCCCTCATGTCCAGGCTCAGCTTCCTGAGCCACCACCATCTCCCCAAAGGAACGTCCCCCTCACAGGTTAAACACGCCCGCCTGCCCTCAGTCACCCTAACCCGGTCAGTCGGCACCTGTATCTCCTCGCAGAGTACAGAGGCCTCTCCATAGGTGAAGCTCTGGTGGCTGGAGTACCTGGTCGAGTTCGACCCCAGCCATCCAGGCCACCTCCCCAGGTGTGAGTAGCGGGTCTGCTCTGTGGCCACCTGGTCTCCCTGTCCGGTAGTGACAAGAGGGGCTCTGCCGCCAGAGCACCCATAGACGAAGGACTCTTCTGTCTCGCCTCTGCGGAGTTCTCCCGGTCCCACCATCGCCAGGATCATCAGCAAGCTCCACATCGTCGGGTGCCCCATCTGTAAAACAGACAAAACACATCCTTGCCTCTACAGAACTACCTACCTTAAAGTGCATGGCTTCTATCCAGCGGCAGCAGCAGCTCCCGCTTTTAAGTTGGGAAATTGACATGAAATTGCCGCAGCCTGTCTGTGGTTCTGTGTCCATAGCCCGGCTCCATCAGGGTCCTAGTGCCTGCTGCTCAATCATGATATCACTGCACTATACGCTTCTGTGATCCCACGATCCTAAATAACCCACACACCACTAAACACTAATTAGAACTAACAGGGGGGGAATGCTATATACAATGCCACCCGTCTCCGGGTGGCCAAATTAAAACTGGACCCCGCTATACTGGGGCTGTTCATCTGTTTGGACCAACGGCTCGGGCCAGACCGTCCCCTCCCGGGGGTCCGGACTGCCCCTTGCCTCTCCTTCCCCAACAGGGTTCGGGGATCCCTCAGCGCTCCCTTCTACTCGGGCCCCCTTACTGCGGGACCGGGTTCTAGGGAGGTGTGATGGGGACCATCTTACCGGGGGCTTGGAGACCCGATTGCTCCTTCGTCCCCTGGATGGTTCCCACGCCCAAGGTGATACCTCCCTCTCCTCTGCCTCCCTAGCCTCTATACTAAGGCAGGCCACCTGACCCACAGGTAATGGCTTGGGAATCGTTACTGTCCCTGGGCTGGGTGCTTGCAGCACTGTCGGTTTCTTTGGGACTGCCCCTTCGGGACAGCACCTTGTCACCGGTTGTGTGACCGTGGAGTCAGGGACCTCCCCCACCGTCGTTAATTCTACGGGGGGTTTCTCCACTACCACCCCCAGTCTTCTCCCCAACTTGCTCTTTCTTGCCCTTATGGGGTGGAACAATTTAAATTGACTGATGTGGCGTTCGCATGGGTCCCACCTTAAGGGATTTAAACTGCAAATAGCCGCTGAGGCAGCCTCCAGAATGGGACCCTGCACCTGGACCGGACCAGGGTCTGGGGCTAGAACTACCCCTGCGCTCCCTTTTTCCTGAGGCTGCTCCCTGGGTAGTCATACGGGTTCTTGTGGTGTGGGTGCGGGCAGGTCCTGGCCCGTTGCCATTGCCACCTGTCCCGACCCAGCTGCTAGGCTCTGCAAAAAGGCTAAAAGTTTTTTTAATTCGATGGTTTCCGGGGCAGCTGCTCCTGCCGCCGGGGTCTGACTCTCTACTGCGGGAGCCCTCTCCTCCTTGCTAGGGTTCTCACACTCCCTCTTGAAATGCCCGGCCTTACCACACCCGTAGCATACCGGTCTCTTGTCGGAGGTCCGGGTGCCCTCATGCTTCCACTCTCTCTTAGGGGGTGCTGGCGCGATTTCATGCACCTGACCCTTATGGGGCTTTTCCTCTCTCCTCTCCCCGTTGCGATATGCAAGGGTGAGTTTCCTAAGGACCTCTGCCTCATTAAGGTCCGGACTCTGCGGGTCGAACCAGTGTTCGGCCTTTGCCCTAACGTGAGGGAGACAGTTAGCTACGAGGGTCTTCAGCCAGTGGGCTGTTCTCTCATCTAAATTCTGCCTATCCGCGGGAGTCCCGCACGCCTCCACATAGACAGTCCACAGCCTGTCTGCGAACATATTTGGCGATTCCCCTGGCTGCTGCTTGGTTTCCCCCACCCTCATGAAAGGGCTCCCCAGATTCAAGCCCATCGCCTCCAGAACAGCAGTCTGTGCTGCCGCCCATGTGTCGGGTCTTCCCCCATTCCCAGAGGTCACTGCCCTGCATAGCTGTGCATCTAGGGTCATCAGAAGCATCCTTACTTGCTCCCCCTCGTCGCAGTCATTAATGCTGGCTGCCTGCTCCACCTCCATAAAATGAAGTGACGGATCCCCTTTTGGAGTTAGCCTGGGAACGTGGGCCACCATCCCCCTGAGCGCGGATGCCCCATGAGGAATGATAATGTCGCCCTCAACCGGTCCCCTATTCGCCAGCCCCGCCGGGGGACCATACCTTCTCTGTCTGACAGGGCACATCTGCCCTACCTGGGGTTCCTGCTCCTCCTCCCCACTGTCCAGCTCTCCTGCCCCGTTGGGTAGCCCCCCTGTCCCCGGGCTAACTACCCATATAGGAGACGCCGCTATCTGGGGATACACCACTGACCCCCCTTGGACCTGCCCCTGAACGTGCAGTCCGATCCCCCCCTGCCGACCCGGACACAATCCCGGCGCCTCAGGAGGCGGTCTATTCCCCTTAGCCTTTGGGGAATCATCCGCTGCGAGGAGCCCCTTGCCCCTTGGGAACCCCCCTGGACATACCAGGTGTACCTGTCCCCTGACCTTGGACAAGGTCTCCTCCAACTCTGTTATCCGTGCCTGGCACGGCCCGTGAGCACAGTCCCCTACTTCCTCGCGAGCCACTCGGTACGCTGCCTGGATGTCCCGGAACTTCCCCTCCAGCTTCCTACACTGCTCTGTACTCCGAGCATAGAGTTCCTGGAGCCTCCATTCCTTTTCTTTACCCTCCACTATCTGGCAGTGGAGATAGTCCTTCTCGCACCGGTTAGACTCGCTTTCCTGTCGGCTGCCCTGTTTAATTTCTGCCAATTCCTCCCGCAGTCGTTCCGCTGCGCTAGCGCTGTCCCCTGCGCTGGCCCTCACTTCTCCCAACTCCTGCTCTAATTCTTCGACCCTTCGCTCTGTTTTGGCTACCTGCTGGGACAAGCAAACCAGCCAAACTGCCTTCTCCAAGTGCCTTTTGTGTGCCTTACTCTCTGTCCATGCGGCCGCCGCCATTACGGGTCGCTCCGCATTGATTAATTCTGAGACCCAAGGTTTGGTGAGGTTGACCTTTTGCCACATATACGAGGAGATTCTCTCCTCCATTTTACTTCGTTCCCTCACCCCCTCTGCCAAGTCACATACTCCAAACCACCGGGCTCCTGCCGCGGTCGCCATTGTAGAGGGTGCCATCTCTGCTAATCCACTACTGGGCCGATATCTGGGGTTTGAGTATCTGCGTGTGTCTCTCTCCAGCTGGCACTGAAACTTCAGAGGCCAGGGGATGCCGCACTGGGACACCTCCACGGAAGAGAGCACTGAATCAAGCCTGCCGTTTATCCCTAACCGGAAGCCTGAGGCTTATATCACACAGATATCCAGACCCCCACCAATGCCCAGGTGATTCTCTCTCTTGCCGGTGGTGCAACACCCACCCGGTTCCTACTTCGCTGGAGTAGCTTTCCCAAGAGAGTGAATAGGACACTGCTGTTTATTACCTAACCAGCAGCCTGTCCTGAGTGAATCGTTCAAGATGACCCTAGATTCTCGAACCCGGAATTAAGGTGAGGAATATCTTAACAATGACTTGGTCAGAGATCGCTGGTGAGAGATTGAAGAATTTAAACGACTCCAATTATCAGCAAATCAAGGTTTATTGAAAAACCCAGGTCAAAATCATCAAACAGAAGAAATTATAATAAAATCTTAAACTCTAACACAAACTAAGTCTATTCAGAAAGTACTATAACGGACACAACGTCAAATCTTATTGTTACACAGTTTTAGCAATGACACAGAACACAAATCAAGTCCCCTTCCCCAAAGCCTCAACCACTATCAAGGTCAAGGGAGTTTCGCAAGCTGCTGCAGGGTACTTACAGTCACAGGCTGCAGGAGGTCAAGTCAAAGGTGGAGAGGTCAAGCCAAGAGACCCTCAATCGAAACACAGCCCCTTTTATATCCGTTTTACCTGGCCTTTTCCTGTGTTCGGCCAGCCCCTTTTGCATTGAATTCATAAGGTTTAAAGTTCCCGCTGGTCCCGCCCCCTTTGAGCCAGTCAGAGCTGTCGACTTCCGGGTTTTCCTCCCCCTTTGCGTTGTATCGGTCCAAGTTTAAAGTTCCCGCTGGTCCTGCCCCCTTTGAGCCGGTCAGAGCTGTTCGCTTCCGGGTTCTCCTCGCAGGTCCGCTCCTTCCAGCCAGGCAGACCTGCCGCGATTTGAATTTGGCGCCGACTCCGCCCCCTCCACCCAGTGAGTTCCTGCCGGTGGCTTCTGTCAGGATTGGAGTACCTCCCCAGGTCCGCCTCCAACTTGGTTTTTTCTACCGTTTATCTTCAAGGGGCTTTTCCAGCGCAATATACTGAGCCCAGACAGTCTGCTTTTTGGGATAACAAGGTTAAGCTCTCTTGTGAAGATTTTCAAAGTCTTCCAGCTGCTCCGGAGATGGCTGCTATTCTCACCTTGCTATGTTGATGGGGTGTTGATTGGATTCTGCTCTGGTGGAGGCCAAGTCATTTACATCTGCATGGGGCTATGACCATCCCATTGTCCTGCTTGCAGGCAGGCCCCTTGTGTATTCCCGTGCCCCTTTGTCTGTGTTTTAATCTTATCTATTTGTCTGGCTCCTTCTTCCTTGTAGCTCCTGGGGGGGGTTTGTAAATACCTATGCCCCTACTCAGCTCAGCGGACCAAGCCTGCTGGGAAATCTGGTTACGTTCCCTTGGCTGAAAAGTGTCCAGTTTACAGTCTCTGGGTTTTATCCTTGGGTAGTCCAAAAAAAGGCCGAATTGCCCGAAAACCTTACAAATCCCATTGCTCTTCACAAAAGTGGCAAACTCTTCACTCATGAAGGAGGCCCTGTTATTGTTCATGAGTACCTCCAGAATTCCGCAGGTGGAAAAAGAAATATCCAGTCGCTCGATGCTCGTGGTGCCCGTCCGGGAGGTGATCAAAGCCATTTTGTGGATCTCCAGCTGCTTTGAGTGGGCATCCACCAGGATGAGAAACATTGAACCCAAGAAGGGACTGGCAAAATCGGTGCGCATGCGGAAACAAGTGTGCCCCGGCCACTCCCAAAGGTGTAAGGGTGCTGCCGCGTGGAGCTTTTGGTGCTCTTGGCAGATGGATCACTGCTGGGCCAACGTCACGATATCCGTGTCCAAACCCAGTGACCAAACGTATCTTCTCACCAGCACAGTCATTTTGGACACTCCGGGATGTCGGTTATGAAGGTCCATCAACATGATTGCCTGTCCCTTCGCCAGGACAACAACCCTGGTTCTCACAGGAGGATGCCATCCTCCATGGTCAGGTCAGGCAATTTTGAGGAGAAAGTCTTCAATTCCCCTGGTAGCTGCCAATGCTGCTCACTGTAAAGCACCAGATGACACACCTTAGCTAGTGCAGGGTCGGTTCGCATCCTGTCATGACACACGAGGCAGTGCTGGGAAAAGAGTCCATGAAATTCAGGACAGCAATCACGTCATCCACAATAGGGGTGTTTGCGGTTCTATCTGCAGGAGAAGAGGGCTCAAAGCATCAGCAATCTGGGTCCCGGGGCAGTGCTCGAAAGAGTATTTGCAAGCAGCCAGTAACACAACCCAACGCTGAATCCTTGCAGATGCTATTGTCTTCATGGAAGTGGCTTAGCAATGGCTTGTGATCGGTGACGATAACAAAATAGCGGCCACAGACGTCTTGATAAAATTGTTTTACACCAAATACGACCGCCACACCTTCTTTTTCGATTTGGGCATATTTTCTTTTGGCCGCAGCCAGTGTCCAGGAGTCAAAGGTGATTGGACTGTCATGGCCATCGTCCATTCGATTGGACAAAACTGCCCCAATGCCCTACAGTGAGGCATCACACGTGACATACAACTGTTTGCGGAAACATAATTGCTGTGTCCAGCTTTGTTTGGAGCACATGACTGTTCACTTGTATCGGACCGCGAATAAGGGCCACATGGGGTGCTGTCAAACAGTTCAGCTGCATCTCAGCCCCATCCTCTGCCTCTTCTGGATCATCCAGGTGCAAGGCCCGGCCCCGGGTGCTGGCCTTCCTGCTGCTGGCGGGTATGCCTGGACCGGTGTCCACACGTAGCACATAGGTCTGAATTACCATCAGCTGAGTCCAGGTTCATTGCATGTCTTGGAGATCGACCCTTCGCTCAGAAGCCAGAGTCACAGCAACATTCAGTCTGGGCCACGGGGATACCACGTGAGGTGTGATGCCCCAAAGCGTTCAACTCCATCCCTTGTATATCTTGGGTGTCGTGTTCCACGCTTTCCTTCGATAGAGAGACCTGCAGCACCTACTGAAAAGTTAGTGAGACTTCACCCAGAAACTTTGTCTTGGTTTCCATATTGTTGATATCGCAGACCCAGCGGCCTCAGAGCATATCAGACATAACAGTTCCAAACTCACAAAACTCAACTATCTTCCGCAGCTGAGACACAAACCCAGTGATAGACTCACCGGTGGGTCTCTCTGCTGTATTAAACCGACATCTTTGAATGACGACTGACGGGGTTTGGTTAAAATGTTGCGCCACAAGTGTTGAATGCTTGCGGATTTGGCGTCACCGGGTACATAAGACTCTAGATCACTCTGAACATATGCGGTCCACAGGCCGTCAACAGTATGACCGCATGGCACCCATTCTCCGTGATATTGTTGAGCCAGAAGAAATAACGCATTTGTCCAGCATATTGGTTCCAGTCTTCAACACCGGAGTCAAATGCATCTAACCATCCAGACAGAGGCATGGAAAATCAAAGAAAAATCCAAACCTGGATCCTGAAAATTGGGAAGGTGACTCAGCTGAGTAGGTTGCAGAGTCGACAGCAAACCAGTTCACTCCTCGTCGCCAGTTTGCTAAGGACATGGGGAGTCCACACCAAGTAAAAATAAAAATGAAGTTTTATTCACAAACAACATATGTATACTTGCCGGTTGACCCCAACCGGGTGCCTTTTCTGGTCGGTGCCTTATTGGCTGAGCTTATATACTCTGGGTAATTGAGATGCCGCACCCCTCGTGGGGGAGCTCATACGCTGCAAGGAGGAAGGGGATGACAAGCATTCACATTCTGTAGGTCCCATGTGGGCTATTACAGTAACCATGTGGAGAACAGAAACCTGGGGCGAGATTCTCCGACCCCCCGCCGGGTCGGAGAATCGCCGGGGGCTGGCGTGAATCCCGCCCCCCGCCGGTTGCCGAATTCTCCGACACCGGATATTCGGCGGGGGCGGGAATCGCGCCGCGCCAGTTAGCGGGCCCCCCCCCCCGCGATTCTCTGGCCCGGATGGGCCGTAGTCCCGCTGCTAAAATGCCTGTCCTGCCGGCGTAGATTAAACCACCTACCTTACCGGCGGGACAAGGCGGTGCGGGCGGGCTCCGGGGTCCTGGGGGGGGCGCGGGGCGATCTGGCCCCGGGGGGTGTCCCCACGGTGGCCTGGCCCGCGATCAGGTCCCACCGATCCGCGGGCGGGCCTGTGCCGTGGGGGCACTCTTTTCCTTCCGCCTTCGCCACGGTCTCCACCATGGCGAAGACGGAAGAGACTCCCTCCACTGCGCATGCGTGCGGGAATGCCGTCAGTGGCCGCTAACGCTCCTGCGCATGCGCCGCCCGGAGATGTCATTTCCACGCCAGCTGGCGGGGCACCAAAGGCCTTTTCCGCCAGCTGGCGGGGCGGAAATTAGTCCAGCGCGGGCCTAGCCCCTTAAGGTTGGGGCTCGGCCCCCCAAGATGCAGAGCATTCCGCACCTTTGGGGCGGCGCGATGCCCGACTGATTTGCGCCGTTTTGGGCATCAGTCGACGGACATCGCGCCAATACCGGAGAATTTCGCCCCAGATGAGTCAATTCAAATCAGATGCAACAATGCTTTATGGAGTAGGTTTATCCAGTTGGTACGCATGGCCATTTGGCAAATGTGGACATTTCCACCTGTTTTTCACCGCATCCAATTTGCCTGCAGGCCACAACATTCCAAATCCAAGTCCATCCTGAACTGGCACAGAAATCAAGACTGACATACCGGTGCAGTATTGTGGGAATACTGCACTGCCGGAAGTACCATCTTTTCAGTGTGAGATTAAATGGAAGCCTTGTCTGCCTACTCAGGTGATCATGAAGGATCCCAAGATTGAAGAGGAGGAGATTTATCGCCAATATTAATTCTTCGATCAACATGGCACACAAAATAAAATCTGCCCATTATCACATTGTTGTTTGTGGGAATTTGCTGTGTGTTACTTACGGCTGATGTTTCTCTTACGTTACAATAGTGACTACGCTAAAAAGAAACTTAATTGGCTGTGAAGTGCTTTGAGAAGACCAATGGTCATGATTAACACTATGGGTGGGACTTTCCGCACCCCCACAGCGGCAGAGGCTATCCACCATAGGCTGGCGGCAGGATCTTCCAGACCCGCCATTGTCAACAGGGTTTTTCAGAGTTCGCACCCTCCACCATGGGGAAACCTGCTTAGTCGGTGGGAGGGGAGATTGCCATCGGCAAAACCAGAAGATCCTGCCAGCAGGACCTATATAAATGCCGTCTTTGTTTTAATTTTTCTATCACATCACACAGTGCATTTAACCTCTGGAGCAATAATAGAATGAGGCATTTATTCAATAATCTTTATGATTGTCACAAGTAGGCTTACATTAACATTGCAATGAAGTTACTGTGAAAATCCACTAGTCGCCACACTCCGGCATCTGTACACTTATATAGCCTTCGCAGTACATCCATGGTCTTATATTCTAGCCCTCTCGACATGAATGCTAACATTGCATTTGCCTTCCTAACTGCCGACTGAACCTGCACGTTAACCTGAAGAGAGTCATGAACAAGGATTCTCAAGTCCCTTTGTGCTTCTGATTTCCTAAGCTTCTCCCCATTTAGAAAATAGTCTATGCCTCCATTTCTCCTTCCAATGTGCATAACTTCACACTTTTCCACTTTGTATTCCATCTGCCACTTCTTTGCCCACTCTCCTAGCCTGTCCAAGTCCTTCTGCAGCCCGCCTGCTTTCTCAATACTACCTATCCCTCTACCGATCTTTGTATCATCTGCAAACTTAGCAACAGTGCCTTCAATTCCTTCTTCCAGATCATTAATGTATATTGTGAAAAGTTGTAGTCCCAGCACCGACCCCTGAGGCACACCACTAGTCACCAGCTGCCACCCTGAAAAACATCCCTTTATCCCCACTCACGGCCTTCTGCCAGTCAGCCAATCCTCTATCCATGCCAGGATCTTACCCTTAACAGCATGGTTCTTAACATATTTAACAGTCTCCTATGTGGCACTTTGTCAAAGGCCTTCTGGAAATCTAAATAAATCAGAAGGCCTTAAATAAATCAGAAAACCACCCTGATTTCTCTCTCACCACCCATCTGTGTTCAGAAATGTGTTTAAAATTTTTGATTTCTCCTTTACCAGCAGTGATATGTTTTCCCCAACCCTTCAATTTTGGATTGATCCAATTCTCTGTTAATAATTCCTTCGCAAATTTGAGATAGGGTAAAATCAGAGAGTTGTTTTATTTCACACACTCAAAACGCTGAAAGGAAGTTCACAACATCACCGGCTCCTTCAACAAGACAGCCCTGCCCACCCTCACTCTTTTTTTACATTTCATCAGCAAAAGGGATAAGGAAAAGAACATTCTACGGGGAAAAGACCACAGACAAAATAAAAATTATTGTTCCACGTGAGTCCAGAGCCCAGAATCAAAAGTCCAATGATGTATTCTTTCAGAGAGGTTGGCAGGCTGAAGTTGCTATGAGGTCATCCACTTTCCAGCAGCGCTGACTGCCACAATGGGAGAAGTAAGTGGAGATGAATTAATATTGTAGTAGACGTGGATATTGAAATTCAGACATTCCAGTGTAGATGAGGGCTAGGTGAATTAAACCTGAACAGAGCACTGGTTCTGCTGCTGATTTGTTGATGGAAGATTGACTTGTTTGCCTTCACAAGGCGACATTACAGGTTCCAGCAACTTTGCGGGCGGTGGGTCATTGGATATTAATCTCATTTCTTCCCCTTGGTCTAGGCAAAGGATGTATATTCCTGTTCTGGATGCTTGAGGTGGTTAATGTTTTTTCCATTAGTAGGTTTATCAGCGGTTACAGGGTCCTTTTGTCCTCGCAGACAGATTGTCTCCATTGACCAGGACTTTGCCTCAAAAATGTAAAGAGGCTTTTGTGCATTTCCTTGGAATTTGATTTTTGCAGCCGTCGGGGGCATTAGTGCCACTTTAGAGATAACAAAGTTGCTGTGGCTTTCTGAAGGCTATAAATGCTTTCATAGAATTTACAGTGTAGAAGGAGGCCATTCGGCCCATCGAGTCTGCACCGACTCTTGGAAAGAGCACTCTACCCAAGGTCCACACCTCCACCCTATCCCCATAACCCAGTAACCCCACCAAACACTTTTTGTATGAGTCCTAACCAATCATGGCTTCAGTCTCTGTAAAGCCTTTGCCCATTTAATTTAAAAAAATTTATAAGGTAGCCAGCGCACAGGAATATTAGACTGGTAAATAACATGGTGGGTGGGGAGGGGGGCACGGGGGAGGTGGTGGTTGAAGGTCTCAAGTGGCCTCAAGTCATGTTTATGGGTGCCATGGTGGGACAATGGTTGACACTGCTGCCTCACAGCGCCAGGGACCCGGCTCGTTTCCGACGTTGGGTGACTGTGAAGGTTGCACATTCTCCTCGTGTCTGCGTGGGTTTCCTCCGGGTGCTCCGGTTTCCAAAGTCCAAAGATGTGCAGGTTAGGTAGATTGGCCATGACCAGTGCATGGGGGGTTACAGGGATAGGGGCGGGGTAGCGGGCATGGTAGAGTGCTCTTTCGGAGGGTTGGTGCAGGCTGAATGGACTGAATGGCCTTCTTTTGCACTGTAAGGATTCTATTGCACCACCACACAAGTTGAATTTCTATACCTAAATCTTTCTTCAACGTTACCCCAAAAGTGATCCTTAATTGCAACTGCTGTGTGATACATTGTACTGCAGGGACTTACACTTCTCACACCATCCATCGTTGTTACTTCTGAATGAAATTAACAATTTAATTAGGACCAAATTATGGGCAGTGTTATTGCTGCAGATTTACACTTAAAGAACAACTTGCAGATTATCCAAATTTCTTTCACTTTCTACAGCTATAGGAAGATTGATCCTTCCAAAACCCGCTACTGGAACCAATCTAAAGCCCCACATGCGACAGAGTAGATTCTGGACATACGGCACCATCAGGTTTCACGTGAGTACAGTCGAATTCATCTCCTCACAGTTTATTAACTGAGAAATTTGTCTCTATCGTGGTTTGACACCTATTGTATATCATAGAGACCCTCTGTGCCTTTGGCCTCAATAGGTAAGGAAGGCGATGGGTGAGGTGTTAAAAAGTAAAACAGGAGGATTAAAGAAAAAGTATTAATTCATGGGATGTGGGCATTGCTGGCTAGGCCAGCATTTATTGGCCATCCCTAATTGCCATTGAGAAGGCAATGGTGAGCTGGCTTCTTCAACCACTGAAGTCCATGCGTTGTCGGTGCACCCACAGTGCTGTAACCGAGGGGTTTCCAGGACATTGACCCAGCCACAGTGAAGCAACGGTGATACATTTCCAAGTCAGGTTAGGTTGTGGATGCAGTATTCAACATGCCTTGCAGATACTGGGCTATTCCTTACAGCAGCCGGTGGCAGGGCATCCCAGATGGGCGGGATTACTTTTTGGGAAATCTGCATATTAGAGTGCAGCAGTAAGCCTTACTCTAATGTGCAGATTTCCAAGGTACCTGAGGCTTTGGGATTCAATCCCTTTGCCTTAGAGACCTTGGGGGAGTGCTGTTCAGCACTGGTCCCCACAAACGGGGACCAGATGGAACGGCACTCGTGGGGGTCTCCATGGGGATTGGAGGCCTCCTGCTGCATGCCTTTTGGGCAGGGTGGTGCCCTGGCACTGCTGGTGCCACCTTGGTACCCTTGCTGTGCCAACATGGCAGTACCACCTGGGTATCAAGATGTCACTGCCAAGGTGCCAAGCTGACACTGGCAGGAGCACTGCCATGGTGTCAGATTGGCACTGCCATGGTGTCAGATTGGCACTGCCAAGCTGGCATTTTGTACCTGTGTGTAATTGGGATGGGGTTGCCTAACATGGTGTTGGGGGGTGCTGGGTGACCCTCCCATGTTGTGTTTGGGCTGGGGGGGGGGGCGGGTTGGGATTTTATTTGTGGGCCTCGGAGATTGGGAGGCCATTTAAAAGAGGCATTCCGATACCTCGCTACAGCGGGCAGTTCCAAGTTGTAAAAAATGGGGCTATGTGCAGCCTTGGCTGTGCGTTCCCAGTTCAGGCCCCTTATGTCATGATATATATATATTGACTGGGATGTAAAGGGTAACAAGTTAATGATAATGATTCATACTACTAGAGGGAACCACAGAACGGTCATATATATATCATGTGACTTCGGGGATTCTGGGAGTTGAGAGTTAGGAGAGAGCTGGAAGAGGGTCAGGCATAGGGGGCAGTTGTATACTTGAGAGTTCTGTAAGTTAGAGACAGCATAGTTTTATATAATAACCTTCTACTTTTGGAAAGTGAACGAATCTTAGTTAGTAGTGTAAATAAATTTATAGTATTGTTTGTTAACAAAGCTTTGTATTATTTATTCAACACTATGCATCCGAGCCATCCAGGTAAAACAGAATAGAGAACACATTGTACACGGAGTGCACAGCTTTAAATTTTAATGTAAATTTTAATGTAAAACATTACAACATGGTACCAGCAGTGATCTGAGAGTAGGTTAGTAAGGCTTGGAGAGAAAGTAAGAATCTCAGTTCGAAGAAATAAAAAAATGTGCAAAGAAAAAATCTCAACCAGACTCCGGATAGCAACAATAAGACTCCAGCAACAACACAGAAAGAAATACCCAACCGAAGAGTCATGGAAGGTTTGCAGATCGGCTCGTCTCCAAACTCAAAACCTGCCACGAACCAGCACAATTCAGCTGCATTTTAAAATGTAATTTTTTTTAAAAAATTGCTTAAAATATATTTCATGATATATCTAAGAGCGATAACTTGTTCCAGTTTAATTAATAAAGCTGAAAAGCTGACTTGGTCACATGAAATTAAGCATTTTAATAACAATGACATTCCACTACTCTGAGTAATCCTGATTTAAATGACTGGAAATGGCTTTTAACAAATTCACAGAACCATTAGCTAGTTATATGAGGCGACACTGGTCAGTGCTTTCGTAAATTATGAATGAATTCTATTCAAAATCTCTGGAAACATTCCTATCATTGTCTTTGCATGCAAAGGTATTCGCTTAATTTTTTAAGGCTTCATCAAAAACCTGCAAACAACATATTAATGCATCCTGGTGGCATGATCAATATTGTGGGTGGGGCCTGCTTCCAGTGTGTTATGTTCAAAAAAGTGTGGTAATTGCTCATCGTTTGAACGTAACATTCTTTGATCTTTTATGCTCATTACTTCAATTTGGGAGGAATTCAATTAAGAAAATCAGCGCAGTTAGAAACTCTGGGTGGGATGCTCCTGCCGAGTCTGCGTGGCGGCTGGAGAATCCCACCTGAGGTCAATGGAGTTCTCCACTGTACGCGGCTCGCCCGATGTGTTCTTGCGGCGGCGGGGAGAGAGAATCCAGCCCCTTAGGTTTTAGTGTCAATTGTAGGAAATGAGAGCTCGCTGAGATGAATTGTCTTTTAGGTAGAGTAGGACAAACATATCTCACCAAAAACAAAAACATAATGGAAAATGCACTTTATTCTCTGTGCAAAGTTTTCCCAAGCTGCTCGCAGTGGGTATGGTGGTTGGCGGGAGCGAAGAATCAAACGAAAGCCAAAATGTTGGAATCCACCGGTGTAAAATCATGTCGTAATTCTGCCAAAGGCGGGTTAGTTATCCTGTTGACAGGCGGTGTGAACGCCATTTGTATCTCATGGCATCCCATCATGCCTTCCACTCATGCGTTACACCAGCGGGAAATCACATTGGAGTCAAAGCTGAGTGCTAATGAGTGGCCCAGCTGCGCTTCATGGACAGCACCGTGCTAATGGACCCATGGACCCTCCTGTGTCACCATCTCGGTTCAGTACTGTGCCTGGGATTGGGGAGTATGAGGGTCTCTCTCTCTCTCTCTCTCCCCCCCCCCCCCCCCCTCCCCCGCCACACAACAATGTCTGTCTGGACAGCACTGTGCTGTGGGTCTCATGCAATCACCGCAAAAAGGGTCTGAATTTTGAACAGTACTAGAGTGTGCTATGTGCAGGGGCCGGTGCTGGGGCCTGGGGGTGGGTGGGGGATTTGAGGGGAGTGGCCTGACAAGTCAAGGGGGGGGAACTGTGGAAGGACGACTGTGCAAGGGGAGGAGGATATAGGACACTGTGGAAGGAGGAATGTGCAAGGGGAGGGGGGTATAGGACACTGTGGAAGGAGGGTTGTGCAAGGGGTGGGGGGTATAGGACACTGTGGAAGGAGGGCTGTGCAAGGGGAGAGGGTATAGGACACTGTGGAAGGAGGGCTTTGCAAGGAGAGGGGGTATAGGACACTGTGGAAGGAGGGCTGTGCAAGGGGAGGGGAGGTATAGGACACTGGAAGGAGGGCTGTGTAAGGGGACGGGGTATAGGACACTGTGGAAGGAGGTCTGTGCAAGGGGAGGAGGTATAGGACACTGTGGAAGGAGGGCTGTGCAAGGGGAGGAGGTATAGGACACTGTGGAAGGAGGGCTGTTTAAGGGGAGAGGGTATAGGACACTGTGGAAGGAGGGCTGTGCAAGGGGAGGGGGGTATAGGACACTGTGGAAGGAGGGCTGTGCAAGGGGAGAGGGTATAGGACACTGTGGAAGGAGGGCTGTGCAAGGGGAGGGGAGGAATAGGACACTGTGGAAGGAGGGCTGTGTAAGGGGAGGGGGTATAGGACACTGTGGAAGGAGGTCTGTGCAAGGGGAGGGGGTATAGGACACTGTGGAAGGAGGGTTGTGCAAGGGGAGGGGGTATAGGACACTGTGGAAGGAGGGCTGTGCAAGGGGAGGGGGGTATAGGACACTGTGGAAGGAGGGTTGTGCAAGGGGAGGGGGCTATAGGACACTGTGGAAGGAGGGCTGTGCAAGGGGAGGGGGGTATAGGACACTGTGGAAGGAGGGCTGTGCAAGGGGAGGGGGGTATAGGACACTTGGGAAGGAGGGATGTGCAAGGGGAGGGGGTATAGGACACTGTGGAAGGAGGGCTGTGCAAGGGGAGGGGGTATAGGACACTGTGGAAGGAGGGTTGTGCAAGGGGAGGGGGGTATAGGACACTGTGGAAGGAGGGCTGTGCATGGGGAGGGGGTATAGGACACTGTGGAAGGAGGGCTGTGCATGGGGAGGGGGGTATAGGACACTGTGGAAGGAGGGCTGTGCAAGGGGAGAGGGTATAGGACACTGTGGAAGGAGGGATGTGCAAGGGGAGGGGGTATAGGACACTGTGGAAGGAGGGCTGTGCAAGGGGAGAGGGTATAGGACACTGTGGAAGGAGGGCTGTGCAAGGGGAGGGGGGTATAGGACACTGTGGAAGGAGGGCTGTGCAAGGGGAGGGGGGTATAGGACACTGTGGAAGGAGGGCTGTGCAAGGGGAGAGGGTATAGGACACTGTGGAAGGAGGGCTGTGCAAGGGGAGGGGGGTAGAGGACACTGTGGAAGGAGGGCTGTGAAAGGAGAGGGGGGTATAGGACACTGTGGAAGGAGGGCTGTGCAAGGGGAGGGGGCTATAGGACACTGTGGAAGGAGGGCTGTGCAAGGGGAGGGGGTATAGGACACTGTGGAAGGAGGGCTGTGTAAGGGGAGGGGGTTATAGGACACTGTGGAAGGAGGTCTGTGCAAGGGGAGGGGGGTATAGGACACTGTGGAAGGAGGGCTGTGCAAGGGGAGGGGAGGTATAGGACACTGTGGAAGGAGGGCTGTGTAAGGGGAGGGGGTATAGGACACTGTGGAAGGAGGGATGTGCAAGGGGAGGGGGGCATAGGACACTGTGGAAGGAGGGATGTGCAAGGGGAGGGGAGGTATAGGACACTGTGGAAGGAGGGTTGTGCAAGGGGAGGGGGTATAGGACACTGTGGAAGGAGGTCTGTGCAAGGGGAGGGGGTATAGGACACTGTGGAAGGAGGGCTGTGCAAGGGGTGGCGGTATAGGACACTGTGGAAGGAGGGCTGTGTAAGGGGAGGGGGGTACAGGACACTGTGGAAGGAGGGCTGTGCAAGGGCAGGGGGGTACAGGACACTGTGGAAGGAGGGCTGTGCATGGGGAGGGGGGCATAGGACACTGTGGAAGGAGGGCTGTGCAAGGGGAGGGGGGTATAGGACACTGTGGAAGGAGGGTTGTGCAAGGGGAGGGGAGGTATAGGACACTGTGGAAGGAGGGTTGTGCAAGGGGAGGGGGGTATAGGACACTGTGGAAGGAGGGCTGTGCAAGGGGAGAGGGGTATAGGACACTGTGGAAGGAGGGCTGTGCATGGGGAGGGGGTATAGGACACTGTGGAAGGAGGGCTGTGCAAGGGGAGGCGGTATTGGACACTGTGGAAGGAGGGCTGTGCAAGGGGAGGGGGGTATAGGACACTGTGGAAGGAGGGCTGTGCAAGGGGAGGCGGTATAGGACACTGTGGAAGGAGGGCTGTGCATGGGAGGGGGATATCTTTAGTGCTCACGATGGCAGACAGAGGGTAAAGGAGGTGGATGAAGAAGGCAAATCAATGGAAGGCAGAGAGAAGAGCAAGAGGAGGGAAACATCCGACCGCCTTCGTGCCTCGCGGGATTCACTGAAGTCTCGCGAGACGTCGGAGCCGGAAATCCGCCAGAAATTGGCCAGACTAAATGGCACATGCGGAAGTAAGTTGTAAACCTACTTACAATGTACCTGCCTGGGATACACCGGCCTAGGTCGATTCTCGGCCTCCCCAGGGAAGCTGCAGTCGGGCACCGATCAGTGCTGGTCCACACAAACGTGGACCAGGCGGAAAGGCGCCCGGGGGTCTCGGAGGCCATTGGCGACCCCTGGGTAGTCAGGCTACGCATAATCTACGTATGGCTGCAGCTTGTCAGCCCTGCACATGTCCATCACAGACCCGGTGATTCCCGCACCATTTTTCATGTGTTCTGAGGGTGTTCCACATGGCGCCGCCAGCCCCTCACCGGTAGCCGAATCGGTGCGGGTGTGGAGCCGATTTTTCTGACGTGGACCTCCACGGATCCTCCGTTGGTGTCAGCACTTAGACTCAGGAACAGAGAATCCAGCCCTTGGTTTATCCATTCCATCAGGCTGCAAAAGAATTGCTCTATGTTAAAATGAATCAGCATATTGTCACTTACATATTGCATTCCCTTTGACAATAGATTTAAAAGGATTATGTGCCTTTTGCGTATTCCTCGTACGAATGTCTGAGTATGCTGTGCTGAAATGTTCAAAATCAAAGAGGAAATGTAGACACTTAAATGTCTGGCTGTTCACCATCATTCTTTCGCAAATACATATTTTCTGATCCGTGAGAGGGAAAAAAGTAATGTCCTTGTGGTAGTATAGTTTTTTATTTCGGGACGTAGTTGTAGACTATTTGCCTTCTGACACAGATGCGTTCAACAAAATTACCCTTCCTGGCAGTTCCTAACGTCTGGGGACTGCGGTGAGATATTTGGTTGCATTTAAAAGGACTGTACCAGAATATAAATTATATCCCCAGCAACAGTCTCCATGTGAATGTACCATCTGCCTGATAACTGGGCAGCTCTTCAATACCACAATATTCAAGGGTGTTTTCAATTGTTCAGTGGTTTCAACAATAGCAGTCTGTTGAAGATAAATAATAGCTCCTCAGCTAATGTTCAGTTTTTATTTCCAGTATTGTAACATGATTCAATTTACTTTGAATTTGCTATCTTGAACCATCTGCTATACACAGAAAATGTGTATGTAGCCAATCCAGGGGACATCTCAATCTTCTTGCTGAAGTATTGCATCAAATTCAAACAAATAATAGAGAACACCAGACATGTGTATCAATAACATTTGATACCATACACCCACAGGTGGAACGGGTTTAGCCAAGAGACCTCCTGTAGAATAACGGAGACATATAACATTAAGCCAGCCATCACGAGGAATCAGATTAACATAATACATCAAGGATTCAGCAAAAAATACCTCTGCCTGATCATTGCATTAAGAATTGTAATCTTATTTTTTATTTGGTTATTCTTAGACCAGATGAAGGCCCAAGATAACTACATGAAACATCATGAACAAATTACACTTTAATAATGCTGAAGTAAAAAAGAAACTCATAGAGAAAGGGGTGATTGAGAGACTAAACTATTGGGAACATGTTCAAGAGTAAGCTGACCCAATAGTTTGATGTTTGCTCTGTTAACCAAGAAAGTAAATTAGATTTTTAACCCTGATTGCATATTAACAAATAATTGTAAAATATTTGGGGCTGGATTCTCTGATTTTGAGGCTATGTCCGGAGGAAGTGTCTAGTTTTACAATGAAAAAGTCGGCAGCACCCCCACACTGATGCTCCGTCCGTTAAACCCCCGCTGTTCCCGACATAAACGGCCGGAGATATGGCGGGTCCGTGGCCGTGCATGTGCGTGACCAGATAGTGCCCCCCTGTACCCTCCCTCGCCACCCCCGGACCACCCCCACTAGTCCTCCCTGCCCCCGCCGAAGCCCCCCCGGCCAGCGAAATGACTCCCCCCCCCCCACTGACTGCGGCGGCACTGGACACAGTTTGCTGCCGGCACGCGAGGCTGACGAAAACCCAGAGCACACGTGTCCCATGCTGTTGGGAAGTCAGCCTATCGGGAGTGGAGCATCAGGGGAACGCCTATAGATGATGTCCTGAGGCCGTCCTAACGGTGTGCGGCGTACTCACCGATGATGCCGTTTTGGAGGGGGCGGAGCATCCGAAAACAGGCGTCGCTCCTGATTTCTGGGTCAAAAGGGATTCTCCGCCCTATCGGCGAATACGATTTTGGCGTCGGGCAATGGAGAATTCCACTCTTGATCTCTGTAGCAGTGGTTGGACTGTCTAGTGTCATCGTTTGAAATGGCAGTCAATAACTTTGCAGTTATAACAGGTTGTATGAATTATGTTTCATTTGATAATACAACATGTTGATTATCTATACACTGTATATTCAAATTCCAATTGACCATCAGTCAGAGACAAATGAGGAGACTTTCGGAACATGTATGACATAGATCAGCAAACCACCCATGCAATCATTATCCTATCTGATCAACTTGCTCATGACTTCAGACTGCATTCATTAGCTTCCTTCAGACTGCACACGTTTAGTGCCCCCAATCTTCTATCTTCACAGAGTGACATTGAACCACTAAAGCTTGATCTCCTTCAGACATTTCAAAAGCCTGGTTACAATTTCAATCCTTTAAAACCATAATTTCTTCAAATATCTGACAAGTTCAAGCAGCAACTTGAACTTCTTGGGCGAAATTCTCCCCCAACGGCGCGATGTCCGCCGACTGGCGCCAAAAACGACGCCAATCAGACGGGCATCGCGCCGGCCCAAAGGTGCGGAATGCTCCGCATCTTTGGGGGCCGAGCCCCAACATTGAGGGGCTAGGCCGACGCCGGAGGGATTTCCGCCCCGCCAGCTGGTGGAAATGGCGTTTGTTGCCCCGCCAGCTGGCGTGGAAATGCGGCGCATGCGCGGGAGCGTCAGCGGCCGCTGACAGTTTCCCGGCGCATGCGCGGGAGCGTTAGCGGCCGCTGAAAGTTTCCCGCGCATGCGTGGGAGCGTCAGCGGCCGCTGAAAGTTTCCCGCGCATGCGCAGTGGGGAGAGTCACTTCCGCCTCCGCCATGGTGGAGGCCGTGGCGGAGGCGGAAGGGAAAGAGTGCCCCCATGGCACAGGCCCCGCCCGCGGATCGGTGGGCCCCGATCGCGGGCCAGGCCACCGTGGGGGCACCCCCCGGGGTCAGATCGCCCCGCCCCAGGACTCCGGAGCCCGCCCACGCCGCCTGGTCCCGCCGGTAAATACCAGCTTTGACTAACGCCGGTGGGACAGGCAATTTCTGGGCGGGACTTTGGCCCATCCGGGCCGGAGAATTGAGCGGGGGGTCCCGCCAACCGGCGCTGCCCGATTCCCGCTCCCGCCCAATCTCTGGTACCGGAGACTTCGGCGGGGCGGGGGCGGGATTCACGGCGGCCAACGGCCATTATCCAACCCGGCGGGGGGGTCGGAGAATGACGCCCCTTATCTCTGATTCTCTAACGTTATTGGAGCTTTTACATTAGAGGACAGGTCTTGGAGAGCATTTAAAGAGCCCCACTCTACGGAATTTACTTTCAAATAGGTCCACTGGAATTCTGTTAGCTGGATGTGAAGCGCAAGCATATCATAGAATCATAAAAAAGTTACAGTACAGAAGGAGGCCATTCAGCCCATCATGTCCATGCCAACCAGAGGACACCTAGGTGCCCTTTCTAATCCCACCTTTCTGCACCCGGTCCAGAGCCCTGTAGATTAGAGCATTTAAGGTACAGATATGCACAAGCTGGCCATGCCATGTTGGTCGTTGCAGATATGCAGTGTGTTGACGTTAAGACGTCAATACGAAGATAATGAATATGTCCTGGCATCGAGGACAATTATGTGTTATTTTATCCACAAATTTAATCATTTCCGTGTATATTTATATTTATATTATATTTCATAGTGAATGCAATTTGTACTTTTACCTTGGACAGTGTGAGCTGTCATTGTGACATTTTGTCATCTATTTAAAAAGCCTGACGTGTGCACAGTGGGTAATCCTTCATTCTTTCCAATATTTATCCCTCTGGTTTCAGCGTAAGCTGTTTTTTCTGAAATATGCTATTCCGAATCACCTCAAACATATGAATGAGTTTGTTTCCTATGACCCCCCCCCCTCCCCACCCCTCTCCATGGGAGTCACTTTTATTGATGAGCATTGTGTTAGAAGAGAGCCTGCATTGTATTAAGCAAATGGCAGGCCCCCAGTCGCTTCTTCAAGCTCCCCCTCCATCAATACTATTACTGTCATTGCTGCTTTGAACATTTGTCTCTTGTTATTTTTAATCTCCAAATAGACCATTTTGCATGCAGAGGGAGGTTCAGCTGTAGGTACAATATTAAAAAACAGAACAGCAAAGGGAGTTATCCATGGATTTCATTTTGTGCACATGCTGGGCAGGGTGAGGAATGGGCAATAATATAGGTCAATGTGTGACTGTAGATGTGAGAAGAGGTTCTTGGGACATTGGATGCGCTCTGCGACAAGGAAAGGTTATTTCGAACGGATAGTTTTCATCTGAATCAAAATGGCGCTCAGGTCTTTCCAGAGAGGATGGATGGAGCAGTGTGGGAGGATTTCTTTTTAGAAAATATTTTATTGAAGCATTTGTAATTTTCACAATTTAACATATTGACATTTCTAAAACAACCGCGTGGGTCGACGCACAAAATGCCCCCTAAAATAACATCAAACCACATACTCCACTTCTCCCGGCCTATCCCCAATTACACATATACTAAATTCCCCGTCCTTATTTAACATTACCATGTTAAATTGCTCCTATTCTCCTCCCCCCCCCCTTCTTTTTCCCTTTCCCCCTCACTGCTGACGTTCTGTTTTGTTAAAGAAATCGATGAACGGCTGCCAACTCCGGGCGAATCTCTGTATTGAGACTCTTAGAGCGAACTTGATTTCTTCCAGACTGAGAAACTCGATCATATCGCTGACCCACACTCCTGATTTTGGGGGCTCCGGGTCCCTCCATCACAGCAAGATCTGTCTCCAGGCCACCAGGGAGCAGAAGATCACAATATCGGCCTCCCTCCCCCCCCCTTTGCCCCCGGATCTTCCGACACCTTAAATATTACTAATTCTGGATTCGGAGTTACCCTACCTTCCAGGACTTCCGACATAACATCTGCAAATCCCTGCCCGAATTCACTCAGTTTCAGACATTCCCAAAACATATGAACATGGTTGGCCGGGCAACCCCCAGACCGCCCACATCTGTCCTCCACCTCCCGGAAGAACCTACTTATCCGAGCTACCGTTATGTGGTCCCTGTTGACTACCTTGAACTGAATCAAGCTAAGTCGAGCACAGGACGAGGATGCATTTACCCTTTTCAACTCTTATTCCCGCAGTTCAGTTTCCAGCTCCCCTCCTAGCTCCTCTTCCCACTTCCTCTTCACCTCTCTGATAGAGGCCCCCTCCCACTCTAACGATTCCCTGTATATGTCCAAAACCTTCCCACCACCAACCCATGTTTTTGACAGCACTTTATCCTGTAGTCCCCTCAGGGGGAGGTGTGGTAATACCAACTATTGCGGTATCTGAGAGGTGGATGACCATTGGTTAGACCCAGGAGTCTACCATTGGATGATGTGCATAGCTCCGCCCTGAGAGGCGGAGTATAAGAACCAGTGTCGTCCCAGCAGCCTTCACTTTCTGTATCGAAGCTGCTGGGGAAGAGTTCTAGCAGATTAAAGCCTTCAGTTATGAATCACTTCATCTTGAGAGTAATTGATTGCGCATCAATTTAATCTGCTACAACTTCAGTTGGAAGGATGGATCTCCGTATCAAACCGGAGTGCCTTCAGCTCAGCCCCCACGCGGACAACTCTGCTGCTATTTTCAAACATTGGCTGGCGTGCTTTAAGGGCTACCTCGACACGGCCGCCGACACCCCCACGGAAGGACAAAAGATGCATCTCCTATGCTCACGGGTCAGCCCTGGGATCTACCCCCTTATCGAGGAGGCGGAGAATTATGCTGCCGCGATCGAGCTGCTAGAAGGACATTATATCCACCCTGTGAACCAGGTCTACGTTCGTCACCTGCTGGTGACTAGGAGGCAAAGCCCCGAGGAAACATTGGAAGACTTCTACCGGGCGCTGCTGGTGCTGGGCCGAAACTCTGGCTGCCCGTCAGTTTCGAGGAGCGAGCACATGGAACTTTTGATCAGGGATGCTTTCGTGGCAGGTATGACCTCCCCCGATATCCGCCGAAGGCTCCTAGAAATGGACACACTGGGCCTTACAGAGGCACGGACCCTGGCAGGGTCCATGGATGTTGCCTATAAAAACGCGCTGTCCTTTGCACCCGATCACGCAGTGGCCCACTGGGCTGCGTGGCACCCCGTAGCAGCAGCCCCTCAGACCTTTCCTCTGACCCCGCAAGCCTGCGCGGCGAGACGGCCCGCTAACGCCGCCGGACACCGCTGTTTCTTCTGCGGGCAGGCGAATCATCCCCGCCCGTGCTGCCCGGCCCACACCGACCACCACCTGCAAAGGGTGCGGCAAGAAGGGCAACTATGTGGGGGTCTGCCAGGCCCGCGCCGTGGCCGCGGTCTCCAGCAACTATCGGCAACCCCTCTTTCAGACCCCGACCGCCCAGCGCTCACCGCCACCCCCCTACCCTAAGGCCCCGTGCGACCCACGGGCGGGGCCATTTTGCCCCCTGGACACCATGCTGGACGGGTGGGCGCCGCCATTTTGTCCCTCGCCGCCGCCATCTTCTTCATCCCTGGACGCAATGTGCGACCCATGGGTGACGCCATCTTGGATGGGGACCCAGGCCCGACCAGAACTCTCAATTTCTTCAGTTGGCGTCAGTGACTCTGGACCAGAGTCGGCCCCGGACGACGATCTCCATCAACGGCCACGAGACGTCGTGCTTGATTGACTCTGGGAGCACGGAAAGCTTTGTTCACCCCGACACGGTAAGGCGCTGTTCTCTTGTCACCCATCCCGTAAATCAAAGGATCACCCTGGCCTCCGGAGCACACTCGGTGGAGATAAAGGGGTTCTGCCTAGCGAACAGCACTGTCCAAGGCAGGGAATTCAACAATTTCCACCTGTACGTCCTGCCGCATCTCTGCGCAGCTACCCTCCTTGTGCTGGATTTCCAGTGCCATTTGCAAAGCCTGACTTTTAAATTCGGCGGCCCTCTACCCCCCTTACTGTCAGCGGCCTCGCGAGCCTTAAGGTCGACCCGCCTTCACTGTTTGCGAACCTCACCCCGGATTGCAAACCCGTCGCCACCAGGAGCAGACGGTACAGTGCCCAGGACCGGACCTTTATCAGGTCAGAGGTCCAAAGGCTGCTGAGGGAAGGGGTCATTGAAGCGAGCAACAGTCCCTGGAGAGCTGAAGTAGTGGTGGTAAAGACCACGGAGAAACATAAGATGGTCATTGACTACAGTCAGACCATCAACAGGTTTACGCAGCTGGATGCGTACCCTCTCCCCCGTATAGCCGACCTGGTGAACAGGATCGCGCAATACAAGGTTTTCTCCACGGTGGATCTCAAGTCTGCCTACCACCAGCTACCCCTCCATAATGGTGACCGCCAGTACACTGCCTTCGAAGCAGATGGGCGGCTCTATCACTTTTTAAGGGTTCCCTTCGGTGTCACGAATGGGGTCTCGGTCTTCCAGCAGGAGATGGACCGAATGGTTGACCGGTACGGCTTACGTGCAACGTTCCCGTATCTGGATAACATCACCATCTGCGGCCATGACCAGCAGGATCCCGACACCAACCGCCGCAAATTTCTCCAGACCGCGAAAATCCTTAACCTGACATACAACAAGGATAAATGCGTGTTTAGCACCGACCGTCTAGCCATTCTAGGCTACGTAGTGCGAAGTGGAGTCATATGCCCCGACACTGAGCGCATGCGCCCCCTCATGGAGTTACCCTCTCTCACTGCCCCAAGGCCCTAAAGCGCTGCCTCGGGTTCTTCAACTATTACGCACAGTGGGTCCCCAACTACGCAGACAAAGCCCGATCCCTGATCCAGTCCACAACCTTCCCCCTGTCGACGGAGGCCCACCATTGCAAAAGCCACGATGCGCGCCATCGACGAGTCCCTCCCCTTCCAGGTCGAGAGCGATGCGTCCGACGTAGCTCTGGCGGCCACCCTCAATCAAGCGGCAGGCCTGTGGCTTTCTTCTCCCGTACTCTCCATGCTTCCGAAATTCGCCACTCCTCGGTCGAAAAGGAGGCCCAGGCCATAGTAGAAGCTGTGCGACACTGGAGGCATTACCTGGCCGGCAGGAGATTCACTTTCCTCATGGACCAATGGTCGGTTGCCTTCATGTTCGATAATGCGCAGCGGGGTAGGATTAAGAACGACAAAATATTGCGGAGGAGTATAGAACTCTCCACCTACAATTATGAGATCTTGTACCGTCCGGGGAAGCTAAACAAGCCTCCTGATGCCCTGTCCCGCGGCACATGTGCCACCGCACAAGTGGACCGCCTCCAATCCCTCCACGAGGACCTCTGCCACCCGGGGGTGACTAATTTTTTTCAATTTATCAAGACCCGCAACCTGCCCTACTCCATCGAGGAGGTCAGGACCGTCACCAGGGACTGCCAAATCTGCGCGGAGTGCAAACCGCACTTCTACAGGCCAGAGAGGGTGCACCTAATAAAGGCTTCCCGTCCCTTTGAACGCCTCAGCATGGACTTCAAAGGCACCCTCCCCTCCACCGACCGCAACACTTACTTCCTTAACGTGATTTACGAATACCCCCGGTTCCCATTCGCCATCCCCTGCCCAGACATGACCACAACCACCATCATCAAGGCCCTCCAGGGTATCTTTACACTGTTCGGTTTCCCCGCATACATTCACAGTGATAGGGGGTCCTCCTTTATGAGCGACGAACTGCGTCAATTCCTGCTCAGCAAGGGCATCGCCTCGAGCAGGACAACAAGTTACAACCCCCGGGGAAACGGGCAGGTAGAGAGGGAGAACGGAATGGTCTGGAAGACCCT
Organism: Scyliorhinus torazame; assembly: GCF_047496885.1. NCBI lineage: Eukaryota > Metazoa > Chordata > Chondrichthyes > Carcharhiniformes > Scyliorhinidae > Scyliorhinus > Scyliorhinus torazame. The sequence goes on from NC_092728.1 coordinate 66,474,604, forward strand.
CCTGCTGGCCCTACGGTCCAGGAATCTCCCAGTCTCCCGCTGGCAGGAAGTCCTCCCGGTGGCCCTCCACTCCATCCGGTCGCTGCTCTGTACTACCACAAATCAGACACCTCATGAACGTCTCCTTGTTTTCCCCTGGAAGTCCTCCTCCGGGATCTCGCTCCCAACCTGGCTAGCGACACCCGGACCCATCCTGCTTCGGAAACATGTGAGCGCGCACAAGTCGGTCCCGTTGGTCGAGAGGGTCCACCTGCTGCACGCCAACCCCCAGTAATGAAATGAAATGAAATGAAAATCGTTTATTGTCACAAGTAGGCTTCAAATGAAGTTACTGTGAAAAGAACCTGGTCGCCACATTCCGGCGCCTGTTCGGGTAGGCTGGTACGGGAATTGAACCATGCTGCTGGCCCGCCTTGGCCTGCTTTCAAAGCCAGCGATTTAGCCCTGTGCTAAACCAGCCTACGTAGCGTTCCCTGATGGCCGCCAAGACACTGTCTCCCTTCGGGACCTGGCGCCCGCCGGAACCCCACACGCACCCGAACCATTGCACCCACCCCCACCCTCCCCACAGCACCTAACTGGAGGGTCAGTACTCCCGCCGCTCCTGCCTAGGCCCGAACACACATCGACGCCCCCTACAGGCGCTTTCCCCCCCCTGTCCACCTTTTGCCCCAACAGCGCCGCCTAGGGGTGATGAAGCTGCCTGGAAGGACGACATCACGCTCCCAGAGTCGCAACCGCCGGGACCCCCATCAGAATCACCGCCGAAGCCCAGACGCTCCAGAAGGACGACCAGGCCACCCGATCAATTGATTGCTGCACTATGAACACTTTGTTAATACCCTCGACATCACGGTACCTCAATACCTGGTCATACCATGCGAAAGGCGACTATTAACGCTGGTCATCACCCCGCCGGGCTCTTTTTAACAGGGGTGAATGTGATAATACCAGGTATTGCGGTACCTGAGCGGTGGATGACCATTGGTTAGATCCAGGAGTCTACCATTGGCTGATGTATGTAGCTCCGCCCTGAGATGCGGAGTATAAGAACCAGTGCCATCCCAGCAGTCTTCACTTTCTGTATCGAAGCTGCTGGGGAAGAGTTCTAGCAGATTAAAGCCTTCAGTTATGAATCACTTCGTCTTGAGAGTAATTGATTGCGCATCAGGAGGCGAGGAAAGCTTGGAACTGTCTCCATACAAAGTCCCGCACTTTAAGGTACCGAAACCCGTTCCCACCCGGCAAATGAAACTCCTCCTCTAATGTCTCCAAGGTCGGGAAGCCCTCCTGGATGAATAGATCCCCAAACTTCTCAATCCCTGCCTGCTGCCATACCTTAAAGCGCCCATCCAGCACCGCCAGGACAAACCGGTGATTGTCACAGATCGGTGACCACACTGATGCCCCCTCCAGTCTCATATGCTGCCTCCATTGCCCCCACAGCCTCAGGGCTGCCACCACCACAGGACTTGTGGAGTACCGAGCCGGCGAGAACAGCAGGGGCGCCGTCAGTAAAGCCTCCAGACTCGTACCTTTGCAGGATGCTGCCTCCATCCGCTCCCAGACCGACACCTCCTGCACTACCCATTTCCTGACCATCGATATGTTGGCAGCCCAGTAATAGTTAATAACGCTCGGGAGAGCCAATCCCCCTTCCCCGCGGGCCCGTTCCAGGAGTGTCCTCTTTACTCTCGGCGTTTTACCCGCCCTGAGAAACCTCGATTTCGCCACATTCATACTTCTGAAAAAAGCCTTTGGGACAAAAATCGGGAGACACTGAAAAAAGAAAAGCAGTCTTGGAAGGACAGTCATCTTCACCGTCTGAACCCTCCCCACCAGCGTCAGTGGGAGCATGTCCCATCTACAAAAATCCCTTCTCATTTGATCCACTGCTTTGCCCAAATTTAACTTGTGAAGCTGTCCCCAATCCTTGGCCACTTGAATCCCCAGATATCTAAAACTCCTCCCAACCACTTTAAACGGTAGCTCCTTCAGCCTCCTTTCCTGCCCTCGTGCCTGAATCACGAACATCTCGCTTTTTTCCATATTTAATTTATAGCCTGAAAATCGGCCAAATTCTCCTAATACCTCCATGATTTTGGTCATCCCTCCCCCCGCCCACCGGGTGCGTGATATAAAGCAACAAATCGTCTGCATAGAGAGAGACCCTGTGCTCCACCCCCCCCACCCCCCTTTCCTTATACCCCTCCAGTATTTCGCTGCTCTCAGGGCCATTGATGAGGGTTCTATGGCTATGGCAAACAGTAATGGGGAGAGCGGGCATTCCTGCCTTGTCCCCCGACAAAGACTAAAGTATTCTGACCGAACTCGGTTGGTTCTTACATTTGCCACCGGGGCCTGGTACAGTAGCTGGACACACTCCACAAATCCCTGCCCAAACCCAAACCTGCCTAAAATATCCCATAGATACTTCCACTCCACTCGGTCAAAAGCCTTCTCCGCATCCATAGCAGCTACCACCTCAGCCTCGCGCCCCTCCGCTGGCATCATAATTACATTAAGAAGCCACCTAATGTTGGATGTCAGGGGCAGGATTCTCCGACCCCCCCGCTGGGTCGGAGAATCGCCGGGGGCTGGCGTGAATCCCGCCCCCGCCGGTTGCCGAATTCTCCGGCACCGGATATTCGGCAGGGGCGGGAATTGCGTCGCGCTGGTTGGCGGGCCCCCCGCCGCGATTCTCCGGCCCGCATGGGGCGAAGTCCCGCTGCTAAAATGCCTGTCCCGCCGGCGTAGATTAAACCACGTACCTTACCGGCGGGACAAGGCGGTGTGGGTGGGCTCCGGGGTCCTGGGGTGGGCGCGGGGCGATCTGGCCCCAGGGGGTGCCCCCACAGTGGCCTGGCCCGCGATCGGGGCCCACCGATCCGCGGGCGGGCCTGTGCCGTGGGGGCACTCTTTTCCTTCCGCCTTTGCCACGGTCTCCAACAGGGCGGAGGCGGAAGAGACTCCCTCCACTGCGCATGCGCGGGAATGCTGTCAGCGGCTGCTAACGCTCCCGCGCATGCGCCACCCAGAGATGTCATTTCCGCGCCAGCTGGCGGGGCACCAAAGGCCTTTTCCGCCAGCTGGCGGGGCGGAAATTCATCCAGTGTGGGCCTAGCCCCTTAAGGTTGGGGCTCGGCCCCCCAAGATGCGGAGCATTCCGCATCTTTGGGGCGGCGCGATGCCCGACTGATTTGTGGCGTTTTGGGCGCCAGTCGGCGGACATCGCGCCGATGCCGGAGAATTTCGCCCCTGGTGTCTGCCCTTTATAAATCCCATCTGATCAATAGTCTCCGGGACACAATCGTCTATTCAAGTGGCCAGGATCTTTGCCAATAATTTGGCATCTACATTCAAGAGGGAGATTGGCCTGTGTGATCCACAGCTCTCTGGATCCTTGTCACTTCAGGATGAGAGAAATTGAAGCCTGTGATAACGTTGGGGGGAGAGTGTGGGAGGATTTAAACTGATGTGGCATAAGGTTGACAATGTCTAGGCTTAGGTATAGCGAAGAAAAGCAAGATTACTAAAGCTGGTGGAATAAAAGCAGAAGGCTTAGCTGAAAGCAATGCAGACAGACAAAATACAAGAGGAGAAAGGAGAAAGGGATAGCACATTAAATTAGAAAGCTAGGAACAAAAGGAACGTTCTGAAAACCCCTCGGACGTTCTTCCATACCTCGGGCAGGAGACTGGCAGTGTCCGGGTGGAAAACGAAAACTGCTGTTTTCAACCATTTATTCCACTTCACTAAGAATGTCTAACTTACACCTGCCCCTGGTCTATTTAAATTGACCCCCTCCTACCCGTAACACAAAACAAAGATACGCTGTAATTGAAAAAGAGGCATGAGCAGCTACATGGACCTGTGAGAAATTTACTGGTCACATCTTGGGCCTAAGGTTTAACACGAGGCAGATCACAAACCATTGGTCACTTTATAAAATAGTAAGTATGGCGCCAGTTGAAAATCAGTGAGATTCAATGCCACAACTGAATCTGTTGAAGGCAAACAACAAACAACAGCAGGTGCATTGCCAGGCATTCTGTCGACACAAATTTCCTCTTTGAAGATGTGGAGTCCTTTACCTCATAAAGACAAAATGTCCACCAGCAACATCACAGAGACAGAATGGATTTCGGGAGGCACAGAAAGCAGATTCAGATGGTGCTAAAATTAGGGAATCCGCATTAAAGAATGGCCAGATTTTGTTCCAAATAATTTCATCCTAAAGCAATACTTTGAGCAACGAAAACATTTCAGAGCCATGAATGATCTGTAGATTTTATGACGAGAGATTGGTTATACGTTAAGTCCTCGCCCTTGAGATCCATCAGATAAGACACCAGGGACATTTGGGCATTACAAAGTGCTGTGCTGGAGTTCAAAATTCCATTGGAGGCCAGGGCTCTCAAAATTGTTAGAGGAAATTATTTTGAGCTGCACAACCTGTCCAACCCATCGTCAGGAGTAAAGGATGATGTCCTCAATTTCTTCCATACTGTGGGACCATCTTGGAATGGATATTTTAGAACTCAAGAAGAAGACATTTCTCCTAGGAGCTGACTATTACTTCAGATGGATTGAGGTTAAACATCTTCATGATCCAACCTCGGAAACAGTTATTAAAGTACAATTTAAGCAGTTCAGAGAGGATTATGGATTTGTCCACATGACTTGTTCACCCAGAAACCCACAGACTAATGGACAGGCTGAAAGGAGAGTAAGGACAGTCAAGGTTTTGCTGAATAAAAATGATGATATCAACTAGGTACTGTTGAACTACCATCCAATGGCACTCCAGAATGGTTTGCCTCTGTACAAACTTGTGACAGGAAGGCAAATATGGCCCCAACTTCGAGTTCTTCCACAGACACTTACGCCATGTCCCAAAGTAGCACATATAGAGAGTAAGGGAGAAAGAGGATGAGTATCATGTAAGTCAAACCGGAAACTATAATCAACCCCATAGATTATAGGATGTACGAAAACTTAAATCAGGTGTATTAGTATGCATTTGTAGCCAGACTTGCCACGGCCAAATTCTGGACAAAAGTACTACCTGCGGGATTCTCCGTCAGCGGTATCCTCTGCCTCGCCGGCAGTGCACCCACGCATGTACATTCCCTGAAGGCGTTGGGTGGCCTACAATGGGAAACCCCATCGGCTGGCTTCAGGAATGGAGAATCCCGCTACCAGTAGGGGCATGCCGTGCCGGAAAACGGGCTGGTTGGACGGAGAGTCCCACCCTCCATCTACAATTTTATCTTGTAGAGACTGAAAATGGAATAGTGAGGAGAAACTGGAGCATACTAGCATCTACGAGAAGACCATCAATGAAGTAGGCAACACAGACAAACAGGATGACAAGCTACTACTTCACTGAGTTAGAGAGCATCATGGAGACTGTTGATCCTATACAGCCTCCGAGCCAGTTGAGAATAAGGCTGGGAAAATTGGTGGAACTACCACAGTGCTAATTCCTGTGAACCAAGGACGAAAGCCATGACCTTGTGGGGCAGGGGGAGGGGGGGGTTAGAATAATGTAACTGATGCATTTAATAGAGTCAGGGACCTCAAGGCTCGATGGGGGAGACATAATATGAAGAGTTAATTCTAAATATGTAAATAAACAATATATATCATCAGTGATGTAAGCTTTCGTGACAACAGAGTATGCTGAGAGATAGTTCTATGTGAAGCCTCGTGATAAACCTTGCACTGTGCAAAGTTAGTATAATGTTCAATCAAAGGTAAAGTTTACCAACAGCCTAGCCTCCTGCAGCCTCAATAATTCCTGACCAAGGACAACCTCATATAATACCCATAACGATGATGACCGAGGAAGTGCCTTGAGAGGTTTTACTATGTTAAAGGCACTATATAAATAAGAGTGGCTGTGGTTGTTATATTCTGTAATTTTGAGTAAAAATGATTGAAACAGCAATATGAACAAGCAAATGACCCCTGTTCACTCAGGTAGATTTAATCATTTTTCCCATTTCTCTGACTTGGTCTTTGGTTTTGGGACTCGCTCCAAAAAAGCTACTGTGGCAACATGCCCCGACCTGAGTATAATTTGACAATAGTGAGAGAGGATAAACGTGACACAAAGAATAAAAGAGAACAGAAACTAATGATGAGACAACTGTTATGCAGGTGTAACAATGAATGAAGGGAAGTGACACATATATTTATACAGCCAAGTTGCTGCACATTCATCAGCAAGTGTGTCTGATCAGGTGTATTTTTTTTCAATTCTTTCATGGGATGTGGGCATTGCAGGTAAGGCCCATCCTTCGATGTGTTGGTGAGCTGCCTTCTTGAACCACTGCGATCCATGTGGTGCTAGTAAACCAACAGTGCTGCTGGGGCGATATTTCCAGGATTTTGATACTGAGACAGTGATGCTATTGTTCCAAGTCAGGATGTGTGGCTTGGAGGGCAATATGCAGGTGGTGCTATTCCCATACATCTGCTGCCATTTTCCTTTTAGGTAGTAGAGGTCATGCGCTTGGAAGATGTTGAAGCAGTCTTGGATTTACTGCAAAGCATCTTGTATATGATATATACTGCTGCCACCGTGCATTAACCATGGAGGAAGTGAATGTTTAAGGTGATGGATGGGGCACTGATCAAGTGGGCAGCTTTGTACTGGATGGTGTCAAACTCCTTGAATGTTGTTGGAACTGCACTCATCCAGTAAGTGGAAAGTATTGTATCACACTCCTGACGTTGTGCCTTGTAGGTGGCTGATAGGTTTCGGGAGTCAGGAGGTGAGTAACTCACCTCAGAATTCCCTACCTGTGGTCTGCTCTTATAGCTACATTGTTCATATGGCTGGTCCAGTTCAGTGCCTGGTCCATGATAACCTCCAGGTTGCTAATATTCACTGATGGTAAAGCCATTGAATGTCAAGGGGAGATGGTTAGATTTTCTCTTGTTGGAGATGGTCATTGCCTGGCACTTGTGTGACACGTATGTTACTTGCGATTTGTCAGCCCAAACTTGAATGTTGTCCAGGTTTTGCTGCATATTGCCACTGACTGATTCACTGTCTGAGGAGTTGTTATAGTACTGAACATTGTGCAATCATCAGTAAATATGCCCACTCTCACCTTGTGATGGAAGGAATGTGGTTGATGAAGCAGCTGAAGACTATTGGGGCTAGGATAATGAGGAACTCCTGCAACAATGTCCTGGGACTGAAATGATTGCCTCCAACAACAACAACCACCTTCCTCTGTGCAAGCTCTGACTCTGACTGGTGGAGAGTTTTCCCACTGACTTCAATTTGATCAGGGGTTCTTAATGCCATACTTGTTTAAATGGTGGAGGTTAGTTAGCTCAGTTGGCTGGGCGGCTGGTTGATGATGTGGAGCATCAATTCTCTACCAGCTGAGGTTATTCATGAAGGCCCCACCTTCTCAACTTTGCCGCTTGCTTAAGGTGCGGTGACCCTCAGGTTAAATCACCACCAGCCAGCCCTATCTCAAAGGGGAGAGCAATCTAAGGTCCTCTGGGAATGTGGTGACCAAAAAGGCGGTGGCGCCCCCGCACCGATGCTACGTCCGGTGGGGGGCTAGCAGCTGTGCCACATGTGATGCCCCCCAGCTTGACATGACAGCTTTACGGACACAGAATGGCAGGGTCCGCGGGCACACACGTGCATGGCGGCAGCCTGCGGCAGCCAGGCCATACAACATGGCGTCGGCCATGCACAGAACCGGCCTGCCAAAAACTGCCCCCTGTAAACCCCCTCGCCACCCACGGACCACCCCCCACCATTCTCCAGCCCCCATTGAAGCCCCCGATGCCAGCCGATCAAACCCCCCCCCCCACCCGACTGTTGCAGCACTGGACACAGTCCGCAGCCGCCATGTCAGGCTTACGAAAGTTGAGAGGCACACGACCGACACCGTCGGGAAGTCGGCCCATCGGGGGCGGAGCATCGGGAGAGGCCTCAGGTGACGTCCTGACGCCGTCCCAATGGCATGCGGTGTACTCCTCGAGTATACTGTTTTTTGGGGGGGGTGGAGCATCGGAAAAACGGCCCCGTCCCCGATTTTCCGGCCGATCACTGAACGCGATTTCGGCATCGGTAATCAGAGAATCACTCCCATGGTCTAGTCATTTGAACATGAGAATTGCAAATGGAGCCCTACAGTTGGCATGCAGCCTTAATTTATATATGTCAGCTGGAATGTTGGACATCTATTTACAGACTGACCTGAAAATCCACCAGGCAGACTTTGAGCGGCTAAGGGGCAGTCGCTGTTTACTTGCCATTTCCATGTGTTGGACCCCTCACGATTGAAGTAGCTGACAGTCGCAAATCACCCTTAGTGTGTTACATGAAAAAATGATTGTTTCTTTAGCTCTGGACCAGCTCCAGTGTCTCCAGGGCAACATGGGGATGTGCAAACATTTTGAGGTTAATTGTGGTTGATTCCATTATTAAAGTAAACCTAACAATGAACTCACTGTGTGATATCATTTGTTATGCATACACCATGACTTCTGAGAGGCTACTGTGGTTCTGATGTGCTCTGTTAATGTGTCTGGAAAATGCCCAGTATTTGATTACATAATGATCAAGACACTTCCTGTGCTGAAGAGACCTCTGTCTGTCTGCTTCATATTGGGTAAAATCTGAAAGGAAGATTCATATAAATCAGAAGGAAGAAACCGAAGATTATTAGTAACCGTTAAATGCTAGGCAGTAGTTCAGCATGGAGTTGAAAGGTTTGCTTCATCCATTACATCATTCGTTTTTAAAAATAAACTGAGGAGTACCCAATTATTTTTTCCAGTTGAGGTGCAATTTAGCGTGGACACTCCCCCTACCCTGCACACCTTCTGGTTGTGTGGGTGAGACCCAAGCAGACACGGGGAAAATGTGCAAACTCCACACAGACAGTGACCTGGGGTCAGGATCGAATTTGAGTCCGCGGCGCTGTGAGGCAGCAGTGCTAACCACTGTGGCACCTTGCCGCACCTCAATTACATCGTTTTTCACTGCATCCAGTAATGCATGTCTGAAGATTTTTAAAAGTGACTTTGGGTGGAATTTCCCCCAAAACTGGCGAAGAGTCGGGCTCTGACTGAAAGCTGGCATGTTTCTCCCCAAAGAAACGTTCAGAGCTTCTCTCCAGATCTTCTGACACTCCATCAAAGAAAGCAGGATGGCCTGTTTTGCGTCATCAATCAGACAGGGCCTCATTGGGCCAGCAGGCCCGGCTCCACACGCCACTCCCTCCATCCCCCAAACATCACTGGATCGGGGTTTCAGAGCACCCCCACCCCCCCAAACACCACTGACATCCCCACATAATGGAAAGCCTTCCCTCAATCGTGACCCTGGTGGTCTCATCCCCTGGCCCTGCCCTTGGCAGTGGCCAGCCATGTCCCCCACCAGCCGAGGGCTACACTCACCTCCCGGGCTCCCGGTTTCCGTATTTTGGAAGCCAGTAGTGATTTCTGCCAGCGTGACATCGTGCCGGCGGGCAGGGGTAAACTCCGGAAGCAATGCTGAGTGTGAATCTGATTACTTCAACAGGAAAGGTCCTGTAACATTGCATTCTGAGTTCCTGTTAGCGTTTTTGGCCTCTTGCAAGCGTTGCCAGCCATTACGAGATTTGTACCTATGGCGAACGGGTCTAAGTGATCACGGATAGTAACTCCTGTTTCTCAACCAACAGAGGCTGTCAGGGGTTCTGAGTATTTCTGACACTTTCTGTTCAACTTTCAGACTCCAGTATCCACAATATTTTGCTTTTATTCTTCTTAATCGACTAGTTTGTTGACAGACTCCATTTCTTGGAAGACTTCATAATTGTCACTTTGTCTGATGTTAGACTCAATCGTTTTGTCTGTTGTCAGATTTAAGTGTCTCCACAATCTCTTACTTGTTTTGCCTGATGACACCAAAGCCTGTTGTGGAGCTTATGGTGGTCATTTTGAATTGAATGTAGTCTTCAGGCATGTCCCTGATGATTAACTGCAATATCTGGTTTTGAACTTTTTGTTCCTTTATTCAATCTTGATCCAACCAATTAATATGCATAGAAGCAAATGGTATTTTAGCTTTTATGACAATGGAATTAGAGCATAAATAAGTCTTACTGCAATTATAGAGTTCTGAAGACCTATTAAACTCAAAACATTAACTCTGTTTCTCTTTCGATAGATGATGGCAGACCTGCTGAGTTATTCAAGCACTTTCTGTTTTTATTGCAATTATAAAGTACAGTCACTATAGTCTCAGATGACCATAGGCTGCTTTTCCCTTTGAGGGGGAGAACTGACTGGTGGTGATTTAACCTGAGGGTCACCATATCTCAGGCTGGGGGTATGGTTGAGAAGGCATTCATAAGTAACCTCAGCTGGTACAGGAATTGAACCCATGCTGTTAGTCTCACTCTGCATTACAAATCAGTTGCCCAGCCAACTGAGCTAAACTGGCTCCCTTCAATTGTATAGTGCCTTGGTGAGACCATGTACAGCTCTGGTAGCTTTAATAGGAAGGATATAATTGAGTGTGTTGTGTTTGGTCTTCTATACCTTGCAAAGGAATCCACCAAACACCTTGATTTGTCTAAACCAGATCTTTATTGAGTCCTGTGTAGTAAGATAGCAATTTGTTACAGACCACGTTATCATGGAGTCTCTCCATACTCCTCTGGAACTACACCTAGCACCAACCATTCATCTGTATGTCTTACTCCCATCTCCTGCAACCATCTGCCTTCCGATGGCCAGATGTGTCTCCACTTATATGGGAGTTTCTGGTCACATGACCACGGTCTTGAGACCGCATGGTGTTTCTGCACCGCCACCTGCTGGTTGGAGGTTGCACACCATCCAACTCCGATATTGCTTGCAGACATATCACCACAGAGTCCAAGGGAGTGCAATGAAGACTGATTACTTAAATGAATGGACTGTCCTATGATTAAAGGCTGAATGGATTAGGGCTTTATTCCCAACTTTTAGAAGAGCAAGAGGTGATCTCATTGAAACATGGAAAATTCTTAAAAAGCTTAGCAGGTTGGAAGCTCGGAGGTAGGCTTAGAACATGGGATCACAGGGGCAGCATGTGGCGCAGTAGTTACCACTGGGACAGCGGCGCTGAGGACCCAGGTTCGAAACCCGGCCCTGGGTCACTGTCCATGTGGAGTTTGCACGCTCTCCCCATGTCTGCGTGGGTTTCACCACCACAACACAAAGATGTGCTGGTTAGGTGGATTGGCCATGCTAAATTGCCCCTTAATTGGAGAAAGTACATGGAATCACTGTCTCAAAATAAATGGTCTGACGTTTGGGACTGCGATGAGGAGAATTTTATTGAATCAAAATATTGCGAGCCATTTGTCTATCATATGTCTATCATACGTACGAGGTAAACAGATTCTTGGATATGAAGGAAATCAAAGAATATGGGAGTAATACAAGAAGGTGTAACTGAGATCAAAGATCAGCCATGATCTCATTGGGTGGTGGAGCAGACTCGAGAGGCTGACTGGCCTCTTCATCTCCTAACAAATAGTAAAAAGCACGAATGTCTCCTGTGATGGTGGGTTTCATCTTAATTTTCTGTAAGTTTCAGGGGCTTATACATAGGGTTGATGTAACAGTTTCAGTTTTCTTCATAATGGTGTCCACAAGTTTCCAAATCTCTCAGTTCAATGGCCCTCAGCTTAAAAACAGACCACATTTCTTTGCAACCCTTCTCCGACAGTACTACTCCAGCTAAGTAGATGTGCAGGTTAGGTGGATCGGCCATGTTAAATTGCCCCTTTGTTTCCAAAAATGTGGAGAGTACATTGAGCGGGTTATTGCGATAGGGCAGGGGAGTGGGTTAGAGTGGAGTACTCTTTCGGAAGGTCGGTGGAGACTCAATGGGCCGAATGGCCTCCTTCCGCACTGTAGGGATTCTATGATTCTAAGGTTGCTTCTTGAAGTGGTGCTGTTCTTCCATATCCTCTTACTATAGAACAGAAACAGCTGAAGGGTGACCAGCAATCCTTTAATAGATGCTAAATTTGGATGAACTGTTCTACAAGTTAGGGCAGCACGGTAGCATGGTGGTTAGCACAATTGATTCACAGCTCCAGGGTCCCAGGTTCGATTCCTGGCTTGGGTCACTGTCTGTGCGGAGTCTGCACGTTCTCCCCGTGTCGGCGTGGGTTTCGTCCAGGTGCTCCGGTTTCCTCCCACAGCCCAAAAGATGTGCAGGTTAGGTGGATTGGCCATGCTAAATTGCCCTTAGTGTCCAAAATTTCCCTTAGTGTTGTGTGGGGTTACTGGGTTATGGGGTTAGGGTGGAGGTGTGGGTTTGAGTAGGGTGCTCTTTCCAAGGGCCGGTGCGGACCCGATGGGCCAAATGGCCTCCTTCTGCACTGTAAATTCTATGATTCTATGAAGTGAGTTCCCAGCACATTATGTGCTGTGCACAAGTAAAACAGCAATGCTGTGCAAATGAAGCTGACTGAGCTCCCGAGGTTACACATAGCACCTGCATCTGAATCTTGCTGGTCAGGATAGCTTTGCAACTCGGTGATGCGCAAACGTTGCCAAATACAAAGATGGTAATGCTTAAGCGGTTCTTAGTATTTCATATTTTTTCAGATACCCAGCATCCTCAACATTCTGCTTTCGGCGTGGAAAAGAAAACTCATCTCCAGCTTATGGTAGACGTTTTAGTTGCTGTGATATGAAGAGTCTAAAGTTCCTTTCCTTTTTCACAAACACACATTTATTTCATTCCAACAGCCTTTGCACAAAACTCTAACTATACATCACTGACAGAGGCCACCTGGAGCTCCTTTACATATCAGTGTCAATTAATGGATACTTAACATAAATGAGACAACTATTTGCACTGTCTCTTCACCCATTACTTAACAGTTTCCCCTTCCTTGGAGAAAAAAAAAATTAGGTGAAAACAAAATTTCAAGAAACTCAAAAACACACACATGATTTCCCCCTTTTTTTGTTGTTGTTTGGAATAAAAAGAAAAAAAAACAGTCACAGAAACAAGCGCCCTTCATTAACAATATCCAAAAGTTTCTGTGAACTCGCCCCTCTTCTCGTAAAACAGTCTGACAGTGGATAGCTCCTGTCGACCCATTTAATTTTTGTTATTTCCCCTCTGTCCAACATCTGCTTCAAACTTGCGATGTCTATCTGTAACCTCTTTTCATTGACACTTTTTGTAGAGTGCACATTTTCCCACAGGGATTTATTGTCAATGTGACAGTCAATAGGTATATTACCCAAATCCCCAAATTTCTGTCAATATCATACTTATATAAAAGGCCATATCCACCGCCTCTACAAGGCTTAACATCTCAGCAGCCAAAGTGCTTTTTACCACTCTCCTTATTTTCTTTGTTTCCCACACAAGCGGGCAACATTTACCATTGATCCCCAAAAGGAAAATTATAAAACCGCCTGCGCTTGAAACCCCATCACATAAATTTGTGTAGGACGTATCACTATAAACTATGAGTTTCAAATGCCTAAGGTCACCTAAAACCGGGAACTTCAAAACACACTCCTGCATTTTTAGTTTGGCCAACGCTTTATTTGCTCTTATTATGTCTTCCACTTTTGGATCATTCATTTTTGTACTCAACTCTAAGACATCAAAACTCACGTCCGGTCTAGTCTGTCTACCTAACCAGTTCAGTTGTCCAATTAAACTTCACAGTTGCTCTTTTTCTATCTTTGAAACCATTGCGTCTTTTTGTGAAACTCGGCCACGACTAATTGCTATTGGGCTGATGCTTTCCAAATAAGATTGCTGACGTAAAGTTGCCCCTAACTTAGTCTGTCCAATTTCCAGTCCAATATATTTAAATGCACCGGAAGCCTGACTTTCAACCCTGAATTCTTTCCTCAAACCAGAGATTACAATAGCTTCAAAATCACTAGTCCCACCCCACAAAAAATCATTGACATGCATCATATAAATGCCAGAAAGATTTCAGTGCCAGTAAAACATTGCAGGATCTGCTTTCAACTGGCAACAGCCTAACTTTAACAAAACTGTCCTTACCGAAAAATACCAGACTCTAGATGCATCATTTAATCCATATACACATGTGTTGAACTTCCAGAGTACCCCTTCTGTGTTAGCTGCTTCTTTAGGAGGACGGAGAAAAATGTCTCTCTGGAGCTGATGTCCCTTCAAAAAGGCAGCTTTTATATCTATAGATTTGCATTCCCATGCCTTTGTGGCTAAAAGAGCCAAGAAGATTTTTAAAATAACCTTTTCTGCTGTAGGTGAATCTACCCTTAAATCCTGATCTTCTAAGTTTTCTTCAAATCCCCTTGCCACAAGCCTGGCCTTTGCCTTATAAGTTCCATCTGGAAGAACCTTTTCTGTGCAAATCCATCTGTGAGATAGAGCTCTTTGTCCCCTATCCGGTACTTCCGTGTATACCCAAAATTCACTCCAACTATGCAATTCTTGTTGTTTAGCTTCTTTGATAACTTTTTCATCTAATTTATTTGAAGCCACCAAAATCTCACATGCATGTGGGCTTCTACTCCTATTAGTATTCGTAGTCTTACTCATGTTCCGAGATCTTGATAAACTACGTCCCCTCTCCCGCCAGGTATCTCGTTCTGTACTGCTACTGCTTGATCTTTCCCTTCTGCTGTGGGATGTCCTTTCAATAGTTCTCGACCTTTTCCTGCGGACCTGTTCATTATCCGATGTACTGTCTGAACTGGCACTGCATTTCTGTGCCTTCCAATTTTGAACTTCGTTTTCCCAATCCATTGTCTTGACTCCTTCCCCTGAATGCTGTACATTCAACCAATGTTTATACTTTCCAGTGACCTTCCCTGCTCTACTAATAACAGTTGCATCCTTCCATTGACTCGACCCTTCAGGCAAGTATGGCACTTTTGTACCAACTTTTGGCAGTTGCCCTTTCGGAAAAATGGCCTGTTCTAATTCATCAGAAGTGTTGTGTTCCTCCACAGAAACCCTGTCTATATCAGTGAATTGGTCCTCATAGTTCTGTAACACATGCGTACCAGATGACTCTGGTTCCTCGTCATGTCTGTCTGCTCTGTCTAAATTTGAAAATTTGTAATCTGTACCCATTATCCTTGATGAATGTACCCTAACAGTTTGATTACCATGTTGCAAAATAATTGATTTGCCATCTATGCCTATGATCTTCCCTGGCCTTTCTATTCATTAGAATTGCCTCTCTTATAGTATACCATGCCTCCTTGCTGAAAAACGGCATCTGATGGCCGTACGTTATGTCTTAAAGCTCTGCGAATTCTTTCAGAGACTTCTGCTTCCAAAAAAGCTTTTCTACTGCTATGTAATGCATTTAAATGTTCAGCAAAACCAGAGCCAATTGTAGTCCCCTCCCAAGCTGGAGGCTGGTCATCCAAAATGGACAGAATTTTAGGATTTCTACCAAACACTAATTGATAAGGACTATAGCCCCCAACCATCTGCAATGAATTTGTTGCATGTACTGCCCATGCTAAAACTGAATTTAGCCTGCAATTTGGTCTATCTGCCAAAATTTTCCGAAGCATGTCATCGATGAGAGCATGATTTCTTTCACAGACACCATTACTAAATGGGCTTTCTGCAGCCGTATTCATAACTCTGATATTCATGTTTTCACACATATCCCTAAACTCATCATTAGCAAATTCTCCCCCATTGTCCGTCAGGAATTTTGCCGGTGGTCCCTTTCCTGTCCCTATCCATTTTTCCATGATTTGATCCAGAATTACTCTCTTTTCTTTACTTCGTACAATCGTTCATTGACTAAATCTGGTTGCTAAATCTACAAAATGCAAAATAAATATATTATTTGCTTTATCCCAGATCTTAAGGTCCATGGCCACAATGCCGTTAAAATCCCTGGCTAAGTTAGGGTTACTATCGGTCATGCTGATGTGCTTCTGTACTTCCTACAAACTTCACAGCGGTCACTAACCTGTTCTATCAGTTTAGATTAGTCGTCATCCCTTACCCCTGCATCCTTTAATAAATTTTTCAGCCTCCGAGGAGACGGATGTGCAAATTGCCTGAGCAGTTTTAATACCACAAGCTTTTTATCAGCTAAAGTCCCATTTTCAACTGCCATTAACACATCCTTAACCTCTCTACTTGAAATATTATTTGTCAGTAATGGAATACAATAGTGTCCCAACTGTGTAAATTGTAAGTCCACCGTCTTTCCAAAAACTTATCCTGTTCCATATCCAGTTTCATGTGTGCTCTCTTCATCGACGGTCTGCTCAGAAGCAAAGGTATCTCACTTGATACAACATCCGTGCTAATGAAATGATTCATTCCGGCAATATTGCAAGGGATCACCACTCTTTTCAGCGACTTCAGAGTATTATCATCCCCAAACCTGAAACTTGGGGAACTTTCAAATTCCTTAACCTTGTTATGATTTTCAGCATTCAAAGAGTCCAGGTAACATTTTAACCAGTCAATTCCACACACAGTGGATGTGCAGCCACTGTCCAATACAGCACAGTTGAAGGATTCTGCAACCAACACCCTCATTACTGGCTTAAAACTGCTTGTCAATAGGACAATGCCTTCTTTCTGTTCACTATCTTTTTCCTCTTCTGACTCTTCCGTGTCATGTGTCGCTTCAAACACTCTATAATAACATTTTGGACAGTTGAAAGCATAATGGTATTGAGAGTCACATCGAAAACTTCGATTTATCATGCCCCATGCATTTCTGGGGTTCATCTTCCTATTGTAGGTTCTAACTGGGTTTCTGTCTTCATAATTTCCTTGTCTCGGTCTCCTTCTATAGTCTTGAGCCCTGTTCGTAACCATACGATTTTGCCATCCTGTTAGTAGTGTATCTTCCATATTCTGCCTTATTGCAGGCTGACCTATTTGGGTCATCAGAGCCATCGGAATCGAATGTTTCCCCAGAAACTTTTGTAAAGCTTTTGTCATCTGTTCGAATAAGGTATCCTTATCAGTAAACTGAACTCCTGTCAAAACCAGGAGCCTATCCATGTTGCTCACTCTAGCACAGTCAAGTAATTTAAAGGCCAACACAGACTGTGGAAATTCCAGGTTGAGTTTCTTTGGATTGGATTGGATTTGTTTATTGTCACGTGTACCGAGGTACAGTGAAAAGTATTTTTCTGCGAGCAGCTCAACAGATCATTAAGTACATGAGAAGAAAAGGGAATAAAAGAAAATACATAATAGGGCAACACAACATATACAATGTAACTACATAAGCACTGGCATCAGGTGATGCCTTTTATATAGTCTACCAAATTCCATTATATAATCTTCCATGGAAGATATCCTCCATTTTCCGGAGCTTATCAAAATCCGACCATGCTTCTTACGCACTTAACAAGTCAGCTTTCTTATAAATCTTATCCATATAATGTAATAAAGTCTCCAGACCTTCTTCTGAGTCTAACTCATCCAATTCCAGCTCAGAAAGCACTTTGTTTCAGATTTTACTGCCATATGGTGGAGAAAAAGCCAATGCCATACCTTGTTTTCTCTTTCCCAAAGCAGTTACCTTAGTCCACATAACTACTGCACTTCTCCATTGGTCGTACAATTCCCTTTCAGAAAATAAGGGAGGATAGTCATATCCAGCCATCTTGATCCTCGGTTCAGCCATATATCCCCTTTTTTTTCTTTTCTCACTCACTCCTTGGTTTGATCTGGAAATGTTGTATCTTTCAACCCTTCACATTTACACAGCAACCATCCTCTGCTACCAATTGTTAGACGTTTTAGCTGCTGTGATATGAAGAGTCTAAAGTTCCTTTCCTTTTTCACAAGCACACATTTATTTCATTCCAACAGCCTTTGCACAAAACTCTAACTATACATCACCTGACAGAGGCCACCTGAAGCCCCTTTACATATCAGTGTCAATTAATGGATACTTAACATAAATGAGACAACTAATTGCAATGTCTCTTAACCCATTACTTAACAGCTTGAGCCAGTCTGCATACTCAGCAGCATGATTGGAAATGCACAAAGTGTAATTGTAGCATAGGTTCTTAGATTTCGACCTAATTATATCGACTAAAATAAGACAAAATGTAATTTTAAAAATATAGCACTTTATCACAAGGTAATTCTGTTTTTAACGTGGGGCTGGTTTTGGTGTTAAAATAACCATTATCACTCTGTTTGAGCCTATAAGACTCTTCACTACCAGCTTCAAAGGGGTTTACTGCTGTATGGCCAGAGGACCCGTCTGCTTCAGGGTGAGTGCGGGCCAATTGCAGTATGCAAATCGTGATCGCATGACATATATATGAATACTCAAGATTATATTTCCATCTACTGGAGTGTCCAAATTAGGGGACAACACATACAAAATAGAAGCAGATTTACAGGGGTGAAGTTAGGAAACAAGTTGTGGAGGTTTGGAACTCTATTCGGCAAATAGGAATTGATGCTGAGTTAGTTGTTAATTTTAATTCTGTGATTGAGGGGATTTTGTTCACGGAAGTAATGAAGACATATAGGGCAAAGGTGGGGGGTGGAATTGTCAGATCCGCCAGCCGCATTTTTCTGCACGGCACACCCTTCTCCACAGCGGGATCCTCCATTCTGGCAGCCGGCCAACGGGATTTCCCATTGTGGTCATTCTACGCCATTGGGAAGCCCGCGGGCATGGGTGCGCTGTCAACGGAGCAGAGGATCCCCCGTTGGAGAATCCCGCTGGGGGTATTGTGTAATGTGCATATACCTTTAAGAATGCACATCTTAAATTGCTGTCCATCACTATCCTCCATGAGACAGGATGTGTTGTATGATCCTATGACTCTGAATGAAGCAGCATATCATACTGGTCAGACATGTCTATTTAACTTCCCATTTCCATTATGTGTACATATTGTTATCTTCAAAGAAAGAACCTTTTAACCAATCCTTATTGCATGATTGGCACAGTTGTGATAAACAGAAGAACGCAACAGGAAATTTGGATCTAGGGCACTGATTGCTCATGATATCACTGAATAATGAAATAGGAGGAAAATGGATCACTCTTGTTGCTATGCATTATAGGAAGACAATTGGGTGTACATACTACCAAGTTTTAGAGACAAAACTTACTGAGGACTGCTGCTGCTCAGTCCTCTCCCTTCTCCTCACCCGAAAATTCATTCTCCTCTTTGTTCCCGCCTGCCCCTCCTGCCCCAGGCGTTACCTAGCTGTCAGCTGCACAGCCTCTGGTAAACCCAGTATCATGTGCCCTGAATCTGTCAAGCTTCATCAGGATGCTCAATTGTAAGCTGCAGCTCACTGAAGCCTGGCCCTAGAAATGAGTGTTCCATCGCTCCTTCATCCCTCCTGAACATCCAAAAAGTGCTTCACGGACAATTGCGTTGAAATGTCTTGATTCTTATGTAAGCTCTTTACCGTTCAAATTGCCAGTAGGTTTAAACATCATCTGACCCTGTTTGTGTTGGCCTCATTTCGCCTTTTCTTCTGTGGGAATGAACACCATCTCTGTCATTTTCTTTTCTTCTTTTTTTTTACCCTTCTGTTTTAGTCATTAGTCTCTGCCTGTTAATGATCTCCAAAAACCCTGAAACCACAATTGCTGCACATGCTTTGCCATAAAGGTCGAGTAATTTTTTCCAGATTAATATTCAATGTCCTGTTCGGTCACAGCAATTCCCACTTGCACAGTTTGATGCTCCAAGGATTATTGAAGATAAAAAGATTATTGAAGGAAGACAATTAAACAGTACATTTTTATGAGTATATTTCATACTTGCAAGAGCCAGTCATAAGGATAAAGAGTTTTTAAAATAAATTCTTTGGATTGATTCACAGCGACGTGTATTTGCGATTCCATGCTTTCCATTTGTGGGTTTCCCTACGAGTTGAGATAAACATTTGTTTTCATTAGGAGCCAGTGGTAGCCGAAAGGGCTTTTTTTTTACAACAAAGATGGAACTAAATTTTATGATGTTGATGCAATGTCTGCTTTTCTTGGCTGTGCAAGAAAGTGAATTGGTTGACTTTTCTTACACTTCTTGAAAGCAAAGAGCACTGTCTGAGCACAGGACATGCATCACAAGAGTTCATTAACCAGGCTTGATAGGGTCGAGACTCTTCAATCACTCTGAATGAAAGTAGATGTTTAATTACTTATACAATCATAGAATCATAGAACTGAGGGTTCAGAAGGAGGCCATTCGGCCCATTAAGTCTGCACCAGCCCTTGGAAAGAGCACCCTACTTAAGCCCATGCCTCCACCCTATCCCCGTAACTCAGTAAGACACTAAGGGGCAATGTTTGGACACTAAGGAGCAATTTAGCATGGCCAATCCATCTAACCTGCACATCTTTGGACTCTGGACGGAAACCGGAGCACCCGGAGGAAAACCACGCTCACATGGGGAGAGAATGCAAACTCCACAAGCACAGTCACCCATGCCAGAATTGAACCAGGGTCCCTGGAGCTGTGAGGCAGCAGTGGTAATCACGGTGCCACCGTGCCGCACTATCTAATTCTGCACTATCTAATTCTGCGCGACACAGTCCAGTGAATCGCCCGAGACACCCAAAATGGCGATTCTCCGCCACCCCCACTATTCTCAGGCCCGGATGGGCCAAGCGGCCTGCACAAAATGACGGCTTCCCACCGGCGCCATACACACCTGGTCACCGCCGGCGGGAACAGCGCGGGAACACTGCGGGGGGGGGCGGCCTGTGGCGGGGGGCGAGGGGGGTTCTTTCACCGGGGTAGGACTCAAAAGGGGTCTGGCCCGCGATCGGCCCCCACCAATCGGCGGGCCGGCCTCTCTGAAGGAGGACCTCCTTTCCTCCGCGCCCTGTAAGATCCATCCGACATCTTCTTGCGGGGCAGCCTCGGGGAGGACGGCAATCACGCAGGCGCGGGTTGGCGCCGGCTGGCGCCGGCCAACCCGCGCATGCGCGAGTGATGCCAGTTAGGCGGCGTATGGCGCGGCATCGCTTTTATGCAGCGCCAATGCCCGGCACGCGTTGACGATGCTGCTTTAGCAACACGCCCCCCGAGTTTCTCGCGGCCCCGATCCTAGCCCATTTTCGGGCCCTGAATCGGTCGAGATCGGGGCCGTTTCGCGCCATCGTGAACCTCGAACTTAGTCGTGGGAGCGGAGAATCGCACCCCATTTACTGGGAAATTTTTCAGCTCAAATGTGATCACGGATGAGCATCCATAATAAATGGGACACATGAGGAGAGCCATGTTGAGTGATAGCTTTATTATTTGTATTCAATTGTAGTTGCAGTCATCGCTTCAATCACAGTATTTCCATCCTATTGCTTTTAAAAACCATGGTCATGATTCCGAGATTATCCAAATAACCAATAATGGTGAACACTTTTTCCATTGAAGGAGAAATAATTTTAATCTCAATATCCTAACCCGGCATTTGAAACAGTGCAGAAGGAGGCCATTCGGCCCATCCAGGCTGCACCGACCCACTTAAGCCCTCACTTCCACTCTATCCCCATAATCCAAAAACCCCTCCTAACCTTTTTGGACACCAAGGGCAATTTAGCACCTAATCTGCACGTCTTTGGACTGTGGGAGGAAACCGGAGCACCCGGAGGAAACCCACGCAGACACGGGGAGAAAGCACAGACCCAACACAGACAGTGACCCAGTGGGAAATCGAACCTGGGACCCTGGCGCTATGAAGCCACAGTGCTATCCACTTGTGCTTCCGTGCTGCCCGGCATGTTACTCTGTCAATCGAGGCATTGAATTCAAATAAGTCAAATCTTCTGCTTTGCAAAACCTGTGATGTATGATGCAAGCTTTGTGCTGTACCTCCTAGAGATGATCCAACACTTCCACAGAACCATAGAATACCTACAGTACAGCAGGAGGCCATTTGGCCCCTCATGTCTGCACCGACCCTCCAAAAGAGAACCCCACCCAGGCCCAATCCCCCAGCCTATCCCTGTAATCCCATCTAGGGGCAATTTAGCATGGGCAATTCTCCTAACCTGCACATCTTTGGACTGTGGGAGGAAACAGAAGCACCCGGAGGAAACTCATGCAGACACGGGGAGAAACTGCAAACTCCACACAGACAGTCATCCAAAAGACGAATCAAACGTGGGTCCCTGGTGCTGTGAGGCAGCAATGCTAACCACTGTGCCGCCCTGACTCATATGATCGATTTTTGAAGGGAGGGAGCAAACCCCTGTCTATGAATTAGGCCTGATGGGACAAGAATAAAGGGACCTTAGGTGTGATGACTCTAAATCAATAGGGGAGCACGGTAGCACAAGTGGATAGGACAGTAGCTTCACAGCGTCAGGGTCCCAGGTTCGATTTCCCGCTGGGTCACTGTCTGTGCGGCGTTTGCACGTTCTCCCCGTGTCTGCGTGGGTTTCCTCTGGGTGCTCCAGTTTCCTCCCACAGTCCAAAGACATGCAGGTTAGGTGGATTAGCCATTCTAAATTGCCCTTCGTAACCAAAAAGGTTAGGAGGAGTTATTGGGTTACGGGGACAGGGTGGAAGGGAGGGCTTAAGTGGGTCGGTGCAGTCTCGATGGGCCGAATGGCCTCCTTCTGCACTGTATGGTCTGTGTTCTAAAGTGCCTAATTAATGTTTCGAAGCCTCAGCGTTCTCGATTTGATTCGCATCACAAAATTAATCATGGCGACAGGGGAGAATAATTTTTCCATTTCACAGAGAGTAAACTTTAAGAAATGGCAGATCATCAGGTCTAAGCGATCTTAAAAGTGTTGCAATATCATGCATACGGGTGGCCTGGTATCTTGGTAGCCTTCCAGTGACACCAATTAAGATGTGCAACTCTTCCAGTTACCATTCCAAAAAGAATTCAGTTCAAAGCAAAAGTGACAAATGGAATGGAATTGATTTCAGATTAACAGAGTTCACATGTGGGTTCATGAAGTTAATATCAGATACCTCTTATGTTGTGATAAATTCCAGTTGAAGGAGGACAAATGTTATCTCTTTTTTTCAGAGCTCTAGGTCTGTTAGAATTCACCAGGACCCAATCTTAAAGCTCCAGGTTTTTTTTTAAATTTCTGAGTTTTATAACCAACACTTCTTTTGCTGGCATCAGTTATGTGGTTGCAAGGCACTGAGAATATTGATCTCCCCTTAAATTACTCGAAAGGATTAGTTACGAGTAAACGCTGAAGAGCTGATAATTCCACGTTACATGATCAGTTTCTGCGTTACTCCATGCCCAGCAGCACTGGAGATGTGTACATGTATGAAAGTGAGGAGGGTCAGAGAGCTATCTCAGTTCAAACTTTTCTCTCTTTCCTGATGGACCAGTTTCCAAGTGTAAGTTATTTTTTAATGGATCCATCAGCTCTTTTTCACTGACTAAAAATGAGAATAAAGGGGGCCAGTGTGAAATCCAAGTCAGAAGAGAATACCCACGAGAGATGGTCTAACATTTTCTTGCACAATGCAACCCACAGTCCAATTTCTGACCTAACTCTGGAGTTTTACTTCTGGGTTTTATTCTAGGCTTGTGTCAATGTACAAGCACAGGAAATTCAAACAGGTATAAACAGTGATACATAACTAAAGTTGAGCTGGAATCCGTCTTTTGCAAATTAAGTTCTTCATTTTCTGATGCATCTGACCCAATGACTTACTTTTCAAATGATGTGCAAGATCCATCCCTTTAACCACCAAAACTTCAAATTAACCACTCCTATTGCAATGGAACAGCCTTTTATTTTTACATGCTATCACCTCACTGTCATACTTTTACCTCACCTTGGGTTACCATACACAATCTGCAATTTAGAGAGGAATTTTGATTTTAGTTTTTGTAAAAGAGAATCAGAGCACACAATCTCAGACTGAAGGGACAATCTTTTAAAATAGAGATGAAAAGGAATTTCTTCAGCCAGAGGGTGGTGAATCTGTGGAACCCTTTGCCGCAGAAGGCAGTGGAGGCCAAATCACTGAGTGTCTTTAAGATAGAGACAGATAGGTTCTTGATTAATGAGGTGATCAGAGGTTATGGGGAGAAGGCAGGAGAATGAGGATGAGAAAAATATCAGCCATGATTGAATGGCGGAGCAGATTCGAGTGACCTAATTCTGCTTCTATGTTTTATGGTCTTAGGGTCTTTTCTCTGTTCCGACTAGGCCTAGTTCCTTAAATTTGAAATGCTCTTGGTACATTTCAGTATTCAGATATTATTGAAAAGTAATACCTCCTTTGATGAGAAATTGGTGCAATCACACAGATTCTTGGGACCAAGAACAATCTGTTCCACCTTAGTGTTGCTTTGAAAAAAATCACAAGCTACATCTACTTCTATCTGGTCCTATAGACAGAGGCAAGTTATTGTGCTGACATTATTGGGGTTAGATTGAACATGTAGATCTTCATTTTGGGAGGTTCCTTTTTTTCCATCCCTCATTTCTTTCTCATTTCATGCCTGCAACCTGTTTGAAATTGAGGGGAAAAGTATTGTAAGCGGCCTCCTTTAAGGTCTCTGCCCTGTAACCAGCTGCTGCGAGGCTTGTGAGAGGGGTGCACAATGACTTTCCAAAACAAATGTGTCTTTCCATACAGGAAAGTAGCCACCATCTGCTTGATTCTGGTCCTGAAATCTTAATCACAATTAAGATCCTAGCATGTGGCAATTGCGCAATCAGGCCATGATCCAAGCACTCCACGACAGAGTGCATTATGACGGTTATTATTGCTTCTTGAGCTTTCTCGCTCTTGGGAAGCCGTCCTTCCATGCAGTTATTCATTGGCTGTGCTGTTTCTTTATAATGACTGGGGACATATGAACCCAGGCAAGTGAATGCCCATTGGTTCATCCAGCCTTGTGACTCACAATACAATCACAGCCCAAAGGACACATGACCTCCTAGGCTAACCCTGGAGCCATGTCCAGGCCAATTAGAGAGGGCGGGGGGGGGGGGGGGGGTGGATCTATAAATGTCCCTTCAAAACCACAAGAGAATCAGATTTTATTTTTAATTATGTGGCATTCTGTGATTTCCAATAATGTTTGGGGATTGCATTTCTTCACTCTATCCATTTTTCTCACAAAGTCAGTAAATCGAGGCTTTGTTCGTCAGTATTGATTTCTCATTTGGCACACATTTAGATTTGCAAACAGGTTTTATCACCGAGTACTGCAAACATAACGTGCTCTCTTTTTGATCGTCTCATTCTTCGTGAAGTGGCCCAATCTACTTAACAAATGGTCTCTTGCGCTCTGCGCAGGTCCAACAGAGTTACGGATAAATGCTTTGATTGTTGGGATAAAACAATGACTCACTTTTTGATACACCATCTGTTCAAAGCTTCAATCAGTGTGTGTGGTCTGTGTTATAAATCATTGCATACTGTAACCACATAGCTAATGTATTCAGAAAAGGTTAAGCCCATCTTTAAGGATATTTTCCTCATATTCCTGCCAATGTAAAGTCACTTTGTAAACAGGAGGATTCGTAAAACTTGCATAACTCATCCTGGTTTTGGATTCAGAGCGCTCACTCCAAATTATTGAGTTGCAATTTTTGCATCTGAAGGTCACCATCTTACGTTTAATAACATTAAGAAAATGATTGTGAACAAAAGATTAGCGACACCGTCCACAGTCAGAAAAGGGACTCCTTTGTTGAGAGGTGAAAGAACAACATTGTTAATTTGATTTATTCCTTTCAATCCAACGTAAGGACTGTTTAATGCATTTTTTACAGTAGGAACTTAATAGCTGTAATGTGCTTTTCCACAGCCTCACAGCTTCCTCCTGCAGGTGGAGGTTCTGTGGCTCCGTAAATATGTTACTGAAAGTGTATCTTTCAAGTTGGTCCAAAAATAAGAATTGTATATTTTGATATTAGGCCTCCTAAGATGTGTCTGCTCTTTTGGGGGTCTTTTTTTTTTAAAGTAGAAAGTACTTGTGAAAGCCAGAAGATTGGTTTTAAAAATTTGGATCTACAGTTTTATTTGTTAGGCAGCCAGGAAGAGCAGATTGCCGTAACCAACTGTGGAAAAGGTTACCAAGTTTTAAATCATTCCCAGGAAATCTCATGCATACCAAAATACCTCGCACTCTGCACATCATATGCTAATATGGCAGCCAGCTGTCAGATCTTAGTGTTCTACGCATCATTTTATTGTGTGGTCATCTTTGTTTCGTAGTGTGTAGTTATACCCACAATTGATTAAAGCTGCAATCTGAGAACTATGGATTTGTTCTTTAACCCCCTGAACTTTGCAAGAACATTTCTGCACCAAAATTAAGCATTCTAATTTGCACAGATATCCACTCAGGGAATGTTTGGTAGTTAAGTCCGCCCAATGAATCTGCCCTATTGATGGGA
This sequence comes from Scyliorhinus torazame, assembly GCF_047496885.1. Taxonomy (NCBI): domain Eukaryota; kingdom Metazoa; phylum Chordata; class Chondrichthyes; order Carcharhiniformes; family Scyliorhinidae; genus Scyliorhinus; species Scyliorhinus torazame. The sequence continues at coordinate 66,500,979 of NC_092728.1, forward strand.
CAGCCACACAGCACAAACTTTACATGAGAGGAAAATGATGACTAAATTAGAAGCAGAAAAGGTTCTTTTAGACCCCATAAATGGAAGGAAAGAGGTACCTTGAATGCCAGATTTGTCTCATAGGTAGCATACACTTCTCAGAGAATGAGATGAGAATTAAACCAGCAATCTATCTGCCCTTGTAGGATCATATAAAAGATTCCGCAGCACTGTTCCAAGAAGAGCAAGGAAGTTCTCCTGGTGCCCTGGGGCTAACATTTATCTCTTACTTGCTCCGCTACCACCATGTTCTCATCCAGGTGCTAACTCTTTCCTCAGTGCAAAATAGTAGAAAATCATCCCAGAATGTTAGCTGTGGTATCACCCTCATCGTGTTATCTCTGCCAGATCTAGACCTCAGTAAATCATTTTGGGATTTACTGCTCTCATTCATGCTTTCATTACCTCTGAATTCGACTATACCGAACCACTCCCTGGTCTCTCCTCTATAAACTTGAAGTCATCCATATCTCTGCTGCCCATATCTTAACTCGCACCAGCTGTAATGTGCATTTTCTCTGGCACACATGACCGGCTCCCAGTCAAACAATGTCTTGATTTTAAAATTATCATCCTTGTTTTTAAATTCTCCATGACCTCACCTCTCCGTATCTCTGTAATCTCCACCAGCTCTGTAACTTGCACACATTGAATCCTGGGCTCTCTGCATCCCTGATTTTAATCACTGCTGGTTGTGTCTTCCATTGCCTCGGCCCCAAACTCTGGAAAACCCTCCTTGCATCTCCCTGCCTCTCGACTTCGCTTTCCTCCTGAAAGCCATCCTTTAAAAACATCCTTCTTCTCCAAGCTTTGAATCATCGAACCTAATATCTCCGAATGTGCTTCAGTGTTATATTGTATTTCTTCTATTAGAAAGGCAATATAAATATATAAGTTGTTGGTGTTGTTTTGCTTTTGTTTAGTTAAGAAAATATATTGCCAAGAAAAGCATGAACAATTTTTGACTTATCTTTGATGTCATAAAGAATCAGAGTGGTAAACATTAAGAAAGAGAAAATTGCTCTCATAGCATTGCTTCAATGCATATTTACCTTGATACCCCAGTAACAGGCAATGCTGTAGACCACTACGTAGCATTCTTTAATGATATCAATGACTGACATAGGGCACAGGCTGTGCCACCCTGGGGAATAAGGCAATTCTCCATGTGTTATGTCTCTAAGTTTGCCGCAAAGAGAAAAGGTATGGAGTTGCCCACACACTGGATTCTTACAAACATGATGGAAGGTTTTATTAGCAATGTGGCTCATACAATCTAAGATGGAGAACTGCAAATCCTGTGCAAAACACTTTGCTGATGTCACTACAAATCATGTGATGCTTCACCAACAAGGATGTATTCTCTGATACAGAACACCTCTCTCCTTTTATTCTTCAGTACAATGACAACAACATAACACTTATTCAACAGACCACATATGCATTATCTCTATTGTTACGCAGGCCAGACCAGATCCCAGCTAGGATACTGGACCAGAACCACACCATCTTCTGTATTCTTAAGATTGTGCTGAAAGACCGATTCGCTCCAGGAATGATTGCATGAAAAATAGGTTTGGTTATTTTTACAAACAAAACATTATTATAACAAAACAAAAACAATATTTAAACTTTTAAACTTCAAACCTAACAAGAACTGCTTACATGTATCTCCTAACCCTAGCACAGGACTTCCCATTAGACAGGACGTAAAATGAATATACAGCTCCTGGCTCCATTTACACAGGTAGACAAAGATTATACTTGCATTATGGAATAGATTCTGGCTGGTAGTGACGGTTTTTCAGACTTTGTCCAAAAACCTGTCTCTGTGGCAGCTTTTATGGCCTCTCCCGATTGTTGTCCAAATCCTTCTGTCCCCCACCTGTTCAATCAGGTCTTTTATCTCTCTCAAAGATGGTTCTGTCTAGATGTGTCCAGACTTGGATTCATCATTGCAATCTAGACTTTTGATTACCCACTCCAGTGTACACAAAATTACAGGGCCATGCTATGAATATACAACTAACCTCCAATTTACAGACAAAAGAGGCTTTGAGACTCCATAATGGGCTAATGCTGGTCAGGCAAGAGTAACCCGGAGGACAGTAGCTCTTGCGTGAATCACCCTGGCTGAACAGGGGTATCCTGTTTATTCCCATTAAGAGTTTCTGTTTGAATGGGACAGTGTAACTCAGGCCAGGTGTGGGCGTATACATCTGACTCAGTGCTAGGAGTTTTACCCTCAGGCTATTAACCCTTACATTTCCCACTACCTCTTCAATTCAATTTCCTAGCATCGCCCAGTCGTCACACTATGCATATATATATGCAACTCAGTAAGACAGTCTCTCAGGTGGGCATCAATTCCAATTGGATTGAATTTGATGTTCTGGAACCTGGCTACTCAAGACCATGAAAGTGTCCTCTTTTCCTCCAATCGCTGAAACTCACTGGGAAGTTACTCTAGTGTCTGTCTCTATGGGTACTGGAAATTCCTCAGAAACAGAATCTGAACTTGCCTCTGCATCTGGCCTCTGTTCCGAAGTATCGCATCCTCGATTTTTCCAAGTGATGTACTTCTTGAGAAGTTTCAGTGATTTCACTTTGTAGCTGATCAGTATGACATTGACAACTTCATCTTCCACCTGTATGGTGCATGATATTGGACGCATCTTTGCTAGGATCACAGCAGGTTCCCATTTCTCCTTGGTGGTGTATCTCCTGGCTAGCATTCATTCCCCTTGATTGAATATTTGTTTTTTTTCGAGTTTTGCCCCAACCTAGCAATCAGTAATTGTTGCCGTCATTTGACAATCTCTGAAGTATCAGGTGAAATCAACCTTGTAGCCCAGACTCTACCCACTTCAATGGCAAGCAAGATTTCGAATGGCAGTTCTTCTTCCTCATGGTTCTACTTTGTTTTAAAACATTCACCATCAGCAGCTGGCTTTACCCGACGTGTGTGAGTGTGAGAGAGTCCGGTCCCGAGAATATTTCTGTGCTCCTGACGGCAACTCCACTGAGTTTGTCGATGATTTCCTTCTTTCAGCAACTTGTTATCAGGGGCGGAATTCTCCCGAAACGGCGCGATGTCCGCCGACTGGCGCCCAAAGCGGCGCCAATCAGACGGGCATCGCGCCGCCCCAAAGGTGCGGAATGCTCCGCATCTTTGGGGGCCGAGCCCCAACATTGAGGGGCTAGGCCGACACCAGAGGAATTTCCGTCCCGCCAGCTGGCGGAAACGGCCTTTGTTGCCCCGCCAGCTGGCGTGGAAATGACATCCCCAGGCGGCGCATGCGCGGGAGCGGCAGCGGCCACTGACAGTTTCCCACGCATGCGCAGTGGAGATAGTCTCTTCCGCCTCCGCCATGGTGGAGGCCGTGGCGGAGGCGGAAGGGAAAGAGTGCCCCCACGGCACAGGCCCGCCCGCGGATCGGTGGGCCCCGATCGCGGGCCAGGCCACCGTGGGGGCATCCCCCGAGGCCAGATCGCCCCGCGCCCCCCCCAGGACCCTGGAGCCCGCCCACGCCGCCTTGTCCCACCGTTCAAAAGGTGGTTTAATCCACGACGGCGGGACAGGCAATTTATCGGCGGGACTTCGGCCCATCCGGGCCGGAGAATCGAGCGGGAGGGCCCGCCAACCGGCGCGGCCTGATTCCCGCCCCCGCCGAATATCCGGTACCAGAGACTTCGGCAACCGGCGGGGGCGGGATTCACGGCAGCCACCGGCGTTTCTCCAACCCGGCGGGGGGTCGGAGAATGACGCCCCTTGTCTCAATCCTCGTGGCCAGATTTCTCTTTTGTTCTATCTCTGAGCTTGCTGGAAGGAGAAAAGGTATGGATGATCAGCCGTGATCCTATTGAATTGCGGAGCAGGTTCGAGGGGCTGAATGGCCTACTCCTGTTCCTATTTCTTCTCGTCTTATGGTGTCCACCTTCTGGATTCTTACAAACATGATGAGAGGTTTTATTAGAGATGTTGCACCTATAATCTAAGATGGAGAACTGCAAGTCCGTGCAAAACACTCTGCTGACGTCATTACAGATCACATGATGCTTCACCACAGGGATGTATTTTGAGATACATAACACCGTGGTGCAACTAAAAGCAGGTATACAAGAAAGGATTTTGCCCCCTGTCTGTTGTAGGTGCAAAAGGGTATCCTGAAATGACAGCTTTTTGCTTATCACAACACCCCCACCCCCCACATCTGAACATGTCTGAAATCCATTTGTCGGCTCTCCATAGCCGGATCATGGAATCGGATTTTATTCAATGACAATAATGGTGCATTATGGCTTTGGGTTTCCAGGTAGATACCCTGGTGCCTGGACTTGGAAGAGATCTTAGATGTCCCTTGACATCTGTTATTAGATTTACAAACACTTCTGCATGGTGTGTGAACTAGGAAAGAATATAAAAGAGAATTTAAAGTTAAATAATATATTAAAATGTCATTTCACCTGCACAGAGATTTAGTTTGGTGGAAAAAGATAGGGCTGGATTTCCACCGAGCAGGGATGACTAAGGAGCACTTTAAAAATGGTGGGCGGGTCCCGATTCCAGGATTCCCAACCCCATTCCTGAGCTGTCTGATTTTCAGAAGAGCCTTTAAAGGGTGCATGCTGCTCTGGTTCAAATGCCCCCACCTTGGACACCTGACTGGCCAGCTCCATTGTAGAGATTGGCTCCTCCTACTCCCTCACAACTTTAATGGAGTTGGGCCAAGTTTTTAAAGAGCTGTGAGTTACAACCTCTCCACATAGTCATGAACCCTAGTCTGCATGAGGGGAGCTTTTAAAAAGTAAATTCAAAATGTCCTCCTCATGCTCCTATTCTAAGGTAAGGCACCACCACCTCCCCACCCCACTACCCAACCCTCATGGCCCCTCATGCCCCCTATAGCAAGTTATGCCTCATTATGTATGCTCGGCTGAGAGCCCATAAATCAATTACCCTTGTTGATACACCTGAACCCCAGAGAAAACATTGCTTGATTGGCAGCTCAGGCACTCTGAGCTCTCTTGGTCAATTTCACAATGTTTATTTACACATTCTTAAGTGGCTTCAAGGGCTTGCAGTTTCTGTGATCAATTAAAGGGTTTGGGTAATTGACACTTTCTCACCCTGTAGACATTTACTTTAACAATGCGGGAAGTAAATTAATGAATGACTTTGTTTTATAGCATCTGGTCTTACATATGTTATGGTCACTATGGGTTCTTTGGTTCTGTGCAGTGTATAATGAGTCAGTGACCATGGAAGTGCCGTAACTTGGTTTTTAGTGAATAAGGGATGATGGGGGTTGTGTGGCGGGGAATAGTTTAACATCATTTGCTTCCCTTACCTCAGAAGTGGAACAAAGGATCGCGTGACTGTCCTATGAAGAGAAATTGGGAAAACTGGGCCTTAATTTTCCAGAGGTTCGAAGAATGAGGGGCGATCTCATCGAAACACACAAAATACTTAAAGGAATAGACAAGGTAGACATAGGTAAAGGACGGGATTCTCCATTTCTGTGACTAAGTGCTGACACCAATGCAGAATCCATGGAATTTTACGACGGAAAAACCGGCACCGCGCCTGGACCAATTCCGCTACCACTGAGGGGGTAGCACTGGTGCCACGTGGAGCACAATCGATTACAATGAAAAATGGTGCTGGATTCGTCGGGTCCGTGATCGACCACTCGGGAGGCTGACAAGTTGCAGCCACACATACACATTATACTCCCTGCACACACTTAATCCCAGCCAAAAAGATGGTACCAAAAATTGGTGCGTGCCAATATAGCTGATGGGTCGACAGAGACCAGTGGGCACCCAGGGGGGTGCCCTGGGGGGGTCACCTATACGACCCATGGCGCTAGGTTCACAGTGAGCTATTAGCTATGTGCGCAGTTGCACATAGTCTTGCCGGCTGCAGCAATGGTATTCCGTGCCCGACCACCCTGACCCCATAGCCCACCTCCTGAACACCTCCCACTACTCCTCCCGGCCCTGGCAGAAGCCCCCTGGCCAGTGGCACACCTGTCAACAAACTATGGCGATATTGCTCACCCTCCGTACCCCCTCTCTCTCCTTCAGCAACCGCCACGCGGTTTCACGATTTTTAAAAGCACAAGTGAACTACGCCATCGGGAACTCGGCCCATCAGAGGCAGAGAATGGCAAGGCAGCAGAGAATACCGGGTCAGGCCCGCTAATGATATGCAAACGGTATCTACTGTGGTACGCATTGATGCCGCTGTCGAGGTACTGGAGCATTGCGATTTGGTGTCGGAATTGATTCTCCTCCCAATCGCCTTTCCTGATTTCGGTGTCGGCTATCTGAGAATCCTGCCCAAGATGTTTCCCTTGGTTGGGGAGTCTTGAACCAGGGGGCACAATGTCACAATTAAGGGTACGTGATGTCTCGGAAAGGGTACGTGATGTCTCGAAAAGGGTACGTGATGTCTCGGAAAGGGTACGTGATGTCTCAGATCGTGTTTTCCGGGTCCTTAGGGGGGAGGGGGAGCAGCCCCAAGTCGTGGTCCACATTGGCACTAACGACATAGGTAGGAAAGGGGACAAGGATGTCAGGCAGGCTTTCAGGGAGCTAGGATGGAAGCTCAGAACTAGAACAAACAGAGTTGTTATCTCTGGGTTGTTGCCCGTGCCACGTGATAGTGAGATGAGGAATAGGGAGAGAGAGCATTTAAACACGTGGCTACAGGGATGGTGCAGGCGGGAGGGATTCAGATTTCTGGATAACTGGGACTCTTTCTGGGGAAGGTGGGACCTCTACAGACAGGATGGTCTACATCTGAACCTGAGGGGCACAAATATCCTGGGGGGGAGATTTGTTAGTGCTCTTTGGGGGGGTTTAAACTAATGCAGCAGGGGCATGGGAACCTGGATTGTAGTTTTAGGGTAAGGGAGAATGAGAGTATAGAGGTCAGGAGCACAGATTTGACGTTGCAGGAGGGGGCCAGTGTTCAGGTAGGTGGTTTGAACTGTGTCTACTTCAATGCCAGGAGTATACAAAACAAGGTAGGGGAACTGGCAGCATGGGTTGGTACCTGGGACTTCGATGTTGTGGCCATTTTGGAGACATGGATAGAGCAGGGACAGGAATGGATGTTGCAGGTTCCGGGGTTTAGGTGTTTTAGTAAGCTCAGAGAAGGAGGCAAAAGAGGGGGAGGTGTGGCGCTGCTAGTCAAGAGCAGTATTACGGTGGCGGAGAGGATGCTAGATGGGGACTCATCTTCCGAGGTAGTATGGGCTGAAGTGAGAAACAGGAAAGGAGAGGTCACCCTGTTGGGAGTTTTTTATAGGCCTCCTAATAGTTCTAGGGATGTAGAGGAAAGGATGGCGAAGATGATTCTGGATAAGAGCGAAAGTAACAGGGTAGTTATTATGGGAGACTTTAACTTTCCAAATATTGACTGGAAAAGATATAGTTCGAGTACAATAGATGGGTCGTTTTTTGTACAGTGTGCGCAGGAGGGTTTCCTGAAACAATATGTTGACAGGCCAACAAGAGGCGAGGCCACGTTGGATTTGGTTTTGGGTAATGAACCAGGCCAGGTGTTGGATTTGGAGGTAGGAGAGCACTTTGGGGACAGTGACCACAATTCGGTGACGTTTACGTTAATGATGGAAAGGGATAAGTATACACCGCAGGGCAAGAGTTATAGCTGGGGGAAGGGCAATTATGATGCCATTAGACGTGACTTGGTGGGGATAAGGTGGAGAAGTAGGCTGCAAGTGTTGGGCACACTGGATAAGTGGGGCTTGTTCAAGGGTCAGCTACTGCGTGTTCTTGATAAGTATGTACCGGTCAGGCAGGGAGGAAGGCGTCGAGTGAGGGAACCGTGGTTTACCAAGGAAGTGGAATCTCTTGTTAAGAGGAAGAAGGAGGCCTATGTGAAGATGAGGTGTGAAGTTTCAGTTGGGGCGATGGATAGTTACAAGGTAGCGAGGAAGGATCTAAAGAGAGAGCTAAGACGAGCAAGGAGGGGACATGAGAAGTATTTGGCAGGAAGGATCAAGGAAAACCCAAAAGCTTTCTATAGGTATGTCAGGAATAAGCGAATGACTAGGGAAAGAGTAGGACCAGTCAAGAACAGGGATGGGAAATTGTGTGTGGAGTCTGAAGAGATAGGCGAGATACTAAATGAATATTTTTCGTCAGTATTCACTCAGGAAAAAGATAATGTTGTGGAGGAGAATGCTGAGACCCAGGCTATTAGAATAGATGGCATTGAGGTACATAGGGAAGAGGTGTTGGCAATTCTGGACAGGCTGAAAATAGATAAGTCCCCGGGGCCTGATGGGATTTATCCTAGGATTCTCTGGGAGGCCAGGGAAGAGATTGCTGGACCTTTGGCTTTGATTTTTATGTCATCATTGGCTACAGGAATAGTGCCAGAGGACTGGAGGACAGCAAATGTGGTTCCTTTGTTCAAAAAGGGGAGCAGAGACAACCCCGGCAACTATAGACCGGTGAGCCTCACGTCTGTAGTGGGTAAAGTCTTGGAGGGGATTATAAGAGACAAGATTTATAATCATCTAGATAGGAATAATATGATCAGGGATAGTCAGCATGGCTTTGTGAAGGGTAGGTCATGCCTCACAAACCTTATTGAGTTCTTTGAGAAGGTGACTGAACAGGTAGATGAGGGTAGAGCAGTTGATGTGGTGTATATGGATTTCAGCAAAGCGTTTGATAAGATTCCCCACGGTAGGCTATTGCAGAAAATACGGAGGCTGGGGATTGAGGGTGATTTAGAGATGTGGATCAGAAATTGACTAGCTGAAAGAAGACAGAGGGTGGTGGTTGATGGGAAATGTTCAGAATGGAGTACAGTCACAAGTGGCGTACCACAAGGATCTGTTCTGGGGCCGTTGCTGTTTGTCATTTTTATCAATGACCGAGAGGAAGGCGCAGAAGGGTGGGTGAGTAAATTTGCAGACGATACTAAAGTCGGTGGTGTTGTCGATAGTGTGGAAGGATGTAGCAGGTTACAGAGGGATATAGATAAGCTGCAGAGCTGGGCTGAGAGGTGGCAAATGGAGTTTAATGTAGAGAAGTGTGAGGTGATTCACTTTGGAAGGAATAACAGGAATGCGGAATATTTGGCTAATGGTAAAGTTCTTGAAAGTGTGGATGAGCAGAGGGATCTAGGTGTCCATGTACATAGATCCCTGAAAGTTGCCACCCAGGTTGATAGGGTTGTGAAGAAGGCCTATGGAGTATTGGCCTTTATTGGTAGAGGGATTGAGTTCCGGAGTCGGGAGGTCATGTTGCAGCTGTACAGAACTCTGGTACGGCCGCATTTCGAGTATTGCGTACAGTTCTGGTCACCGCATTATAGGAAGGACGTGGAGGCTTTGGAGCGGGTGCAGAGGAGATTTACCAGGATGTTGCCTGGTATGGAGGGAAAATCTTATGAGGAAAGGCTTGAGGTTGTTTTCGTTGGAGAGAAGAAGGTTAAGAGGAGACTTAATAGAGGCATACAAAATGATCAGGGGGTTGGATAGGGTGGACAGTGAGAGCCTTCTCCCGCGGATGGAAATGGCTGGCATGAGGGGACATAACTTTAAACTGAGGGGTAATAGATATAGGACAGAGGTCAGAGGTAGGTTCTTTACGCAAAGAGTTGTGAGGCCGTGGAATGCCCTACCTGCTACAGTAGTGAACTCGCCAACATTGAGGGCATTTAAAGGTTTATTGGATAAACATATGGATGATAATGGCATAGTGTAGGTTAGATGGCTTTTGTTTCGGTGCAACATCGTGGGCCGAAGGGCCTGTACTGCGCTGTATTGTTCTATGTTCTATGTTCTATGAGAGGGATGCTACTTAGGACTGAGATGAGGAGAAATATCTTTACACAGAGGGTTGTGAATCTTTGGAATTCTCTACCCCAGAGGGTAGTGGAAGCTCAGTCATTGAGTATGTTTAAAGCAGAGATTGGGCAGCATGATAGTATAGTGGTTAGCACAATTGCTTCACAGCTCCAGGGTCTCAGGTTCGATTCCCGGCTTGGGTCACTGTCTGTGTGGAGTCTGCACGCTATCCTCGTGTGTGCGTGGGTTTCGTCCCACAGTCCAAAGATGCGCAGGTTAGGTGGATTGGTTATTCTAAATTCCCCTTAGTGTCCAAAATGGTTAGGTTGGGTTACCAGGATAAAGGGGATAGGGTGGAGTCGAGGGGTTTAAGTAGGGTGCCCTTTCCAAGGGCCGGTGCAGACTTGATGGGCTGAAGGCCCTCCTTCTGCACTGTAAATTCTATGATTCTATGATACATTTCTGACAAGCAAGAATGTGAAGGGTTATGAGAATAGAGGGTGTAAAAGACATTGGCGTTTATGATCAGCCAGCATCATACTGAATGGCAGATCAGGCTGAGGGGGCTGAATGGACTAATCCTGCCCAAAATAAAATGAGAGGCATGAGGGATTATGGAGGTGGGAGGTGGCATTGGTGGGACATTAGGAGTGCAATGGGGGGTGAGGGGATGTTGTGGGGGTTGCTGAAAGGCTTTCCTGTTTTTATTTTAACTAAGTCCCACAGCACCAAGGTGAGCTTTTGAACTAGCTATCTCCACAATGGGAAATCTTTGTTTCTGCCGTCAAATTCTTTCCCAGTTTGGACAACCCAGTCCAGCCTGCACTCCCCGCCACTCCCCACTATCTCCCCCACCACCACCCCTGCCCCCCGCACCCCTCTCCCTCACCATACCCCCCCAGCACTGAACATCCCGTCTTCGCAGCCACTTTCTCTCCAGGCAGCAGAGATGTGCTGCGAATTTTCCATCTCCCGCCACCCATCTCAGTGGTGAAAACCCAGGTCATAATCTCCACAAAGCCATTCGACTTACGTTTACATGATATCTGAGGAATGTTGTTAGCTGCTATTTGTGGTTACATCCTTGGTTTATTTGATTTGATCATCTGGTCATTATCAGGTTGCTATTTGTGGGATTGTGCTATGCACAAATTGGTTGCCACGATTCCGACATTGCAACAATGACTAACTTTCAAAGGGACTTAATTAGCTGTAAAGCATGTTTGAGATGTCATGAAGTTGTGGCAGGTGCTTTTTAATGCACATAATTTTACAATTGTTTTCTGCCACCACGAGGTCAGAGACGGCCACAAAGGGCAAAGGAGTGTTGAGGTGGGCTGGTGAAAATACCTGCCTTATTTCCCTGGGGCTTTGTTAAATATTAGGTCCTCGAGCCCTCACTCCTCACATCCTCTCACCCTACACATTCCCCATTACCCCATCCGAACCAACTCATGTCAACCAATGTCCCTCTAACTAGCCTAATGGTCCCACTTGCACATATGCACCTCCGCTCATCCCGAACGCCCCTATGCCAACTTAGTTCCAACTTTTCTCTCCCTACCCACCAACCTTTGCCTTTACACCCTCTATGTCACTTCACCTAGTATCCACCATGGGAAGACCTCAGGAGCCATATTAAGAGAAAATAAAGTTATAAGTATCTATTACAGACATCACAAAAAAAACACCCCAATTCATAAAAGCCCACACAATCCCTTCAAGTCCTTATTTTCAATTTTTAAAAAATAATGTATGCAAAGCCCCACGTCAAAGACTGATCATTTTTTAAAAATATTTTAAAGTACCCAATTCATTTTTTCCAATTATGGGGCAATTTACCATGGCCAATCTAACTACCCTGCACATCTTTGGGTTGTGAGGGTGAAACCTATGCAAACACGGGGAGAATGTGCAAACTCCACACGTACAGTGACCCAGAGCCGGGATCGAACCTTGGACCTCGGTGCCATGAGGCAGCAGTGCTAACTACTGCACCACCATGCTGCCCAAAAGACTAATCATTCAATAACATCTTAGAGCTGTCAACCAAACTGTGAAATTACAACACACATTGAGATAATGACAGGTTGTGCAATCATTCAAGCAGCAATAATTGTACAATGATAGCCCTTAGGGTTGTCAGCAAACACCTATTGAAACTGCTAGAATGGATTTTGTTTCACTCCCTCAGACACAAACAGGTATTTTCTTTGCCTAAAGTTTAAAGGGCAGAAGATTTAAATAACTTGACAGCTTGACAGTTCTGCATATTTTACCTGCTCTCCATGAACATTGAAGTCTCCATCATAAAGTAGTGGAACAGGCACTGCGGGTTGAGGCTGAAAATCAGATCTGCTTGTTCTGTGCACGGACTTTAAATGGTCCAGCCAATTCGGCCTGTGCAATTTACGCCCACACTCTCCTACCCTCCCCGCCCTAATTGGGAAAAATGGGATCTGTCAAAAATGGAAGCAAGATTTTTGATCCTCGCCCCATCTGCAATTTTTAAAGGTTCCTGATTCTCCCAGTCTGCACAAAAGTCCAGCCCAAGCTGATATCTATGAACATTAAATTAGTGGGAGCAAAGCCCAGTTTTTGCATTGCAAAAATGTTTGTATCAATATGATGAATATAAAATTAGTAATTTCAAGTTTTGCTGCAAATCCGGCTTCCTCAGGCACTATTGGGAATAGGCCCCTTGCATTTTGCCCCACCTTTTTATTAATATGGGTCTCTGGAATTGCTTTGTTATCTCACTGGAAAAGTATATTAGCAACGTTTGGTTGCTCTCTGCTCAACAACCGAACATATTCCAAAACTGTAATGCCTTTGTTGAAGAAAAGTCCACCCAGATTGAGAAAAGCAGGCCCGGAGCTGAGATAAATCAAAAAGTAATGGATAGATGATGGCAGGTTTTCAAATTTCAAAGCCTGTAGGGGAAGAATTCTTGTGACACCTTTTCGCACTAACCCAGGAAAGATAAATCATGTTTTATACACATGTCAGCATTTCCCTTTCTGAGTCAGGAGAAGCTTTGTGTTAAGTCCCTCATGAGGGTTTGAGCACATGGTCCGGTTCACTTTGAAGAAGTGCCACGGTGTTGAATATGTCACCTTTCTGATGCAACATTAAATCAGGGTTCTGTGCACTAGTTCTTGAATATTATTTGTGTTTTATAAAAAAAGAGCAGGATGTTCCGTCATTTCCTAGCCAGCATTTGTCCTTCAAACAACAACACTGATTATTGTCCTCTCCAATTTTTGCTTGGATCTTTCAGTGTGCAGGACAGTCACAAAATCTTCCAATGAAGTTGCTGGCCCAGAAATGTGGATCATGCGCAAAAATGAGCCCTTGGATGGGTGCATGTTGCTCACATTATCATCACATTAACCTTGTGTTGGAAACTTTGTAAATTGATTCAGGCATGTACCAATGATACCATGTTGAGTTGGGGAGGCAGCCGATCACTTAAAGTGGTTGGGGGTGGGGGAGGTGGGGGGGGGGGGTGGGGAGGGGTGTTGCGACTGGCTGCAAACATCAGGCAATATTTTCAGGTTGTGGAAAATGACTGGCGGAGGACTATAGAGGGAACCAAGTTTCTCTCCTGCCATGTTCGAAATTCTAGTCTGCGGTGGACAGGAGAAAAGTGACCCTATTCACCCCAGGGGCAGGCGAAAGGGTGGAAGATGGCATGGGGCAGCATGCCCTCTAGGGAACAGCTCTGCCATCAATGGGAAGAGATTACAACAGAAGTCATGCCCAAAGCATATTTTCCAGGACATGGCTTGCAATGGAAAAATGTCTGAAAGAAGTTCAGTGACCTCACCGGATTTATCAAGGAAAGAATTCTGCTCTCTCTCTATTCACATCTCGACCACCTCCAACCTAACTACTCACAAGATTACCCTCCCCCGCTTCCTTCTCATTGCTATAATCACTGCACCTCCTCTCCTACTCATACTCAGGGGCTGGTTTAGCACAGTGGGCTAAATAGCTGGCTTGTAATGCAGAACAAGGCCAGCAGCAAGAGTTAAATCACGTACCAGCCCAATGTGGTGACTAGGGGCGTTTCACAATAGCTTCATTGAAGCCTACTTGTGACAATAAATGATTATTATTATTATTATTCACATACTCACCACAATTGAGGCCTTTTAATTCCCCACACCTCACAGATTACTCCATGTAGGCTGACAATTTGACCGCAATGAGCACAATGAGTACCTTCTCTAACACCCCACAAAGGTGTCACAAACAGACTCCCTTCCTTACAGAAGAAGGTTGCACATAACCTGCGACTGAAACCTGCCGCCAGAAAAACTGAGCCGGCTTTCCCTTGTGAAGGAAGACGTGCTGACCATTACAGACAGGGGAAGAAATGTTGCTTTGCTGAATGATGAATGCACAGCCGGCCATTTTGGCCACTTATGATACGTGGAAAATGGATACAATGTCGCCAACTTTCTGCACCAATGGTTTTGAGAAGTGATTAATTATACGTGGAGTGATTTGAGCTTTGGGAATAAGATGGAAAAACTATACAAAAACGCAAGTTCCTTGCATAATTACAGGAAACAAATAACAAAACAAAGTTGAGTGTTTTCAGCTCTACATTGTGCTTATTTTTAATACTTTGTTCAAAACTTAATCCGCATGCTCTAATTAGCCAAGTCAGAGCTATGTAAATTAGAGACCGGTAAAATAAGAATATCCGATATGTCAGGCAATTTCTAAAAGTAATTATTGCAAAGCAAAGTAATAACAAAGTTCAAAGATAAGTTTGAATCTGCCTGCGGTGTTCAATTATACACTGAGTACACACCTAAATATCCCATCCCTGTGGTTTTTCCATTACGAAGGATTTTCTGTGCCAAGTGGCAACATGTTTTTTTACCGAAAACAATGACTTTGTCACATGATAAGCCTTAAATGATTACGATGAAATACGTTTTGCGAATGTCAAAAGAACCACAGTTGTACAGAGGCACCAAGGAGACACCGAATGGATAAATTGAATTTTATGCCGCTTCCCATAATTTCCAAGTTGAAATTTTTTCTGATGTACTTCTGTAAATTTTATGAATAAACATATTTTCGAGGGAAAAAAGTCACTACTTCATGAATGATTGAAGCTTTTTGACTCATTTAGTTTGAAATAGTCTCATAATGTAGCACTTCAACATAAATAGTCAGTTACAACAAATGATGACAGGCTATTACTTCACAGTTATATTGGATATGCAACTTATTCTACAAATGTGAAATGATAACCCCAATCTTCTACACATGAACACTAGCTGTATTAGCCATAGCAATTTAGGGCCTAATTAACTTACCTACTGTGTAGTACTCCAATCTACTCCAGAAGAAAGATCACCATTCGAAGATAAATGCTTCTGAAAGTCTATTTTCCTCCCTTCTGGCCTGCAAGTGTTCACTAATGCCAGGCTACAGCTTAATAGCTATCTGTAGACTCGCAAAGTGCCCCTGAGTGATCTGTGTCACTGTGATGGCCAAAGGTAAGGACTTCATATGACACCAGGTAGGCAGGATAATAACTAAGTTTATTTACACTACTCACAATACTACAATTACACTACTCCTCACCTCGCAGGGTCACCCTCCCCGACCTGGGTGCAGGTCGGGGTTGATATCCTGTGAGGTTCCTCCTAATTAGGAGGGCGGCTCCACCTCCTGCAATCATCTGGGGAGTTTGTACTCCAAGTTGTAGGGGGGGGAAAACCATATACAATATAGGGTTTGGCACCTTAGAGGGTCGTAAGAGTCACATTTAAACTTAGTAGGTTGTTTAACAATGGATCCATTGTTTCTAAGTGTGACTTCCGGTGGCGGCTATGAAGGAGTAAGTCGCACATTTGGTGGCGCCCGCTCTGGTCGGACTTTTGGACCTTTCCCCCGTTTTTCTACCGGACTTGAATTGTAAAACGGATGTTAGTGGCAATTGTTTACTGAATTCCCACTTCGGTGCATGGAGAGAAGGACTAGAAGTGTTCGTAAGGGCAGAAACAAAAAGATAGAGAAGCCTTGGGCTGTAGCTGCAACAGAAGACAGCATGGCGGAGGTTCGGACCTCTGGCTTGTCGACCCAGCAGTCTATGGAGCAGCTGATGCAAGTCATTCAGGAAGACTTTGCTACACGGAAACTGCTTGGACCCGATAAAAGAGTCGATTGAGCGGTTGGAGCATAGATTCGACGCCCAGGATCAGGCAATCTAGAAGGTGGAGAAGGCGCTGGCTGAGCAGGAGGAGCATCAGACTGCGGTGGAGCTGGAGGTGGGCAAACTGAGGGACCAGCAGAAGAAACTCCTGGAGAAGGTGGAGGACCTAGAGAATAGGTCCCGCTGGCAGAACCTGTCATGATATTCAAACACACACATCATGATGGACACACCAACAGGCAAATCAGAGCACACAACACCACAACCAATCACAGACAAGAACACCAACCACATAAAAAGCACGAGCACGACACCTGGTGGTCAGTAGGTCTGGGGACAAAGAAACAGAGAAGAGCTGTTACAACATCACAAGCAGGGAACCCCCACGTGCAGAGTGCAAAGACAAAACTGTACATAGTAAGTTTGAATAAAATAGCGTTGTACCAGATACAACCGTGTTGGCTCATCTGTGTGTCAGAACACCCAACACCACATGGTACAGGAGTGGATCGATACCTGCCTACTAACCTGCCATTCTGGACATGGACCGCACCGACAAACCGCAGCCGTTGCAAGTCGCGGGGAACCTAGGTACCAATTGGAAGCTCTTCAGGCAGCGATTTGACCTGTACATCCGTGCCACCGGAGCTCTACATTTAAAAGGGCAATGTCCTGCAAAAAACCGACAGTGCCTCAGATGTGGCAAGATGGGCCACTACGCAGCCCACTGTCGTTCGGCTCAACCCATGGATCCGGCGCATCCTCGACAATCTCGCAGACAAGTCAGGACCGTCCAGCCCACGCATCAAGACTTCCAGTTAAGTGATGCAGATGACCAGGATGCCTTCCGCGTTTCCGTCATCGATGTCAACAAGGTCAATGCCATCAATCAAGCCGATGAGTGGTGTGCCACCCTGACGGTCAACCCGAACTCGTCGCAAGCCCATTAGACTGGACTTATAATACCGTTCATATGTTTAACAAGTTGCACAATTTTACATGATAACCTGTTGTTGTTTATCGTTCCAGATGTCGTCTGACTGGACAACTGTTCAAGTTTTTTTTTTCTTCTTCTCTCGTTCGCATTTATGTTATGTTATGGTACAACTTGGTTCATGTGACGCACCCGACATCGCCCCATGTACATAGTTCCGTCATATGCACATGCTGCACACGACACACACACACTCTTAGATGCACTCACGACACGATCATATTTATTACCACGTAGGCACATATCTTTGTAAAAAGGGGGGATGTCATGATATTCAAACACACACATCATGATGGACACACCAACAGGCAAATCAGAGCACACAACACCACAACCAATCACAGACAAGAACACCAACCACATAAAAAGCACGAGCACGACACCTGGTGGTCAGTAGGTCTGGGGACAAAGAAACAGAGAAGAGCTGTTACAACATCACAAGCAGGGAACCCCCACGTGCAGAGTGCAAAGACAAAACTGTACATAGTAAGTTTGAATAAAATAGCGTTGTACCAGATACAACCGTGTTGGCTCATCTGTGTGTCAGAACACCCAACACCACAGAACCTAAGAATCGACGGGCTCCCGAAGGGTCCGAAGGAACGGACACTGTGGGCATACATAGCAGACATGTTTGTAAAGCTGCTGGGGGATGGGGCATTCTCCCAGCCCTTGGAGGTGGATAGGGCTCACACAGCACTCGCAAGGAAGCCGCCAATGGGAGACCCCCCGAGGGCAATGGTGGTGAGATTCCACAGGTTCTCGGATAAGGAACGCATTCTATAGTGGGCCAAGCAGACATGGAACTGTAATTGGGACAATAGCATCCTGCGAGTTTACCAGGACCTGAGTGTAGAGGTGGCCAGGAGGAGAGCAGGCTTTAACCAGATCAGAGCGATCCTTTTTAAGAAAAAGGTGAAGTTTGGACTGTTATACCCAGCCCGTCTCTGGGTCACGCATGAGGATCAGCACTTCTACTTCGAGTCGCCTGAGGACACGTTGGACTTTGCGAAAAAGAAAGGGCTGGTGATGGATTGAGAATTTTTGAACTTGGCTGCAACGTTCATGTTTTTGTTTTTTTCTTTTTGTTTCTCTGTTTTTGTAAAAAGTTTCTCGTTTTGCGTTTCATGGAAGATGTTTGTGATGCCGTTTGCATTGATTTGGAACCAGCGGTAGAGCTCAGTGAGTTAAGGTTTTCGTTTGCACTTTTGGGGGATGGAGGTGTGCTTGTTTTGATCTTGGTGTTTTTCTGTTGGGCAATTGTGTGGGGATTGTTTGATGTTGGAGTTTGTTTGTATGAGCGGGGGGGGGTGGAGGGTGGGGAGGGAACAATAGGTGGGAGACTATCTGGCGCCGGGGATGGGGGCCACCAAGCTAGCTGGGCGAGCTACCTCTCGGAAGTGCAGTCGGGGTGTGTGCATATGTTTGGTTTAGTAAAGGGGTTGGGTTGCAGGGTGTTGTTCCTCGGGGGGGGGGGGTGAATGTTCTGCTGACGAGGGAGGGACTTGGACTGAGGGACAGAGAGGAGGTTGGGGCGGGGGCTGCCTGGGGATGGACTGGTGGAGGCGTGGAGCTTGGGCTGGAGGCGGGCCTAAAAAAGGGGATGGTTGATTGGTGGAGGGGGGAGGTGCAATGAGCCCCCCAACGAGGCTGATCACCTGGAATGTTCGAGGGTTAAATGGGCCGGTCAAAAGAGCATGTGAGTTCGCACATCTTAGGGGATTGAAGGCGGACGTGGTAATGTTGCAGGAGACGCACCTTAGAGTAACCGACCAGGTTAGACTGAGGAAAGGCTGGGTCAGTCAGGTCTTTCACTCGGGACTAGATTCAAAGACTAAAGGGGTCTCGATCCTGATCAATAAGCGGGTGGTGTCTGAGGCGGGTAGAATAGTCTCGGACGTGGGAGGTCGGTACATTATGATCAGTGGGAAGCTCGAGGGGGTGCAGGTCGTATTAGTAAATGTGGATGCGCCAAATTGGGATGATGTGGAGTTTATAAAGAGGACGCTGGGGAAGATACCGGACCTGGACTCGCTCAGGTTGGTCATGGGAGGGGACTTCAACACAGTTATGGACCCTGGCTTGGACCGGCCAAGCTCAAAAACAGGCAGGGGGCCAGCAATGGCAAAGGAACTAAGAGGGTTCATGGAGCTGTTGGGGGGGGGTGGGTGGATCCATGGAGATTTGCACAGCCGAGGGTGAAGGAGTCTCCTTCTACTCACACGTGCAGAAGGTGTATTCCCGGATTGATTTCTTTATTTTGAGCAGGGCCTTGCTGGCTGGGGTGGCGGACACGGGGTACTCGGTGATTACAATTTCAGACCATGCTCCGCACTGGATTGACATGCAGGTTAGTAAAGACAGTAACCAGCGCCTGCACTGGAGGTTGGATGTGGGACTTTTGGCGGATGAAAGGGTGTGCGAGCGGCTGAGGAAATGCATTCAGAGCTACATGGTCAGGGGGGAGCTGATCTCAATCCGGGCCCATAGGGAGAAGGTGGACAGGGCAGAGATGGACCGACTGGTAAAGGAGATACTACAGATTGATAGGAGGTATGCGGAGACTCCAGAGGCAGGGCTTTTAAGGGAACGGCAGAGGTTACAGGCGGAGTTTCGCTTGCTGACCACATGGAGGGCGGTGGAGCAGCTGAGAAAGGCGAGGGGGCGATCTTTGAACATGGAGAGAAGGCCAGCAGAATTCTTGCACAGCAGCTTAGGAAAAGGAGGCAGCTAGGGAGATAGGGAAAGTAAAGGACAGAGATGGGAACCTGGTTGGTGATTCAGCAGGGGTGAATAAGGCGTTTAGGGATTTCTACAGCAGGCTGTACAGGTCGGAACCCCCTACGGGGCCAGAGGGGATGAGGCACTTCTTGGAGGGGCTGAATTTCCCAAAGATGGACGGGGAGCGGGTAGAAGGGCAGGGGGCCCCAATCGGGCTGGAAGAGATAATGGAGGGCTTGAAAACCATGCAGGCAGGGAAGGCCCCGGGTCCGGATGGGTACCCAGTGGAGTTTTATTAAACGTTCTCGGGGATATTTTACCGGTGTTGTTGAGGATGTTCAATGAGGCAAGGGAAAGAGGGGTGCTGCCCCCAATGATGCCACAGGCAACGGTTTCGCTGATTCTTAAGCGGGACAAGAACCCGGAGCTGTGTGGGTCCTACAGACCGATCTCCCTGTCGAATGTAGACGCCAAGGTTGCTGGCCAAAGTCTTGTACTCCAGGAACGAGGATTGTGTTCTGGACGTTATTGGGGAGGACCAGACGGGGTTTGTTAAGGGCAGGCAGTCGGTGGCCAATGTAAGAAGGCTGTTAAATGTGATCATGATGTCCCCGGAAGGTAGGGAGGTAGTGATCGCAATGGATGCAGAAAAGGCTTTGATTGGGTAGAATGGGACTATCAGTGGGAGATACAGGGACTGTTTGGATTCGGGCGGGGCTTTATTCACTGGGTAAGGTTACTGTATCAGGCTCCTGTGGCAAGAGTACGGACGAATAGGACAACATCTGACTATTTTAGACTGCGCCGGGGGACGAGACAGGGATGCCCCCTCTCCCCACTGTTGTTTGCGCTGGCTATAAAGCCATTGGCAAGCCTTGAGGGGCTGGAGAGGATTGGTCTGGGGGGGGGGGGGGGGGGTGGGGGTAGAGCACAGGGCTTCACTCTATGCAGATGACCTGCTTCTGTACGTTTCGGACCCAATATA
Source organism: Scyliorhinus torazame (assembly GCF_047496885.1). Classification (NCBI taxonomy): domain Eukaryota; kingdom Metazoa; phylum Chordata; class Chondrichthyes; order Carcharhiniformes; family Scyliorhinidae; genus Scyliorhinus; species Scyliorhinus torazame. Next base: position 66,521,735 of record NC_092728.1, read on the forward strand.
GGGAATGGAAGAAATCATGAGGACTCTAGGGGAATTTGGCCGGTTTTCGGGGTATAAGTTTAATATGGGAAAGAGTGAGATATTTGTGGTCCAGGCGAGGGGACAGGAGAGGCGACTGGGAGATCTGCCTTTTAGGTTAGTAGAGGGAAGCTTTAGGTACCTAGGCATCCAGGTGGCACTGGAATGAGACCAGCTGCATAAATTGAATCTAGCTCGGCTGGTGGACCAAATAAAGGACGGTTTTCGGAGATGGGACGCGCTTCTGTTGTCACTGGCTGGGAGGGTGCAGCGGTGAAGATGACGGTCCTCCCGAGAGTCCTATTTGTATTTCAGTGTCTACCCATCTTTATTCCGCGGTCCTTTTTTAAGCGCGGCAACAGAGTGATCACGGGCTTCGTCTGGGCCGGCAAGACCCCGCGAGTAAGGAAGGTAATGCTTGAGCAGAGTCGGGGAGAGGGCGGGCTGGCGCTGCCAAATTTTAGCAACTATTACTGGGTGGCTAATACAGCCATGACCACGAAGTGGGTGGTGGGGTTGGGGTCGGCATGGGTGCTTCATGTAGGGGCACCAGTTTGGGGGCGTCGGTAACTGCGCATCTGCCGTTCCCGCCGGCACAGTACTCCACCAGTCCAGTGGTGGTGGCAGCCCTGAGAGTTTGGGGCCAGTGGAGGTGGCATGTGGGAGCAGTGGGAGCATCGGTCTGGGCCCCAATTTGTGATAATCACCGGTTTGCCCCGGGGAGTACGGACGGGGGGGTTCCGGTTATGGCGGAGAGCAGGGATTGAGAGGATGGGGGATATGTTCATAGAGGGGAGCTTTCCGAGTATGAGGGCGTTGGAGGAAAAGTTTGGGTTGGCGAGGGGAAACAAATTCCGGTGTCTGCATGTGCGGACTTCCTTTGTTAACAGGTGCCAACCTTCCCGCTCCTACCGCTAAAGGGGATTCAGGACAGGATAGTTTCCAGAAGGGAGCGTCTCGGACATTTATAAGGAGCTTATGGGGTCGGAGGAGACACAGACCGAGGAGCTGATGTGCAAGTGGGAGGAGGAGCTGAGAGGTGAGATAGCGAATGGTCTATGGGCAGATGCGTTGAGTAGAGTCAACACGTCCGCAACATGTGCCAGGCTCAGCCTGATACAATTTAAGGTTGTTCACTGGGCTGACATGGCCCGGATGAGCAGATTCTTTGGGGTGGAAGACAGATGCGCAAAATGTGCGGGACGACAGGCGAACCATGTCCACATGTTTAGGACATGTCCAAAGCTTAGGGGATCTTGGCAGGGGTTTGCGGACGTCATGTCCACGGTGTTAAAAACAAGGGTGGCGCTGAGTCCAGAGGTGGCGATTTTCGGGGTGTCGGAAGACCCGGGAATCCAGGAGGAGAAAGAGGCAGATGTTCTGGCCTTTGCTTCCCTGGTAGCCCGGAGACGGATACTATTAGCTTGCAGGGACTCAAAGCCCCCGAAGTCAGAGACCTGGCTATCGGACATGGCTATCTTTCTCTGTTTGGAGAAAATCAAGTTGAGAGGGTCACTGTTAGGGTTCGCCCGGAGGTGGCAACCGTTCTTCGACTTCTTTGCGGGAAATTAATCGTCAGCAGACAGGGTGGGGGGAGTAGTTTAGATTTGAGTAGGGGGTCAATAAGGGTGGGACCTGTACGAGAGGTTTTTGCACTATGTTTATAGTTTCATGTATATTGTTTATTTTACTGTTGTTACTATACCAAAAATACCCCAATAAAATGTTTATTAAAAAAAAACAATGGATCCATTATAGACTAGCCCTTCACAGTCCTTGCCCAACAATCTGTCAGCTTTTTATCATGGGTAACCGTTCGCCAATCATGTTGATTTAAGACAATTGCTGAAAGGAGAGGGAAGATGAGGAGATTTTTGTACACAACAAGTTGTTAATCACCTGGAATAAAAGGATGGTGGAAGCCGAGTCGGCCACAATTTTTAAAAGGGAATTGGATAGATGCTTAAAATGAAAAAAAAAAATTGCAGGGCTATGGGAAACAAATAGAACTAATGGATGGCTTTTTCAAAAATGCTGGCACAGGCAAGATGGGCTGAATGTCCTCCTCAATGCTGTTTGAATCTAGTGCAAAGATACTCAGGCCAATTATAGCTCAGTCTTTTCAATAGTCTTAATATATGACATGAAACTAGAATGTACTAGTTCAGATTTGCAGTCAATTGTGAACAAACAATGCCTGCCATTCATTATGTTTATATTTGCCCAATTTTTCTCTCTATGGGGTTTTGTATTGGAACCTGCGCCGGTTAGAATTTAGTATCAGTTTAACTCGTTGGGCATTATTCAATATAGACAACGCAACTCTCACCTGTCACCTAGAGACTGGTGAGAGCAGTATGCCACCTCCTTTCAGGAAGGCCTGCCAAATTAAATGCCCATCAGGCACACAAGTGGACAGAGACGGTTCTTGCTTATGATCCAGGACAGCAAGGCAAAAATCCAATTCCCAAGAGTCCGGCAGCTGTGCAAAGCAGGCAATGCCAGCAGGAGCCCTGGAAGCTGCCAGCAATGCACCCACCAGTGGCCCAGGATCTCCAACGGATCGCAGACCCAAGGTGAATGAGTACAGGATGGGGTCAGTGGGTAGAAGGGGTCGACAGCAAAGACATGGTTGGGTCTTAACAAACACCACCAAGAACCTCAAGCAGGCACTGAGAACCTTTTAACGAGGGACCCCACTCCCTGGGGTCTGCAGACCAAGAGAATTTGCGTCTTGGGCTTCCTGCCATTGGGTAAATACAAGCGGCAGTAGGATAATAATCTTCAATGGGCATTAATTGCACTCCTGCCTCTATACGTGACTCAAGGGACGACATTAAATTCCATCCCTTGTGTGAATAAGTCAAGTCTCCTTAACTAAATTGAAGAATCCATCCTGAAAATCTGAACCAGGAAGAGCAAGTCCAGAGGTTACCATAATGAAAGATCTTGTACAGAAAGTAAAAGAAAGATATGTTTAAAAGATTAAACAGAAAAAAATGATTGAACGGAAAGAAAAGGTTAAAAATGCATTTTTAAAAAATCTTCAACAATGATTAAAATCTGAAGGAATGAGACGCAACATGTGTAATAGTTACTTTTCGGAGTCAGAGAAAGATAGTTTAGCAATATTTAAGACTGACAGGTTGTTAAAAAATGTACTGGCACTAGAAGAAACACAGTCTAACATTTTCTCAAATGTTCAGTGCGTATTTAATGGATAAGTATGGGCTACATGGGCAGCACGGTAGCATAGGGGTTAGCACTGTAGCTTCACAGCGCCAGGGTCCTAGGTTCGATTCCCTACTGGGTCACTGTGTGGAGTCTGCACGTTCTCCCCGTGTCTGCGTGGGTTTCCTCCGAGTGCTCCAGTTTCCTCCCACAGTCCAGAGACGTGCAGCTTAGGTGAATTGGCCAAGCTAAATTGCCCTTCGAGTCCAAAAAGGGTGGGAGGGGTTATTGTGTTAGGAGCGTAGTGTGGAAGTGAGGGCTTAAGTGGGTTGGTGCAGACTCGATGGGCCGAATGGCCTCCTTCAGCACTGTATGTTCTATGTTCGAAGTACAGCAGCCTCCAACCAGTCGATGTACTTCAAGGCTGAGTATTTCTGTGAGGTAGCAGTATGCCAAAGGAGCAAGACAACTCAGATAGCCATTGCCTATATCCACATCTAACTTTGCATATACAGACACCGGACGTTGCACCCCAATTTGCTCTAATTACGGTGAGTGCTGACAACCTCACTGTTATTTGTACCACAAAATCAAGGCCATTAACTCTATTAGTTGAAAATTACATAGAATTTGCTAAATATGATATGAAGAATGACAATAATTGGAGAGGATTTATTTTTTTGGCATTAGGTCGAATGAAACACATTCACAAAAAAGGTCTTGTTCCACATGGTATCCATAACGGGGAAATGTCCTCTGTGCGTTATCTCAAGTGAAATCAGAAAACATTTTGAAAGGTTTTTGTAGAAACAGGGATAAAATATCCTGTCCATGTTTCCAATGCCAAAAGCATGAATTTGCCAAGGGATTTTTATTCCCAATATGTGTTTATGATGTGGCAACACACACCGACCAGAGGAAATCCCCCTTCTAGGTTGCTGACATTGATTTTCGTTCCAGCTTTCCAGTGCTGATAGCATCCAGTAACCAGAGGAAATCTCTGTGCAGTATTTATCTCAACAGCTTGCACTGACTGGAAGTAATTGCTATGTTTATGATGTTGATAGCACAAAAACTAAAGGAAATGACTATCTCCTCATAATTGCAGAGCTTCTCATTTGAGTTTTGCTATCTCCATCTCAAATGAAATAAGTATGACATTGAAAATAGCTTTCTTGGCAACATTGAGAACATCTCATTGCTTTTAACTGGCAAATGTTGTAGATGCTACCATTTCAAAAAGAATACAGTTTGTGAGAAAGGGGTCAGTGCCCGAACCTGATTACTGGGGGTGATTTCATTTGTCAAAATCCAGCTTGTTATTCACAACAATAGACATTCCATTTCTTCTGATTAACTATGAACAAAGCAATAACTGATTCACTAATTTTTAAAAGGGTTAAGAAATGATGTGTTGGGTAAGCTGGGTCTGCGAGGACTGAGTTTACTGTAGCAGAGAGAGAGGCAGGCTTCCAACACTTGAGGAAATGCAACTCTATTTTATTAAACTACTAAACATGCTTGAACTGTGGGTTGACACTATGCTGAGTTGACTGGAGACCTGAGGCTAACCTGGCCAGACTATCTTACTACCACATGGTGGGTGTTCTAGTTGTTGCTCACAGGCTCTGACTGTCTCAGAGGCTGCCTCCCAAGAGAGCGGGAAAACTAGTGCCCCCTGGTTATATAGTGGCCGTGTCCTGTCTGGTGATTGGCTGCTGTGTTCTGTGTGTTCATTGGTCATCCTTTGTGTCACTCACTGTCTGTCTGTGCACCATCATATACTTGTGTGTATATTATGACATCTCCCCCCTTTCAAAAAATGTGTGTATGTGTCAATAAATAGTGGGGGTGTGTATGAGCCTGACTATGTACAAAGTATGTGAGCGCATTTACATGAGTAGGAGCTGAACTACATACAAAATACCTGAACGTATTTACATGGGAAGGTGTCTAGTGCAGATAGAGTGCGTACAACAAATTAGGAAGAAACAATATGTACAGATGTGTAAACGAAGCACAGGCAATGCAACATTCAGTCTATAAGTTCAGTCTCTGTGGCGGGCGACGAATTCTGGTTGACCGTAAGGGTGGCACACCATTCATCGTCCGGATCAATGCTCAGCACTGGGAGTGGGTTAGCCTTTTTTTTGGAAAGCATCGTATGCTTGGTGATGATGTCCACCCAGAATGGGGATGTGAGATCCTCGGTGTCGGGATCTGGAACCATGTCGGAGTCTGCAACGGGTTGCTGCACTGACCGGACGATCCTGCGCTGCGGCTGGGATCGCTGTGCGGTGGGCAGCTGAGCAGATCTGCACAGGGATGCATAGTGGCCAAGCTTGCCGCACTGGAGACAGCGTCGAGATTTCGCGGGACATTGCCGCTTTAAGTGGGCGGAGCCACAGTTGTTGCACGTCATGACGCCGACGTCAGGACGTCCCGTGCACCACCGGTCGAAAAATGTGCGCACATGCGCAGTTCAATCCTCGACCTCGCCGTCCCCTCGGTCGTTGTGCGCATGCATATTATGACAAGAAAGACTTGCATTTAGAGAACATCTTTCATGCCCACAGAACAGCTCAAAGCACTTTACAGCCAATTAAATACTTTTGAAACGTAATCCCTATTGATAATGTGGATGAAACAGCATCTGGGCCGGGATTCTCCCCTACCCGGCGGACTGGGGGTCCTGGAGGGATGGAGTGGCGGGAACCACTCCGGCGTCGGGCCACCCCAAAGGTGCGGCTTCCTCCGCACCTTTAGAGGCCAAGCCCTCAGCTTAAGGGGCTAGGCCCCCGCCGGAGTGGTTGGCGCGCCGCTGACCAGCGGGAAAGGTCTTTCCCGCCACACCAGCCGGGGTCGAAAGGACTCCGCCAGTTGGCGGAAGTCCGCGCATGCGCGGGAGCGTCAGCGGCTGCTGACGTCATCCCCGCACATGCACAGGGGGGGGTGTCTCTTACACGTCGGCAATGGCGAAGACTGTGGCCGAGGCGGAGGGTAAAGAGTGCCCCCACGGCACAGGCCCGCCCGTGGACCAGTGGGCCCCGATCACGGGCCAGACCACCGTGGAGGCACCCCCCCAGGGCAGATCGCCCCGCGTCCCCTCCAGTACCCTGGTGGTTTGATTCTCGCCGGCGGGACAGGCATTCCAGCAGCGGGAATTTGGCCCATCGCGGGCCGGAGAATCGGCGGGGGGGCCCACCCACCGGCGCGGCGCGATTCCCGCCCCCGCCGAATATCTGGTGCCGGAGAATTCAGCAACTGGCGGGGGCGGGATTCACACCAGCCCCCGACGATTCTCCGACCCGGCAGGGGGTCAGAGAATCCTGCCCCCGTTGCACACAGTGAGCAAACTTTTACCCTCCCCATAAGACGGGGTCCCAAGGGGAGGGATGCTAAAATTTAATCGGTGGGATTTCACCCCCCCCCCCACCTTAAGTGGCCACTTAAGGATCTTATCCAGCCCAGCCGTGATTTTTAAGCTGGCGGGAACCACTTCTGGCTTCTGCAGCACTGTGCCTGGCCCGGATGAAGAGCTATCGGCCAATCTGATTGGCTGACAGTTCTCATGGGCTGGACTTCCTTCCGAAGGTGGATGGAAGTCCTGCCGCTGCCAATCAACGCTCAAGTGAGCATTAAATGACAGTGGGAGTTCGAGAGTTGGCAGCTCGCATCAGGCGCCGACTCTCGGGATGGCAACGCCGATCGCTCACCATCCATAAAATCCTACCCAGCAAGTTCCCACAGACAATAACATACTAATAACCAGATAATCTATTTTTGGTGATTTTGATTGAGGGATAAATATTGACAGGGGCACCAAAGTGAACTCTCCTGCCCTTCTCCAAAAGGGATCTATTAACTCCACCTGAGAGAGCAGGCCATGCCTCATTTTACGGTCTCACCTGAAAGACTGGCCTGGATTCTCCGCTTCAACGGCTAAGTGCCGGCTCAAATGGAGAATTTGCGGGAGTTCTACGACCGAGAAATCGGCACCGATTCCAGGACAGATGAGGAGCTATCAGTAGTGCCGGGCGAAATTACCAGCCCCCGCGCCGAAAACGTCCGGAGAATGACTGGGTCCCTGGCCGCGCATGTGCACGGCGATGACCTGCAGTGGCCGCGCGGTACAAGATGGCGCCGGCTGTGCGCGGACCCCATCCGTCATCGGCGATCCCACAGGCAACCCCGTGGCCATCCCTGTCCACCCCCCACCAGTCCCCAAGCACCCCCAGCCAGTGGCACAGATCCTAGCCGAGTGTGGCGGCGCTGGACGCAGTCCGCAGCCGCCATGCTGGGCTCCCGACCGCTGAGATCACATGTGGTCGTGAACTCGGCCCATCAGGGGCGGAGCATCGTGGGAGACCTGCCAATGACATGCCAACACAGTTGTAATGGCGCACGGTGCACGACAGAATGACGCCATTTCGAAGGGGGCAGAGCATGGCAGACCGGCATTGGGCAACAGTATCGGCATCGGGCAACAGAGAATCCCAGCCAGCATCTCCAGCAGTGCAGCATTCCTTAATATTTCACTGGAGTGTGTAGCACAATCAATCACTTACGAGACGAGATGAGAATGAGTCAATCGATGGCTTTATTACGCAGACTTGTTCCCCAGCAGCACAGTTACAGATTGCGGCTGCTGGGAGAACCCGGGCTCTTATACTGCGCCTTACTGGGTGGAGCCAGTAGGTGGCTGATCCAATCGGAACCCGGCGTCTATCCACCAATAGCCTCTCGGCATCACAGGGTACCGTAATACCCATAATGCATACCACCACATTCACCCCTTGTTAAAAAAGAACCCGGTGGGGGTAGTGGGCCGTATGGTGGTAGGGGATTACAGAGTCGGTACCTGGGATGCCACTAACACAGCGGCTATGCTCCGATATCAAACTACTAGCACTATTTACAATGCTGCTTTTACAGGGCAACTGAATTATTTACAGAGGCATTTCTTGCTTTGTTATAAAGATTCGATGAGTCGAATGGGTGCCCTGGTTGTCCTCCCCGATCGTCTCAGCCCCAGTGGTGATGCAGGCACTGGCTCGGGCACCGTCGGCTCTGGGAGCGTAGCGATGTCTCTTCCTGCTTCACTACCCCTAGGCGGGGCCGGGGAAAGGACCGATCCATCCGGGAAGGGGGCGGCTGTGGGGTGCGTCGGTGGGAGGGATGGGGTGATTGGTGTTGGGGGGGTGTGTGTAGATCCGGCGGGCACCAGGTCCCGCAGAGAGACCGTGTCCTGTCGGCCGTCGGGGTACGCCACATAGGCGTACTGAGGGTTCGCGTGGAGGAGGTGAACCCTCTCGACCAACGGGTCCGATTTGTGTACCCGCAGATGTTTTCGGATCAGGCTGGATCCTGGGGCTGCCATGCAGGTTGGGAGTGGCGTTCCGGAGGAGGAGGACTTCCTAGGGAAGACAAGGAGGCATTCGTGAGGTGTTTGATTTGTTGTGGTACACAGCAGCGACCGGATGGAGTGAAGGGCGTCCAGGAGGATTTCCTGCCAGCGGGGGACTGGGAGATTTCTGGACCGTAGGGCCCGCAGGACGGTCTTCCAGACCGTTCTGTTCTGTTCTCTCTCTACCTGTCCGTTACCCCGGGGGTTGTAACTGGCCGTCCTGCTCGAGTCAATGCCCTTGCTGAGCAGGAATTGACGCAGTTCGTCGCTCATGAAGGAGGACCCCCTATCGCTATGTATGTAGGCGGGGAACCCGAACAGTGTAAAGATGGAGCATAGGGCTTTAATGACCGTGGCCGCGTTCATGTCGGGGCAGGGGATGGCGAATGGGAAACGGGAGTACTCGTCAACCATGTTCAAGAAGTACGTGTTGCGGTCGGTGGAGGGGAGGGGGCCTTTGAAGTCCAGACTGAGGCATTCAAAGGGACGGGAAGCCTTTATCAGGTGCACTTTATCTGGCCTGTAGAAGTGCGGCTTGCACTCTGCTCAGATTTGGCAGTTCCTGGTGGCTGTTCTGACCTCCTTGATGGAGTAGGGCAGGTTGTGGGTCTTCACGAAGTGATAGAACCGAGTGACCCCCGGGTGGCAGAGGTCCTCGTGGAGGGTTCGGAGACGGTCCACTTGTGCGTTGGCACATGTGCCGCGGGATAGGGCATCAGGAGGCTCGTTTAGCTTCCCGGGACAATACAAGATCTCAGATCCTCCACCGCAAGATCTTGTCGTTCTTGATCTTGCCCCGCGTGCATTATTGAACATGAAGGCAACCAACCGTTGGTCAGTGAGGAGAGTGAATCTCCAGCTGGCCAGGTAATGCCTCCAATGTCGCACAGCTTCCACTATGGCCTGGGCCTCCTTTTCCACTGAGGAGTGGCGGATTTCTGAGGCGTGGAGGGTGCGTGAGAAAAAGGCCACGGGTCTGCCCGCTTGGTTGAGGGTGGCCGCCAGAGCTACGTCGGACGCGTCGCTCTCGACTTGGAAGGGGAGGGACTCGTCGATGGCGTGCATCGTGGCATTTGCGATATCCGCTTTGATGCGGCTGAAGGCCTGGCGGGCCTCTGTCGACAGAGGAAAGACAATGGACTGAATTAGCGGACGTGCCTTGTCCACGTAGTTGGGGACCCACTGGGCGTAATAAGAGGAAAAGCCCAGGCAGCGTTTCAGGGCCTTTGAGCAGTGAGGGAGGGGAACTCCATAAGGGGGTGCATGCGTTCCGGGTCTGGACCTATAACTCCATTTCGCACTACGTAATCGAGGAATGCTAAACGGTCGGTGCTAAACACGCATTTCTCCCTGTTGTATGCGGGAGTCAGGAGGAATTTTCGGAGGTTGGCATCTTGGTCCTGCTGGTCGTGGCCGCAGATGGTGATGTTATCGAGATACGGAAACGTGGCCCGCAAACCGTACCGATCAACCATTCGGTCCATCTCCCGTTGGAAGGCCGAGACCCCATTAGTGACGCCGAATGGAACCCTTAAAAAGTGATAGAGCCGCCCATCTGCTTCAAAAGCAGTGTGTTTGCGGTCGCTCGGGCGGATGGGGAGCTGGTGATAGGCGGACTTAAGGTCCACCGTGGAAAAGAACTTGTACTGTGCAATCCGACTGACGATGTTGGATATGCGGGGGAGAGGGTACGCATCCAGCTGCATGTATCTATTGATGGTTTGACTATAGTTTATGACCATCCTCTGCTTCTCCCCGGTCTTTACAACTACCACCTGAGCTCTCCAGGGACTAATTCTGGCCTGGATTATGCCTTCCCTCAGCAGCTGTTGGACTTCTGACCGGATAAAGGTTCGGTCCTGGGTACTGTACCGTCAGCTCCTAGTGGCGACGGGTTTGCAAACAGGGAAGGCGGGTCGACCTTGAGGGTCGCGAGGCTGAAGATAGTGAGTGGGGATATAGGGCTCCGAATTGAAATGTTAAACTCTGGAGGTTGCACTGGAAATCCAACCCCAGGAGTGTGGCAGCGCAGAAGTGGGGAAGGACGTAAAGCCGATAGTTCTTGAACTCCCTCCCCTGCACCGTGAGGTTTGCGATGCAGAACCCTTTGATCTCTACAGAATGGGATCCTGCTGCCAGGAAAATCTTTTGATTACTCGGGTGGATCGGAAGGGAACAGCGTATTACCATATCGGGATGTATAAAACTCTCCGTGCTCCCAGAGTCGATTAGGCAGGGTGTCTCATACCCGTTTATGAATACCATCATTGTTGCCGTTTGGAGCATTCGGGGCCGCGACTGGTCCAAGGTCACCGAAGCCAGTCGCTGTTGCTGCATCGGGGCGTTTTCCTCAGGCCCTGTGGGGCCGTCCATCCCGGGGTCCTTAGCCGTCAGCCAAGATGGCGGCGTCCACGGGTCGCACACGGTCGGGGGTGGACAAGATGGCGCCGCCCATTGATCGCACGTGGCCGGAGGAGCACAAAATGGCGGCACCCATCCTTCCCACATGGAGTCCTGGACCCAAGATGGCCGCACATGGATCATTGGGGGAGTTGAGGTTGGAGTGCTGGTTCTCCCCTGGAGATTGCGGTGACCCCCCAGGCCTGGCACACTGCTACAAAGTGCCCCTTTATGCCGCACCCTTTACAGAGGGCTGGGCGGGCCGGGCAGTGCAGTCGGAGGTGTTTCGCTTGCCCACAAAAGTAGCAGCGGGGCCCACCCGGGTGATCTGGCGCTCTGGCAGCACATGCCTGCGGGGGAGCTGGCGGTGCCGGGGGTCCGGTCGCGGCGGGGGTCCACGGTGCCCAAGGGGCTGCCGCGCGGTCGGGGGCATAGGCCGGGCGTTCTGTGATGCCACATCGACCGAGGCAGCGAGGGCCCGTGCCTCCTTGAGGCCTAGTGAGTCTCTTTCCAGCAATCGCTGGCAAATTTGGGACAAAAGCATACCTGCCACGAAAGCATCCCGAATCAGTAGCTCCATAGTTCATTAGCCGGAACCGGTGGGCAGTAGTTGCAATTTCTCCCCAGTAATAGCAGCGCACTGTAGAATTCGTCCAGCGATTCTCCGGGAATTTGCTGTCTCGTCACGTGCTGGTGGCGTGCGTAACCCTGGTTGACGGGCCGAACATAGAGTCCTCTCAGCATGGCAAGCGCCGTCTGGTAATCGTCCACGTCCTCTATGAGAGTGTAGATTTCCGGGCTCTCCCTGGAATGCAGGACCAGCATTTTCTGGTCTTCTGTAGGTATGCAGGTGGCCGTTTGGAGGTATCCTTCAAAACATGCTAACTAGTGTTCAAAAGTGGCCACTGAGCTTGCCGCGTGAGGGCTGATTTGCAGACACTCCAGAGTGATTCAGAGCTCCATGTTCTTTAAAGTGTGAGTAATAATTTGTAGCACAATCAATCACTCACGAGACGAGATGAGAAGGAGTCAATCGATGGCTTTATTACGCAGACTTGTTCCCCAGCAGCACAGTTACAGAATGCGGCTGCTGGGAGAACCTGGGCTCTTATACTCCGCCTTACTGGATAGTAGGCGGCTGATCCAATCGGGACCCGGCGTCTATCCACCAATAGCCTCTCGACATCACAGGGTAACAAAATACCCCTAATGCATACCACCCCAGAGTGTAAGCCTGGAACTTTGTGTTCAAGTCCTGGATGGGACTTTGAACCCGCAAAACCTTCTCACTCCAAAGTGGGAAGGTTGCAAAATTGAATGACGGCTGACATGGCGTAGTAATGAATATAAATAATTAAATAATATTTATGAATCCCTTTGCTGATATTTTCAAAAGCTCCATCCTCAAGTCTCAATTTTTTTCAAGTAATCGTGTTTGATACACATTGTGTTTGAAAGTTCACTGCTTTTTTATTAACATCTGAAACAAGCTTTGTTGATAGTCGTCGAGGAGGTAACCCATTGAATAATTCCTGGACAATTCATTCGTGACCAGGGGGAGATGATTTCTAAGTCATTCAAATCTCTCTCTTTCATTTGCCTGTAACCTCTGATGATAGATCCAGAGAGCAGTATTTGGAGCTTTAACAAAAGAAACCTGAAGTCTGCCTTTACTGCAACAGCCCAGCAGCAGACAGATCATTTAAAAACCTCTCCTGAGTTTATACTCCCTTTTGCAATTAGATACCAGACTACCTGGTAACTGATTGGTCCTTGTAACTTTTACGTGTAATGAGAAATCTCCCTATGAGCTGAGTCACTTGGGGGAGGGGAGGGAGGGGGGGTTCCGAACCCTTAAAGTGACTTCATCCTTCACCATAAATGGTGTGTTGGAACAATTTTCCAAAAAAGCAGGCAGCACAGAGTGACTGCAGCTTTAATTCATCACTTTTGGAGTCAGCCGAAAGGCATCTCATTACAGGGATGATGCCAAAGTTCACTGCTTTCAGAGATGCTATATAAACCGAAAGCATGCTTGCTTGGCTGACTAACCACAGCCTGGTGTTTGAAGAAAGGTGTGGGAGAGGGGATGAATTAGCTTTGTTCCTGAGCACCTACATGGGACTTCACACAGGCTGTTTCTTCAATCTGAACACAGACTGCAACAGAAAGCTTGAAGGGCAGGTTTCGCTGAGGTGGAGGAGCTGAATCCTTAAGGCTGATCACAGTAGGAACTACATGGTTCGCAGTCAGTACAATTAAAGGTGAGAAAGCTATTTTGTAAAATCTGCTACGAACTCTTCATAAATTTTTCAATATTGAGATTTCATATAGATGATCTTATTCAGAGGCTTTATTACTGATATTTTGTTTGAAGTCCATACAGTCTTTGTGTGTATGTGTGTTAAAGTAATGCTGACACTGCAGTAATTTTCAGAAAAGAAATGCATTCATTCTCTTCTCTCTGTATTGAATTGCAAATATTTTCGATGCGGGAGCCGGGGTGTTGTCATTATGTGAAGGATACCCACAGAGTTTGTGAGCAAAAATAACAGAAGCTGTGTAAAGAAATCTTTCATACAATATCATACAAAGTGGGAGGCAGTTAAAACACCTTTGCGTGCACTCAGGGCAAGTTCTCAGCAATTAGCAGACTTCACAGCTAAAACCATTTTTTTTAAAGGTTGGTATCCAACTCTCATTTCATAGGAATGAATAAATTGATTGTCAAGCTTAAAAACGACAATGCTGAAATACTTGCCACTGCCAGGCGGCTCACATAGGCATTTTACCTCTGAACAAAAGCTGAATCTTGCGTAATTCACTGCCCCGGTGAAAGACAGATTTATTGTCTCGAAGTGGTGTGGCGAAGCTGATATGGAATCCCCCTTTGATTTTATTGCAGTAGCAGCAGCCATACCAGTAAATTAAAGGTCTAAACTCACTGTTCAGATTATAATGGTGGTAGTGATCGCCAGGGATTTTTTAAAAATATCTTGACAAAGCAAGAATACTGATATATATTGATTGTTGGTATTTTCTGAATATTAATAGAGGGTTTCCGCTCTGGTCTCATACGTTGGTTGACAGCTTCATTAAAACCCAAATTGTTTAATATGACAGTTTACAGGATTTTGTGTGTGGATTCTTTTCTTTTCCCGCTCTTGCAATTTTCTCTCTCCCTTGAATGGGGGTTCTGAGTTCCAGTTTCACGAGTACCACCTGCTAACCCTTCATTCAGACGGCCAGTCCTGAGCCTGGACACTGAGTGTTGGCAGGCTGCCCAATCGAGAGCAAAAAATAAGTGTCTTGAGTGTGATTCTGTCATCGCGTGTGTGCTTTTGGAACAATGTTAGCAGCAGACAGTCCCGGTTGATTCCACCCCCCACCCTCTTAGCTTGAAGGCATCAGGGTCAATGGTAGCACACCTGCTTGCCATTCTGGATGACATCAGCTCATTCAATCCAGATGTCCATCAAATCTGGGACTTTCCTGGTCTGTTGTAATTTTGCCCTTTTCATTTACCTCTATTCATTTCGTCTTGCGGTCATTCATCTTATTTTTCCCATAAATGAAAGCAGCTGTTTTGGGGGCTTTCTTCTGACGAGTCCTGATCTCTCGCACAAAAAAAGGGTTGCTGAGTTCAGGTCGCAGGTACTTCCTTGGCAACAAACACCCTGGAAAAGCCAGGAGATGCTGGCTGAATTGTCCCTGTGATTCTGAACATAGAATCAATGTCAGTCAGGAAATTGTAGGAGGGAACCAAATAAGAGGTGTGCCCGTGCCCCCAAACTGAAGCAAGGGACAGTTAAAAGGAAAGTAATCTGTGGATACCACTACACACCTCCTGGTGGTCAGTTTTGGAGAAACACTGTCCGTGGACAGCTCACCTGCCTGCCTTCAATGTTGAATGCTCATGGAATGAGGAGGCCGAATAGAATTAATGGAATAAGGGAAGGAAGTATTTTGTGTTTTCTGTAATGCAAGAATGTCTCCAGCAAGTGTTTTATATCAGCGGTGTGGCAGTTTATTTTAAATTCTTGGCCATCATTTCAAAATTCCCTCAAGTAGGGTGGCACAGTGGTTAGCACTGATGCTTCACAACGCCAGAGACCCGGGTTCGATTTCAACCTCGGGTGACTCTCTGTGTGGAGTTTGTACATTCTCCCCGTGTCTGCGTGTGTTTCCTCCGGGTGCTCCGGCTTCCTCCCACAGTCCAAAGGTGGATTGGCCATGCTGAACTGCTCCTCGGTGGGTTTACGGGGATAGGGTGGGGGATTGCGCCGAGGTAGGACGCTCTTTCAGCGAGTCGGCGCAGCCCCGATGGGCCGAATGGCCTCTTTCTGTACTGTAGGGATGCTATGAAATAAAGGCACTTTGTACCTTTGGTAACAGTAAAACATTAAGGGAAACATTTTAGGACATAATGAGAATATTGTAACTTGGAATTTTGACACATTCTTTTTAACAGACATTTGTTAACAGTGCATTTAAATGCAATTACTTCACTGGGGGACTATATACCTGAAATATTCAGAATTTTTATTTGTTTGTGTTAATTTCCACTGCAGCATAAAGTTAATCGGTTTAATTAAATTCTTCGAGTACAGCTGAAATTAAATAAAGCCTCTTCTGCATGAACAGAGCTCAGATTATAAATTGGCACATAGTGAAATTAACACAGCACCTTCTCATCTATCTGGAAGGAAGACCATTTGTAGCAAACAATTTGAAATTGGTCACGAGCATTAGTCACCAATGTACTAATTGTATAAATGTATGTATATGACATTATGTTGGTCGCTATTTTATATATACACAAGTATTTATACAAATTCCATTGGCTAAATGCCTTTTTAAAAAATAGCTTAATACACTTTTTCTTTCTTCTTCTACTTGAGTTCTCTGCCCAAAGGCAGGTCTAAATCACAGCGTCATGATCACACTGGCACAAGGATAGATCCCTAATCCAATCCAGCCAGAATGGGGATTGCAACCCACACTCTTAGCATTAATCTGGTCCACACTGACCGCCCAACCAAAAGCCACCCTCAATGTCTGTCCTGCCAATTAAACCAACCCCCCCCCCCCCCCTCACACACACACACCTTCCCCCAACCGCCCCGGTTCCCCACCCCACACCAAGGAGTCTGGATTGCTGTAGCAACATACACTTTTACATTAATTTGTTAGCCTGGGGCTATGAATAGTGATGGTAGAGACTCCAATCTCTTTCCATCGCAAGGCTGACCAGGAATCTCTCCGGCCTTTACCGCCTGCTATTGGCATACATTGGAAGGATTTGTAAGTTGACGCTCAACCTGTTTGGCCATGTAGTAAGCACACCTTCCTCGGACATCAAGTCATGGATTGGGACTTGAACCCAGAACTTCTGGCTCACAGGCAAAGACACCCTTCAAATACATAACATATTTCAAAAGGGTTAAAGCATTTGTTATAATGCACCAGAAGAGCAGTATCAAACAACATTAGACACTGAGTTACACAACAAGAAATTAGGACAAAACATTGGTCAATAAGGCAGCATTTAAAGAGCACCTTAGGGAAGGGAAAGCAGGTGACAGACAGAGCAAAGCGGTGTAGGGAGAGAATCTCAGAGTATACAGCCTCGGGAGCTGAAAGCACCACCACCAGTGGGAGCAATTAAGAATTGAGATGGGCAAGTGTGTGGAAGAACACCGAGATCTCAGAGGGTCGGTGTGCTGGAGACGGTTACAGAGATGAAGATGGGGGTGAGGGTTGAGAATGAATACAACAAGAAAGCCCCAGTGGAGACTTATAGGCAATTCTCTGAACCAGGATCAATAGCGGGAGTAAGGCTTCTTACCCTTGCTACTTCTGTGGGCTGAATTTTTGCTTCGAGAATGGAAACAGGAGCCAGGGCTGTTTCGGGGTCCTGACTCTGGTCTTGGTTAATAGGGGGCGTCTGTTGAAATGTTGACTGGGGCTCCCCCTTAATTGACATGGAGACAGGTTCATGAATGAAGGTACCCTTTCAACAAGTTTTTTAAAAATCTCACAATACCCTGGGCTAGTGCCCAGCCAATTCAAACTCCACTTGACCCGGAGTCGCAACACAGGTAAAATTAGATTTTATTTTATTTAAAATACCCAAGATCCTTCTTGAGCCTAATAAACTGCAGTCACCAGGTTTGTAACTTTAAAATATAAGTAACCTTTTATTTACCAACTGGGCAGCACGGTAGCATTGTGGATAGCACAAATGCTTCACAGCTCCAGGGTCCAAGGTTCGATTCCGGCTTGGGTCACTGGCTGTGTGGAGTCTGCACATCCTCCCCGTGTGTGCGTGGATTTCCTCCGGGTGCTCCGGTTTCCTCCCACAGTCCAAAGATGTGCAGGTTAGGGGGATTGGCCATGCTAAATTGCCCTTAGTGTCCAAAATTGCCTTAGTGTTGGGTGGGGTTACTGGGTTATGGGGATAGGGTGGAGGTGTTGACCTTGGGTAGGGTGCTCTTTCCAAGAGCCGGTGCAGACTCGATGGGCCAAATGGCCTCCTTCTGCACTGTAAATTCTATGATAATCTATGATGTACAGTATTAAAATTAAATGGACAGAAAATGTAACTGACTATCTATTACCCCTTTCCCAACCCTCCGTTACTAACTACCCTCACTCTCTACACACACAAATACACACACACACACGCAAACAACACAGAAGGGAAAGGGTGGTGGAGAAAGGGAAAGAAAATGTTAATAAAAATAAAAGGATAAGGATCTCTAAAGCACTGGGATGAGTTCCAGTCAATGTCTTTCTGAAGTTCAGGCTTTTGTTTTGGTGTTACTTTCTTCTCGGCTCAGTTGGTTTTCTCTGGCAAGGTTGTCTCCTTTCTCATCATTCAGCATCATTTCAGGTTCACAGCAAAGGGTGTGCCAGGCACTCACTGCTTTCAGAACAACAGAGCACGTTCTTTCACTTCAGCAAGCAGAAGAGAGAGAGAGAGAGATCCTTTCACTTTCAAGGTCTAATCACTTCTGCTCTCAGAAAGCATCATGCAAGAACCAATCATTGACTGTTGTCAGGCAGAACACTGGGCCTGGCCAACCCACCCATAAGTCGAACTTACTTCCTCCAAACCTGTTTCTTCAGATCCACTTAGTGTCGAGGAGTCTGGCTTCTCCTCTCCAAAGAAAAATCCAGGAACACAGTGGCCCGGAAAGCAGGCTACACCAACTTTGAGTCTTCTACTCAAAGGCACATCTCTATTATGCGTTCATGGACCAAAACCATAAAATTAAATAAATGGGAACCAAGGAAATAAACAGGAGGGACTGTTACATTAATTGATTAAAAAATAAATGAAACAGCCAGGCCACCAATATGGGCAGGAGTGGGGGAATCCTTCTCCAGGTTGATCTTTGCCTGTGCCTCAACCCAGGCACCAGGGAGAGTCTGTAGGCTTTCCTGCAATGCTGGCACCCTAATCTACCATTGGGTGCCCACTACAGGCAGTTGAACTATGCTCCTGTCTCATCTGGAACCTGGAGGATGACTGGAAAATCTCAATTGGCCCCCATTAATTATGGTGAACAAGGCTCTGAACAAGCCTAATTTGTTCATGGGCACCAGCTGACACCAGGAACAGGGTCCGGAAACTGGCACACCAGCTGGTACCAGTATTTTTGGACCCCATTCACCTTCATTCCTGACCATGGTTTGAATTAAAACCAAACCCCACGCATGCAAACACCTTTGTCGAGCATGAATTTAACTATAGTTTCACCCTTCCTTATACAGAAACATTAAATTAAACCCACTAAAATCTATTTCTAATATTTACCGATACAAATATAGTTAATCAAAAATTACCTCTGATTTCCTGACATTTGGGAAAACACAATGGGTGGGATTCTCCAATTCCCCCCCGGATCGGAGAATCCCCGGGGGGCATCGTGAATCCTGCCCCGTCGCTCCGACGCTGGCTGCCATGTTCTCCGGCACCGGTTTTCGGGTGGGGTGGGGTTTACGCCACGCTGGTCAGGGGTCGTTAGTAGCAGCCCCCCCCGGCAATTCACCGGCCCCGATGGGCCGAGCGGCCGTGAGTTCCTGGTCAGTTCCGTCGGCGTAAAATGGACATGGTCCCACACGGCGGGACCTGGCTGGTAGGCCGTCTGGTGGAGTCCTCGGGGGGTGTGGGGGGATCTGGCCCGGGGGGGGGGGGGGGGGCACGGTGGCCTGGCCCGCGATCGGGGCCCACTGATCTGCGGGTGGGCCTGTACTGTGAGGGCACTCCTTCCTTCCACGCCGGCCTCTGTAGGGCTCTGCCATGGCTGGCGTGGAGAAGAACCTCCCTGCGCATGAGCAGGCACACGCCGGCCGGTCTGCTCATGCGCCAACTCGCGACGGCCTTTCGCCGCCAGTTGGCATGGCGCCAATCCCTCCAGCGCCGGCCTAGCCCCCGGAAGTGCAGAGGATTCTGCAACTTCTGGTTGGCCCAACGCCTGAGTGGTTTGCTCCGTTCTTGGCGCTGGCGTCAGGCCATCATGCCAATTGCGGAGAATCCCACCCAATGTTAGTGTTCACTTATTCTGTATTTGATTATGTGAGTCTGTTTATTATTGATGCTTACTGTGCTTGATCCAGTACTCCTGGACATGGAGTCAGGGAAAAGTACACAAAATGTATTTAAAGAGCAGGAAGCCAGAGAAGAATAATGGAGCAGATATTTTAAAGCATCATATTAAGTACTGTAAATAAAGTTCCATCACAGAAATCTCTGCATAAGATGGATATGAAATTACAACAGGATACGAGCTGAAGAAGAAAGGGGCAATGTAGATGGAACTGTATACTGAATCTAACTAGCTTATATCTGACCTTAAGGAAAGCAAAAATGAGAGTAAACGCAGCGTGGCAGGAATTCTCCGACTATTGGGAGTCTCTGTTTCCACGGCAACGCACCCCCTGCCGGGGGTGGCTTCAATGAGAAAGCTCATCAACAATCCATGGGAGTAGAGAATCCTAACACCAGCAAACAGTGGGCTGCCGAAAAACACATGGCTGGAGGACCAGGGAATCCGGCCCAATGGCATTCGACACACCTTCGTCCCAATGCTGACTTTGAAGCTTTTGTTGGATTATGTGCTGGTGCCTCTAGTGTGCATTTGCAGAAGTTTAACCACAGTCCCCCGACAGAAGCTGGGCCAGGTTTCGTCGAAATGATTTGTAAGGCCACACCAGAGAGATTTTTGCCATGTACAAAGAGCACAGGAATAATATCCAGCATCAGTTCTTTGTTGCAGTTTGAAATCATCCAGTGATAGGGCGGCACGGTGCCACAGTGGTTAGCACTGCTGCCTGCGGCGCTGAGGACCTGGATTCGAATCCCGGCCCCGGGTCACTGTCTGTGTGGAGTTTGCAGATTCTCCCCTTGTCTGCATGGGCTTCACCCCCACAACCCAAAGATGTGCAGGTTTGGTGGATTGGCCATACTAAATTGCCCCTTAATTGGAAAAAAAATAGTTGGGTATTCTAAATTCATAATTAGAAAGAAATCATCCAGTGACAAGTAATTATGGGAGATCAGGGGACGTCATTCTCCGCCGGCGGGAGTCTCCGTTTTGCCGGCGCCCGGGGGTTTCCCGACGGCGTGGGGCTGCCCCACAATGGGAAACCTCATTGACCGGCCGGTGTTACGGAGACTCCCGCCGGCTGGTCGGGGCAGAAATGTGGCGGGGCGGGTAGGAGAATTTCGCCCCAGAAGTTTGCTTTTGTTTCAATTCTCATTAACAGAATAAAAAATTAAAAGAATGAAAAATGTATAAACCAGGAGAAGAAATCAACACTCAGTTAAAACGATAGATAAAGGGGCCATATTAAATAAAGCATTACAAAAGAAATGTGTGCATTCATGAATACAGTCGCACATTTAGTACCAAGGACAGAGAGAGTGCTTGTTTCACAGTTGTAGGAAAGTGAGTGTTCAGGCCAGAACCCTGAGACGCTCCTCATTTGGCACGTATCCCTGGGAGCTAGTCTTCATTCAAGTTCAAATGCACATGTTTACTTCCATTTCAAAATGGCAGAATCCCTCCTTTCTATTTGTCTGCAAACATCCTGTTTGCATCAAGAGAGGATGGAGGAAGGCGATGTGGGGGGTGCGGGGGGGGGGGAGGGAAAGGGGGGTGGATGGCGGGGCTGGTAATGAAAGGATGCTGCGCCAAATTTGTTCTTCAAATGATTTTCATTTTTTTGGATGTCTGCAAGCATCTTTTGTGAGATTTTCCCATTAGAAAAGCACAGTCAGGACGTTGAGGCTGATTTTCTGGGACTTCATTAAAAATAATCAAAACAAAACAATCTCCCACACTTGGAACCTAACAGGTTTCTGACAGATTACACGTCCTCTACTTTACTACAGGTTTGCAACTTTTGCTGGAGTTTACGATTACTATTAGCTTGACGAGGGAGCAGAGATGTTAATTTCCTGGAATGAGCCCGTTGTCTTATGAGGAAAGGTTTGACACAGAGCCTGTTCCACTGGTGTTTAGAAGAGTGAGGTGTGGCGTGATTGAAGTATATACGTTCCTGGACGGTCTTGACAAGGTGGTTGTGGAAAGGCTGTTTCCTCTTGGAGGATATAGATGCTTCAGGATAGATAGAGGGGGACGTAAAAGGGGTGGGGGAGTAGCATTACTGGTTCAGGAAAATATTATAGCAAGGGAGGACACCTCAGAGGGCTCATACAATGAGGCAATCTGGGTAGAGCTCAGGAAGGGGGCAATCACAATATTGGGGTTTATTACAGGCCCTACAACTGCCACTGAGAGATAGAGGAGCAGATAGATTTTGGATAGGTGCAGAAGTGACAGGGTTGTTGTGGTAGGGGGTTTTAACTTCCCCTATAATGACTGGGACTCATTTAGTGCCAAGGACTTGGATGGGGCAGAGTTGGTAATGTGTATCCAGGAAGGCTTCTTGATGCAATATGTAGATAGTCTAACTAGGGGAGGGGCAGTACTGGACCTGGTACTGGAGGTGGATGGGAATGTAATACTTGAAGTGCAAAAGATCAGCCGGCATCTTAACTAATGGAGGAGCAGGCTTATGGTGCTTACTCCTGCTACTATTTTGTATGTTCACATGTAATGCTTGAAAGTTGATCAGATCGGGGGGATAGGTTAGTGAGGGAGGGAAGGCCGAAGTTCTAAGGTCCTGGAGGGTACAGCACCCCAACTTTGTCGGGGCCTTCAGTGAGCAACCCCCCCCCCTG
This sequence comes from Scyliorhinus torazame, assembly GCF_047496885.1. NCBI lineage: Eukaryota > Metazoa > Chordata > Chondrichthyes > Carcharhiniformes > Scyliorhinidae > Scyliorhinus > Scyliorhinus torazame. The sequence goes on from NC_092728.1 coordinate 66,543,985, forward strand.
CCACCACCACCACAGCCCCCCACCCCCACCCCAGCTTCCTGCCCAAGATAGAGAAAAGTTTTTTTCTCTGTTTCCCACCCTACTTCAACCCACTCCTGCCAGTCTAAGAATTGTGGCTGGGCTGGAAAGGCCCCTTAAGTGGCCATTGAATGGCGGTTCCTGGGGGAATCCCGTCTATTCAGTTTTACAACATTAACCTTGACCGTTTCAAGTACTGGTCCAACAGAGTTGCATCTTTTTAGGGGGGAGGGAGGGGTGGGAGATTATGTGCTAAAGGGGCATTTTGTTGATCTGAAATAGCATACAGTCCCCACTGCTGACATGAGAGTGTTTTGTATTTCTTGACTTATAGGTCCTATCCCTTATACATATCGCTGCTCCTGCTCCTTTGCTAAAGGCGAATCATCCAAACCACCCTAAGATTACTCCTCCTATGGCCTATTTAGTGTCCTCTTCTATCCTTTCTCAGAAAATTGCAATTCCTGCTGTCTATTCCCCACCTCTCTTATGTGGTCACCCACAAGGAAGGAAAGCCACAATCCATAATGATCCAGCTGCCTTGGCTCTTGCTGCCATCACAATGTACTCCAGCAGTGTCACGAAACCCACCCACTCCACTCCCAGGGCACTTCAAACCACTGTTGTATTCTTCAGCAGAAACCACTTCCTGGCTTTCATTGCAGAATACCTCAATTCACATAACAGTGCACCTTTCACATTGACAGTCAGTCCGTTGAAGTCAGTGTCCAGCTGCTGGTGGTTAAAGCTGAAACTTAATATCGCTGCCAGTTCAGTTCGAACTCAGATTGGCAAGCATTGCGCCAAGAACTGAAACCTAGCCTTTGTATACTTAGAAGCTTTAATTTACAAAAGACAGTTTACGCAGCCTGCATCTCCAACCCACAAAGTAGCCAATATATATATTCTTCATTTCTTTCATGTGAGGTGGGCGTCGCCGGCATAGCCAATGTTTGCTGTCCATCCCTAACTGCCCTCAAACTGAGTGGCTTTCTCAGCCATTTAAAAGTCAACCACATTGAGGGCCCGGTATCACATATAGGCCAGACGGGGCAAGGATGGCAGATTTCCTCCCCTAAAGGACATCCGTGAACCAGATGGAATTTTATAACAATCAATGATAGTTTAATGGTCACCATTACTGAGACTAGCTTTATATTCCAGACGTTATTAAATTAATTTAAATTCTATTGGTGAGATTTGAACCCATGTTCCCAGATCATCAGTTGGGCCTCTCACCTACTTTTTTTTCACCGTATCTTCACATCGCACAGTTTTACCCATTGGGGAATAGCGGGGGAAATGGTAGAACGATTCTTGAGCTGATTATCAGTCTGTTAAACCACATTATAAATGCTCCTTCTGACGTCCTGGCGCTGGACCTGAACCCGGAGCTCCTGCCCCAACGCTAGGGGCATTACAACTGCTCCAGAAGAATTCCTCTCTGGATTACTGGGTGGGGCACAGTAGCATAGTGGTTAGCACTGCTGCCTCACAGCGCAATCTGGGTTAGTTTCCAGGCTTGGGTGACTGTCTGTGTGGAGTTTGCACGTTCTCATCCTGTCTACGTGGGTTACCTCTGGGTGCTCCAGTTTCCTCCCACAGTCCAAAGTTGTGTAGTTAGGTGAATTGGCCACCTTAAATTTCCCCTTTGTGTCCAAAGATGTGCAGGTTAGATAACGGGGATAGGGTGGGAGTGTGGGCTGAAGTAGAGTGCTCATTTGGACGATTGGTGCAGACTCGATGGACTGAATGACCTCCTTCTGCACTGTAGGGATTCTATTCTACTAGTCCAGTGACATTACCACCACAACCCCCCTTTGAGCACTGATGAGTTTCCTCAATTAATACCCACCAATCCCGGCACTGCGAGTACCGGGAAACATGCAGCTAAACACGCTCGCTCGGGGACTTTGTTGCCTTTTGGGAAGATCACGCCCACGGTCTTATCTTCAAATAAAGAATCCACATTATTGTTTTACCAATCATTATTGTGTGATTGCTCCAGTGGCAATCTCACTGGACTGTTAACTATGGACCCAATCTGTGTCTATCGCTCTAGCATCTCCAGGCATGGAATAGTAAATCTGAGTGTGTTGTAAGAAATTGTAATGGAGTTCAGCTGCATTTCCACCAAATGCCGCCTTTTCCTTCATCCGCTTCAGAGTCAGTGGACACCTCTCTAAAGAGTCTCCTTGCTGCCGCCATAGTGACAGAGTTAATTAATGAAACTGTTCTTAAAGTTTGCAGCGAAGGAAATTTGATTCAGGGCACCAATTAATTATTTAAAATCTAGCCATGCCGCAATCTGCTCGTGCCATCTGGCTAGATTCAGTGTCTGAGATATTGAATCTAATTAAGAACAGTTGGCCTGGAAATGGAGATATCCAGTTTTCTTTCTATTCATGTTAGATTAACATTAGATCAACGCTCTGTTTAAAGCATTCCTCCAGTGGCTCAGCAGATCTATCCAATGAATAGCTGAGCTATATCATTGCGCTCCTCTTAACTCCAGCCCTTGGTCTCTGCCATGTTCGCCGATCTCAACCAGAGAGGCGAGGGAGGCATAATGCAACAGGAAGAGAAGCGACCGGAGGATAGAGCAGATTAGTCACTACCTGAAGAGGGGAGGAACAAATACTGCTTCATGTGGCAGCCTCTCTTCAAAGCCAATACAACGAAGCATTACGAGCATGTTAATACAATCCATACAAAGAGATGGTGCAAATATATATATAGTAAAAGACAAATTCCAGAACCATGAGAAGAATTTTTTGTTTTACTTCATTCTCGGGATGTGGGCACCATAGAGAAAGTGGCCATTCATAACCCAGAAAGAAAAACAGTTTTGGTCCAGTGAATTTCCCTGTTTTACTGGTGTTCCATCATAAAGAATACTGCTTTTCCTTCTGGGACACTTGTTCTCCTGGAACACTTTTGTTAGACACAAAGCTCCATTATGTCATGCAGAGTGGAACTGGTTAATGAGTTTAAAAGTGGAATCACGCTCCCCATTTACTTTACTCCAAGAGGCTCTCTTAAATTCGCACCCATAACCTTGCGAGTTTAAAATGTGATTGGTTTACCGAACATGGGACCACTTTATAGAACATAGCTAACTAAAACCAAAATAGAAAATGCTGGAAAATCTCAGCAGGTCTGGCAGCATCTTTAGGGAGAGAAAAGAGCTCACATTTTGAGACCAGATAACCCTTTGTCAAAGCTGTCTCTTATCCACCTCTTACAGCTAACTAAAGTTGGCCAGTTTGCCCCCAATTAGCTGCACTTCTTCAATGTGATCGCTGTCAAATAGCTTTAATGCATTGCAGTTCAAAAAGCCATGGTAAACTCACATTAGCACAAACAGGATTTGGCAGCTTTTAGTGTTAAAGGGTTTAGATTTGGAATTGGCGCATGCAACCGTACTCTTATGGGAGCAGATGAAAAAGGGCAGTTGGCGAGAAGTAAAATAAGTTAAAGCTAGCCTCAGAGAAAGTGGTGAAAGCCCTGTCAGACAAAACGTAGAACAGGAAGCCATTATGTCTCAAGCACAAGCTGCAATATGTATTATATTACAGGTTAGACATGGTAATAGTTTAGTAAACCTTTAACATTTTTCTCCATCTAAACAAGTAGATGATTTGTTTCATTGGTTCATTTAAGTTACTCTGATGGCAGCATAATTTGTTGGGCTGAATTTTGTGAATTGCACTTAAACTCCGAAAGCCATATATTTAATATAGAATTTACAGTGCAGAAGGAGGCCATTCGGCCCATCGAGTCTGCACCGGCTCTTGGAAAGAGCACCCTACCCAAGGTCCACACCTCCACCCTATTCCCATAGCCCAGTAACCCCACCCAACACCAAGGGCAATCTTTGGACACTCTGGGCAATTTAGCATGGCCAATCCACCTAACCCGCACATCTTTGGACTGTGGGAGGAAACCGGAGCACCCGGAGGAAACCCACACAAACACGGGCAGAGTGACCCAAGCCAGGAATAGAACCTGGGACCCTGGAGCTGTGAAGCAATTGTGCTATCCACAATGCTACCGTGTTGCCCAACAAATCTAATAAATGATAACAATAACTGCTTATTGTCGCAAGTAAGCTTCAATGAAGTAGCTGTGAAAAGCCCCTAGTCACCACATTCCAGCGCCTGTTCGGGGAGGCCGGTACAGGAATTGAACCCACGCTGCTGGCCTTATTCTGCATTATAAGCCTGCTGTTTAGCCCACTGTGCTAAATCAGCCCCTAATATGAACTCATTCTGGTTAAAGGTATCACACCATGATGTGTATTATGGCCTCCAACTTCTATAGGCATTGCAGCCATGAAAACCAGCTCTTCAGCAGGGTTGGAGCTGGAGCTGTTGAAGTGGGAAGCCCTACACATGAGGAGCATAGTGTTGCTGGCCTCATCCAGTTCAGCTCCATGCTGGGAAAGACACTTGTGTGGGCGTGCTGTGTGTGTGCCACAGGCTTCCCAACTGGTCAGATAGTGTCCAGTTGCTGTTTTGACGGATTTGACAAACAATTTACAAACCTCGACCACAGAGGTCAACTTAATGCATTTGCATGTCTCTCACAAAAGAACAGACATATAGTTGACAAAGGGACCCAGCACTAGTGTCATTTGAAGGGTGAGGCATGCCCATTCTGCAGGGAAGGTGAATTGAACTAAGTTATGCAATTGTCAGGTTTCTGAGAGCATTGAAGCATTTTGGAGGTTTTTCAAAATTCATTCACAGGATGTGGGTGACGCTGGCGAGGCCAACATTAATTGCCCATCCCTAGTTGTCCTTCAGAAGGTGGTGGTGAATTGTCTTCTTGAACCGCTGCAGTCCCTGAGGTGTAGGTAAACCCACAATGCTGTTAGGGAGGGAGTTCCAGGATTTTGACCCACCGACAGTGAAGGAACGGCGCTATATTTACAAGTCGGTGTGGTGAGTGACTTGGAGGGGAACCTCCAGGTTGTGGGATTCCCAGGTATCTGCTGCTCTTGTCCTTCTAGATTTTAGTGATTGGGGGTTTGGAAGGTGCTGCCTGAGGAACCTTGGCAAGTTACTGCAGTGCATCTTGTAGACGTTACACACGGCTGTCACTGTTCATCGGGGTGGAGGGATTGAATGTTTGTGGAAGGGGGGGGGCAATCAAGCACCCTGCTTTGTCCTAGATAGTGTCGCGCTTCTTGAGTGTTGTTGAAGCTGCTCTCATCCAGGCAAGTGGAGAGTATTCCATCACACTCCTGACCTGTGCCTTGTAGATGGTGGACAGGCTTTGGGGGGGTCACAAGGTGAGTTACCTACCATAGGATCCTCACCTTTAATCTGCTCTGGTAGCCACCGTATTAATATGGCTAGGCGAGTTCAGATTATGCTCAATGTTAACCCCCAGGATTTGATTGTGGGGGATTCAGTGATGATAATGCCATTGAATGGCATGGGGTGATTGTTAGATCCTCTCATGTAGGAGATGGGCATTACCTGGCACTTGAGTGGCGTGAATGTAACTTGCCCCTTGTCAGCCCAAACCTGAATATTGTCCAGGTCTTTCTGCATTTGAATATGGACTGCTTCGTTATCTGAAGAGTCGTGAATGGTGCTGAACATTGTGCAACATCCGCAAACATCCCCACTTCTGACCTGATGATGGCAGGGAGGTCATTGATGAAGCAGCTGAAGATGGTTGGTCCGAGGACACTACCCTGAGGAATGCTGCAGTGATGTCCTGAAGCTGAGATAATTGACCTCCAACCACCACAACCATCTTCCTTTGTGCCAAGTAAGACTCCAACCAGTGGAAAGTTTTCCCCCTGATTTCCCCTGACTCCAGTTTTTCTCGGGCTCATTGATGCCACACTCGGTCAAATGCTGCCTTAATGTCAAGGGCAGTCACTCTCACCTCACCTCTGGCATTCATCTCTTTTGTCCATGTTTGGTCCAAGGTTGTAATGAGGTAAGGAGCTGGGTGACCTTGGTGGAACCCAACCTGAGCGTCCGTGAGCAGTTATTGTTGAGTGAATGCCTCTTGATAGCACTGTTGATGACTCCTTCCATCACTTTACTGATTATGGAGAGAAGAATGATAGGGTGGTAATTGGCTGGGTTGGATTTGTCCTGTTTCTTGTGTACTCCTGCACTCTTCATTGAACCAGGGCTGATCCCCTGGCTTGGTGGTAATGGTAAAGCAGGGGATATGCCGGGCCTTGAGGTTGCAGATTGTGGTTGAGTACAATCCTGCTGCTGTTGACAGCCCACAGCGCCTCATGGATTTCCAGTCTTGAGCTGCCAGAGCTGTTCAACGTCTATCCCATTAGGCATGTTGGAGGATATCCTCAATGTGAAGATGTGCTGTGGTGAATTTTTTGTTTTTTGCCGCATGTTGCTCCATCCTCACAGCCAGGCAAATGACTTGATAATACGTCCACACAAAGGCTGCAAAGGTATGAGGGCTGCAGTGACAATGCCTCGAGGTCTATAATGCAGCAGAAAGATGGAGCAGAGGCTGCAGAGATGGGATGTCCTGCGTGATGCCATGTGTCAAGATGGAACTGTGATCCTCCACATTCCTTGACGGTGATCGGAGACTGTCTGGTTGACCAGCCGATGCATCCAGTATCCCAGTAGCCTTCTCCTGTACTCCATCCTCCTCTATGTCTGCTATAGCAAATCTCATCTGTGACCTTGCCCCCCCCCCTAATGAACTGCACACAAACTGTCCTTTTCCCATGCTCTGGCTGCAACCCAGTTGTGTCCATGGCTCACCACCATGCCTGGATTCCAATTCTATGGTTGCAGTGCCAGGACCTGAGCTGGTGGCTGTGAATATCAGATCAAGTGACAGGACTTCCTCAAAAGGCCTGGGTCTTGCTCTGTCTTCTCCTCCTGGTTGTGCTATGACGTGGCATATGGTAGCTCTTGGGGATCTGAACACAGAAACTCAGGAACGGGAAGGTTGAAGTGAAGGAAGGGGGTCTGTGGTGGAAAGCAGGAATTCCGTGATTGCAACACCAGCATCTTGCACATTATGCAGGATGACAGAATGAGGGTGAATGTTTGTCGGGTTCAGCTAGCCACACTGCAGTCCTCACCATCACCTGTCACCAACCAGCAACGGAAATCCCATCCTTTCGGGCCCACCCCCTCAAGACAGGCGGGCGAGCTGGAAATTTTCCCGATTCCTGTTTAACCCGTCTTGAGGATGAAAATCCAGCCCTTAAAAACAGAGAATGGTGGAAATCTTCAACCCACCAGGCAGCATCTGTGGAGAGAAACTAAATTCATGTCCATGACCTTTCATCAGAAGTGAGCAAAGTTAAGGGCAGCATGATGTAGCAGTGTTTAGCACTGCTGCCTCACAGCCACGAGGTCCCAGGTTCGATCCCGGCTCTGGGTCACTGTCCGTGTGGAGTTTGTACATTCTCCCCGTGTTTGCGTGAGTTTCGCCCCCACAACCCAAAAGATGTGCAGGGTAGGTAGATTGGCCATGCTAAATTGCCCCCAATTGGGAAAAATGAATTGGGCACTCTAAATTTATAAAAAAAGAAGTGAACAAAGTTCGCGATGTTAACAGGTATAATGCAAGGCAGGGGAAGAAGGAGCGAATGATAAAATTGACGGTGGTGCCTGACCTGCTGAGTATTTTCAGCATTTTCTGTTTTTATTTAAAATTTCCAACATGTTCAGGGTTTTATTTTTGTATTGGTCGGAGTGATTAATTAATCTCTGAATCTGATAAAAAACACATTGACTACCTAATGCAAGGCAGATTCTTTCAACCTCTCAGGGGGATGATGCAAGAAGAAATTTCCACAGATACATTCAGCCTGAAGCTATAGCTACAATCTCTTCAGTAAGCCATACAGGCAACTCCAAGTCCATTTCTGCTCAGAGGAAGGATAACACTTCAACAGGTCTATAATGCTTTTAGGTGCCCGTGAACAGATGCAGATGATGTCTCATTGGAGGTGTAAGGGTGGCTAGTTTAGCTCAGTTGGCTGGACAGCTGGTTCATGATGTAGAACGAGGTGAACAACATGGATTCAATTCCCATACCAGCTGAGGTTATTCATGAAGGCCCCGCCTTCTCAACCTTGCCCCTCGCCTGAGATGTGGCAACCCTCAGGTTAAATCACCACCAGTCAACTCTCCCCCTCAAAGGGGAAAGTGGCCTTTGGTCATCTGGGACTTCACCTTCACCTTTTAAAGGGGGAGTAAAAATGTGACATCTATATTTAATAATGGTTCCCTTTGTGGTTTTGAAGATTGCAAGTTGGCAATAAGGACAGTATTACATAGTTATATTGATCGTTTATGTGCTTTTGTGATCGAAACAAATAGCATTTTATGCCTGTAAATGTATAGCAAATAATTTGCGTCAATTAGTTGATGAACCAGACCATGCCCCATGTTTTCTGAAGTGTAAATCCTTTCTGTAAATATTATTTAGTTACTCCTTTCCTTAAGTTCTCTTTGCTTTGCATCATTTGTCCGCACAAGAATTAGCATACATCTATATCAGAATATCTGTTGAGCTCCATGGGGCAGTGACTGAACTGAGCTATTTGCTGGAAGCAAAGGTGACGTTTTAAATACTGCAATTATCTTTAATTGTATCATGATCATGTGGAAAAATTCTCCCACATAATAGCTTGAAAGTTATTGCTTATCTTTGGCAAGTTTTAACTAGGATCTGTGTAATATTTTAGTGAGTATGATACCTTGTGTTTTGATAGTTACTTAGTAGTAGTGGAATATTTTGCAGTTGCTGATCTTTCTCTGGGGCTTCTTGTTGCAGAGAAATGTGGCTGCTGGAATACAAGTTTATGTGTTAAATTGACATGGTGTTAAAAAGGATAAATAAGTGTTGCAGATTGGATGAATTACAAACCTGAAACTCAGCTATGAAGGACATAATCCTATACCTTTGCAAATGTATACACTTATATTCCCTTACCCAAAGAAATTGAGACAAAGCAGCAACAAGTTTCTGAACATATGTTCAAAATTAGAAGAGATTCCATGTCCCTGAAATTCATTTAATGCCTGAACATTGCAAACAGAGTAATGTAATTTGGTTCTCAATTCATTTTGTGGGAATGAATTGGAAAGTAGAGTTAGCAGCACAGCCCACATATATTGTGCCTTTGACATATAAGTTAATGCATGAATCGAACTGATGAAGCTGTTTTGTGTTAAGTGCAACACAATGTGGATTATAACTCAAGAATCTTACAAGTGTTTTCAAAACAAGTATACTGCATTTATCGAGAAAGTCTTTCTATAGTTTAATGTATTGAATTGTTAATGGAATCAAACTAAGTAATGTGAATTTGTTTTTAGATGCAAAGGTCTGTTAGTAGTATATCCAAATTGCAATGTTTTAGGCATTTTACAAAAAAAGGTAATGTAATCATCATCGACAAGGTGTACCTGTGCAATAAATTACTTTACATCATATCGAACTGCAGAATCCCTACAGTGCAGAAGGAGGCCATTCGACCCATCGAGTCTGCAATGGACCTCTGAAAGAGCACCTTACCTAGGCCCACTCCCCCGCCCTATTCCCGTAACCCCATTTAACCTGCACATCCTTAGACACTAAGGGGAATTTTTTATCATGGCCAATCCACCTAACCTGCACATCTTTGGACTGTGGGGGAGAAATCGGAGCACCTGAAGGAAACCTACGCAGAGACGGGGAGAACGTGCAATCTCCGTACAATCACCCAAGGCCGGAATTGAACTAGGGTCCCTGGCACTATGAGGCAGCAATGGAAGAATGGCACAGATAAGCTCTGTTCATTAAAATAAAGTCAAAATTAGATGGAAAATGACTGTAAAAATATAAGATTTGTCAGGTTTCCAGCTTATCAAAAGTTTACTTGACAAATTCCAGGCCTTTGTGAAATATATTCTTGGGTTCACTGACACCATTAATGTCAAATAGTAGATTGAGTATCACTGAAACTAAAAACCCGTTGTTGTAACCTAGCACACATTTCTACACGTGCTTCTCCTGTCATCCAAAGGCAGCATAATGAACACTTCAGTGAAACGATGCTGATTCAAATCAGCAGGCTAATTTAGTTCATAAGCTACAAGTGAATAACCAGAGTAGCATTTTACGTCGCTTTACAATAATTTATTTTCATCATACTTCACACAACATGAAGTAACGAGAATGCAACACTGTCCATCTTCACAGAATCAATGCAATCTTCTGACTAGGAGATTCTATATGTCTGTCTTAAATCTAGCCTTTCTCTAATTTAAGTCTGATTTCCCTGTCAGATCTTGCAGACTGGCCTTGCCTACATGTTTCATTGCACCCTTAAGTCTTAAATGGAGAAGACACAAAGGTGTTGAAACTTTACCCCCTCCCAGCTCACCATGTCATGGTGTTGTCCAGCGAATGCAAAAATCAATCCGATATTGTTCATTTGGATGAGGGATCACTCAGAACTAAACCCTACTGAGTGCAAAACAATAGGCCAGTCCAACATCTTGGGTGTCAATCTTTACTGAGATGTTTTTAACAAATCTCCACTCTTTCAAGAAATCTGGATTGATGCTGTATTAATACATTTTCCAGCTATGGATTTAAGCCCCTGTGAGCTAAATTTAATTTAATAATAATATTTTAATGTAAATTGTACCAACAACTGGGGCAGCACGGTAGCCTTGTGGATAGCACAATTGCTTCACAGCTCCAGGGTCCCAGGTTCAATTCCGGCTTGGGTCACTGTCTGTGCGGAGTCTGCACACCCTCCCCGCGTCTGCCTGGGTTTCCTCCGGGTGCTCCGGTTTCCTCCCACAGTCCAAAGATGTGCAGGTTAGGTGGATTGGCCATGATAAATTGTCCTTAGTGTCCAAAATTGCCCTTAGTGTTGGGTGGGGTTACTGGGTTATGGGGATAGGGTGGCGGTGTTGACCTTGGGTAGGGTGCTCTTTCCAAGAGCCAGTACAGACTCGTTGGGCCGAATGGCCTCCTCCTGCACTGTAAATTCTATGATAATCTATGAAACATCCTTCCATGATGAAATACTCAAAAGTCCCCAAATACAATCACAATCAAAATGTTCTTGTGCTGGTTATTTCTGCCTGTCTAATCATATCAGAACATTGATTATCTCTTTTTTCTCTGTTAATGTAAGATGCTTCTCACCCACCTCATTGGTTCTGACCTGATGCCTTTGAATGAAAATCAGCTTGTTTTGAATTGGAGCTATGCCCAGTGAGAATATGAATCTTCTCCAGCAATCAAAGGCTCCTAATAATCTGCTTTCCATTTAAATTCACAAGTCACGGAAAGGGTGCCTGCAATTTTCCGACATGGGCTCTTGGGCCGGCAAGGTTCCAGTGCCGGAACTGGACATTTTTGAATAGTCCTGCTCATGTTCAGCCTTAAATAAAGCTTACTATATCAATGAAACATCTTCAAATTTAACATAAACATGAAGAGTTTATGTTCGAAGAATTGATGTACAGTGTCAAGGAATTGAGCATCAAAGGTCCACAATTCTACTCCGAGTTCCTGACATGGTCATATCGTGGCAGGGAGCAAAACCTGGGGATAGCGCGCTGAACTTTCATGCCCAATCAAGGGAGGGAACAGTATGATGTCCAAAAATACAGGAGCTGGCCAGTGCGCTAGTTTCCCGTCCTGTTCCTGGCTGTGGTCATTTTTGCCGGAGTTGGTTCAGGGAAAGCATGGCTACCCATCTCTACAATGGGGACAGCCAATTAGATTTACGAAGAGCCTTGTTAAGTGCACTCAAAGGAGACTGAATCGGAATTTTCATAGAATCCCTGCAGTTCGGAAGGAGGCCATTGAGTCTGCACTGAAGGATGTGGAGGCTTTAGAGAGGGTGCAGAAGAGATTTACCAGAATGTTGCCTGGTATGGAGGGCATAAGCTATGAGGAGCGATTGAATAAACTCGGTTTGTTCTCACTGGAACGAAGGAGGTTGAGGGGCGACCTGATAGAGGTATACAAAATTATGAGGGGCATAGACAGAGTGGATAGTCAGAGGCTTTTCCCCAGGGTAGAGGGGTCAATTACTAGGGGGCATAGGTTTAAGGTGAGAGGGGCAAAGTTTAGAGTAGATGTACGAGGCAAGTTTTTTACGCAGAGGGTAGTGGGTGCCTGGAACTCACTACCGGAGGAGGTAGTGGAGGCAGGGACGATAGGGACATTTAAGGGGCATCTTGACAAATATATGAATAGGATGGGAATAGAAGGATACGGACCCAGGAAGTGTAGAAGATTGTAGTTTAGTCGGGCAGTATGGTCGGCACGGGCTTGGAGGGCCGAAGGGCCTGTTCCTGTGCTGTACATTTCTTTGTTCTTTGTTTGTTCTTTGACACTCCGAGAGAGCACTCTACCTCGGCTGACACCCCAGCACTATTCTCGTAACCCTGCGTATTGATCATGGCAATCCACCTAACCTGCACATCTTTGAACTGTGGGAGGAAACCAGAGCACCCAGATGAAACCCGCACAGACACGGGGAGAACGTGCACTCCACATTTGGTTATGTCAGAAATATAACCACACGGTGGCGCAGTGGGTTAGCCCAGATGCCTCACGACCTCGAGGTCCTAGGATCGATCCCGGCCCTGGGTCACTGTCCGTGTGGAGTTTGCAAATTCTCCCCGTGTTTGCATGGGTTTCACCCCCACAACCCAAAGATGTGCAGCATAGGTGGATTGGCCACACTAAATTGCCCCTTAATTGGAAAAAAGAATGAATTGGGTACTCTAAATTAAAAAAAAAAAGAAATATAACCACACCCCTTTCACACACCTACCTGTCCCTGCAAAATAGAAATTGACTGACAATCAAGGTGAGAGCCGTCATCAATATATTAATGGAAACAAATTGCATGAAACCATTTAGCAAATGTGGAGTAAAGACTGACAAATGGGTTGTATTAGCTATCTTTTTTCATTTTTTTCTATTTAAATTGATGTAAGTAGGCAAAAGGGGTCGGTGTGTGCTACTGCGTGGTGAGAAATGTACAGTCTAATGCAGTAGGGCAATTCTGCTTGAACCTCTGGGGCCCATCCCTGCAATCCTGAGAAGAAAACTTTCAGACTGTGACTTTGGCGAGCTACCCTCACCCATCTTCGAGTAATTAACCAGCCACAAAATTGCCATTAGTCAAGCTCGGTGATGAACGCCCGGCCTGTTCTCATGACTAGAAATTTGCTCTGCGCCCCCAAGGAAAACATAATAAAAGGAATGGACAAATAAAAACAGAAGGAAAAAAAATGCAGAAAAACAATTCTATAATTTAGACAATAAAACAGCTATTTCGCACTGTTAAGAAGAAAGATCATTTGGCGCAGCGAATTCTGTCTCTGAGATTTTATGGTTAGGTATTTCTGCTGGGCAATTTAGACATATAGTTTGCTCAGAAGCATTGGATGAGTCGAGCAACATCTGTTTCCCAATGTAAAAGTTACAGTCAGCAGAGTCACAGTAATTAGAGACTGCCACACAGTAAGAGACCTGCTCAGAGGATGCATTGTTCTGGACCTTTTTATTTGTTTTGAATGGTTTTAGCCTTCTTTTTAGTTCACTCCTCTTCCTGCAGCCACCTGCATAACATCCGACTACATGTCCAGTTCATGGTTCACCTATCAAGTGCAGCCAGTGGTATTTTCCAGGAAGGGATCCAAGGAATTAAATTCTTCGTGGAGGTCTGTGCGATTATTCTTTCCCTCATTGTCAGATGGTCATGCTTACTTTGATTTTTTACACGTTCAACTTACTGAGATTTGGAGTATTCCATCACATGCCTGACTTGGGAGTCAGGAGGAGTTACTTGCCACAGGATTTCTAGCCTCTGACTTGCTCTTGTAGCCACAGTATTTATTTGGCTAGTCCAGTTCAGTTTCTAGTCAATGGTAACCCCCCAGGATGTTGACAGTGGAGGATTCAGTGATGGTAATGCCATTGATTGTCAAGGGGCTTTGGTTTGATTCTCTCTTCTTGGAGATAGACATTGCCTGGCACTTCTGTGACGCAAATGCTACGTGCCACTTGTCGGCCCAAGCCTGGATATTGTCCAGGCCTTGCTGCATTTGCACGTGGATGACTTCAGTGTCTGGGGACTCCTGAATGGTGCTTAAAATTGTTCAATCATCAGCGAACATCCCCACACTTAGCCTTTTATTGGAAGGAATATCCTTGATGAAGCAACTAAAGATGGTCGAGCTTAGGACACTACCCTGAGGAACTCCGTGGGACTAAGATGGCTGACCTCCAGCAACCATAACCATCTTCCTTTGTGCTAGGTATGACTCCAGCCAGTGGAAGTTTTCCCCCTGATTCCTTCTGCCTCCAGTTTTGTTAGGGATCCTTGATGCCATACTCGTTCAAATGCTGCCTTGATGTCAAGGGCAGTCACTCTCACCTCACCTCTGGCATTCAGCTCTTTTATCCATGTTTGAGCCAAGGCCATAATGAGGTCAGGAGTTGAGTGACCATGGCAGAACCAAAACTGAACATCAGTGAACAGGTTATTGTGAAGTAAATGCCGCTTGAGAGCACTGTTGATGACTCCTTCCATCACTTTACTGATAATTGAAAGTAGACTGACGATAATTGGCCGAGTTGGATTTGTCTGGCTTTTTGTGTATAGTATATACCCAGGCATTTTCCAAATTGCCGGGGAGATTCCCGTTCCAGCTGTACTGGAACAGCTTGGCTAGGGACGCAGCAAGTTCTGGAGCACAAGTCTTCAGTACTATTGCCAGAATATTGTCAGGCCCAAAGCCTTTGCAGTATCCAGTGTCTTCAGCCATTTCTTGATATCACATGGTGTGAATCGAATTGGATGAAAATAGGCATCGGTGATGCTGGGGACCTCTAGAGGAAAGCAAGATGGATCATCCACTTGGCACATCTGGCTGAAGATTATTGTGAATGCATTAGCCTTGACTTTTGCACACATGTGCTGGACTCCTCCATCATTGAGGATGGGGATATTTATGGAGCTGTAATACAACAACAGGGCAGCACGGTAGCATTGTGGATAGCACAATTGCATCACAGCTCCAGGGTGCCAGGTTCAATTCCGGCTTGGGTCACTGTCTGTGCGGAGTCTGCACATCCTCCCCGTGTGTGTGTGGGTTTACTCCGGGTGCTCCGGTTTCCTCCCACAGTCCAAAGATGTGCAGGTTAGGTGGATTGGCCATGATAAATTGCCCTTAGTGTCCAAAATTTCCCTTAGTGTTGGGTGGGGTTACTGGGTTATGGGGATAGGGTGGAGGTGTTGATCTTGGGGAGGGTGCTCTTTCCAAGAGCCGGTGCAGACTCGGGGGGCCGAATGGCCTCCTTCTGCACTGTACATTCTATGATAATCTATGATAACACAATAAAGCAGCAAAATGCTGTACCACAGAATGAGAGAACATAAGGTTGTCTCTGTGATTTCTGGAGTATGATTGGCCGTAATGAACAGAGATTTAGGAGGGAGGAGAATTGAAAGGAGAATTACTCCAATGGACTTCAATTAAAGTGGGTTATGCACACTCCCAGGAGCATGACTAACCAAACTCTCTGGCAGAATTCCCAGCCTTTAACTTGATCTTGTAACCATAATATTTTGGATAGCTGGTCAGTTCAGTATTTGTTACACCACAGGATGTTGGTAGTGGTTGGGGTGGTGGGGGGAGGGGGGGGGAGGGGCTAGTGGATTGTGGGGGGGGGGGGGGGGGTAGGATTCAGCAGTAGTAATGCCATTGAATGTAAAGGGGAGATGGCTGCGTTCTCTCTTGCTGAACATGCCCAATGCCTGAATGTTACTTTCCACTTATCAACCCAAGCCTGAATGTCATCAAGGGCTTGTTGCATTTGGATATGGAGTGCTTCAGCATCTGAGGAGTCAGGAATGGTGCTGAACATTGTGCAATCATCAGCGAACGTCCCCACTTCTGACGTTATGATGGAAAGAAGAACATTGGTGAACTGGTTGGGCATAGAACGCTACTCTGAGTAACTGCTGCAGTGATGTCCTTGGATTGAGATGATTGACCCCAAACAACCAAAACTATTTTTCATTGTGCTAGGGTATGACTCCAACCACGTTTCCCACTATTCCCAGTGACTCCAGTTTTGCTCCGTCCTCTTGATGCCACTCTCGGTCAAAAGCTGTCTTTAG
Source organism: Scyliorhinus torazame (assembly GCF_047496885.1). Taxonomy (NCBI): domain Eukaryota; kingdom Metazoa; phylum Chordata; class Chondrichthyes; order Carcharhiniformes; family Scyliorhinidae; genus Scyliorhinus; species Scyliorhinus torazame. The sequence continues at coordinate 66,560,177 of NC_092728.1, forward strand.
GTCAAGGGCAGTCACTCTCACCTGGCCAACATTCAGGCTTGGACTGATGAGCAAGTAACATTCATGCAGCACCAGTGCCAGGCCATGGCCATCTCAAACATGGAAGAATCTTACTCTCTCCCTTGACATTCGATGACATTACCATCGCTGAATCCTCGGGGTACTTATCAACATCCTGGAGTTTACCATTGAGCAGAAACTGAACTGGACCCGCCATTTAAACGGTGGTTCCTGAACTCTGCGTTGAACCAGGGTTGATCCCCCAGTTTGATGGTACTGGTAGATAGAAGGATATGCTGGCAAGTGTTGAGGGAGTAAACAAGAGGGAAATATCTACTCAAAACCTATACAAAGGATATGCCGGGCCATGTGTCTACAGATTTTGTTTGTATACTATTTTGCTGCTGCTGATGGCTCAGTGTGCCTCATGGATGCATTGTTTTAAGTTGCTAGGTCTGTTCAAAATGCATTCCAATTAGCACAGTGGTACTGCCACACAACATGATGGAGGTATCCTCAATGTGAAGATAGGATTATATGGTGGTTACTCCGATAAATGCTGTCATGGATCAATGCATTTGTAACATGTCGATTACTGAGGATAGGGTTCAGTAGGTTTCCCCCTCTTGTTGGTTCCCTCAGTGCCTGCCGCACAACCAAACGGCAGCTATGGCCTTTATGACTCAGCCAGTGGAGGTGCTACCGAGCCGTTCTGAGGGATGGGCATTGACATGCCCCCAAACTGAGTACTCTCCTTCAAAGTGTGTTCAACATGTTTGGGTTGATTTATCAGCTGAGGAGGTCTGGTAGGTGGTAACTAGCAGGAGCATTCCTTGCCCATGTTGGCCAAATGGCATGAGACTTCTTGGGGTCTAAGCTTGAGTGTGGACTCCCAGAGCAACTCCTTCTCGACTGTGTACCACCATACCGCCACCACTGGAGATGCTGATGTTGGGGGCATTGTTTGTAAGGTCTGATTCTGTGAGTATGATATCTCTCCAAATTTTGGCACATTCCCACATACATTAGTAAGGATCAAGGGCCAGGTGTGCTGCTGTCATTTCTGGTAAATGCCAGGTAGTCCGCTCTCTTTCATTCTGTTTAGACCTTGTGGGGATTTAATACAACTGAGTGGCTTAGAATTCCCACAGTGCAGAAGGTGGCCACTCACCCATCGAGTCTGCACCGTCCCTCTTAAAGAGCACCCTACCTAGGCTCACTTTTTTATATTGGTTCAGGGGTATGGGCATCGCCGGCTGGGCCAGCATTTGTTGCCCATCCCTGAGAGTATTTAAGAGTCAATAACAATGCTTTGGATCTCATGTAGACCAGACCAGGTAAGGACGACAAATTTCCTTCCCTGAAGGACATTAGTGAACGAGATGAGTTTTTAAGACAATCGACAATGGTTTCATGGTCTTTTTGTTCCAGATTTTTATTGAATTCAAATTTTACCATTTGCCATGGCAGGATTTGAACCCTGGTCCCCAGACCATTACCCTGGGTCTCTAGACTACTAACCAGTGACAATACCACTATGCCACTGCCTCCCTGGCACACAATCCCCATAATCATAGAATTTACAGTGCAGCAGGAGGCCATTCGGCCCATCGAGTCTGCACCGGCTCTTGGAAAGAGCACCGTACCCAAGGTCAACACCTCCACCCTATCCCCATAACCCAGTAACCCCACCCAACACTAAGGGCAATTTATCATGGCCAGTCCACCTAACCTGCACATCTTTGGACTGTGGGAGGAAACCGGAGCACCCGGAGGAAACCCACGCACACACGGGGAGTATGTGCAGACTCCGCACAGACAATGACCCAAGCCGGAATCGAACCTGGGACCCTGGAGCTGTGAAGCAATTGTGCTATCCACAATGCTACCGTGCTGCCCTGTAACCACAACTAATCTGCACATCTTCGGGCACTAAGAGGAAATTTAGCATGGCCAATCCACCTAACCTGCACATCTTTGGACCGTGGGAGGAAACCGGAGCACCCGGAGGAAATCCAAATAGACACAAGGAGAAAGTGCAAACTCCCCACAGGCAGTCACCCAAGGCCAGAATTGAACTCGGATCGCTGGCGCTGTGAGGCAGCATTGCTAACCACTGTGCCACTGTGCCACCACGGCCATTTCAGAGGGCAGTTAAGAGTCAACTGCATTACTATGGTTCTGGAGTCACATGTGGACAAGATCAGGTAAGGATGGCAGAATTCCGTCCAATAAGAGACATAAGTGAACCAGCTGGGTTTTTATGACAATTAATAATAGTCTTTATTCCCAAGACTAGTTTGTTTTTGAAATTCAAGATTTATTAATTGAATTTAAATTCCACCAGCTAGCTTGGTGGGAATTGAACTTGTGACCCCAGAGCATTGCCGAGGCCTGTGGATTGCTAGCTTAGTGGCATTACCACTACGCCACCAGCACCAGCTTTCCTGATGCAATGGGAGGCGGATCAACTGCCTGGTAACAGGGAACTAGTGACAGGCCCTCCTTCGCTGCCTGGATAAATGTACAGCCATAGATTACCATGTAGAGGGGTTCCACTGCACAACTACACCCCACCCGCCAAATGTTGCCCTGGGTTCTTTTCATGCTATTCGGCTGAGAAGGCAACTTCTGTTCAGGAACTCTCCCAGTTCCCTATCATTTTCTGCAGCCAGGGGCTCCTCTGAAGCTGGGAGCCCTGTGTTTCCCCCAGCTGATGTCCTTAATTGCCCAGGAAACCCATCCCCCTGAGGAAATCTGAGTTCTCCCTGGAGTCAAGTTTTTGATCAAAAAATAAATTCAGTTCCTGCTTCTCCCACTCCCTGGCCCAAATTGAGCCCCACATTAATTTCAAAATGCAGCACAAAACTAGAGTTTAATAGCCATCGCATTTGTAGAAATAAAACGGTACAACACAACCCTCCAGTGATTCACATTTGAGATATAAAAGCAGATTTTCTTCCAATTCTTCAACTTAAATTTTACATTTTCCTGCTGTGGGCCCAAAATGCTTTAGGAAACTTTACATTATCAGACTGAAGTTTAATCCATGCAAATTGATAGAATGCTTATCATATTCCCCGATGGAATGTGCAAATGAAGTACCTTGCTATCACCCTAATGGTTTACAATCCATTCATGATGGATTGAGACAAATAACCTCGGCCATTTCGGTCACCTTGACCAATACAGGGATCCCGTTGCCTTCCATTTCTCACCTCAGGCAAAAATCCTTTTCTGTAATAAATCAGAGGCTGATGGTCTAAATGTGGCTCTGCAGGAGACAAAAATAAATGTCCTCTCCAGAAGTGAAAATTTATTTTACAATTAATGAGTATTTTTCAAAGTAAGGTGAAGCAAAATGAGAGACTGCTGACTATATAAGTACCACAGATAACTAATGCATCCTGTTCAGACAACAGGGGCGTCATTCTCCGACCCCCCCAGAGGGTCGGAGAATGGCCGTTGGCCGCCGTGAATCCCGCCCCCGCCGGTTGCCGAAGTCTCCGAAGGGAGAAAGGTCGTCGGGGCGTTAATGTCGCCGCTGCCGCGGAGAATGTCACGGGTCTGCGCAAGGCAGCCGATTTTCGGCCTGCCGATATTCTCCCTTCCGGATGGGCCGAAGTCCCGTCGATGAGATGACTGTTCACGTCGACGTAAATTAAACCACCTTTTCATCGGCGTGACCCGGTGCTCCAGGCTCACGCCGACCAGCGTGGAGGTGAGTGACGGCCTGGGGGGTTGGCTCTGGGCAGGCAATGGCGTGGCCGCAGTCTGAATGCGTGAGGAGAGGTGTGTCTCGGGTTGTGTGTGTGTGTGTGCGGCGGGGGGAGGGGGTGGTTAGATTAGGCTGGGCTCCGGGGGAGTGCCGGGAGGGGGTCCGTGCCGGGGTGGAGGTTGGGGGGGGGTCCATGCCGGGGTGGAGGTTGGTGGGGGGGGTCTGTGCCGGGGTGGAGGTTGGGGGGGGGGGTCCGTGCCGGGGTGGAGGTTGGGAGGGGGTCCGTGCCGGGGTGGAGGTTGGGGGGGGGGGTCCGTGCTGGGGTGGAGGTTGGGGGGGGTCCGTGCCGGGGTGGAGGTTGGGGGGGGGGGTCGGTGCTGGGGTGGAGGTTGGGGGGGGGGGTCCGTGCCGTGCCGGGGTGGAGGTTGGGGGTTGGGGGGGGTCCGTGCTGCGGTGGAGGTTTGGGGGGGGTCCGTGCTGGGGTGGAGGTTGGGGGGGGGTCCGTGCCGGGGTGGAGGTTGGGGGGGGTCCGTGCTGGGGTGGAGGTTGGGGGGGGTCCGTGCCCGGGTGGAGGTTGGGGGGTGTCCGTGCCGTGCCGGGGTAGAGGTTGGGGGGGGTCCGTGCCGGGGTGGAGGTTGGGGGGGGGTCCGTGCCGGGGTGGAGGTTGGGGGGGGTCCGTGCTGGGGTGGAGGTTGGGGGGGGGGGGGTCCGTGCCGGGGTGGAGGTTGGGGGAGGGCCCGTGCTGGGGTGGAGGTTGGGGGGGGGTCCGTGCCGAGGAGGGGGATGGGAGGGCAAGTGAGTTGGTCCACCTGGCCAGGTGCCAGCCTCCAACAGTTGGACCCATGCGGTCCATGCCACCTGGCTGTGGGGAGGAGGGGATATGGGCAATGATGACATGTCGTCGTTCCCCTCCCCCCACCAGGCCGTCATGTTTTCAGATCATCCAGCGATGTTGGCCGCCGTGGTGGCAGCCGCTCATGTCTATGTTGCCCTGGATGAGGAGGAGGAGGAGGAGGAGGAGCGTGCCAGAGAGGCGGCGCAGGCTGCCGCAGAGGGGCAGGCGGCAGCCGCCCAGGCTGGAGGGACACCTGACCGACAGGACGAGGAGGGGGAGGAGGACACCGCGGCCCCACGGCAACGGAGGCACCCGAGGGCGCCCCGTGTGTACCGGCCCCGGCAGTCATACCAGGACCTCACGGACCGGGAATGCAGGAGGAGAATCCGGATGAGCCGGGAAACCGTGGCACACATCTGCCACCTGCTGGCACACCTGTCACCGCGTGGCACTGGCGGGGGACACCCTCTCCCCGTGTCCGTCAAGGTTACGGTGGCCCTGAACTTTTATGCAACGGGGTCATTCCAGGCACCGAGTGGGGACCTGTCCGGCATATCGCAGATATCGGTGCACCGGTGCATCCGGGCAGTGACAGATGCCCTATATGCCATGGCGCACCGCTACATCCGCTTCCCCGTGGACCGGGCCAGCCAAGATGCCCGGGCCGTGGGCTTCTCTGCCGTGGCCGGGTTCCCCATGGTCCAGGGCGCGATCGATGTGATGCACGTCGCCGTGCGGCCACCTGCAGATAACAGGGCCGTGTTCACTAATAGGAAGGGGACCTATTCGATGAATGTACAGGTGGTCTGCGACCACCGCATGATGATCCTGCACGTCTGCGCCCGTCACCCAGGCAGTGTACACGACTCATTCGTGTTGTCGCGGTCATCCATCCCCGGCATGTACGAGGGACGCCATCCCCGGCTGAGGGGCTGGTTGCTGGGCGACAGGGGCTACCCATTGCGATCGTGGCTGATGACGCCTATACGGAGGCCACGCAATGAGGCGGAGAACCGCTACAATGATGCCCATGTAGCGACAAGGGGAGTGATCGAGAGGTGCTTTGGCGTGCTGAAGATGCGTTCAGGTGCCTGGACCTCTCTGGGGGCGCCCTCCAGTATCGGTCAGATAGGGTCGGTCGCATCATTGTGGTGTGCTGCGTCCTGCACAACATAGCCCAGCAGAGGGGCAATGTGCCGCAGGCAGAGGAGGGCGGAGTGGAGGAGCAGCAGGAAAAGGCCCAGTCCTCCCCAGATGAGGGGGATGGGGGCAATGGTCAGGGCAGACGGGGTAGACACAGGCGGGTGGCTGTCCACCGTTACCGGCTGGCCCAGCGGGCACGGGACAGACTGATAGCCGCCCGCTTCACTGACTAGATGGGCGTGGAAATCAGGTAGTATGGCCACAGACCACACACCATGGCAACAGCCGACCACCCACACCCCCCACCCATCCACCCACCCAGCACCCTCACCCCCCTCCCCAACCCCACCCACCCCACCCGCATGCACACCATCCCCCCCCCCCCATTGCCGATCCACCTACGGCACAACGGGCCGGGCTCACACAGTTGCGGGTGGACGCGTGTCTATCGCAGGCCATGGAGGATGATGACAACCCGCCCTGCGATGAGCTCCTGGCTCTACATCGTTGGACTATGTCTGACCCATGGCCACAGTACCACCATCCACCCGGACCATCCCTGCATGCGGCTGTGACACTGCAGCGCACGGTCCCGTCCTCTGCCCGGGGGATGTTGATGGCGGCCCAGGGGGAAGGGGGCAGACTCACCTGGGGCTGAGGTAAGACCACCCCTCACACACACACTTGCGCTCAACGTACATGACACCCCCGCACACTTTGGACAGAGCACAAAGGCAGCTTCGGTAGGTGTAACATTGACTTTAATAACCAATGGAGTTCATGCACATGCCCTAGCCCCTAAAACTCATCTGTGCCCTGCACCCGTGCCAACTTACTCAGTGTCTAATTGTTTGGCCTTACGGGCCCTTTGACTACGTCTACGTGGTTCCCCAGACGGTACAGCAGAACTGGAGGTGGACTCCTGTGATTCCTGCCCTCTGACACTGGATCCCTTTGGCGGCCGTTTCCTGGGGCGTCCTGGCCTAGATGGGCCAGGCTGCGGCCCGGGCGACTGGGATGGCGAGCTGCCAGCCTGCCTGCCCGTTGCCCACCCGATGCACCTGGGACGGAAGGGGGGGAGTCCGAGGTGTCGCGGTGTACCGGGACCTCCCCTACAGAGGGAGCCGGGACGGACCACACCACCTCCTCCTCCCTCGGGGTGCCCGATGGCCCCCAGGCCTCTACATGGGTGGGGGATGCGAACGGACTGGCCATCCGACGCCCCCCCGACATCTGGCGCTGCCAGTCCTGGAGGCCCGTGCTGGTATCGACAGGGGTATGCAGGTTTGCAGCCATGGAGCCCAGGGGGTTGGCAAACCCTGTCTGTGACAGTGCGACGCCGGCTCGCACATGGCCACTGGCGCCGATGCCCTCAGCGATGGCCTGCAGAGACTGGGCCATGGCCTGCTGAGACTGGGCCATGGCCTGCAGAGACTAGGCCATGGCCTGCTGAGACTGGGCTATGGCGTTGAGCGCCTCTGCCATCTGGCGCTGGCACTGGCTCATGGCCTCCTGTGAGAGGGCAGCCATTTCCTGGGCCACAGACGCCGCCTGCACGGAAGGCCCCAGGCCTCGCAAACCGTTCCCCATGTGTGACACCGTCGCACCCATTGCCTCCACCGCGGACGCCACCCGTGCGGTGTCGGCCTGGGTGCCACGCATGACCGGCACCACTCCCAGCTCCTGGATGCGGGTGGACTCCTCCACCTGCGACCGCAGCCGCCGCAAGCCGCCCGTCACCCTCTTCGCTCGTCTCCGGGTCGGTGGTTGCATCGGATCTATGTGTGGGTGTGGTAACTGCAGGAACCCGGGATCCATCTGGGCGGCAGATGTTCGCTTGGGCTGGGCTGCCCTCCGACCGCCCGGTCCCTCTGCTGCTCCTACCTCCACCTGCTGTACCGGGACGGCTGTGTTGTGCGCACCAGTGAGTGTACCAGGCGCCTCATCACTAAAGTGCCCAACCGTGGTGAGTGTTTCTGCGATGGTGGAGGGTGTTGGTAACAGCAGTGGCGTTGTGTCGTGCTCTTCATCCCACTCTGAGTCCATGGCACTTTGGAGTGGGGGTTCGTCTCCACCCATCCACTCTGAGTCACTGTCCGGTATTTCGTCTCCCTGGGTAGTGCTGTCCCGGGTAGGGGTGTCCTGGGTAGTGGGGTCCTGGGTAGTGGTGTCCTGGGTAGTGGTGTCCTGGGTAGTGGTGTCCTGGCTCGGATGTGACGGGGGCCTGTGGCTGCCCCCCTCGTCGCTGGGTGGTCGCTCCCGCACTTGACGGGGGTGTCGTCTCCCTGTTGCTCCAGGTCTCTCCGTCTCCCGTGGTGTGCGAGGGGCATCCTGCGGGCGTCGCATGCTGGAGGGTCCGGGTCTCTCCGTCTCCCGTGGTCTCCGAGGGGCATCCTGCGGGCGTCGCATGCTGGAGGGTCCGGGTCTCTCCGTCTCCCGTGGTGTGCGAGGGGCATCCTGCGGGCGTCGCATGCTGGAGGGTGCGGGTCTCTCCGTCTCCCGTGGTCTCCGAGGGGCATCCTGCGGGCGTCGCATGCTGGAGGGTGCGGGTCTCTCCGTCTCCCGTGGTGTCCGAGGGGCATCCTGCGGGCGTCGCATGCTGGAGGGTGCGGGTCTCTCCGTCTCCTGTGGTCTCCGAGGGGCATCCTGCGGGCGGTCTGCATCTGCGGGGATGGGTGCCTGGACGTTTGGTCCTGCGATACACAATGAAGCATGCATGGTTAGACATCAGGCAGTGATCAGGTGATATGGGGGATGGGGATATAGGGGAGGGGGGATATGGGGACGGGCTGTCGGTGGCTCACTCGCTAGTACGCCCCCAACCTCTGCATCAGCAACCTCCCGGTCCTCAGGTCCGCCAGCCAGCTCCAGGGCCCTTTCCTCGTGTACGGTCAGTGGCCTTTCATCAGCGGGCCCTCCTCCAGCCCTCACATGCTCCCTATCGTTGTGTGCGCGCTTCTCCTGTGGGGGGGGGGCAGGGGTAAAAGGCAACAGTGTTAGGCAGGTATATGAATGCACGCCATCGGTTGCGTGTGCATTGCAGAGGTTAAGGTTAGGGCTGGATTCACTTGGGGATATGGGGGATATGGGGGAGGGGGGATATGGGGGATATGGGGGAGGGGGGATATGGGGGAGGAGGGATATGGGGGAGGGGGGATATGGGGGATATGGGGGAGGGGGGATATGGGGGAGGGGGGATATGGGGGATATGGGGAGGGGGGATATGGGGGACATGGGGGAGGGGGGAATATGGGGGAGGGGGGATATGGGGGATATGGGGGAGGGGGGATATGGGGGAGGGGGGATATGGGGGATGGGGGGATATGGGGGATATGGGGGAGGGGGGATATGGGGAGGGGGGATTTGGGGAGGGGCGATATGGGGGATATGGGGGAGGGGGATATGGGGGATATGCGGGAGGGGGGATATGGGGGATATGGGGGAGGGGGGATATGGGGGAGGGGGGATATGGGGGATGGGGGATATGGGGAGGGGGATATGAGGAAGGGGGGATATGGGGGAGGGGGGATATGGGGAGGAGGGATATGGGGGATATGGGAGAGGGGGGATATGGGGGAGGGGGATATGGTGAGGGGGATATGGGGGAGGGGGAATATGGGGGAGGGGGATATGGGGGATATGGGGGAGGGGGGATATGGGGGAGGGGGGACATGGGGGATATGGGGGAGGGGGGATATGGGGAAGGGGGGATATTGGGGATATGGGGGAGGGGGGATATGGGGGAGGGGGGATATGGGGGAGGGGGGATATGGGGGATATGGGGGAGGGGGGATATGGGGGAGGGGGATATGGGGAGGGGGATACGGGGGATATGGGGAGGGGGATATGGGGGATATGGGGGAGGGGGGATATGGGGGAGTGGGGATATGGGGGATATGGGGGAGGGGGGATATGGGGAGGGGGGATATGGGGGATATGGGGGAGGGGGGATATGGGGGATATGGGGAGGGGCATATGGGGAGGGGGGATATGGGGAGGGGGATATGGGGGATATGGGGGAGGGGGGATATGGGGGAGGGGGGATATGGGGGAGGGGGATATGGGTGATATGGGGGAGGGGGGATATGGGGGAGGGGGGATATGGGGGATATGGGGGAGGGGGATATGGGGGATATGGGGGAGGGGGGATATGGGGGAGGGGGGATATGGGGGAGGGGGGATATGGGGGATATGGGGGAGGGGGGATATGGGGAGGGGGGATATGGGGGGGAGGGGATATGGGGGAGGGGGGATATGGGGGAGAGGGGGATATGGGGGATATGTGGAGGGGGGCTATGGGGGAGGATGGGATATGGGGAGGGGGGATATGGGGGAGGGGGGATATGGGGGATATGGGGGAGGGGGGATATGGGGGATATGGGGAGGTGGAGATATGGGGAGGGGGATATGGGGGAGGGGGGATATGGGGGATATGGGGAGGGGGATATGGGGGAGGGGGGATATTGGGGAGGGGGTATATGGGGGATATGCCGGATATGGGGAGGGGGATATGGGGGAGGGGGGATATGGGGGAGGGGGGGATATGGGGGAGGGGGGATATGGGGAGGGGGGGATATGGGGGAGGCTCACCCTGCCTGCTCTGACGAGGTCATTCACCTTCTTGTGGCACTGGGTGCCTGTCCGTGGTGTCAGGGCCACAGCGGTGACGGCCTCTGCCACTTCCCTCCACAGACGCCGGCTGTGGCGTGGGGCAATTCTGCGGCCATGCCCGGGATACAGGGCGTCCCTCCTCTGCTCCACCGCCTCCAGGAGCGCCTCCACATCGCGTGACTCGAACCTCGGGGCTGAGCGACGGCCAGCCATCCAGTCGGCTGTTGCGGTCGGGTGTTCAGGTCGAGTGGGGCGGAGCAGCGCGGCCTTATGAGCCGTCACGCCGTGCAGCGCGTATGACGCTGCACGGCGTGAACCACTGCGCAAGCGCGGATCCCGTTACGTCGCTGCTAGCCCATTTCGGGCCGGAGACTATCGACCCATTTTTCCGACGTGACGCAAGTCGGATTTGCGCCGTTTTTTGCGCCGATCGGCGGACTTTCCGCCGATAACGAAGAATTTCGCCCCAGATGGCAGAATGTATGCTTAGAAGGGAAGTAATGCTCAACAGCAAATTAGTGTTCTAGTTTAGTCTTTCGCAATAATTCTTACACCCGATAAAAATGGATAGTGCTTGACATTTACAATTCTATTAGTTTAGAAATTGGAGGGTGGGGGGGGGAGGTGGTTGGTATTGTTCCTGTTTCAAATCATATCTCCCTCTGTCACAAATTTTGGTCATACCATTGTATCAACATTAAAGTTGCAATGTTAAATTTTGCTGGAAGGATTTTGCATGGGTGATACTCAACCTGTTAGCTGCGTTATGAATGCACCTTCCTTGGCCATCACGTCCTGGGGTGGAACTCAAACCCAGAGCTTGGCTTAGAGGCAGGGGTCCTACCCAATGTGCCACAAGACCTCTACATTGACAGCAGTGTGTGTAAACAAAAAAGCTTCAGGAGAACAGTCATTCATTGATCCACGTCCTTTAAAAAAATTCCTTTTTTATGCGGCCCAATAAAAGTGTTGATCATTCAGTCACTTTAAAGTATCATTGGCTAAAACTGCAAGCACTCGTACAGTGTATGATGGGTGGGATGTTACCCATTGTGCAACAAGACCTCCTTCCAGGATTATGTCAGGAAAATAATTTATTTTTAAACTGGGTTACATTTTAAGATTAGCATAATGTTTGTAATATATTCTGTTGGATTAATTTTCCAAAAGATATTGGGCAGGTTTTACTGTCCCGCTACACCAGATTTCTGGTGCAGCACGCCGTCGAGATTCTCCATTTCACCAGCTGGTCAATGGGGTTTCCCATTGTTGGGCAGCCCCACGCCGTCGGGAAACCCCCGGGCTGCTGGAAAATGGAGAATTCCGACGGCGGAGAATTCAGCCCACTTTCTACAATTAAGCAAATTAATCAGAATTGCCCTTAATTTACTCATATATGTTTTAGGAATGGAGTGAATGTGAAGCATCAGGCTTCATTTTGAACCAGGTTGTTTGGTGGTAAGGTGGTGGCACATATAACATATCAGCACTAGAATCTGCCCAGTTTCTGTTCCATTACAATAAAATGAATAATAAGCATATGATTCCCACAAAGGGCAGGTGATCTGTGTGGTAAACACCACTGGTCACACACTACGTATATTACGGTACTGCCACTGTACTACAGTTAACACAGTAAATCCCAGCCTGCTGGTTCCTCCCAGCAGGCGCTGTATAAACGTGTTTGCTCTCCTGCGCTGCTTCCATTCTGGTTCCAGCTGCAGGAGGCTCAACATCTAGTGCAATAAAGCCTCAATAGTTTCACCATTTTGTCTCGTGGTCATTGATGGTACATCAATTTATTGCACTAGAATTTTAGAGATGAGCGTCTGAATCAAGCCTGATCGCCTGGAACTGAACCCTCACGCAGTCGACGCCACAGCCACCTTTGAGCACTGGCTAGCATGCTTTGAAGGATACCTCGGAGCATCCACGGAAGCCCTCTCAGACCCGCAGAGGCTCCAGATCCTCTACTCACGGGTGAGCCCACAGGTTTTCCCCCTCTTTCGGGACGCGCCCACCTACATGGAAGTGATGGTGCTACTAAAAGGACAGTACATCAGGACTGTGAATCAGGTGTTCGCCAGGCACCTCCTGGCCACGAGATGGCAACTCCCGGGGGAGTCTCAGGACGATTTCTTGCGTGCTTTGCGGATACTTGGTAGGAACTGTAATTGCCAGGCAGTGTCGGCAGTCCAACACACAGAACTGCTGATCATAGACGCCTATGTCATGGGCATTAAGACCAATTATGTTTGCCAGCGGTTATTGGAAGGGGGTACGCTCGACATTACAGAGACTGTGCAGCTCGCTAACTCCCTGGAAGTGACCTCCCGCAATCTAGAGTCCTACACCTTCCACCACACGGCACCCTCGTGGGTATCATGGGCCCCACCATCTTCCGACCTGGGCACGCCGCAAGCCTGCGCCGCGCGGCAGCCAGCCAACTCCGGAGGCCCCAAATGCTATTTGTGTGGCCAGAACAAGCACCCGAGAGAACGCTGCCCAGCGCGGAGCGCGACCTGCAACGGGTGTGGCAAGAAAGGCCACTTCGTCTCCGTTTGCCAGGCCCAATCGGCCACTGCCGTTTCCAGGCCCAGCATCGCTACACCACCCATGTGCGATCCAGGCACGCCGTCATCTTGGACGTCGTCCGCCATGTGCGCCCCGTGGGTGCCGCCATCTTCGATGCCATCTTGGACCGCGCCTCAGGATCCCTGCTCGCCTGCCCATTCGCGGCCCACCGATACCTCCGCAAATCAGCCCAACAACTCCCACCATCTTCCACAGCTCGTCTCCATCACCCTCGATCAGTCTCGGCCCCACAACCTCGCGACCATTACGACGTCTGTTAGGATCAACGGGCATGAGACAACCTGCCTCTTCGACTCCGAGAGCACAGAGAGTTTCATCCACCCTGCTACGGTAAGGGGCTACTCCCTCCCGGTCCTCCCAGTCACCCAGAAAATCTCCCTGGCCTCCGGATCCCATTCCGTACAAATCCGGGGGTACTGCTTCGCGACCCTCTCTGTACAGGGCATAGAGTATAGCAACTTCAGACTCTACGTCCTCCCCCACCTCCTGTGCACTGCTACTAATGAGACCCCTCACAAACATGTGTTTGCCTTCCCTAGGAAGTCCACCACCCGGGTCTCGCTCCCAACCTGGCTGACGGTTCCTGGGCCCGTCCTCCTCAGGAAGCATGCGAGGAGTCATAAATCGGATCCCCTTGTCGAAAAAGTCCTCCTCCATGCGAATCCACAATACGCCTACGTGGCACACCATGATGGGCGACAGGACACAGTCTCCCTCCGGGACCTGGCACCCGCTGGGTCCCCACCCACAACCACCACCACTCCCGACCCAGTACCGTCCCCTCCCCCTCCGGTTGCCTCTCCCGCCCCTGCGCCGTTCACCCTCCCACCAGCGACCCTCACCGCAGCCCCCACCCGAGCAGCATCTGTCCCCTCAGCGGATCCACTACTGGGTGAAGAAGGAGAGAACAACACGCTCCTGGAGTCGCAGGTGCCCACATCGGCGCCCACGCCACAACCAGGACTGAGGTGATCGAGGCGGAGGATCACAGCCCCCGACAGACTCAATCTATAACGTTGTTTTTCACCCCGCTGGGCTTTTTTTAAATAGGGGGTGAATGTAGTAAACACCACTGGTCACACACTACGTGTATTATGGTACTGCCACTGTACTACAGTTAACACAGTAAATCCCAGCCTGCTGGCTCCTCCCAGCAGGCGCTGTATAAACGTGTTTGCTCTCCTGCGCTGCTTCCATTCTGGTTCCGCCTGCAGTAGGCTCAACATCTAGTGCAATAAAGCCTCAATAGTTTCACCATTTTGTCTCGTGGTCATTGATGGTACATTAATTCTGCACAGGCAGGTTACTGACTATGTGGTGAACTTGAAGATGCTTTTCATCACCAAGTAACTTTGTGACACCCATGATTTTGCATTTATACAATAATGGGAACAACATAGGAGCTTTGGACCTCTTCGAATCTGCTCCATCATTCAATAAGGTCACGGCTGATCTGGTTGCAGTCTCAACACAACCTTTTTGTCTGCCCCACTTAATCCTTGACTCCTCTGTTGATCAAAAATCCTAACTCAGCCTTGGATAAATTCCATGACACATCCTCCACTGCTTTCTAGAGAAGAAAATCCCTCATAATAATGACACTGAGAAGAAAACGTGCTCCTCATCTGTCTTAAGAAGGAGACCTCTTATTCTTAAACTGTTGTTGCCTGATTCTACTCTCCTCCACAATTGTAAACATCCTCCCAATATCAACCCTGTCAAGCCCCCTCAGTATCTTAATGTGTTTCAATAAGATCACCTCTCATTCTTCAAAACTCCAATGGTCTGCTCTGTTCAAACTTTCTTCATAAAATAAGCTCCTCATCCCAGGAATGGGATGAGTGAACCTTCTCTGAACTGCTTCCAATACAATGATATCCTTTTTCACAGAAGGAGACTAAAACTGCACATAGCATTATGGTCCTCAGGGCTCATCATTGAGTTCAGACATGTAACCTTTTTAGACTGTAAACTTTTTTATTTATCCCAAACACTTTTTGTCCCAATGCAAAAATGCTCCCTCCCCCTCTGGGGCATCTGTCAATTGTTCTTAAGTTTTGCTTTCCACTGGCACTGGCCTTTATTCTCCCATTAACACATTCTGAAATCTTTGTTGCAACCTCTTCTCGCTGCCACCAATCACAGTTATTCTACCCCTTATACAATATAACATCCAACACATTTCTCCTTCTCTTTAATTCTGAAGAAGTAGAGTAGTTTCCTTTGGGACCCAAGTTCAAATCCTGCCCCTGCAGATGGTGAAATTTGAATTCAATAAAAATCTGGAATTAAAAGTCTAATGATGACCATGAAACCATTGACGATTGTCGGAAACACCCACCTGGTTCACTAATGTTCTTTAGGGAAGGAAATCTGCCATCCTTACCTGGTCTGGTCTGCATGTGACACCAGGCCTACAGCAATGTGGTTGACTCTTAACTGCCCACAGGGATGGGCAATAAATGCTGGCCCAGCCAGCGATGCCCACATCCAATGAATGAATAAAAAAAATATATGCTCTAAATGTTAATTTTTTTCCCTTCCTTATATATGCTACTAGATCTGCTACCTTTTCCTGGCATTTTCTGTTTTTGTTGCAGTAAAACTTCCTACTTGCAATAAATGCCAGCATTCTATTTGCCTTCCTTGCTATTCCTACAAACTAACCTTTTCTGGTAAATCATATATATATTGTTTTGCTCTTCTTCCTGTCAAAGTGGATAGGTTACCATTTTCCCACATTATACGACATCTGCTAATGCTTTACCCACTCATTTAACCTGTCTACATCTCTTGGCAGAATCTTTACCTACTCCTGACAACTTTCTTTCTTACCTATCTTGGTATCATCGGCAAATTTAGCCAACGGTCCCATCGATCAGTGGATGTCATTGCCATATGAAGCCATGAAAGCATTCAGATGAAATTCTTTTATCTGCTATTTTGCCAAAGACACGCACCCTGTTGTGTTGGCAATTTTATGCCTTTTCTCTAATCCCAGGCAAAGGAGTGTCATAAAATCACATTGATGAGCTGGGTGCTATAAGTTAGACACAATTTTACCTCATGAAACCCATGGTTTCTTCAATGGCTTAATAACAAATTAAAGAGAACATCATAAAGGAAAGATGCCTGGTCAAGAATAAAGTAGAAATTGGCAGACTCCTCCATCACCATATTTGAGTGCCTGACTGCAGGCCAGCGTTGGCAGCCACAGTAAAGGTTTCCTGAAGTAACTGTATGCTTTCTCTGTTGGAGTTCAGGGTGTGAGGTCTGGCAGATTGCTAAGAAAACCAAAATGGAGGAAGTCCCTTTAGCCTCAAGTCAGCTGTTAAAAATCTATGAAATGTTAAAAGATGCAGATTGTAACTTGCACATACGATTAAATTAAAATGTGGGCTAGATGGGGGGATTTCCCCCCGATATTCCAGGCCATGGAGTAGATGGGGGACTTTCTCCAGATATTCTGGGGCACTGAAAAGGCTCCGAGGTGACCAAACAAGAGTCTTTAGGCTGAAATGCTGGTTTAGCCAGTATTTCGTGCGTGGAGTTGAAGCTTGCTCTCAGCATGGCAGTCAGAAGAATTTTAAGCAGCTCATTATAACTTAAAATGATTGCTAGCGATCATTAATGTGGCTGCATGGCACATTGGTGATTAACAACTGATCTGACACTTTCTCCTAACAGCAACCAGTTGATTGGGAGAAAGCCTGTAGTTGCCGGGGTTTTGAGTGTCCATTTAAGTAGATCACTTTTTATTGTTCAGTCGCTGCTGGAGATTTGAAGGCTACTTTTGAAGTGCATTGGGAAATTTTCTGGGACAATTGTCAAGACTGCACCGTCAGCCTTATCAACATTTATTCTGGAAATTCTCTGAAGACTTTACTTAAAAAGAGTAAGTGTGGTGCCATTGTATTATTGGACACCTTTTAGAAGTCATCAGGAGATAAAGGAGTCTGTGGCATTTTGCTAAGGGCCTCCCTTTGATCCACAGAGGGAGGATGTGAGGCCAGGGCAGACCAGCTGCTGTGGGAGAGCGGCCGAGGTCTTTCTTTCTATGGTTAAAGGACATCCCTCCTCCTCTGAACCTCTTCCTCCAGGACCTTTATGGTCATGCATCTTCTCACCCTGAGCCATCCTGAAATGTACCATTGTTGTCAGTCAGCACGCTCCATACCTTCAATAGCAGTCGGTGCATGGAGCCCTCAAATACTGCTCTGTGAAAATTGTGTCGAATCGGCCTTTGAGTGCTAAACCTGTAGGTGTCTGATTTTTGTTTTCCGCCTCCAAACAGGTTCAAATTGGAGAAACCAGCAGTTAAAACCGAAATTGCATGCTAAAAATAAACTTTCAAATTAGCACAGCACTTATTCCACATCTGTTTCCACCTTTTCACTAAAAATAACCCACAGTAAATATAAATTAACAAACTAACATAAAAAATATTCAGAATGAGCAATGTCATATATCAGAAAACAACTGCAATGTTAAAAGCCATATATTTATTGAGTAGTGGTACTTTCATCATACCTACACAATCAACACTGCACCATGTAATTAATTCTGTGCTCTCAAAATGGATGACACTGGCAGGGCTGCATGTATTGTCCAATCCTAGTTGCCTGAGAAGATGATGGGTCACCATCACCTTGATTTGCTTCTTTGCCTGTGACGATGGTTGTTCCACAATGTTCGCTTTGAATTCCAAGATATTAGCTCGTTAACATTGACGCAACTCCCCAAGTGTGGATGGCATGTGACCAGGAAGAGAAAGTTTTAAAGTTATGTTTTAGGCAAAGGAAGGCAATGGGCAATGGAGAATGATGGGCATCATGCACAATAGAGGTAGGGTGATAAGAAACACAACTGGTGGGGGGTTAGGAATTAGTCAGTTGACAAAGAATATATTTGGTCATAAATCTTCGCGCTACGTAAGGACAAGTGTCAGAATTAACACAATTGTGGTATGAATCCACGGGATAAATCTTTTTACTCAGAGATTGCTTAATATATTATGTATTTTGCAGATTTCACTTTTGATCGACCTAATTTCAATGCAACAAAGACAATTGTCAATGACTTTGAAGTCGCTATCAGTATTGTCTGAAGCTCCATAGATAGAAAATAATAGGCTCTAAAAGATGGCACTATAATTTCTGGCTTTCAGTTTCTAACTATATTATACCATATGACTATACTATTCATTGATTTCGTCTTCTGCTCTGCAATTCCACAAAGGTGGCTGACCACATGGTTCATTTGAAGGGATTCAGACCTATTTTCCCCCATTACCTGCCAATCCAGAAGATAAGAATCGGCAATTTATTTCATGTCAAACATGTTATATTGTCCAAAACGGGTTATTATTACTCAATGCTACTCTCCAGCACTGTTGAAATAGAGAAATAAAAGGTTTATGTTTCCTGTATGATAAAGTCTATATGAAGATCGTTTTTAAAAATCATCAAACACCATCTTGCGTGGCAATTTAGTTTGTTAAAATTGTGCACCACGTTCTCATTATGTTTCAAAAGGGCACCTTCTTTGTGTCAAAAGGCTAGCATTCATTATTTAGTGGAAATTCTATTTGACCATCTTGTCACTCAATTCTGCCCAGCTGTGAAATTGTGCAGCAGATTAATTTGCCAATTCCACCGCTATCTATTTTAGTGCTATTCTCAGCACATTTTGAAGTTTGGCATTTAAACTGTACTGCTGATGGGAGGGCTGCATAGAGCTTTGCCAAGAGCTGAGATCTGAGGTTGAAAATTAATCTTGGCTATAACATTAATAGACCCAGTATTTAGAATTAGCTTGAATATTGAATATGAGGCTTTTTAAGCTTTATGTGTATTTGATTTAGTTCAGTTTTAATTAATCCTCTAAGAGCATGATGAAATTACAATTAATGGCTTCTTTTTCTAGAATTTGTATTGTGAACTTATGCTATTTTACAACTTAAGATCTATCAAGAATAGTCAATGCCCACTGTACAGGTAAATAGATTTCTACAGTAATATTGAATTATCGTGCAATTAGATCATAGAATTTACAGTGCAGAAGGAGGCCATTCGGCCCATCGAGTCTGCACTGGCTCTTGGAAAGAGCACCCTACCCAAGATCAACACCTCCACCCTATCCCCATAACCCAGTAACCCCACCCAACACTAAGGGCAATTTTGGACACTAAGGGCAATTTATCATGGCCAATCCACCTCACCTGCCACCTAACCACCTAACTGTGGGAGGAAACCGGAGCACCCGGAGGAAACCCACACACACACGGGGAGGAAGTGCAGACTCAGCACAGACAGTGACCCAAGTCGGAATCGAACCTGGGACCCTGGAGCTGTGAAGCAATTGTGCTATCCACAATGCTACCGTGCTGCCCACGGTAAAGATATTGATAAAGATATTCACTGTTTCTCCATTTTAAGACAGATTCAGCATCTGCATAGTACATCCATACTGCGAGTCCCTTGTAAGATCTTTTTTTTCACCAAATTGTGATAGCTTTGGTTGCCTTTTATTGTAACTTTAATGCTTATGTTCATGGAGACAACCTGGTGATCTCGCTTCTTGTGCCTGTCTGCAATTCATCTTCTATTTTGACAACTGTTGTATCTAAATGAGAGACTTGGTGTATTTTCAAAACTTCTAAATGGCTTCAAAATTATATTTAGCGAAGTGTCATGAGGGTTTTGACTGACTCCACTCATGATGTGGTCTGCATAACCTGCCCTTAAATTGGCCATGATAAATTGCAGGTCGAAGATTACTATCAGGAAGTGGTGACAAGTGAGATTGAGATTTTACTCCACAGGAAGAAAAGAATGGTCTTCCATTACACAGTCGCAGGACCTCTCAAAGTGCTTTACAGCCAATACTGTACTTTTGAAGTGTAGCCACTCTTGGAACATGGGGAACATTTGCACAACAAAGCCCTGCAAATGGCAATGAAATAATGAAGGATACACATTGGCCAGGACATCAGGTAGAACTCCGGGTTTCCTCCGGGTGCTCCGGTTTTCTCTCACAGTCCAAAGATGTACAGGTTAGCTGGGTTTACAGGGACAGGACAGGGGAGTGGACCTGGGTAGAATGCTCTTTCAAAGAATTGGTGCAGACTTGATGGGCAAAATGGCCTCCTTTCTGCACTGTAAGGATTCTATGAAGATCGATGAAGAACTCACCTGCTCTTTGAAACACAGTCATGGGATCATTGATATCCACTGGAGAGGACAGGTGGTGCCTCGATATAATAACGTTTCATCCGAAAAGTGGAACTTTCGACAATGAAGCATTCAAGTGCTGCACTGAAGTATCATGATTGGATGATGTGCTCAAGACTTGAAGCCACAAATCTCTGATTTGGATGTCAATGTGTTACCCTGAATCAAGACTGAGACACTGGGGAAGGAATTCCTAAGTCTGGCCCCCTCACTTTAATCTAATGAAAATTCATAAATTTGGTGAATGAGTCAACAATTATGAAATAGTTGGGGGGGTGATAAAAGCATGAAGTAGTTGCAAAAGAATGGACCTGCAGCACTTGTACTATATTGGAAAAAAAACAGTACGATTGTAATAAAGTGAAACATTTTCAGGTTTGTTATGGTTTGGGGATACAGTTAAAGTCATAATCTACATTATAAATGCCATTTGCTGTACTGTGGTGTTTTATATATTGGTACAAATGTCCTATTTATCATAATGCAAAACAGTGAGTTCCAGGCAGTCACAATTGTAAATTATGGGGATGTTTTTCTTCACCTAACCATCAAAATCACCAGGCTCAGTGAATAGATATGAGTTGTCTGCATGAAGCCTTCTCTGGCCTTCCCTAACAGCACTATGGATGCACCTGCATCTCAGGGATTGCAGTGGTTCATGAAGGCAGCTCACTGCCACCTTCTGAAGGGCAACTGGGGATGGACATTAAATGTTGGCCTATCCAGCGACGCCCGCATCTCGTAAATGAATTTTAAAATTTATATTTTGTTGCCCGATATGTTTTAAAACAGGAGAACAGATCTGCCATAACTAGACTGCCTTCTCTCCTCCAAGGAATTCAGAAAATAAACATTATATTTTTTAAAGTAAACCAACAAATTTGTAAACTTCTTAAAATAAAACATTTTATTCCAAAACTAACATAAAACGTTACACAGCCACCCAAAAGACAGCCAAAGTATAAACAGTTTGTCATTTTCCCCGTTTTTAATGGTTAGCACTGTTGCTTCAGAACGTCAAGATCCCAGGTTCGATTCCCAGCTTGGGTCACTATCTGTGCGGAGTCTACACGTTCTCCCCGTGTCTGCGCGGGTTTCCTCCGGGTACTCCTGTTTCCTCCCACAAGTTCCGAAAGACGTGCTTGTGAGGTGAATTGGACATTCTGAATTCTCCCTCTGTGTACCCAAACAGGTGCTGGAATGTGGCTCTAGGGGTTGTTCACAATAACTTCATTGCAGTGTAAATGTAAGCCTACTTGTGACAACAATAAAGATTATTATTATTAAACCTTGCCCAACTTAACTCTCCCCCTAAAAGACCCCTCCCTTAATCACCAGCGACAAATAAATCTTTAAACACAGGTATGAACAGTCCCCACCTCACACAAAATCCCTGCTCTGACCCTCTAAAAGTATACTTAATTTCCCCCCTCTCCCCCAGCCATCCTGATGCTTTTAGTGGCGCCGCCGACCTCCACCCTAGCAGAACCTTTCGGCGAGCAATCAGGGAGGCGAAGGCCACAACATCAGCCCCCTTCCCTCCAGTAACTCCCGCATCTCCGACACCCCAAAGATTGCCACCAGCTGGCACGGCTCATCCATCACACCCACTGTCTCCAACAGTGTCTCAAAGATCGATGTCCAAAAACTCTACTAGCTTCGGGCAGTACCCGAACATGTGTACTTGATTTGCTGGTCTCCTTGCGCACCTCTCACACCTATTACCCACCTCGGGAAAGAACCTATTCATCCGCGCCCAGGTCATGTGAGCTCTGCGGACCACCTTAAACTGTATCAGACTCATCCTGGCACACAAAGAAGTCAAGTTCACCCAATACAAGATTTCACTCCAGGCAGTCCCCCCACCCTCCAAGCTCCATTCCCAACTCCTCCTCCCACTTCCTCTTCGTTTCATCTAATGGCACCTCCCCTGGCTTCCAGTAGCGACCTATAAATATCTGCAATCCTCCCTTCCCCCAACTTCTCATTTGATAACAACCTATCCAGTAGCGTATGACGTGGTAGCTGAGGAAACAAAGTGAGCTCCTTTCGCGCAAAGTTCTAATGTGGACCAATATTACAATCCTGGTGTCTTCCGCACCCACAAACCCCAAGAATTTAGATTTCTCCATCAGGAAAAATCGTATACACCCAATGCATATGGGAGAAGACGGAAAACTCGCACTCTTCGAATGCCTAAATGTCCATTGATCCACTACCCCCATCTCTTTCACTATCCCCAACGTTATCATTGATTTGGGGCTCGACCTATCCATCCTGAGATCTAAAACACAATTGAAATTGCCCTCCATAATCAATTGGTGCAAGTCTAAATCCAGAATGGCCGGCAAAATCTTCTTCATGAATTCCATATTATCCCAATTGGGCACATAAAGACGACAGATGCCCCGTAAGACCATGTTCACTGTCACACCGCCCTCCTGTGTTCCGCACCTCGTTAGCCACCACAAATACCGTCTTCTTACTGAACAAAATCGCAACCCCTCTTGACTTATAATCAAACTTCAAATACCTGCCCCTCCATCACTTCGGTAACCTCATCTGGTCCTCCAAAATTTGTAAACTTTGAATGGTTGACTGCTTACCTCATGTTCTCCCGCATACCGTCACCAAAGCGTTAGGGATGGTCTATGCATTTGGATTGTTTGAAGCATCCATTTCTTGGCCCCTGTGGCCAGGTTGACAGTGGCTACTTAACTAGTGAAGTAGAGTTTGGGTCTGAATTTGCATCATTAAGGACTTGGAGGAGCACATGGCATGCCATAACATTCAAGGCTGTGGGCCAAGTGCTGGCAAATGGGATTATGTCGGCAGGTCAGGTGTTTTTCATGCGTCGGTGCAGACACGATGAGCTGAGTGGCCTCTTCTGCACTCTATTATTCTCTGATTCTCTGATTACTCGCTGTTACTGAGGAGAATGAAAATTGAGCCAGCCTTCCCATTTCACTCTTCAAGTTAGAAACTTGATTTGAGTAACATGCAAAATATTAGTGCAATTAAACAATTATTTGTTGAAATTCTTTTTTTCAATAAATTCAGAGTACTGAATTTTTTTTTCCAATTAAGGGGCAATTTTGCGTGGCCAATCCACCAAACCTGCACATATTTGGATTGTGGGGGTGAAACCCACGCAGACACGGGGAGAATGTGCAAACTGCACACGGACAGTGGCCCGGGGCCGTGATTCGAACCCGGGTCCTCAGCATCTTAATCTGTAGTGCTAACCACTGCACCATCATGCTGCCCTTTATTTGTTCAAATTCTAACATTTTTCAATGCCAACAATTGGCTTTATGGTTTCAGGTGTTGGAATTTCAGTCGCTCTTGCTTCTCCTAGACTTGACATTGGGTAATATTGGGAAGCTCCTCTGTTTTGAATAAAAATTCTTTGGTCCATTACACATACGTAAAGCTCAGCCACCTGCTGCCAAGTTTGCAGACAGTGAGAAATTCCCAGACTCATTTGCTGTACATTGATAATTATACCGTGCGAGAATGTAGCATGCTGCAATTTGGAACTTTTTCAAAGTTCAAAATCATTTTTGAAATAAAATTGTTCAACTCGACTTTTCTCATTGTTCCAAGGTGGCATTCGGAATTCGGATTTTCCCCTCAAATTCTTAGCCTTGTAAGTTTCAGAGGCGGAGTGACCATTGTTGCACATAGTTTCAGACAATTGCTGGATTAAGAGCCTGCTAACTAGGACGTTAGGATGTAAAGGCTTTGCATATACTCAATGAATTCAAACTTACAAGATGCCTTGCTGACCAGGAAAATCAGATAACAGTTTAAAGTAGCCGTGGCAATGAAACAGACTTGGCCATAATAGTGAATGAATTGGTGATTCCAGTGCAACTTGCACCCAAAGTCATGCCAGTTTTGTAAAGTGCTTTATTCCCTTGTGTTTCTACTCAGAATCATTTGCGTTTTTACCAAACACAAAGGGCGGGATTCTATGCCCCCCACCCCCCCTCCCCCCCGCCCCCGGGTCGTAGCATCCCCGGGGTGCGGTGTGAATCTCGCCCCGCTGCTCCAACGCCGGCTGCCGTATTCTCCGGCGCTGGTTTTCGGGCAGGGGCGGGGATCACACCCCGCCGGTTGGGGGCAGTTGGCAGCGGCCCCCTTGGCAATTCTCCGGGCCCCGATGAGCCGAGCGGCCGTCGGTTTCTGGCCAGTCCCGCCGGCGAGAATTGGACATGGTCCCACACGGCGGGACCTGAGCTGGACCACGGTGGCGATTCTGCGCATGCGCTAACTCGCGCAGTCCATTCGGCGCCAGCTGGCGCAGTGCCACCCACTCCGGTGCCGGCCTAGCCCCGGGAAATGCATAAAATTCCGCAACTTCCGGCCGGCCCGATGCCGGAGTGGTTCGCGCCATTTTGTACGCCGGCGTTGGGCCATCGCGCGGATTCGGGAGAATCCCTCGTAAAATCTGTCACAGTCCAGCACAATTGGACAACGATTTAAACATAGGATTTTCTGAAATGCATTTAAAATATTCCTTGATATATTTGGAGTTATAACTTGTGATATGGCTGAAAATGGATTTGTCACAAAAGCATAAGTCAATCCAGGAAATTTGAAAACCTGGGGTGAAATTCTCCGGTATCAGCGCGATGTCCGCCGACCGGCACCCAAAACGTCACAAATCAGTCGGGCATCGCGCGACCCAAAGGTACGGAATCCTCTGCATCTTGGGGGGGCCGAGCCCCAACCTTAAGGGGCTAGGCCCACGCCGGACTAATTTCCGCCCCGCCAGCTGGCGGAAAAGGCCTTTGGTGCCCCGCCAGCTGGCGCGGAAATGACTTCCCCGCGCATGCGCTGTGGAGGGAGTCTCTTCCGCCTCCGCCATGGTGGAGACCGTGGCGAAGGCGGAAGGAAAAGAGTGCCCCCACGGCACAGGCCCGCCCGCGGATCGGTGGGCCCCGATCGCGGGCCAGGCCACCGTGGGGGCACCCCCCGGGGCCAGATCGCCCCGCGCCTCCCCCAGGATCCTGGAGCCTGCCCGCGCCGCTTTGTCCCGCCGGTAAGGTAGGTGGTTTAATCTACGCCGGCGGGACAGGCATTCTAGCAGCGGGACTTCGGCCCATTCGGGCCGGAGAATCGCAGGGGTGGGGCCCGCCAACCGGCGCGGCGTGATTCCCGCCCCCGCCAAATATCCGGTGCCGGAGAATTCGGCAACCGGCGGGGATGGGATTCACGCCAGCCCCCGGCGATTCTCTGACTCGGCTGGGGGTCGGAGAATCTCGCCCCTGACTTCAAATTACTGTAAATTACTTTTCAAAAATATATAAAACAAGATGGCGCTACAGTATCAGTCCTTTTGTAAATTAGAAAAATAATTCAAAAGCTTTAAAAATGTACCTCTTAGTGTCCTTGCCAAGGTTCCAGGCTGGCAGTGCCAAGTGCCCAGGTAGCACTAGCAGTGCCAGGGTGCCCCCCTGCCAAGAGGCCGACCACCCAGAGGTCTCCAATCACCTGGGAGACACCCCTAAGTGCCGTTCCACCTGGTCCCCATTAGTGGGTACCAGTGCTAAATGGCATCCGGTTGGCGTCTCCTCAGCGAGGCCAGTAGATGCCGGATGGCCATTCGATCCGGCACAGACATAATTAAGTGGGCTTTTAAGCTCACTTAACTACGTGAGTCTGGGTCCTGCCCATTGTGGGAAAGATCCAGATTGCGATGTCTCGCGAGATCCAGATCTTATTAGATCTCGCGAGGTATATCGACCATCGGGAATTCCTGAAGAGGCTTCTCCCTGGATCTAGTCATGTCCCATCCTGATTCTGTGGGACGCAAATCGTGCCCCTTGATGCTCCTGTTATGTGGAAAATGTCTTTCCTCTAAATAATAATTATCTCTTATTGTTGTCTATTATTGGCTGATTTACAAAGATAGTTGAAAGAAAGAAAAGTATATTTCTGATCTTCACTTTTGCTGACCTTCCCCTTTTTGTTTGTTCATCATGGGATGAGAGTGTCGCTGGCTGGGCCAGCATTTATTGCCCATCCCTGAGGACATTTAAGAGCCAATCACATTGCTATGGGTCTGGAGTTGTATATGCCAGACCAGGTAAGGATCGCAGAATTCCTTCGCTAAAAGACATTAGTGAATCAGATGGATTTTTAATGACAATTGACAACTGTTTCATGGTCGTCATTAGACTTTCAATTTCAGATTTTTATTGAATTCAAATTCCACCAACTGCCCGGTTGGGATTCGAACCCATGCTCCCGGAGAATTACCCTGGATCTCTGGATTACTAGTTCAGTGACAATACCACGACTCCACTGCCTCCCCTAATACAGCACTGCCTCCCCGAAGACAAGGCTGCACCAATTTCCTTTTCGCCGTCCTGAGAAATTGGCCAGGGTCAGTGTCAATGTCAGTGCTGTGCCACTGACGATCCACTGCCAGTGTGTTGAAGAGAAACATCCATCTTGACTATTTTAAAATTCTCATCTGCTAGGTGTCCACCTGACACTTTAAGATAAGCCTTCCCCATTCATCTGAACTGACAAACGTTTGGTCGTCAATTAAGTTCTGAAAGCCATGTCAAATGTTACAAAATTTGTTACCCATCCATCACACAAGCCAAATTGGGGGATGATTGGACAGAGCAATTCCTCAATAGCTGTCACATTATTTTTTTGTAAGCTGTGCCTTGCTGTGACATGTTAATGCATTTCAATAACACCTGTGGCTTCAGTGTTTGCAATGTACGCAAGTCTGCAAAACCACAAGGCCTGAGATTAGAGTGGTTTAATCATCTGTATTTAATGAATAGTCATTGCACAACAAAGATAGCCTTTTAAATCAATCAACCCACCATCTAACATCCAATTAGATGACAGTAGTTTTGACTTTGTTGCTTAATTTGGTTGCCTCAACATGTCTCCAAATGCAAATTTTAATTTTTGTTCCAAATGTGTGAAGAATTACAAAATGTCATGCCAGTTTGTGAAGCGATATCCTTTCACATTTTATTTCTTGATTTCTTACAGATAAATTGAGCTGAAAAGGTTCCAAAGTTTTCACATTTTATCGCTCTGTGTTACATCAGTAAACAAAATTGACTGCACAAAATAGGAAGATCGCGAACTACCAAAATGGGGCTCAAGTGGCATATTTTAGTTTGTTTTGTGACAGCTATTTTGGTGGAACAAACCCACGAGGGGCTTATTAAGAAAGTTATTAGACAGAGGAGAGACATTGTGCAGCCAAAAGAAGAGAATATCACTTTACCAGTTGGAACCCAACCTATAAACTTCAACCATGTCTACAACATCAATGTTCCTCTTGGCTCTCTCTGTTCAGTGGACCTGGAGTCTCCTGATGGCATTGCAAGACCCAAAGCTGATTCCAGCGACGAGCACATAGAGCATACTGTTGATGGTGAAAATCAAATTGTCTTCACTCACCGAATCAATATCCCACGTCAGGCCTGCGGCTGTGCAGCAGGGCCAGACATCCGTGACTTACTCAACAGGTTGGAGGTGCTGGAAGGTCATGTCTCATCATTGCGTGATCAGTGTGCTAATGGAGGATGCTGTGGAAATGGTGCACAGCAAGGAACAGGTATGAAAGTAGTAAGTGTATGACATAGTTAAATAATTGTGATGCTTCTACTATGTCACCAACGTAAACTGAGAGTTCTGCTATATATATTTTTTAATATATATATTCTTGTCTTACCAAAACAAATAGCTGGTACATATTTAATCTCATATTGTTAAGAATAAATTTGGATTTAGAACAAATAATGTTGTGATGTCCAAGCAATTTAATGTACTTAAAGCCTTTTAGTCTTAGTTGCCTACTTAATACAATTAATGTCTTACACGAACAAACATCTTTTCTTAGGTCGTATTGATGTAAAACCATTCTGTGGTGTACATGGAAACTACAGTGCAGACACCTGTGGCTGTTTGTGTAACCCAGGCTGGAAAGGAACAAATTGCACAGAGCCTGACTGTCCAGAACAGTGCAACGAAAGAGGCACCTGCATTAACGGCAAGTGTTTGTGTGAGGAAGGTTTCACTGGTGAAGATTGTGGCATTGAAGTCTCCTGCCCTAATGACTGCAGTGATCAAGGCAGGTGTATAAATGGTGTCTGTCGTTGCTTTAGTGGTTACACAGGAGAAGACTGTAGCCAGCAGCTGTGTCGATTTGACTGTGGTGAATATGGAATCTGTATTGATGGAATTTGTGTCTGTGATGAAGGTCATACAGGCGAAGATTGCAGGATAAAGCTCTGTCCCAACAACTGCAGCGGCCAAGGCATTTGTATCAATGGACAGTGTGTCTGTGATGAAGGCTTAACTGGAGAAGACTGTAGGGATTTGGCCTGTCTTAACAACTGCTATAATCGTGGCCGCTGCGTGGATGGAGAATGTATCTGTGATGAAGGTTTTACGGATCAGGACTGCTCAGAAATTATTTGCCCTCATGACTGTTATGATCGTGGGCGTTGTATTGACGGGGTATGTTACTGTGATGAAGGTTTCACTGGTGAAGATTGTGGAGAACTTGTCTGTGTAAACAACTGCAGTAACAATGGCCTCTGTGTCAATGGGCAGTGTGTCTGCAACGAAGGCTACGCTGGCGAAGACTGTAGCGAATGGGCTTGCCTGAACAACTGCAGCGATCGTGGGATCTGTGTCGATGGAGAGTGCATCTGCAATGAAGGCTTCGCTGGAGAAGATTGTGGTGAATCGACCTGCCCAAACAACTGTAACCATCGTGGACACTGCGATGAAGGACATTGTATCTGTGATGAAGGCTTCACAGGAGAAGACTGCAGTCAGCTCCTCTGTCCGAACGATTGCAACAATTCTGGTCGCTGTGTCAAAGGCCGGTGCATCTGCAACTATGGCTTCACCGGAGATGACTGTGGTGAAGCCGCTTGTCCAAACAACTGCAACAACCAAGGTCACTGTGTTAGTGGTCAGTGCATCTGTGAGGAGGGTTATTCAGGAGAAGACTGCAGTGAGCTGATTTGCCCTAATGACTGCTATGACCGTGGGCAATGTGTCAATGGCCAATGCATCTGTGAAGAAGGTTTCACAGGGGAAGACTGTGGTCAGCTGGCCTGTCTAAATGACTGTAACAACCGTGGCCGCTGTGTCAACGGTCAATGTATCTGTGATGATGGGTTTACTAGCGAGGACTGCAGTGAACTGGCCTGCCCTAACAACTGCAATAACCGTGGTCAATGTGTCAATGGTCAGTGTGTCTGCGATCCAAATTACAGAGGACTAGATTGTGCAGGTTTGGCCTGTCCCAATAACTGCAATGATCGTGGGAGTTGCATTGATGGTCGATGTGTCTGTGATGAAGGCTACATAAACGAAGACTGCTCTGCAGGTAAGTGATACCAATTATTTGTTTCCACTTGGTTTGTCCTAGACAAGTATGTATTTCATTCAAGATCTATCTTCTTTATTAGCTTTTATTGCATTACAGAAATTCATAATAGTATCAACTAACAGGAATGTTGGGTAATAACTCAATGCATTCAACTGTGCCTGGGGCTGTCTATTATTTAACCTGTCTAACAATTTGAAGTGCTATGGTTTCATAATGCAGTTTTTAGAAGCTGAAATTAAACTGTCAGATCTCTATTCATTCCCAATCTATTTTGTCATGTCTTGCTCTTAGATATTTTAGTGTTTAAAATACAGAAAAGGAAGTACGTGGGAAGTACTGGTGTATATATCTTTAGATAAATGAGACTATGGTGAAAAACACTTTGATAAGCAATTGAGTTGCTCGCTGTCTGGTTTTGAAATTTGAAAAAAACCTTCCATGTGAATCCGAGAGATTTTTCCATATGCTCGATAACCATGCCAGAAACTCTGCAGTTCATAAATGCAATTTAAATACAATGGAACGAAACATGACCTTAATCATTTTTTGCTATCCCCAATTAATTGTGATTATAGTCAACAACTGACAAAGTAGTAGCCCTGTTTATTTTCTGCAGTCTGCTTGTCTGGTACATCCAGAAGTTCGTGATTTAAGATAAATGAATAGAATAATTATCATTTTGTTCATTCCTGCGATGTGACAAACCATTCCTTTTGGTCAAAACTATCCATTATAACGAAGCAACAACTTGAGGATCCTGGAAATCTGAAATTGCTGGAAAAATTCATCGGGCCTGGCAGCATCTGTGGAGAGAGAAACAGAAGTCAGGGGGCTGGATTCTCCGATTCTGAGGCTATGTTCCCACGCCGGCGTGGGAACGGTGATGTTTTATGCCAGAAGAAATGGTGTAAAATGGACACCAATTCCCCATTTTGCTGGGGGCTAGCATCAAGGCAGCATAGAGCACCCGACTCTAGCTGCCGATACGCTGCGGAGAATTGCCGCGCCGTGCTATATGGCGGAGGCCCGGCCCGTGAAATAGTGCCCCCCCCTTTGGCAGGTTCGTGTGCTCCGGACCACCCCCCAAAGTGCCCCCAGCCCTGAATAATGTCGTCCCCCCGCCCGCAGATCGGCCCTCCGCCATCTGTGGCGGACCTGGACTGAGTCCGCAGCCGCCACACTGAGTTCCCGATGGATGGATCACACAGGACCCACGCCGTCGGGAACTCGGCCGGTACTGAGAATAACCCTGCTATTCAACAGCACTTTTCGAGGCCACAGTTAGGCCACAGACATCCTGCACTGGGTCGCTGAGATTGGCAGCAGGACTGGCTCCTTGCAGACCGGGGCACCATTTTGGAAGGCTGCCATGATGTGTAGTCCCCTCCATCTCAGCACCTCCCCCCCCCCCCCCCCCCCCCCAACTTACAAGATTCTTTGTCTGGCAGGAAGGCCGATTTTGGCCTCTCCTGGGATTTAACCGTCACGTTCCGACTCCAAGTCGGACGCGGTGGGGTCATTGAAATGCGTCCAAAGTTACAGACCGGCACTTGGAGGAAGAAAAAGCAAAATGAAGAACAGAGTCCATGGTCTAGAAGTTGGTTTTAAATTCCCTTTTGTACCTTCTCTT
This sequence comes from Scyliorhinus torazame, assembly GCF_047496885.1. Taxonomy (NCBI): domain Eukaryota; kingdom Metazoa; phylum Chordata; class Chondrichthyes; order Carcharhiniformes; family Scyliorhinidae; genus Scyliorhinus; species Scyliorhinus torazame. Next base: position 66,591,332 of record NC_092728.1, read on the forward strand.
CCTTTGGTAACCTTTCTCCTCTATCAATTGTGAGCAAGTATGCTTTATGGAGGCGATATCCCTCCATGTCACTAGTTTTTTTCCTCCACATTCTGACCTAATGTGGAATGTTCCTTTTGGGACTAGTTCTATTGGTTAAGCAGGGTTCTAGGATTGGACTTTCATCATTGAGGTGGAATGTGTGAATTGAGGAAATGTCCGGCTCAGTCTGCCCACCTCGGGATAAAGTGCAAGCAAGGATGGGATTTTCATTGTGGGGGGAGTGGGTGTGGACTGCAGTCGGGCCGGCCAACCGCAAATAAAGTTTAGAGGCAGTCACAGGGATTGCTGGGTGCCGAGGCAGGAGGTTTAAACTGTCCACCATGGAGCTGTGAGACATTGTCCCAGTTAAAATAAAATCAGGAAGGCCCTTAAGCCCTCATACCCCTTCAACTCCACACACCTTCCATGCCCTTTCCATGCCCCCAACCCACCCACATGGTCTCTTATGCCATGTTATGCCCCGCCAAACAGCTCTATGGCCCCTCATGCCCCCATGCCATGGTATGACCCCCCCTCCCAACAACACTGATCGACCCTAATTCCCTCTTGCCAAACTCTGGCACTTCCATGCCTATTCACCCACTATACACTATAGGACCAATGAAACCCCGAATGACAGTAGAATATGTGAAAGAAAGTTTTTTTTTAAATCATTCATTCATTGCTACATTTTTTCTATCAAAACATTTATTTTTACCACAGCCCAATAAACGTGTCAATAATTCAGTCACATGAAAGTTTTAACAGCTGAAATTTCAAGCAGTTGCTACCTCTTTATCTTGTGTAAGCAAACATTGACAGCATACATCAGAGAGCCAAAGCTTTCCATCAAGCAATGTTTTCTCTTGGGCTCATGTATTCCAACAAATTAATGGATTTCTGCATTCTCAGCTCAGCTTCTGCGTATTCTTGGCTGAGGGCCTAGACATCCATTAAATTACTAAAACACGTGAGCTCCAGAGAACACACTGTTTGATTGACAGCTCTCGCTGACGATCTATACTGTCAATTGCACAATATTTAATTACAAAAGATAAAGAGGGTTCAAGAGCTTACAGTTTCAGCAATTGAAACTTTAATGGTCTGGAAATTTTGGAAATGTTATTGGGCAGGGACTATAGTAATAAGGAGTTTTAAGAAAGTGAAAATTTATTAATGAATTACTTTTTCAAAGTTTTTTGTTTTTTTTACATGTACTATTGTCACTATAGAATTCATCAGTAATATACATTATATAATGTGTGATTGGCATGGGACACAACAAGGCATGGGGCCATATAGGTTTAGCATTATAGCTTGGCATACAAAACATGAGAGGCCATTGGAGTGGTTTGGAGGGATGTGAATACCTGGGCATGGGTTCATGAGGTGTCATAGGAGGTGGGGGCATATCTTGGCCATGGTGGGGTCATCAGGTGGATTTTTTGAATTTACCCTGAAGTCTTGTGGCTTTTTGAAATGCTGGCTCGAAAAATTGTGGGGAGGACTGGGACACATCTCCGCAATGGAGTCTGCAGGTAGGGAGTGCAGAGTGCAACCTGGAACCCAAACCAAGCCACAGCTTTAAAAGCTACTCCTGAAAATCAGCAGTTTGTGAAATGGGGTCAGGAACTCTGGAATTGGGTCCTGGCTGCCAGTTATTCCCGACTCGGTGACAATCCAGCCCCGAATGTAAACCAAAACGAGGAAATAAACCCCTGGCTTCAGAAAATGAGGGAAGAAAATGTCCTACTTTTGGAATGATTTGGTGAGTCCCCAGATAAGCCTTTTCCGAATTGATGAAACAATATAAAGATGAGAGTTATATCCCTGGAATGTTAGCGATCAATTTTGAAATGTCACCCTCCGAATACATGGAATTAAAACTTGGAATTGGACCACTAAACCCACAGACCAGATACAATCGACTGTATCACCCCTTCACCCCTTCAAGCAAATTAAACACTCCCCAAACTCAACGCGCTTCAGCAAAATTCAAGAATATGCTCCCCATCCTCTTATTTCAATTTCTGATTTTAATCAACTGATTTCCAAAGCACGACGGCCAGGTAATCTGTGATCATCAGAGACGTCACTGCTGCAGCTCTCAATCCTTGTCTTAACCAGATTTCTAGTGGGTTATTTTTTTAGAAGGAATTTATTAACATAGATTTTGCCTGGAAACTGTTCCACATTTTCACCACGTTGGAAAATTGATTTCCTTGCCAGTCACCATGCTATTTTTGCATCTTTGCAACCACCCCTCACCTTCCACCCCTCACCTTCACCCCAACCCTTGTCAGTTCTACACTCACACAATGCTAAAACAATGATTTACTTAAATATATATCGGCACCTTTCCAGGCTTGTACATTCTCGCCTTTTGAGGCCTGGGAATGGGCGGGGGGGGAAGGGGGGCGGGGGGGGGGGGTTGTCTCTTCATAATCAGTGGCATCAAATGTGGAATCACCTTTATCATTCTTCTCTGAGCCTCTGCTGTATGACGGCATCAAAACTACATGGGACCGGTTGCTATGATCTGGAAGGCACTGCCTGAAAGGATGGTGGAAGAAGGTTTAATTACGGCATTAAAAATAGAATTGGAAAATGTGCAGAGCCATGGGAAAAGGAGCACAGATGTGAGAGTAATTGAATAGCACTGTCAAAGATCCTCTGCGGCCAAGATGTTGTGATTCTATAATTTTACAACAATGCTGTTAGCCTCACTCCGCCAGGGTCCCAGGTTCGAATCCCAGCTTGGGTCACTGTCTGTGCAGAGTCTGCACGTTCTCCCCATGTCTGTGTGGGTTCCCTCATCCTATTTCCAGCTCTCTCTAGCTTTGGCAAAGCGTCATCCAGACTCAAAACATTAGCTCCCTTCTCTCTGCACTGATGCTGTCAGACTTGCTGAGATTTTCCAGCATTGTCTGTTTTCCTTTACCCCAGACTCACCCATTAATCCTTGAGTGGCCATTCTTCTCATGACTAGAATTTACAGTACAGAAGAGGCCATTCGGCCCAATGAGTCTGCACCGGCCCTTGGATAGAACACCCTATTTAAGCCCACGTCTCCACCCTTTCCCCATAACCCAGTAACCCCACTTAGGGCGAGATTCTCCGACCCCCTGCCGTGTCGGAGAATCGCCGGGGGCTGGCGTGAATCCCGCCCCTGCTGGTTGCCGAAGTCTCCGGCACTGGATATTCGGCGGGGGCGGGAATCGCGCTGCGCCGGTTGGCGGGGCCCCCCGCTCGATTTTCCCGCCCAGATGGGCCGAAGTCCCGCTGTTAAAATGCCTGTCCCGCCGGCGTAAATTAAACCACCTACCTTACCGGCGGGACAAGGCGGCGCGGGTGGGCTCCGGGGTCCTGGGGGGGGGCGCGGGGCGATCTGGCCGTGGGGGGGTGCCCCCACGGTGACCTGGCCCACGATCGGGGCCCACCGATCCGCGAGCGGGCCTGTGCCGTGGGGGCACTCTTTCCCTTCCGCCTTCGCCACGGTCTCCACCATGGCGGAGGCGGAAGAGACTCCCTCCACTGCGCATGCGCGGGAATGCCGTCAGCGACCGCTGACGCTCCCGCGCATGCGCCGCACAGAGATGTCATTTCCACACCAGCTGGCGGGGCACCAAAGGCCTTTTCCGCCAGCTGGTGGGGCGGAAATTCATCCGGCGCCGACCTAGCCCCTCAATGTTGGGGCTCGGCCCCCAAAGATGCGGAGCATTCCGCACCTTTGGGGCGGCGTGATGCCCGCCTGATTTGCGCCATTTTGGGCGCCAGCCGGCGGACATCGCACCGTTTCCGGAGAATTTCGCCCCTAATCCTTGTTGTCAAATTCATGCCTTTTGTATTCGCCTCCAATCCCATAACCCTTGAATATATCTGTGCTTCCCGAATCCTGGCCACTTGCTCAAACCTTAATTTTAATAACTCCACCATGCTTTCAGCTGTTTGGGCCCTGAGCTCCAGAGTTCATTCCTAAACTTCTCTGCCTCTCTACCTCGCTTCCTTCCTTTGAGTTGCCCCTCTTTGAACAAGCCTTTAGTCATAGGTTCTAATATTTCCTTATGTAACTCGATACCATATTTTGTTCTATAATGCCTCTGTGCCTTCAGATCTTTTAATATATCCGAAGTTCTATATAAATACAAGTTGTTGTTATTTTCAGACAAATAATCAAATTCATTTAAAATTCAGCATACCTACTAAAACAAACATATAGCAAGATACAATAAAGCACAATAGGGCCATTACCATACATTGTGGAATATAGGGCTGGATCTCCGTTTCAGCGGCTAATTGCTAGCTGAAACCAAGAATTTATGGCTGTTTTATGGCACCAAAATTGGCACCTAACCCTCACCGATTCCTGGATCAGTGAGGGGCTAGCAGCGGCGCCGGGTGAAACTCCCGGCTCCCGCGCCGAAAACGGCCGGAGAATGGCTGGATCCCTGGCCTCACATGCGCACGGCGACGACCTGCAGCGGCCGCGCTGAGCAACATGGCACCGGCCGTGCGCGGACCCGACCCACCATCCGCGACCCCACAGGATACCCACCCTTGCGTAAACACCCTCCGGCCAGCGGCACAGATCCCGGCCGAGTGTGGGGTACTGGACCAGTCCGCAGCTGCCATGCTGGGTTCCCGACCGCTCAGACCTCACGTCAACTATGCAGTCGCGAACTCGTCCCATTGGGGGTGGAGCATCATGGGAGGGCCAGCGGATGATGCGCTAATGCCGTTGCAACGGCGTGTGGCGCGCAAAGTGATGATATTGGAGGGGGCAGAGACTTGCAAACCGGGGTAAAACAGGCACCGGCCCTGATTTAGGCGTCGGAATCGATTCTCCCCCGCTCACCGATTACGACATCGGGGTCAGGCAACGGAGAATCCTGCCAGTTGGTTTTTACAAATTATTTGGTTGGTTCTTTATTTTACTCCTCCTCCCCCTTACTTTAAAGCGCATAAGATTGAGGGTAATGTCCTGAGATCTATAGAAAGCTGGTTAGCAGACAGGAAACAAAATGTTGGAATAAATGGGTCTTTTTTCTGATTGGCAGGCAGTGACTAGTGTGGTACCACAGGGACCTGTGCTAGGACCCCAACTGTTCACATTATATATTAACAATTTGGACAAGGGAACTAAATGTTTCTCCAAATTTGCAGGTGATACAAAGTTGGGTGGGAGAGTGAGCTGTGAGGAGGGATGCAGAGATGCTTCAAGGTGATTTGGGCAGGCTGAGTGAGTGGGCACATGCATGGCAGATGCAGTATAATGTGGATAAATGTGAGGTTATCCACTTCGGTAGCAAAAATAGGAAGGCCGATTATTATTTAAATAGGTGTAAATTGAGAGAGGTGGATACTCAACGAGACCTTGGTGTACTCGTGCTACAGTCCCTGAAAGTAAGTACACAGGTACAACAGGCGGTAAAAAAGGCAAATGATATGTTGGCCTTCATAGCGAGAGGATTTGAGTGTAGGAATAGAAATGTTTTACTGCAATTGTATAGGGCATTGGTGAGGCCACATCTGGAGTATTGTGTGCCGTTTTGGTGTCCTTATCTGAGGAAGGATGTTCTTGCTATGGAGGGTGTGCAGCGAAGGTTTACCAGGTGTAGTGCACAAAGACTCCGTGAGACGAATAGAGTGAAGTCGATGAGGCTTTATTAAGCATGTCTGTTCCCCCGCAGCTCGATAGTAAACTGGCCTGCGGGGGAAGACTCCGGCTTCTTATACTCCGCCTTCAGGGCGGAGCTTGAGGTCAACGGCCAACCAGGACCCGGGATCTGTCAGCCAATGACATTAGGGCTTCCAGTCCCACATGACCCCCAATACATACTACCACATTCACCCCTTGTCAAAAATGAACCCAGCGGGATGATGCTTCGTATGGTGGTAAGGGTTTACAGGGCTGGTCCTGGGAGGACAAAACATTCACATGGCAATACAGTATTGGACAATTTCGTCCTGTTGCAACTATTTACAGAGGGTATAGGAAGAAAAGCAAAATGTTCTTGTGAACAGTCCATATTTGTTTTACATCGACGCCACGAGTCGGTCGGGCGGTCTGGTCGTCCGTGTCGATCGCCTCGGCCCCGGCGGTGGTGGTGGTGCTTGTACCAGTGTTGTCGCCTCCAGGAGCCGTACGGTTTCAGCTCGGGCTTGATTCTTGGTCGGTGCTGAGGGGAGGGGAACCGATCCTCCTGGGAAGGGGGCGGTCGCGGGGTGCGGCGGTGGCAGGAAGGGGGGGTTGGGTTGATGGTGTCGGGGGGGTGTGCGTGTTGCCGGCGGGCGCCAGATCCCGCAGGGAGACCGTGTCCTGTCGGCCGTCGGGGTACTCCACGTAGGCATACTGGGGGTTCGCGTGGAGGAGGTGAACCCTTTCAACCAACGGGTCCGCCTTATGTGCCCGCACATGCTTTCGGAGCAGGATGGGTCCTGGGGCCGCCAGCCAGGTCGGCAGCGACGTTCCAGAGCAGGACCTCCTAGGGAAGACAAGGAGACGCTCATGAGGCGTTTGATTAGTGCTCGTACATAATAACGACCGGATGGAATGGAGAGCGTCCGGGAGGACCTCCTGCCACCGTGAAACTGGGAGGTTCCTGGACCGTAGGGCCAGTAGGACGGCCTTCCAGACCGTGCCGTTCTCCCTTTCTACTTGCCCGTTCCCCCGGGGGTTGTAGCTGGTCGTCCTGCTTGAGGCTATGCCCTTGCTGAGCAGGAACTGGCGCAGCTCGTCACTCATGAAAGAGGACCCCCTGTCGCTGTGGACGTATGCGGGGTAACCGAACAGTGTGAAGATGCTGTTCAGGGCTTTAATGACTGTGGCCGCGGTCATGTCAGAACAGGGAATGGCAAAAGGGAAGCGGGAGTATTCGTCCACTACATTAAGAAAATATGCGTTGCGGTCGATGGAGGGGAGGGGCCCTTTGAAATCGAGACTGAGGCGTTCAAAGGGGCGGGAAGCCTTAATCAGGTGCGCTCCATCTGGCCTGAAAAAATGCGGCTTGCATTCCGCGCAGATGTGGCAGTCCCTTGTGACTGTACCGACCTCCTCTAAAGAGTATGGGAGATTGCGGGACTTGATGAAGTGGTAAAACCGAGTGACCCCCGGGTGGCAGAGGTCCTCGTGGAGGGTTTGGAGGCGGTTAATTTGTGCGTTGGCACATGTGCCGCGGGATAGGGCATCGGACGGCTCGTTCAGCTTTCCGGGACGATACAAAATCTCGTAGTTGAAGGTGGAGAGCTCAATCCTCCACCTTAAGATTTTGTCGTTTTTGATTTTGCCCCGCTGTGCACTATCGAACATGAAGGCTACCGACCGTTGGTCCGTGAGGAGAGTGAATCTCCTGCCGGCCAGGTAATGCCTCCAATGTCGCACAGCTTCCACTATGGCTTGGGCTTCCTTTTCTACTGAAGAGTGGCGGATTTCTGAGGCGTGGAGGGTCCGGGAGAAAAAGGCCACGGGTCTGCCCGCTTGGTTAAGGGTGGCCGCTAGAGCTACGTCGGAGGCGTCGCTCCCGACCTGGAAGGGGAGAGACTCGTCGATGGCGCGCATCGTGGCCTTTGCGATATCCGCTTTGATGCGGCTGAAGGCCTGGCAAGCCTCTGTCGACAGAGGGAAGGTCGTGGTCTGTATTAGGGGGCGGGCCTTGTCTGCGTACTGGGGGACCCACTGGGCGTAGTACGAAAAGAACCCCAAGCAGCGTTTCAGGGCTTTTGGGCAGTGTGGGAGGGGAAATTCCATGAGTGCGCGCATACGTTCAGGGTCGGGGCCTATTATCCCATTGCGCACTACGTAGCCCAGAATGGCTAGCCGGTCGGTGCTAAAAACGCACTTGTCCTCGTTGTACGTGAGGTTCAAGGCTTTGGCGGTCTGGAGGAATTTTTGGAGGTTGGCGTCGTGGTCCTGCTGATCGTGGCCGCAGTTGGTTACATTGTCGAGATACGGGAACGTGGCCCGCAACCCATGTTGATCAACCATTCGGTCCATCTCCCGTTGGAAGACCGAGACCCCGTTTGTGACGCCAAAAGGGAGCCGTAGGAAATGGTATAATCGCCCGTCTGCCTCGAAGGCTGTGTACTTGCGGTCACTTGGGCGGATGGGGAGCTGATGGTAGGCGGACTTGAGGTCCACGGTGGAGAAGACTTTATATTGGGCAATCCGATTGACCATGTCGGATATGCGGGGGAGAGGGTACGCGTCTAGTTGTGTGTACCTGTTGATGGTCTGGCTATAGTCAATGACCATCCTTTGTTTCTCCCCTGTCTTCACTACTACCACCTGCGCTCTCCAGGGACTATTGCTGGCCTGGATTATGCCCTCCTTTAGTAGCCGCTGGACTTCGGACCGAATGAAGGTCCGGTCCTGGGCGCTGTACCGTCTGCTCCTAGTGGCGACGGGTTTGCAATCCGGGGTGAGGTTCGCAAACAAGGACGGGGGTTGCACCTTGAGGGTTGCGAGGCCGCAGATAGTGAGTGGGGGTATGGGGCCGCCGAATTTGAACGTAAGGCTCTGTAGATTGCATTGGAAATCTAATCCCAGCAAGGTGGGGGCACAGAGTTGGGGAAGGACGTTTAGTTTGTAGTTTTTGAACTCCCTCCCCTGCACCGTTAGGGTAACTATGCAGAATCCCTGGATCTGTACGGAGTGGGATCCTGCAGCTAGGTAAATCTTTAGTGCGCTGGGATAGGTGGTCAAGGAACAGCGTCTTACCGTGTCGGGGTGTGTAAAGCTTTCCGTGCTCCCGGAGTCGACTAGGCATGGTGTCTCGTGGCCGTTTATTAGTACCGTTGTCGTCGTCGTCTGGAGTGTCCGGGGCCGAGCTTGATCGAGCGTAATCGAAGCGAGCCGTGGTTGTAGTAGTGGAGTGGGGTCCGTTGTTGCCGTCCAAGATGGCATCGGGGATGAACAAAATGGCCGCCCCCATGCATCGCACGTGGCTGGGGGGTCACAAGATGGCGGCGGGAATGGACAAAATGGCCGCCCCCATGCGTCGTACAGGTCTGGGGCGGTCCAAGATGGTGGCGCCCCTCCTCCCCTCGTGGTGGCCGGGACCCAAAATGGCGGCGTCTGCGGGTCGCACATCGGCACCCCTCCTCCCCTCGTGGTGGCCGGGACCCAAAATGGCGGCGTCTGCGGGTCGCACATGGTGTGTTGGGGGGGCTGGGAGCGCTAGGACCGCGAGCGCTAGGACCGCGAGCATTAGGACCGCGCGGAGCTCCCTCACCGGGGACAGCGGTGGTCGGGGCCCAAGTAGGTGGCGCCGGCGGGTCAGGCGTGGGGCGCGGGGTGGGGGTTAGGGTGGCGTTAGGGACGCGGAAAACTCCCTCCTCTCCGTGGAGAGTGTTGGCCGGGACCCAAAGCGGTAGCGCCGGCGGCGGGTCATACATGGGCTGCGGGGAGGGGGGTTGGGGAGCGGAGGCGGCGTGCAGGGCTCCCAGTTCTCCTGGGACCGCGGTGGTCGGGACCCAGAGCGGCTGCGCCTGCGGGTCGTACATGGCGTGCTGGGGGGGTTGGGGCGCGTAAACTGCTTGCAGGGCTCCCTGTGCTCCCGGGACGGCGGCAACCTCGCGGGACCGGCACACAACCGCATAATGGCCCTTTTTCCCGCAGCTTTTGCAGATGGCTGCGCGGGCCGGGCACCGCTGTCGGGGGTGTTTCGCCTGGCCGCAGAAATAACAGCGGGCGCCCCCCGGTGCGACTCGGCGTTTGGACCGCGCAAGCCTGTGGGGTGTCCGGGGGGGGTAGGGGGTTTGCCGTGACGGGTACGTACGGGGCCCAATGGGTTGCCGCGCGGTCGGGGCCGTAGGCGCGGGTATTACGCGCGGCCATGTCTAGGGAGGCTGCTAGGGCCCGTTCCTCTGAGAGTCCTAGCGACTCTTTTTCTAGAAGTCTTTGGCGGATTTGGGAGGATTGCATACCTGCCACAAAAGCATCGCGCATTAACATGTCCGTGTGTTCGTTTGCGTTCACCGACGGGCAGCTGCAGGCTCGTCCCAAAATCAGCAGCGCGGCGTAGAACTCGTCCATCGATTCTCCGGGAGCTTGCCGTCTCGTCGCGAGCTGGTAGCGACGTAGATTTGGTTAACAGGGCGGACATAAAGACTTTTCAGTGCTGCGAACGCCATCTGGAAATCGTCCGAGTCTTCGATGAGGGAGACGATCTCCATGCTCACCCTCGAGTGCAGGACCTGCAGTTTTTGGTCTTCTGAGACTCGGCCGGTGGTCGTTCTGAGGTAGGCCTCGAAGCAAGTCTGCCAGTGCTTGAAGGCTGCTGCCGCGTTCACTGCATGGGGGCTGATCCTCAGGCATTCCGGAATGATCCTGAGCTCCATAGTCCTTTTTTTTTTTAGGCACGCTTAATAAATTGTAGCGCACAAAGACTCCGTGAGACGAATAGAGTGAAGTCGATGAGGCTTTATTAAGCGTGTCTGTTCCCCCGCAGCTCGATAGTAAACTGGCCTGCGGGGGAAGACTCCGGCTTCTTATACTCCGCCTTCAGGGCGGAGCTTGAGGTCAACGGCCAACCAGGACCCGGGATCTGTCAGCCAATGACATTAGGGCTTCCAGTCCCACATGACCCCCAATACATACTACCACACCAGGCTAATTCCTGTGATGGCAGGACGGTCATATGAGGAGAGACTAAATCAGTTCGGATTGTATTCATTGGCGTTTTGAAGAGTGAGAGGATCTCCTAGAAAGTTACAAAATTCTAACAAGATTAAACAGGGTAGATTCAGAAAGTATGTTCCCAATGGTGGGGGCATCCAGAACTAGGGGTCATAGTTTGAGTATGAGGAGTAACCCGTTTAGGACTGAGGTGAGGAGTAATTTATTCACCCAGAGAGTGATGAGTCTGTGGAATTAGGTACCACAGAAAGTAGTTGAGGCCAAAACGTGTTATTTCAAGAAGGAATTAGATATAGCTCTTGGGGCTAAAGGGATCAAGGGATATGAGGGGAATACGGGATCAGGGTACTGAACATGATGATCAGCCATGATCATAATGAATGGCGGAGCAGGATTGAAGGGCCAAATGGCCTCCTCTTGCTTCTATTTTTGATATTTCTATGTTTCCATGTACATTTACAATGCCAAATTTCCACTCTTTTCAACAATGGCACTGCATTCCATTATGGGCATTGGGCCTTTGCCGAAATTTCTCAGTTTTGAAATTTTGCTTGGAGACAGAATTGTAAGCAGTGTTATGCTTTATTTATTTCAGCTTTTTTTGTGTTCAAACCTTTGCCACATTGTTTCTTTCTCCCTGTAGTTTCGCCCCCTAAGAACCTAAAGGTGACTGAAGTGAATCCTAAAACTGTGGACCTCGAGTGGGAAAATGAAGTCCGGGTAAATGAATACCTTATCACCTATTCCCCAACCACTCCTGGTGGTCTACAGTTGGAAATGAGTGTACCTGGAGATCAAACGTCATCTACCATCCATGGACTAGAGCCAGGGGTTGAATATTTAATCAACGTTTATGCTATCCTTAACAACCAGAGAAGCGTCCCTATCAGTGCCAGGGTAGCAACAAGTGAGTACCGTCAGTCCCTGCAAGAATGTTCATTTGCATATTTGAGCCTGTGAACAGCAAACTTGTCCCACTGTGACTTGTAATAATGTTAGTGCAAAAGGCACTTTAATAAGCTTCTATTAACATGAGAACGGTGCTAGTTGTTAATAGGAAGAAGGCAAATTTAGATCCCAGAGTCAAAAGTAGTCAAGAGGAAACAACAGTAACTGAGAAAACTATACATTTGGCAAGCACTATTATTTTCAATTGAAGGGTGGCTTCAGCATTTGAGCTTCAGAGGCTTGATATTGGAAAAGTGCATATTTAAAATTATGGTATAGTATTTATCTGTTATAAAGAAATGCAAATCAATCCACAGTTATTTATCCACCTTTCAAAAATCATACTTTTTAATGATTTGTTTGGAGACCTGAAGCAAAATTAAAGCATACATGGAAAAAAAATTACTGTTGACAATAGCAACAAGAAGTCTCACCCGGATACCTCGGAAAATCAGCCCGAAACATATCATTTGGGATAAAGACACGTGTGCTTGGGTCAAACTCTTCAATTTAAATTTGGGTTAAGGTGGCTAACACCTCCATTAAAGTGTGGGGAGAAAAGTTTGATGAGAGTCCATTAAGTGGGGCGGTACGGTGGTGTAGTGGTTAGCACTGCTGCCTCATGGCGGCGAGTACCCGGGTTCAATCCCGGCCCGGGTCACTGCCCGGCTGGAGTTTGTACATTCTCCCCGTGTCTGCATGGGTCTCACCCCCATAACCTAAAGAAAGGTAGATGGAATGGCCACACTAAATTGTCCCTTAATTGGAAAAAAAAAGAGAGCCCATTAAGTGTTTGCCCATTGCTGACAATTTCTATTCTGTAATATCTCCAATTGTTTGACGTAAAGAGTTAACATTTTGATGAATTAACGGATGTTAACCCGTTTAACTTGTCAAAATATGTTATTGCAACAAGGCAACATGCTACAGGTGGAACTTCCTGTAACAAATTGACACAAGTCAAATGTCTTATATTGATTCTAATCCAATGACAAATCACAGATGTAGGAATTACTTCACGGTCTAATCACAAAGAACTGATTTGAAATGTTGTCTCAAATGGTACTGTACACTAAAGTATCGAAACTACATAATCTGGATTATATTATATAACCTTTTTAATTGTCACTTCAGAAGAGCTGGTTTAGGTCAGTGGCTAGACAGCTGGTTTGTGATACAGAACCAGGCCAACAGCATGGGTTTAATTCCTATACCAGCTTACCCGAACAGGCTCAAGAATGAGGTGACTAGGGGCTTTTCACAGTAATTTCATACTTGTGACAATATAAGATTTTTATTACTATCATATAGCCCCCCAAAACAGTATCAGTAGAAAACGAGCATCAATAATGCAGCTCCACACACAATAATGCTCAGAATGAAAAATAGTTAAGGATAGTCTTTTTGTAGCCAGTTCACTCTCAAAGGATTGACAAAGTAACCAGTCATTTTTTTAAAAGGCTTTAAGTTTGAGTTGGTAATTAAATAGCAATTCGGAGGTTTTGCTCTTTATGTTATGAAAAGCTACCAGAGACTCACTGAGAGCTCACGACTCGTAAATGTTCTATGGTGGCATCAGCAGAACATTTACTTTGACCTTTCCGGTGTATGGTTTTCATCATGTGTGCTTTTAAATGTATTGCCCAATTAGTAGCACTTCATTCCGTTGTGTGTGAATGAGCCTGACCTGAAATTCCAATTAGAGTGGTCATAGCCTCAAAGAAAGCTGACGAAGATGATTAAAGCGTCTACTTTGAACCACAGGTCAATCAACCTTTTCTTTCCCAACAACATGAACAGAATTGCAGGAACCATTAAGGTTATATATTCCTCAATTAGTTATGTTTCATTATGACCCAGAATTCATGAGCAGGTAGTTGTAGAATCCAACGAAGTGATGCACACAGGAATGCACGGTAGAATGTAAAATGAACACAGGTTTATTTGGTACACACAACTGACTCCCCTCTCCCCAAAGGGTCACCCTCCTCTTCCTGCACCCAGGTCAGGATTTTTATCCAATGAGTGTCCTCATTAGAATCATAGAATTTACAGTGCTTGAGTCTGCACTGACCTTTGGGAAGAGCATCCTACTTAATCCCAGGCTTGCACCCTATTCCTGTAATCCAGTAACCCGACCTAACCTTTTGGACACTAAGGTGCAATTTATCATGGCCAATCCACCCAACCTGCACGTCTTTGGACTGCGGGAGGAAACCGGAGCACCTGAAGGAAACCCATGCAGACACGGGGAGAAAGTGCAATCTCCACACAGACAGTCACCCGAGACTGGAATTGAACCCTGGGACCCTGGAGCTGTGAGGCAGCAGTGCTAACCACTGTGCCACCATGCCGCCCACTGTTAAGGGGAAGCCCAACCCCATTTTACCAGGGGAGTTTACACTCCGTGTGGCCAAGCGGAAACAGATGGTGCATAGTCTGTGACCTCAGAGGGGGTCATAACACCTGTGTTGGCCCTTAATCAGGAACATAGGTAGTGAAAGCAGCTCACTGATGTCAAAAAGCATAGATTCAAAAGAACAAAAATTTCTCATTTTTAAAGTCATATTAGCTGAAGGATATAATAGGATCTCATTTGGAAGTTTGGTGACTGACTGCACTTAAGGTTGCACAAGTGACCTTGAGAATATGCAAACTTTTCACTTCAGGCATTCTAAGGTCTTTCTGTAACCTTGAGTCTACATTTTATAGTTGCTACCCCCAGCTGAAGGCTGCATTTGTTCATCGTGGTATTGATCTTTTTGCATTGAATTCTCGTGTTGGATATACCAAAAGTGATTTACTTTTTATGTGATCTCAGCAAGAATAAGTGAATCAAAACTGTAATATAGAAACGGTTCACACTGGAATTGGTGATTAGATTGATGTCAAAAGCGATGCAAAGCAATTGCAATCAGCAGCAAATATTTCAAGTGAAGGTTGATTTTCGAGTCTGGTTGTTTGAGTAAAGCCACTCTCAGATTAAATATTTACGGGTTACCTTTTAATATGTGCCTTACCTTTCAAACAAATTCCTTACTAACAACTTGTATGAAAGAGAATAAAAATCATGCTCCTTTTCTTCGTCTTTAATTTTAAAATGAATTTATGCAAGCGTCCCCAAAATGTTTATCATTGCTGAATGAATAGCCTATCCGAAATTGGTATCTTATCAATTTTGCCCCAACGAGCCATTTTACCAACCTCAAAGCAGGCCATTTTGCAGCCTGTGTGCCTACTTAAACCACATTAAAGTTAAAGGCAGTCGCTGGAAGCTTGTTCTGCTCTCAACCTATAATTGTTCTGATGGAAATTATCTGTTTTCTGTGAAGTTCCAACTTCCTAAAGTTAATTCCTGCCTCCCCTGCAGATCTACCCACACCAGATGGTTTAAGATTCAAGTCTATCCGTGAGACCACTGTAAGTGTGGAGTGGGAACCTTTGGACATTATGTTTGACGGCTGGGAGATCAATTTCAAAGCCCCTGTAAGTTAAATGTTACAACTCTTATAATCACAAAACGTAAGGGCGGTTGCCAGTACGTTTTCTGAGAACGTGGACCAAATTTATTGACCAACTTTGGTGCCAATATTTTCAATTAATTGATAATTGTATACTTTCATTGTCCAATATTCTGTTCTTTTTAAACTCCACACGAAATAAGATCCTGGATTATTTGTCGTGATCTGCAGTAGTTGTGAATCATACATTTCTTACATGGTATTGAATGAAAATCAAGAAAGTGTCCACCTTTGTCATATTATGAAGCATCATCTATTGCTATATGTTATTTCCATGTAATGTTATCTTTGTTGCTGTTCCACCCTAAAGGTCTTTCCAAGGTTACCTTCATCTCAATTAAGTCAGGGGGCTGGATTTTCAACTCTCACTGGGGGCAGGAGGGGGTGCGCAGCAGGGCTACCCAGCCAGATGAGACAGGCAAATCCATCCTAGCTCATTGGAGACATTTAAGGCCAATCATAGAATCATAGAATTTACAGGGCAGAAGGAGGCCATTCGGCCCATCGATGATCCTCTGAGAGAAGAAATTCCTCACCTATATATACCTCTTTATTCACCTGAGGAAGGAGCAGCGCTCCGAAAGCTAGTGATATCGAAACAAACCTGTTGGACTTTAACCTGGTGTTGTAAGACTTCTTACTGTGCTCACCCCAGTCCAACGCCGGCATCTCCACATCATATATAAAATGAGAGACCCTTATTTTTAAATTCTGCCTATATTCCTCCATGAGGGGAAATATCCTGTCAGCTTCTACCCTGCCAAACCCCCTCAGAATCTTACTTGCTTTAAAACAGTCATTTCTCATTCTTCTGAACTCCAGTGAGTATAGGCTCAACCTTTTCTCATAAGACAACCACCTCATTCCAGGAATCAACCTCAGAACCTTTTCCAAATACAAGTTTATCCCTTTTTAAGGAAGGATATTACAATACTCTGGTGTGGTCTCACCTATCTCCTGCGCAGTGGTAGCAAGAATTCCCTACCTTCATACTCCATGCTCCTTGCAATAAAGGCAAATTGCCTTCCTCATTACTTGCTGTACCTGCATGATGACCTTTTGTGATTCGCCTTTAAGTACATCCATATCACCCTATACTGAAAAATTCTTCAGTCTCTCTCCATTTAATTAATCATGTGCTTTCCTATACACCCTGCCAAAGTGGACAACCTCTCATTTTCCCACATTATACTCCATCTTTTCTGTGTCTGGTCTAGTTCAGTTTCTGGTCAATGGTAACCACCAGAAATTCAATGATGGGAATGTCATTTAACGTCATGAGGAGATAGTCAGGTATGCTCTTCTTGGAGACGGTTTTTGTGTGGCATGAAAATTACTTGCCACTTATCAGCCCAAGCCTGAATGTTGTTCAGGTCTTGCTGTATATGAGCATAGACTACGTCAATGTCAGAGGAGTGGAAAATGGGACTGAACATTGTGTAATAATTAGCGAACATCCCCACTTCTGACCTTATGATGGCGGGTGCATCATTGATAAGGTCGGTTCAGCCCAGAGCAGTCTCCTGAGGAACTCCTGCAGTGATGTTCTGGGACCTGTCTAAGTGCAGGAGCAGCTACAGTCTCCCCTATTGAGGGCTTCCCCCATGCACCCCCTCCACCTCCTCAATAATAGTGACCTGGCCCCAAAAGCCATTTGCAACATTGATGTAAACATGTTTTTAAAAATCTCCTGTTTGCCTTCCACGTCAGCTGTTGCTCAGGTGGTAGAACCCTCACCTCCGAGTCACAGGATCTGGGTTCAAGTTCCCCTCCAGGGTTTGAAAACAGAAATTGAGGCTGACGCTCCAGTGCAGTACTGAGGAAGTGCTGCACTGTCAGAGATGCCACCTATTAGACAAAATGTTATACCGAGGCTCTAAATGAGAGGGTGGATGTGAAAGGTCCCACCGGACTAATTCAAAGCGCAGGGGAGTTATTCCAAACATCCTGACCAATATTTATTCCTCAAATCGACATCTCAAAAACTGATAATTTGTTATTCTCACATTGCTGTTCACGAGAATTTGATGTTTGCATGTCGGTTGCCACATTTTCTATATTACAGCAGTGTTTTCCCTTCAAAAAATATTTCACTGGCTGGAAAGAACTTTGAGATGTCTGAAAGTTGTGAAAAATGACAGAGAAATGCAAGTCCTTTTTTCCATCACACCCTGCTATTCTTTTCAATTTGGAGGGCTCCTGATGGATCCTGTAGTTTTGAAAGCCATCATTTCTTAGACAGAGAACCGGGCTCCAGGCAAATTAAGGGAGCACCCCCTTTAAAATCACAATGAGTGGCAGAGTGGTTAGCACTGCTGCCACTCAGTGGCAGGGACCCAAGTTCAATTCCAGCCTTGGGTGACTGTCGATGTGGAGTTTGCACTTTCTCCCCGTGTCTGCGTGGGTTTCCTCCGGGTGCTCCAGTTTCCTCCCACAGTCCAAAGAAGTGCAGGTTAGGTCGATTGGCCTTGCTGAATTGCCCTTAGTGTCCAAAAAGGCTAGGTGGGGTTACTGGGGTTACAGGGTTAGGGTGGAGGTGTGGGCTTAAAAAGGGTCCTCTTTCCAAGGGCCAGTGCAGATTCGATGGGCTGAATGGACTTCTTCGGCACTGTAAGTTCTATGATTCTATGGTTCTATGGAGTGACATTTTCCCTCCAGGAGTCAATTCCGGAAACCGTCCTGTTTTCCACCCAGGAGAGAGAATCCCGTGCAATGACACCACCCAGGCCATTTTGTTTCCACTGACCTTGATATTATTAATTGGATTTTTCTTTTTGAACTGAAGAATGTGTAAGTGCAAACAACTCCTGCCCAAATCCCTCAACTTTTTTCCTCCCTCGTTCAAAATTTCATTCAGGTGCTAAATTGTCTTTTAAATCAATCATCTCATATCATTGTCATATTTAGTTATTCACTTGTAGTCCAGACAGCTGTAAAGATTTTGTACATCTGTTCCTGAAAAATGCATGACTAACACTTACATTTTCGGCTGTTACATGTTGTAACAGATGACTGTTACAAGAGATTTTCTTTCATCAAATCCTGTAAGTAACATGATGATGCACCACAAAACGGTGTCAGATATTTGGATTGAGTAAATAGAGAGAAATTGTTTCCAATAGCTTTGAGGGGGGGGGCGGTGTTGATAACCAGAGGGTATAGGTTTAAGGTGCCTGGCAAACATGGGCGGGATTCTCCCCTACCCGGTGGGGCGGGGAGTCCCGGCGCGATGGAGTGGCGGGAACCTCTCTGGCGTCGGGTCGCCCCAACGGAGCGGATTTCTTCACACCTTTAGGGGCCTTGAGGGGCTAGGCCCACGCCGGAGTGGTTTCCGCTCCCCCGGGTGGCGTGGAAGGCCTTTGGCGCTGATGCGCAATCAATTACACTCAAGACAAAGTGATTCCATAACTGAAGGCTTTAATCTGCTAGAACCTTTTCCCCAGCAGCTTCGATACAGAAAGTGAAGGCTGCTGGGATGGCACCATCTCTTATACCCCGCCTTCAGGGCGGAGCTATGCAATACATCCAATGGTAGACTCCAGGGTCTAACCAATGGTCATCAGCCTCTCAGGTACCGCAATACCTGGTACTACCACATTCACCCCCTGTTAAAAAAGACCCCGGCAGGGTGGTGGCCAGCGTTAATAATCGCCTTTAGCATGGTATGACCAGGTATGGAGGTACCGTGATGTCGAGGTTATGTACAAAGTGTTCATAGTGCAGCAATCAGTCGATCGGGCGGCCTGGTCATCCTTCTGGAGTGTCTGGGCTTCGGCGGTGATTCTGACGGGGGTCCCAGCGGTTGCGACTCAGGGACCGTGGCATTGTCCTCCCTGGCAGTTTCGTCACCCCTAGGCGGCGCTGTAGGGGCAAAAGATTGACAGGGAGGTGGGTCGCCTGTAGGGGGCGTCGGTGGGTGGTTGGGCCTGGGCAGGAGCGGCAGGAGTACTGACCCTCCAGTGAGGTGCTGTGGGGGAGGCGGGGGTGGGGGCAATGGCTCGGGTGCGCGTGGGGTTCCGGCAGGCGCCAGGTCCCAAAGGGAGACTGTGTCTTGCCGGCCATCAGGGAACGCATAGACGTACTGGGGGTTAGCGTGCAGCAGGTGGACCCTCTCGACCAACGGGTCCGACTTGTGCGCCCGCACGTGCTCCCGAAGCAGGATGGGTCCGGGTGTCGCCAGCCAAGTTGGGAGCGAGGTCCCGGAGGTGGACTTCCTGGGGAAAACAAGGAGACGTTCATGAGGCGTCTGATTTGTGGTTGTACAGAGCAGTGACCGGATGGCGTGGAGGGCCATCGGGAGGACCTCTTGCCAACGGGAGACCGGGAAATTCCTGGACCTTAGGGCCAGTAGGACGGTCTTCCAGACCGTTCCGTTCTCCCTCTCTATCTGCCCATTTCCCCGGGGGTTGTAACTGGTCGTCCTGCTCGAGGCAATGCCCTTGCTGAGCAGGAATTGACGCAGTTCGTCGCTCATAAAGGAGGACCCCCTATCACTGTGAATGTATGCGGGGAAACCAAACAGTGTAAAGATACCCTGGAGGGCCTTGATGACGGTGGTTGTGGTCATGTCTGGGCAGGGGATGGCGAATGGGAACCGGGAGTACTCATCAATCATGTTCAGGAAGTACGTGTTGCGGTCGGTGGAGGGGAGGGTGCCTTTGAAGCCCATGCTGAGGCGTTCGAAGGGACGGGAAGCCTTTATCAGGTGCGCCCTCTCTGGCCGGTAGAAGTGCGGTTTGCACTCCGCGCAGATTTGGCAGTCCCTTGTGACTGTCCTGACCTCCTCGATTGAGTAGGGCAGGTTGCGGGTCTTGACGAAATGGAAAAAACGAGTGACCCCCGGGTGGCAGAGGTCCTCGTGGATGGCTCGGAGGCGGTCCACTTGTGCAGTGGCACAAGTGCCGCGGGACAGGGCATCAGGAGGTTCGTTCAGCTTCCCCGGACAGTACAAGATCTCGTAGTTGAAGGTGGAGAGTTCTATCCTCCACCGCAAGATCTTGTTGTTTTTAATCTTGCCCCGCTGTGCATTATCGAACATGAAGGCAACCGACCGTTGGTCCGTGAGGAGAGTGAATCTCCTGCCGGCCAGGTAATGCTTCCAATGTCTCACAGCTTCGACTATGGCCTGTGCTTCTTTTTCGACCGAGGAGTGCGAATTTCAGAAGCATGGAGAGTACGGGAGAAGAAAGCCACGGATCTGCCCGCTTGGTTGAGGGTGGCGGCCAGAGCTACGTCGGATGCATCGCTCTCGACCTGGAAGGGGAGGGACTCATCGATAGCGCACATCGTGGCCTTTGCAATGTCTGCTTTGATGCAGCTGAAGGCCTGGCGGGCCTCCGTCGACAGGGGGAAGGTTGTGGACTGAATCAGGGGTCGGGCTTTGTCTGCGTAATTGGGAACCCACTGTGCATAATAGCTGAAGAACCCGAGGCAGCGCTTCAGGGCCTTGGGGCAGTGAGGGAGGGGGAACTCCATAAGGGGGTACATGCGCTCAGGGTCGGGGCCTATGACTCCACTTTGCACTACGTAGCCTAGAATGGCTAGACGGTCGGTGCTAAACACACATTTATCCTTATTGTATGTCAGGTTAAGGATTTTCGCGGTCTGGAGAAATTTGCGGAGGTTGGTGTCGTGGTCCTGCTGGTCATAGCCGCAGATGGTGACGTTATCCAGATACGGGAACGTTGCGCGTAAGCCGTACCGGTCAACCATTCAATCCATCTCTCGCTGGAAGACCGAGACCCCATTAGTGACACCAAAGGGTACTCTTAAAAATTGATAGAGCCGCCCATCTGCTTCAAAGGCAGTGTACTTGCGATCACTAGTGCGGAGGGGTAGCTGATGTTCGGCAGACTTGAGGTCCACCGTGGAGAAGACCTTGTATTGTGCGATCCTGTTTACGAGGTCGGCTATACGGGGGAGAGGGTACACATCTAGCTGCGTAAACCTGTTGATGGTCTGGCTGTAGTCTACGACCATCCTATGTTTCTCCCTGGTCTTAACCACCACTACTTGCGCTCTCCAGGGACTGTTGCTCGCTTCGATGACCCCTTCCCCCAGCAGCCTTTGGACCTCAGACCTGATGAAGATCCGGTCCTGGGCACTGTACCGTCTGCTCCTGGTGGAGACGGGTTTGCAATCCGGGGTGAGGTTCGCAAACAGGGAAGGCGGGTCGACCTTAAGGGTCGCGAGGCCGCAGACAGTAAGGGGAGGTATAGAGCCGGCGAATTTAAAAGTCAGGCTTTGCAAATGGCATTGGAAGTCCAACCCCAGGAGCGTAGGTGCGCAGAGGAACGGCAGGACGTACAGGCGGAAATTGTTGTATTTCCTACCTTGGACAGTGAGGTTCGCTAGGCAGAACCACCGAGTGTGACCCGGAGGCCAGGGAGATCCTTTGGTTTACAGGGTGGGTTACAAGTGAACAGCGCCTTACCGTGTCGGGGTGAACAAAGCTTTCCGTGCTCCCAGAGTCAATCAGGCACGACGTCTCGTGGCCGTTGATGAGGACCGTCGTTGTAGCCGTTGCGAGTGTCCGAGGTCGACTTTGCTCCAGTGTCACCTTGGCCAGATGAAGCAGTTGCGAGTTCTGATCGGGCAGCGTGTAGTCGACTGAGCTGGGGGCCTGGGGCCCCATCCAAGATGGCATCACCCATGGGTCGCACATGGTATCCAGGGATGAAGAAGATGGCGTCGGCGATGGCCAAAATGGCAGCGCCCACCCATCCAGCGTGGAGTCCGGGGGGCAAGATGGCCGCGCCCGTGGGTCGCACGTGGCGTTAGGAAGGGGGGAGGCGGTGAGCGCTGGCCGGCCGGGGCCTAAAGGGAGGGTTGCCGCGGCGGTCCATAGTCGCTGGAGACAGCGGCCACGGCGCGGGCCTGGCAGACCCCCACAAAGTCACCCTTTGCAGTAGGCAGTGCGGGCCGGGCAGCACGGGCGGGGATGATTCGCCTGCCCGCAGATGAAACAGCGGGGTCTGGCGGCATTAGCGGGCCGTCTAGCCTTGCAGGCTTGCGGGGTCAGGAGGAAGGTCTGAGGGGCTGCCGCGGCAGGGTCCCACGCAGCCCAGGGGGCCACTGCGCAATCGGGTGCAAAGGACAGCGCGTTTTTATAGGCAACGTTCATGGACCCTGCCAGGGCCCGTGCCTCTGTAAGTCCCTTTCTAGGTGCCTTCGACGGATATTGGGGGAGGTCATACCTGCAACGAAAGCAGCCCTGATTAAAAGTTCCGTGTGCTCGCTCCCCGAACCTTGCGGGCAGCCACAGTTTCGGCCCAGCACCAGTAGCGCCCGGTAGAAATCTTCCAACGTTTCCTCGGGGCTTTGCCGCCGAGTCGCAAGCAGGTGTCGAGCATAGACCTGGTTTACAGGGTGGATGTCATGTCCTTCCAGCAGTTCGATAGCGGCAGCATAGTTCTCCGCCTCCTCGATAAGGGGGTAGATCCCAGGGCTGACCCGGGAGCGCAGGAGATGCATCTTCTGTCCTTCCGTGGGGGTGTCGGCGGCTGTGTCGAGGTAGCCCTTAAAGCACGCCAGCCAGTTTTAAAAAATAGCAGCAGAGTTATCCACGTGGGGGCTGAGCTGAAGGCACTCCGGTTTGATTCGGAGATCCATCCTTCCAACTTAAGTTGTAGCAGATTAAATTGATGCGCAATCAATTACACTCAAGACAAAGTGATTCCATAACTGAAGGCTTTAATCTGCTAGAACCTTTTCCCCAGCAGCTTTGATACAGAAAGTGAAGGCTGCTGGGACGGCACCATCTCTTATAACCCGCCTTCAGGGCGGAGCTACGTAATACAGCCAATGGTACACTCCAGGGTCTAACCAATGGTCATCAGCCTCTCAGGTACCACAATACCTGGTACTACCACAGGCGCCACGCCAGCCGTGGCCGAAAGGACTCTGCAGGCCGGCGCGAGAACCCGCATGCGCGGAAGCGTCAGCGGCTGCTGACGTCATCCCCACACATGCGCAGGGGGGGAGGTTGTCTCTCCCGCGTCGGCCATGGGAAATGCTGTGGCCGAGGCAGAGGGAAAAGAGTGCCCCCACTGCACAGACCCACCCACCGATCGGTAGGCCCTGATCGCAGGCCAGGCCACCGTGGGGGCACTCCCCGGAGCCAGATCGTCCCAAGCCCCCCCCCGGGACCCCGGAGCCCGTCCGCGTCGCCAGGTCCCGCCGGTAAGAGAGGTGGTTTGATCTTCGCCGGCGGGACAGGCATTCCAGCAGCGGGGCTTCGGCCCATCACGGGCCGGAGAATCGCCGGGGGGGGGGGCGCTGACCGGCGCAGCACGGTTCCCGCCCCGCCGAATATCCGGTGCTGGAGAATTCGGCTACCGGCGGGGGCGGGATTCACGCCAGCCCCCGGCGATTCTCCGACCCGGCGGGGGGTCGGAAAATCCCGCCCCATGAATCAGGGGCGGGATTCTTTGCAATCGGCGCGATGTCCGCCGACTGCCGCCAAAAATGGCGCGAATCAGTCCGGCATCGCGCCACCCCAAAGGTGCGGAATTCTCCGCATCTTGAGGGGCCGAGCTCTCACCTTGAGGGGTTAGGCCCACGCCGGACAGATTTCCGCCCCGCCAGTTGGCGGGAAAGGCCTTTGGTGCCCCGCCAGCTGGCGCGGAAATGACGTTGCTGTGCGGCGCATGCGCGGGAGCATCAGCGGCCGCTCACGGCATCCCCGCGCATGCGCAGTGCAGGGGGTCTCTTCCGCCTCCGCCATAGTGGAGACCATGGCGAAGGCGGAAGGAAAAGAGTGCCCCCACGGCACAGGCCCGCCCACGGATCGGTGGGCCCCGATCGCGGGCCAGGCCACCGTGGGGGCACCCCCCAGGGCCAGATCGTCCCACCCCCTCCCCCCCAGGACCCCGGAGCCTGCCCGCGCCGCCAGGTCCCGCCGGTAAGAGAGGTGGTTTGTCCTTGCCAGCGGGACAGGCATTCCAGCAGCGGGACTTCGGCCCATCGCGGGCCGGAGAATCGCCGGGGGGGGCCCGCTGACCGGCGGGGCGCGATTCCCGCCCCCGCCGAATATCCGGTGCTGGAGAATTTGGCTACCGGCGGGGGCGGGATTCACGCCAGCCTCCGGCGATTCTCCGACCCGGCGGGGGGGTCAGAGAATCCCGCCGCATGAATCAGAACTGAGGCGTGTAAGATCCTGCGGGGACTTGACCGAGTGGATGCAAAAAGGATGTTTCCCCTTGTGGGAGAGATTCAAGCTAGGGGACACAGCTTAAAAAAGGGGTCTCCCATTTAAGACAGTGATGAGGGGAATTTTTCTCTCGAAGAGTCCCGAATTTGTGGAACTCACTCCCCCAGAGAACGGTGGAAGCTGGGTCTTTTAATATGTTTACGGCTGAATGTCATACATTTTTGATTGACAAGGGAGTCAAAGGGTATGGAGCGGGGCAGGAAAGGGGGTAGGAAGAAAAGAGGAGTTGAGGCCACAATCTGATCAACCACAGGATTACTGAATGGCGCAGCACGCCCTTCGGACTGAATGGCCTTCTCCAGCTCCTAATTCGCAAGTATATTTGTTCCTATCAAGGAAAAGCTTCAATAAGCAACTGTTGGTTGAGGTTTGGAATTCACTGCCGAATAGGATGGTAAAAATGATTCAGTAGTAGTCTTCAAAAAGGTGTTGGATAAATACTTGAAGGAGAAAAGATTGACGGAATTCGGGAACAGTGTTGGGGGGAGGTGGGGGGGGGGGGGGGGGGGGGGGAGGTGCGTTGAATATACTAAACCGTACTGGTCTTTGAAAAAGCCAGTGTGGATAAGTTAAAAGGCCTCCTTTTCTGCATTGCTCTGCTCTACGATTGGAATTTGGAAAGATAAAAAGCAAAAAGCGTGCAAATGTCTGCCATCTAGAAACAAAAATAAAGATGCTGAAACATGCAGATGTAGCTCCAATAGTCTGAAATGCGAAAAGACAGTTTGGGGATAAAGGCTTTCCACCAGGCTTGGGGTAAATTTGACACATTTATATAATTTTGTTCAGGGGTTAGCACAGGGCTAAATCGCTGGCTTTGAAAGCAGACTAAGGCAGGGCAGCAGCACGGTTCAATTCCCGTACCAGCCTCCCCGAACAGGCGCCGGAATGTGGCCAAGGAAGGGCTTTTCACAGTAACTTCATTTGAAGCCTACTTGTGACAATGAGCGATTTTCATTTCATTTCAGTTACAAAATATGTATTTAACAGTTTCCTTAAACTGAAAATGGTATGCACAAAGAAATAAAGTTTAATTCAAAATGCATGTCCGCTGGTCTGCTTATTTTGCGACCATGTTTAATTTTGACCTTTGGATTTTATTCAGATTAAAGTAATGGGGCAGAGAAAACGGAAGAATTAATGGGCTGAATCAAGCCAAGAGTCCTGAGTCTGAGACCTCCAACTGTTCCATGTAGCAACAATGTTATACTAATATCCATAACCAAGCTCCATAAAAAAACGTAATGTAATGCTCAGTCCAACCATGGAATGAGATTAATCGATTGGCAACTCACTTCATGTCAAACAGTGGTAAAGTGCTGCCTAAATTAGGGGCTGTTTAGCACAGGGGTAAATCGCTGGCTTTGAAAGCAGGCCAGCAGCACGGTTCAATTCCCGTACCAGCCTCCCCGAACAGGCGCCAGAATGTGGCAACTAGGGGCTTTTCACAGTAACTTCATTGAAGCCTACTTGTGACAATAAGCGATTTTCATCTTCATTTCATTCAAATTTTAATCTGCACTCAATGACAAATCTCTTTCTTTACCAATGACATGTGTCTGTCACTGGATAAATAAACCAGAGGCCCAGAGTAATGCTCTGGTGACCCAGGTTCAAATCCTGCCACTGCAGATGGTGAATTTTGAATTTAATAAAAATCTGGACCACAAAACCATTGTTGATTGTTGTAAAAACCCGTCTGGTTCACCAATGTCGTTTAGGGTAGGAAATCTGTTGTCCTTACCTGGCCTGGCCTACATGTGACTCCAAATCCACAGCAGCATGGTTGACTCTTAACTGCCCATTCCAGGGGCAATTAGGGATGGGCATTAAATGCTGGCCCTGCATGATGAAGGAGCTACGCTCCGAAAGCTAGTGATTCCAAACAAACCTGTTGGACTTTAACCTGTGTTGTAAGGCTTCTTACTAAAAAATACAAGGCATAAAAGCAGGGTCTTATGGACTTGAAATGTTAACTCTGCTTCTCTCCCCACAGATGCTGTCAGACCTGCTGAGTTTATCCAGCATTTTTTGTTTTTAATTTCATCCATAAACAAGGCAGCCTTAACATACACATTTGGTTTATATCATTGCACTAGATAGTGTCATGAAATGTCATTAAACCGACCCGCATGTCTGGGAAATAGCTGAATCAATGAACCAAAACAATGTGCCTCTTACAAACTCCTTTTATGCTGCTTTGCCCTTCTAACCAAGGCCAAAACATTCTTTCGGTTGCAGAAAGAGGAAAATGGGGAGATTTCCAACAGCTTGAAGCAGCCACAAGTCTCATTTGTGCAGACTGGACTGGCTCCGGGAGAGGAGTACGAAGTCAGCCTTCACATTTTGAAAAATAATACTCGTGGCCCACCAACTAAACAAAGACTGACAACAAGTAAGTAAATCAATACCCGTTACTTTTCCCCTCTGCTTTGATTGTATTCCAGCTTGTACAACCATCAATTTGAGTCCGTGCAACAATCAATTAAATGAATTCTTCCCAAAAGGCCCCCTTCCTTGACTTATGATGTCACATAAGAAATAGGAGCAGGTGTACACTATAAAGCCCATCAATCCCGTTCTGTCATCCCGGAGGATCATTGATAATCTGCAACCACAATTCCACTTTCACACCTTATTGTCATCCCCCTTGATCCCCTTAGTGTCCGCAAAACTATTAATCACAGGCATAGATATACTAAGGGGGAGATGGTGGCTTAGTAGCAATGTCACTGGACTAGTAATCCAGAGGCCCAGGCTAATACCCAGGGGACGCAGGTTCAAATCTCAACATGGCGGCTGATGGAGCTCAATTCCATTAATAAATGCTGGAGCCGAAAACTATAGGGTGCGATTTATCAGCGATGTCCCACCGGAATCGGGACAGGACATGGTCGGTCGATCCCGCGAGAAGTCTCTTCCAGGTTTCCCGACGGTCGTTACGCCTCATGAGGACATTGCGATCTCTGGTTGCAGGGGCCCAGACTTGCAACCCGTATGCCAGATCTTGCCGGCTCGCAGGATCTACTGTCCTAAAAACCTATCTGGTTCGGGAAGGAAATCTGTCATTCTTACCTGGTCTGGCCTACATGTGAATCGAGACCCCCAGCAATGTGGTTGACAGTTAATTGCCCTCTGAAATAGCCTAGCAAACCATTTAGTTCAAGGGAAACTAGGGAAGGGCAACAAGTATTTCCAGCAGTGCCCACATCCCCTGAAAGAATTCAAGGACTGAGCAGCTGCTGAGTTGAGCATTCCAAAGATTCGCAAGCCTCTAAGTGAAGAACTGGAAAGGCAACGTATCTAAATGGGAAGCGACTTCGGAATGCTCTGATGCAGAGGGGTCTGGGTGTCCTCGTGCACGAGTCACAGAAAACGAGCATGCAGGTGCAGCAGATAATAAGGAAAGCAAATGGAATGTTGGCATTTTTAGTAAAAGGAATTGAGTATAAAAGTGAGGAAGTGTTGTTACAATTATGCAAGCCATTGGTAAGACTGCACCTGGAGTATTGTGCACAAGTTTGGTCCCCTTATTTGAGGAAAGATGTAGTGGCATTGGAGGCAGTTCAGAGGAGGTTCACTAGATTGATTCCAGAGATGAGGGATTTGTCGTATGAGGAGCGGTTGAACAATTTAGGTCTAGACTCTCTAGAGTTTAGAAGAATGAGGGACGATCGTATTGAGGTATACAAGAAGTTTAAAGGTATGGATAAAGTAGACGTAGAGCTGATGCTTCCTCTTGTGGGGTATTCTAAAACGAGAAGTCTTAATCTTAGAATAAGAGGTCGCAAGTTTAAAATAGATTTGAGGAAAAACTACTTCTCCCAAAGGGTTGTGAATCTGTGGAATTCGCTACCCCAGAGTGAAGTGGATGCAGGGACAGTGAGTAAACTTAAGGAGGAGTGAGACAGATTTTTAATTGATAATGGGTTGAAGGGTTATGGAGAACGGGCAGGACAGTGGAGTTGAGGTCAGGATGGGATCACCCAAGATCATATTGAGGATGTGTAGTCTCGGGAGGCAAATTGCCCACTCTTACTCCTAGGTCATCTGTTCTAGGGAGGAGATGTTCTTGCTGATTTCACAATCCAGCTCTTGGTCTGTAACATTGTAGGTAGCAGATGAGGAACATAAGGGCTCTGATAGAACGGTGAAGCAGCCTCGATGGACTGAATGGCCGAATTTTGCTCCAAAATCTTATGAACTTATGAAGAAAATTGTCCTCAACTCAGTCCTAATTGGTAGACCCATTATTCTGAGGTCATGACACCCCCCCCCCTCCCCAGTTCTGATAGCATTTTATCATTTACCCTGTCAAGTCCTCCAAGAGTGTCATTTGTTTCAACAAGATCACCTCTCATTCTTCTGAATTCCAGAGAATATAGCTCCATTGCACTCAATCCCTCCTCATAGGTCAACCCTCGCATTTCAGGAATTAACCTTGTAACATGTTGTTGCACTCCCTCTGGGGAAAATATATTCTTCCTTAGTGTGGTAGTATGCATTAGGGGTCATGTGGGACTGTGAAGCCGTGATGCCATTGGCTGACAGATCCCGGGTCCTGGTTGGCTGGTGATCTCTAGCTCCGCCCTGAAGGCGGAGTATAAGAACCAGAAGTTCTCCCCGCAGCTCCAGTCTGTTGCTGAACTGCGGGTAACAAGTCACGCTTAATAAAGCCACATCGACTTCATCTCTATTCGTCTCTCGTGAGTCATTGTGCGCTACAATGTATTAAGCGTGCTTAAAGGACTATGGAGCTCAGGATCGTCCCGGAATGCCTGAGGATCAGCCCCCACGCAGTGAACTCAGCAGCAATTTTTAAACACTGGCAGACTTGTTTCGAAGGCTACCTCCGAACGGCCCCCGGCCGGATCACAGAAGACCAGAAACTGCATTCGAGGGTAAGCCCGGAAATTTTCCCTCTCATAGAAGATGCAGAGGATTTCCAGATGGCGTTCGCAGCACTAAAGAGCGTCTACGTTCGCCCAGTGAACCAGGTCTACGCACGCTACCAACTCGCAACGAGACGGCAAAGTCCCGGAGAATCGCTAGACGAATTCTACGCCGCGCTGCTAATTTTGGGACGGGCCTGCAGCTGCCCGCCAGTAAACACGGCTGAACACACGGACATGTTAATTCGCGATGCGTTTGTGGCAGGTATGAACTCTCCCCCAATCCGCCAAAGACTTTTAGAAAAAGAGTCGCTAGGACTCTTAGAGGCACGGGCCCTCGCAGCCTCCCTAGATGTGGCCGCGCAAAATGCCCGCGTGGACGGCCCCAACCGCACGGCAGCCCCTTGGGCTCCGTGGACCCCCGTCGCGACAAACCCCCCCCCCCCCCTCACAGGCTTGCGCGGTTAAAGCGCCAGATCATCCCGGGGGGGCCCGCTGCTATTTCTGCGGCCAGGCAAAACACCCCCGGCAGCGCTGCCCGGCCCGCGCAGCGATTTGCAAGAGCTGCGGCAAAAAGGACCATTTCGCGGCTGTGTGCCGGTCCCGGGGGGTCGCCGCTGTCCCCGGAGAAGAAAGAGTCCAGCGCATCCCAAACGGTCCCCAACCCCCCCAGCGCCCCATGTGCAACCCGCAGGCGCCGCCATTTTGGGTCCCGGCCACCACGAGGGGAGGATGGGCGCCGCCATCTTGTGACCCCCAGCCATGTGCGATGCATGGGGGTGGCCATTTTGTCCACCCCCGCCACGATCTTGGGACCCCCCAGCCATGTGCGATGCATGGGGGTGGCCATTTTGTTCACCCCCGCCGCCATCTTGGACGACAACAATGGACCCCAGCATCGACGGCTCCATGGGGTTCAAAGAAGACGCTGAGACACTGCGACCACGTCTGGCCTCGGTGACGCTGGACCAAGCACGGCCCCGGACGCTCCAGACGACGACAACAACGGTGCTGATCAACGGACACGAGACACCATGCCTGATCGACTCTGGGAGCACAGAAAGCTTCATCCACCCCGACACGGTAGGACGCTGTTTTTTGACCATCCGTCCCAGTACGCAAAAGATTTCCCTAGCTGCAGGATCCCACTCCGTACAGATCAAAGGGTTCTGCATAGTGACCCTAATGGTGCAAGGGAGGGAGTTTAAAAACTACAGGCTCTACGTCCTTCCCCAACGCTGCGCGCCCACATTACTGGGATTAGACTTCCAGTGCAACCTGCAGAGCCTAACATTCCAATTCGGCGGCCCAATACCCCCACTCACTATCTGCGGCCTCGCAACCCTCAAAGTTGAACCCCCATCCTTGTTTGCAAACCTCACCCCGGATTGCAAACCCGTTGCCACTAGGAGCAGACGGTACAGCGCCCAGGACCGGACATGTATTCGGTCCGAAGTCCAGCGGTTGCTGAAGGAAGGCATAATCCAGGCCAGCAATAGTCCCTGGAGAGCACAGGTGGTAGTAGTAAAGACAGGGGCGAAGCAAAGGATGGTCATAGACTATAGCCAGACCATCAACAGGTACACACAGCTAGATGCGTACCCTCTCCCCCGCATATCCGACATGGTCAATCGGATTGCCCAATACAAGGTCTTCTCCACCGTGGACCTCAAGTCCGCCTACCACCAGCTCCCCATCCGCCCAAGTGACCGCAAGTACACAGCCTTCGAGGCAGACGGGTGACTATACCACTTCCTAAGGGTCCCATTTGGCGTTACAAACGGGGTCTCGGTCTTCCAACGGGAGATGGACCGAATGGTTGATCAACACGGGTTGCAGGCCACGTTCCCGTATCTCGACAACGTAACCATCTACGGCCACGATCAGCAGGACCACGACGCCAACCTCCAAAAATTCCTCCAGACCGCTAAAGCCTTGAACCTCACATACAACGAGGACAAGTGCGTGTTTAGCACTAATCGGCTAGCCATCTTGGGATATGTAGTGCGCAATGGGATAATAGGCCCCGACCCCGAACGCATGCGCCCCCTCATGGAATTTCCCCTCCCCCACTGCTCCAAAGCCCTGAAACGCTGCCTGGGGTTCTTTTCATATTACGCCCAGTGGGTCCCCCAGTACGCAGACAAGGCCCACCCCCTAATACAGACCACTACCTTCTCCCTGTCGACAGAGGCTCGCCAGGCCTTCAGCCGCATCAAAGCGGATATCACAAAGGCCACGATGCGCGGCCTTCCCCTTCCAGGTCGAGAGCGAGCCTCCGATGTAGCTCTAGCGGCCACCCTTAACCAAGCGGGCAGACCCGTGGCCTTTTTCTCCCGAACCCTCCACGCCTCAGAAATCCGCCACTCCTCAGTGGAAAAGGAAGCCCAAGCCATAGTAGAAGCTGTGCGACATTGGAGGCATTACCTGGCCGGCAGGAGATTCAGTCTCCTCACTGACCAACGGTCGGTAGCTTTCATGTTCGATAATGAACAGCGGGGCAAAATTAAAAATGACAAGATCTTAAGGTGGAGGATCGAGCTCTCCACCTTCAACTACGAGATGGGGCAGCACGGTAGCATGGTGGTTAGCACAATTGCTTCACAGCTCCAGGTCCCAGGTTCGATTCCGGCTTGGGTCACTGTCTGTGCGGAGTTTGCACGTTCTCCCCGTGTGTGCGTGGGTTTCCTCCGGGTTCTCCGGTTTCCTCCCACAGTCCAAAGATGTGCGGGTTAGGTGGATTGGCCATGCTAAATTGCCCATAGTGTCCAAAATTGCCCGTAGGGTGGGGTTACTGGGTTATGGGGATTAGGTGGGGTTACTGGGTTATGGGGATAGGGTGGAGGTTTGGACATTCGGTAGGGTGCTCTTTCCAAGAGCCGGTGCAGACTCGATGGGCCGAATGGCCTCCTTCTGCACTGTAAATTCTATGTCTATGTCTATGTCTATGTCTACGAGATCTTGTACCGTCCCGGAAAGCTGAACGAGCCGTCCGATGCCCTATCCCGCGGCACATGTGCCAACGCACAAATAAACCGTCTCCAAACCCTCCACGAGGACCTCTGCCACCCGGGGGTCACTCGGTTCTACCATTTTATAAAGTCCCGCAACCTCCCCTACTCCGTGGAGGAGGTCCGTACAGTCACCAGGAACTGCCACATCTGCGCAGAGTGCAAACCGCACTTTTTCAGGCCGGATAGAGCGCACCTGATCAAGGCTTCCCGTCCCTTTGAACG
Organism: Scyliorhinus torazame; assembly: GCF_047496885.1. Taxonomy (NCBI): domain Eukaryota; kingdom Metazoa; phylum Chordata; class Chondrichthyes; order Carcharhiniformes; family Scyliorhinidae; genus Scyliorhinus; species Scyliorhinus torazame. Next base: position 66,623,797 of record NC_092728.1, read on the forward strand.
CCTCAGTCTGGATTTCAAAGGGCCCCTCCCCTCCACCGACCGCAACACATACTTCCTGAACGTGGTGGACGAGTACTCTCGTTTCCCTTTCGCCATCCCCTGCCCCGACATGACAGCGGCCACAGTTATTAAAGCCCTTAACACCATATTCACACTGTTCGGTTGCCCCGCATATATCCATAGCGACAGGGGGTCCTCCTTCATGAGTGACGAGCTGCGCCAGTTCCTGCTCAGCAAGTGTATAGCCTCGAGCAGGATGACCAGCTACAACCCCCGGGGGAACGGGCAAGTAGAAAGGGAGAACGGCATGGTCTGGAAGACCGTCCTACTGGCCCGACGGTCCAGGGATCTCCCAGTTTCACGGTGGCAGGAGGTCCTCCCGGACGCTCTCCACTCCATCCGGTCGCTGCTGTGTACTACCACTAATCAAACGCCTCATGAGCGCCTCCTTGTCTTCCCCAGGAAGTCCTCCTCTGGAACGTCGCTGCCGACCTGGCTTGCGGCCCCAGGACCCATCTTGCTCGGGAAACATATGCGGGCACACAAGTCGGACCCGTTGGTCGAGAGGGTTCACCTCCTCCACGCGAACCCGCAGTACGCCTACGTGGCGTACCCCGACGGCCGACAGGACACGGTCTCCCTGCGAGACCTGGCGCCCGCCGGCAACACGCACACCCCCCCGACACCAATCACCCCCTCCCTGCCACCGGCGCACCCCGCAACCGCCCCCTTCCCGGGAGGATCGGTCCTCCTCCCATGTCCGACCAGGAGTGAAGCAGAAGCAGACACCGTAAAGCTCCCGGAGATGACAACGCTGGAACAAGCACCTGCACCACCACCGGGGCTGAGGCGATCGACAAGGAAGACCAGACCGCCCGCTCGACTCGTGGCATCGGTGTAACACAAGAATGTTGTGGGCTTTAACGGAATGATTTTTTTTCTTCTTACGAATATTGTAAATAGTTCACAAACCCTGTACATAGCCCAGTGTAGGGCAAAGTGTAGGGCACTGTAATGACATGCAAAAAAGGTTTTTCCTCCCAGGACCAGCCTTGTAAACCCCTACCACCATGCGAAGCACCACCCCGCCGGGTTCATTTTTAACAAGGGGTGAATGTGGTAGTATGCATTAGGGGTCATGTGGGACTGTGAAGCCGTGATGCCATTGGCTGACAGATCCCGGGTCCTGGTTGGCTGTTGATCTCTAGCTCCGCCCTGAAGGCGGAGTTTAAGAACCAGAAGTTCTCCCCGCAGCTCCAGTCTGTTGCTGAACTGCGGGGAACAAGTCACGCTTAATAAAGCCTCATCGACTTCATCTCTATTCGTCTCTCGTGAGTCATTGTGCGCTACACTTAGATAACAGCATCAAAACAGTATACAGTTATTGCAGGTGTGATGTCATTAAAATCACATAAAATTGTATTCAAATACATATGCAAGAGCTTTTAAGCTACTTCCAACAAATTACACTTTTTTGATATTCTCTGCAAAATTTCTATGTTAAAATTAACAGAATAAAAAAAGGATTTTGACCACATTGTGCACCGTATCCATATTCTTAGTACAGCCCAGGAAACCATGATTATTCTAGAGTTGTGGTCGTCAGGTGAGGTGTTTCTTTTTGCGATTCTCCACTTATGAGCTACTGAATTTGAGAGTCAACATTTGATCCTTTCCTTTACTTGTATTCAAGTGAGTTGAAGCAAACAAAAGCTATCCTAGTGTCCTGAGAAGAAATAAAAAGGGAACATTAAAACTCTTGTATCTTCCACCTCCGCTTGATTGATGGAGGGCCAAATCTTCCCTGGAGTGACAATCACTACTAGATTGCTACTCCGCTCCTTTTTACGTCGCTCAGTCTGGAGTTGCACATTTCTCGCAGGGTCATCTAACCTGGGCCTGCTGAGGAATGCGCAGTGTGGCTGCTCCCGGAACAGCTTCCTTTTCTATCGCACTGGTTGTAATACAACAGGAAGTTTAAGTGTTGCAGCCAATTTGGCAGGAGAGAACGTAAGTGTGTGTGAGTTAAGGGGATAAGATTGGTCAGGAGTTGGGGGAGGGGGTCAGAGGGGTAATCACCTGGCTAGAGGGATACTCATGGGGTGGGGGGGCAGTCGGTGGTTAGTGAGGTAGTCAAGGGGTGGGGGCTGTAAGTGGTGAGTGGAGGAGGGGGAACAGTTGGAGAGTTGGGGGCAAATCCATCGTACAGTTACCCAGACGTTTAAAATGGTTTTAATCCTTCTAACCATTCCTGCACAACTATTCTGCTAAGGCAGTTAGAACCATCCAAAGTCTCCAACTTTACATTGGAGTTTCAGAGGGTTCCAGACACGGGGGCTGTCTGGTGCGGTGAGTCCCCGGCATTCTCCGACTCGCCAGCTAGCCAGCCAATGGGGTTTCCTATTGTGGGCATCATCATGCCATCAGGAAACCCCCGGGCTGCCAAGGCAACAGAGAATCCCGACAATGAAGGATCCAGCCCAGGGTAATTGCCCCAACAGGTGTTGAAACTTCCCAGTCAGTTTCTGTGCAATCCTGGTGTGGGTCTTCCAAAGAGTAAACCTTCCTGGGTACCTCCAGGGAACAAAAGACCTAGGCCATAGGTCATGTAACACTCCATCCCCAGTTTTCTCCAATTATTGCTGGCTGACCCTGCTTCAACTTTACTCAAGGCTTTCTTCTCACCCTGCTGCCCCAATGAGTTGGCTATCTTATAACATCCGTTATAAGGGTCTTTAAACTGTGACTAAGTTCACCAGTTCCAAGTAAAACACCGCAATTCATTGAATCCGTAGAATCCCTACAGTGCAAAAGGAGGCCATTCAGCCCATCGAGTCTGCACCGACCCTCCGAAAGAGCACTATACCTGGGCCCACTCCCCGCCTTATCCCCATAACCCCATGAATCGATCATGGCCAATACTCCTCACCTGCACATATTTAGACTGTGGGAGAAAACTGGAGTATCTGGAGGAAACCTACGCAGACACGGGGAGAACGTGCAAAGTCCACACAGTTACCGAAGGCCGGAATCAAACTTGGGTGCCTGGCGCTGTGAGGTAGCAGTGCTAACCACTGTGCCGGCCTTTGAAAAAAGATACCCAATCCCCTAACATCAGGGATATATTTGGCCTCTGCTCAGCAACTGCCCAGGGCCATATGATTGAGATCAGAAAATTATTATAGGTGCACCTGCAGGGATAGAGCTCAGTCCCAGCATTCCATGGTGCAACTTGGTGGACAATGGCCTTTTGTTGGACCTTATCCTGTGAGCAAGATTTTGGCCTGAATTGTTGGCAGAAACTGAGGAGGGATACCAGGGAAGGGGACCTTGTTCTGGTCCGAATGGCTCCTGTCTGTGCATGGCTTAAAAAAATGAAAGCATCTGAATCTTCAAATTGGCCAGGGCAGATGGCAAACGGAACCCAGGGATAAGTCCGGGAATGTTCATATCATTAAGATTTCAATACCGTGAAACAGATTTTATTCAAGAGTTCCACTTTTATTACATTCGAGCAAAACATTTTACACTTTACAGACCCTTTTTCCAATAGGGATGTTAGAGACCCGAGGCGAAATTCTCCGGTATCGGCGCGATGTCCGCCGACTGGCGGCAAAAACGGCGCAAATCAGTCGGGCATCGCGCCGCCCCAAAGGTGCAGAATCCTCCACATCTTGGGGGGCCCAGCCCCAACCTTGAGGGGCTAGGCCCGTGCCGGACTAATATCCGCCCCGCCAGCTGGCAGAAAAGGCCTTTGGTGCCCCGCCAGCCAGCACGGAAATGCCATCTCCGGCGGCGCATGCGCAGGAGCGTTAGCGGCCGCTCACGGCATTCCTGCGCATGCGCCGTAGAGGGAGTCTCTTCCGCCTCCGCCATGGTGGAGACCGTGGTGAAGGCGGAAGGAAAAGAGTGTCCCCATGGCACAGGCCCGCCCGCGGATCGGTGGGCCCCGATCGCGGGCCAGGCCACTGTGGGGGCACCCCCCGGGGCCAGATCGCCCCGTGCCCCCCCCCAGGACCCCGGAGCCCACTCGCGCCGCCTTGTCCTGCCGGTAAGAGAGGTGGTTTAATCCACGCTGGCGGGACAGGCATTCTAGCTGCGGGACTTCGGCCCATCCGGGCCGGAGAATCACGGGGGGGGGGGCCCGCCAACCGGCACAGCGCGATTCCTGCCCCCGTCAAATCTCCGGTGCCGGAGAATTCGGCAACCGGCGGGGGTGGGATTCACGCCAGCCCCCGGCGATTCTCCGACCCGGCGGGGGGTCGGAGAATCTCGCCCCCTATTTCCAATAGGAACTTGGTCACAGTTTAAAGTCCCTTATAACAGATGTTATAAGATAGCCAACTCTTTGGGACAGCAGCAGCAGCATTAGGCCCATAGTGGGCGGCATGATAGCACAGTGGTTCGCACTGTTGCTTCCCAGGGACAAAGGTTCGATTCCTGGCTTGGGTCACTGTCTATGCGGAGTCTGCACCTTCTCCCTATGTCTGTGTGGGTTTCCTCCGGGTTGCTCCGGTTTCCTCCCGAAAGTCCCGAAAGACGAGCTTGTTAGGTGAATTGGACATTCAAAATTCTCCTGTGTACCTGAACAGGCGCCAGAGTGTGGCGATTAGAGGCTTTTCACAGTAACCTCTGATGTGCGATCAATTACCCTCAAGACAAAGTGATTTCATAACTGAAGGCTTTAATCTACTAGAACTTGTTCCCCTGCAGCTTCGGTACAGAAAGTTAAGGCTGCTGGGACGGCACCGTTTCTTATACTCCGCCTGTCAGGGCGGAGCTACGTACAACAGCCAATGGTAGACTCCTGGGTCTAACCAATGGTCATCAGCCTCTTAGGTACCGCAATACCTGGTACTACCACAACTTCATTGCAGTGTTAATGTAAGCCTACTTGTGACACTAATAAAGATTATTATTATTAGGCTAGAGTGTATTCATTCTTACACAGCTCCCAAAACTGTGCATCCCACGGAAGGTTCCAGACTGTAGAAAGTGTCTTTAAGGAGCCTAATTAACGATGTGGGTTACCTCACTTTCCTGCCCTAACACCATCTCTCCTTCCGCCCTCATGAAAATCGGCAGGGTCAGGAACAGAGGCAGGAGGCCATCACGCATGACTTTGGGGCCAGTTATTTTCTGTTACCCACCTCTGCTCCAACTTGATCCCAGCAACGAAAATACAGCCTCAGCAGCTGTTGTCAGGTAATGATGATGAACTCTTGACAGCGTCACCATCATTACAACTGCAAAATCCAGACAAGCAAAATATCCGGGATACAAAACATTGCCACATTTGTGTAAAGGGCAACCTAAACAAGGCAATAATGCTCGTTAAATGTGACAGCAACCACCCATTTCATAGTCAGAAATTTATAATTTCATTCCTCACAAAAGTTGTACCACCAGGAAGTGTAGATTCTGATAATTCAAGAAATCTGCCATTATATTTATTTTATTTGCTGTGGAAATTGAACAACTGGCACAGCTGACACGATGGATATGGGAATTGTCCAGTCGTTGATTTTTAATTCCGTTCTGGGAATATCGCACTATTTTAGTGCAAATTCTGCTTGAACTGGAACGGTTTCCCAACGTGGCTGTTTTCACAGGACCTCTGGAATGTGATCATTTTACAGGGCTGTAAATCACACACACACGCACAACCCACACCAAATGAATCTTCCCGGTGCCGGATAGTAAAATTGGCAGACTGATAGATTTAATTAGGAAAGAATGAGCTAATGGCCACCTGTCAGTTGTAATAAAGTAGTGATGTGGAAGAATGTTGGAGCATTCAAAAATCTGTACAGTATATGCCTGGCCTTGTTCTCCAACTCAGAGTTTCTACCTGACCAGCATTATATTATGGAACCTTTGCACTAAGAGATCACCTCAAGTGCGCGCTACCAGATGTTTTGCTTTAATCTTCTAGATTCAAAGTGGACGTAACGTTATCGCAGCTGTAACCCATACTGCCATCCTTTTCAACACATTAAATTCAAGATTTCATCACCATTATTACTGTGAATTTTAACTTTTGTAAGCATACAATTCATGCTACACATGATATGGTTTTATATATAACCATATATAATGGGGGGGGCATGGTAGCACAGTGGTTAACACAGTTGCTTCACAGCTCCAGGGCCCCAGGTTCAATTCCCGGCTTGGGTCACTGTCTGTGTGTCACTGTCTGTGCGGAGTCTGCACATTCTCCCCGTGTCTGCGTGGGTTTCCTCCGGGTGCTCCGGTTCCCTCCCGCAGTCCAAAGATGTGCAGGTTTGGTGAATTGGCCATGCTAAATTGCCCTTAGGTTAGGTGGGATTACTGGGTTACGGGGATAGGGTGGAGGTGTGGCCTTAAGTGGGGTGCTCTTTCCAAGAGCCGGTGCAGACTCGATGGGCCGAATGACCTCTCTGCATTGTAAATTCTATGATTCTATAAGAGAGAGAGGGGATATTATACTTAATAAGTTCAACCATGCAGTGTTAATTTCAAAAGATATCTACAAATTGTGCAACACCTTTAAGGAACCAAGGAGCTTTATTTGAAAGCAAATAACCACCAACCTAAGTGATGAATGGCATTTCTTCACAAAAGTAATTGCTGGCCTTTCAATGAAAAGTATGTCCCAAGAGGCTGACAAAAATGCTTCTTTTGCAAATGCCTGTGGATTCCCCCTATTTTCAAAGTCTGTGAGGTTGAAGTCTGTGAGGGAAGGCCAGACTTGGCATTTTCTGACTGAGAAGGAGGAAGTGATCTTACAGAGATATAGGAGACTGTTACGGGGAGGAAAAGTAAATCTGTCTTTCAATTAAATTAAGAACATACGACAAGTTAAAAAGGTACACTTAGGACTCATCTCGGGAAATTCTTCACACAAAGAGCGACCAACTTGCGGAAGGGATTTCCAAATTGAGTGGCGAAAACCTAAAACCCTAAATGGATGAGTTACTCAGGACTAAACGGCTTTCCTCATTGTAATTCCCTTGTAATCTTGTAAATTGACATGATTTGGAAAGAAGCTAGCAATACATATCTGGCAGTGGAAGTTAAAGTGCAAATCCATTCAGGATTTTCAACATTTAAGTCTTAACTCATGAAACATTTTTTGTGGGTTGGTATTCTAGCCAGATGGGAATTAAACTGAAGCAGTCTCTGTTAATATTTTAAAGTATCTCTGCCTTCTCTGTCATTGTTGTATTTTGATATAATTTAAAACTCACAAGCTTTTAATTAAATTCAATAATGGTGAACTGCAGATGGGATGGCTTTGAGCTTTACATAAATACACACACAAACACAGACACACGAGCACACACACAGACACACAAATGCACATTCACAGGCACACACTCATGTATGCACCGGCTCACACACACATATACACATGCACACGTTCAGGCACACAGGGACAAGCGCACTCATACACACACGCACGCATGCACACAGGCAGAGACAAAAACCCAGAGTGTGAAATAATGAGACTGAGATATTTCCATTAAACAGCTGAATTCCCACCATCATATCGCTGCTGGAGATGGAAAGATGATAATGAAGTTTGAAAATTTTGGCAGTCATTTATTTTTGTGTGACCCTGGAAATTCATGGTGTTGGGGGAGAGAATTATAAATTCTACTGAATTAGCATTGAAACACATTGAATCATGATTTGCTGGAACAAGGGATCTCACAGCATATGCCATTGAGTTAGATTTTATCTTGCATGCTTCAGCGTAAAAATGTTTTGCAGCCTAACTTGCTGGAAGCGCATCCTGATAATGGCGGATTACCTCAGTGAATGGTGGGGCCGATGGTTACCGATAAGAATAAAGGAGTGAGAGGGCAGCACAGATGTGCAGTGGGTTAGCCCTGCTGCCTCATGGCGCCGAGGTCCCAGGTTCGATCCCGGCTCTGGGTCACTGTCCGTGTGGGGTTTGCACATTCTCCCCGTGTTTGCGTGGGTTTTGCCCCCACAACCCAAAGATGTGCAGGCTAGGCTAAATTGCCCCTTAATTGGAAAAAATGAATTGGGTACACTAAATTTTTTTAAAAAGGAATAAAGGAGTGAGAAATAAACATAAGGACTGACATGGGAGGTGAGTTAGTATGAGTGAATTCATTATAAAATCAGGCGAGGGCAGCACGGTGACGCAGTGGTTAGCACTGCTATCTTACGGCGCCGAGGGCCCAGGCTCGATCCAGGCTGTAGGTCACTGTCCGTGTGGAGTTTGCACATTCTCCCCTTGTTTGCAGGGGTTTCGCACCCACAACACAAAGATGTGCCGGGTAGGTGGGTTGGCCACGCTAAATTGCCCCTTACTTGGAAAAAATGAATTGGGTACTCTAAATTTATAAAAAAAAGAAAATCAGGCACAGAAAGAGAAATAAGGAAAGTGAAAGAAAGATTAGATTGAGAGAAAGAGAGAAAAAAGACAACGGGAAGGTATGAAAATAATTTCAATTCCACGTTTTTAAAGTTTTAACAACAATTCAGTACTTGAGGGAGTGAGACTCAACATTTTTAATTACCCACTTTCTGGGCCAGAGAAGATGATTGACATAAATAGATGGCTATTAAAGTCCGGGGGTTTCACTATGGTGTGGGGCTGCCCCACAATGGGAAATACCATTGACCAGCCAACGTAAGGGAGCATCCCGCCAGCATGCTGAAACAGAGATGTGGCACGGTGGGACGGAGATTCCAGCCCCGCATTCCTAATGACCAATCCACCTAACCTGCACATCTTTGGACCTTGGGAGTACACCGGAACACCTGGAGGAACCCCACATAGACATGGGGAGAATGTGTGAACTTGACACAGACAAGGCTGGAATTGAACCCCAATCCCTGGCGCTGTATGGCACTAGTGCTAATTAATGAGCCACCTTCTACCACTCGTCACCAGTCTAGAAAAATGGGTTCCATGATAATCAGATATGACAATTTTGAGAAGTAGTATCTTTTAGTGGATAAGGGTTAAAATCGACAATTAATTAAATAGAAGCTTTGAATTGGATTAATAATCCCTAACTCTTCTCTTACCATTTGTATTTTTATATAATCTGCACAATTTCTTTTTGCTTTGAAATTAGACTTTGAATGTTTAGCTTCATGTACTGAGATGAAATTCCTTTGCTCATTATTTGAAGTGGGGATGATAACCAGCTTCAGAAAACTAGACAGAAGAATTCCAAACAGAATTGGTAATCGCTGATATGATGGTTTTCAAAGGGCCTACTTTCAAGGCAATTATCCTTATCTTTTCCTGTGGAAAATGACTGGAAATGTGCCAAGCTGAAAATCAATGCGTAAGTCATTGTAATTAGGAAAATGAAACAAAAATTACTTGGTATCCCAAACTACCAAAATTAGAAGAAGCGAGGAAACTGAAGTAAATTTGTTCCCAGGCCTCATCAGAATAAATAAAGAGTGTCAGCAGCATCAATTAGGTACCTCAACACAACTTACCTGCTGGGGTTAAGTCCAGTATGATGAAACCAATCAAAAGGCAAACAGCCTCATAGCTGCCCGCAGTACTCCTGCTCCTTTGGGCTCCATAGAATACAGACATTTTTCCAAGTTTATGAGTCCTCCAGCAATGCCTTGAAGGAGCAGTCATCAGGCTGCTCAAAATCAGTAGTGCCGGTCAGATTTTCCAAGGCCCAAGTAGGCCAAATGAATATCACCGCCTGAAATAATAATTCTCAACCAATTTAGTGGTAGCCTGAACTCTCCGATAGGTGGAGCACCATCTGCACTAAGTTGTTATTATTACGCCAGGTGTTGACCCACTAAATAGAAACAACACGTTAAAGTTAGGCCCCACTGTGAGGTGGGAGACACTAGTTTCAGAAAATGATTTATCATATTCGGAAGCACGGTTGTTAGCACTGCGCCTCACAGCGCCAGGGACCCGAGTTTGCACTTTCTATCCGCGTCTGCGTTGGTTTCCCTCGGATGCTCCGGTTTCATAGATTCATAGAATTTACAGTGCAGAAGGAGACAATTCGGCCCATCGAGTCTGCACCGGCTCTTGGAAAGAGCACCATACCCAAGGTCAACACCTCCACCCTATCCCCATAACCCAGTAACCCCACCCAACACTAAGGGCAATTCTGGACACTAAGGGCAATTTATCATAGCCAATCCACCTACCCTGCACATCTTTGGACTGTGGGAGGAAACCGGAGCACCCGGAGGAAACCCACGCACACACGGGGAAGATGTGCAGACTCCGCACAGTTAGTGACCCAAGCCGGAATCGAACCTGGGACCCTGGAGCTGTGAAGCAATTGTGCTATCCACAATGCTACCGTGGGAGGAATTGTGCTATCCACAATTCCTCCCACAGACCAAAGATGTGCAGGTTAGGTACACTGACCGTGCTAAAATTGCCACTTAATGTCCAGGAATGCACAGGTTGGGCGGGGTTACGGGGATGGGTTGGGACGGGGCCCTAGGTAGGGTGCTCTTTCATAGTGGTAGCATCGTGGTTAGCACTGTGAATTCACAGCACCAGGGTCCCAGGTTCGATTCCCTGCAGGGTGACTGTACGGAGTCTGCACGTTCTCCCCGTGTCTGCGTGGGTTTGCTTCGGGTGCTCCGGTTTCCTCCCAAAGTACAAAGATGTGCAGGTTAGGTGGAATGGCCATGATAAATTGCCCATAGTGTCCAAAAGGTTTAGGAGGGGTTATTGGGTTAGGGGGATAGGGTGGAAGTGAGGGCTTAAGTGGGTCGGTGCAGAATCAATGGGCCGAATGGCACTGTACGTTCTATACTCTATACTCCATGGGCGGGATTCTCCCATTCGGCGGCAGAGTGTTCACGCCGTCGGGGCGAGTATGGCGCTGGAGCGGTTCATGCCGCTCCAGCCACCCATCCCAGCGCGAACTGTGTGCCGCGGGATCCGCGCATGCACAGTGCCGCCGGAGCCAACCCGCGTCTGTGCAGTGGCCTCCTTCAACGCGCCGGCCCCGACGCAACATGTCGCGGGAGTTCAGGGGCCGGTGCGAAAGGAAATAGGCCCGGGCAGCGAGAGGCCAGCCCGCCAATCAATTGGCCACGATCGCGGGCCAGGCCCCATCGGAGGCCCCCCTGGGGTCGGAGCCAACACCCCCCTCCACCTCCCCCCCTTTCACAGGTCGCCCCCCGACCCTGTGTGCAGAGTTCCCTGCGACCAGGTGTGGACGCTGCCGGCGGGACTCTTTTTCAGAGCAGCGGCTCGGCCCATCTCGGGCCGAGAATCGGCAGCCCGGTCGCGTACAGTGGTCCGCGACCAGCGCCGCGCCAAACGCGGAGAATCGCGTGCCGGTGTCGGGGCGGCGTGGCCCGGTTGCGGGGATTCGCCCGGTCCCGGGCTGGGAGAATCCCGCATCTTAGGTCTGTGCAGACTCGCTGGTCAGAATGGTCTCCTTCTGCACTGCAGAGATTCTATGATCTTAATCATTTTGTTAAGTCTTCTGGAAATGCAGTGATGCTTGCATGATGTTGATGAATGATGAAATTCTCTGCCTAATCCCGCAGTGATTGATGCGCCAAGCCAAGTGGAAATAAATGAAGTCACAGACACCACTGCTCACATTACCTGGTTCAAACCATCTGCCCGCATTGAGGAGATCAGCCTATCCTATGGGATTCCAGGCAGTGAGAAAGTAACTGTCGAACTTCCTGACACGGAGACAGCCTTTTCCATAGCCGAGCTTCAGCCAGACACTGAATATGAAGTTTCTCTGGTTTCTAAACGTGGGGACATGAGAAGTGTTCCTGCTGTCAATACTTTCACAACAGGTAAATCAATATTTTTAAACTGGTGAAATAATTTACAACAATTCCGTATTGTGCTAGTTTGTCACAGTTGCATGAACTAGCTGTGCATAATAGCTCCTTATTTAATGATGCTAATGGTGCTAAATAAATGCAAGACATTTGTGTTTTGTCATAGCATTGTCTAACATTGTGTACAGTGCAGTCTATTCACAATTCAGTTTCTTCTTTTGGTAATCAATTAATAATATATCAATTATATATCAAATAAATATAAATCAAATATATATAATGCAGCTTTCACTTTTTGTAGTCAATAGATATCTCTGAATGTTGCTATGTCACTTTATAATGAAATATTTATAAAATGCACCAATAAGTACCACTTAATTGTGAGAATGTTAATTGATTTTCTCTACCATTCCCCAAATATATCATTATTTTGTTAAGGCTTAACAATATAATCCTGGTTCTTCGGACTACTTTGTAATTAAGTGTCCGTTAAACTGTAATGTACAGTATCCTGGTTTGTGATTGAAGACTCTTTTAATTCTCTTGAATGCTCATGGTAGACTTCAAAATCCCCTCTGTTGTTCTTGTGTCCCTTGCTCCAATGCTATGTTTTTCCGTCTAGATCTTGATGCTCCTAAAAACCTCAGGAACGAATTGCAAACTGCTGACAGCATCACCTTGGAGTGGACAAACACCAAAGCTGCTGCCGATAGTTACAAGATTAAATATTCACCACTGGCAGGAGGAGAGCACAAAGAAATCACTGTCCAAAGGAGCACTCAACCAACCACCAGAATTAAGATTTCTGGTAATATTTCCTTTAAGCTCAGGGTATTCTTCTGAATCTGAAAAATTGACAGGAAGTCCAAAACTGCCTTGGAGCGTTTTAGTATTAATTAGCTTGTATTCCACTGAAGATGACTGGTTAGAATGTAATATCTGACTGGAACACACTTGGGCTTTTAATGATATGTTAAAAATAAAAGGAGACCAAACCACTTCACCACAAGATCACACAGTCACAGGGCGCGATTCTCCGAGCCCCGCGCCGGGCCGGAGAATCGCCGCAACCGCGCCACAACGCCCCAAGGTGCGGAGAATCGGCGGCATTTGCGCCGGCGCGTTTGACGCGACGCCGGCCGCGGGCCGCTGGAATCGGCCGGGCCGCAGATTTTCCAGCCCGGATGGGCCGAGCGGCCGCGCGGAAAAAGCAGAGTCCCGCCGGCGCCGTTCACCCATGGTCGCTGCCGGCGGGAACTCTGCGCGAAGGGTCGGGGCGGCCTGTGGGGCAGGGAAAAGCACTCCTTCACCAAGGGGGGGGGGGGGGCCTCCGATGGGGTCTGGCCCGCGATCGAGGTCCACCGATCGACGGGCCGGCCTCTCCCGCCCCAGGCCTACTTTGTTGCGCGGCCGGCCCCTGAACCCCCACGCCATGTTGCGTAGGGGCCGGCGCACTGAAGAAGACCCCCACGCATGCGCAGGTTGGCGCGGCCCAACAGCGCATGCGCGGGTTGGCACGGCGCCCATTTGCTGCAGGGAAGGGAGGCTGGAGCAGCGTGAACCACTCCAGCACCGTGCTGGCCCCCTGTGGGGGTCAGCATCGGTCATCCTCGTGCCCATTTTGCGCCGTCGTGTTATGTCGGTGCGAACACTAAGTCTCCATTTTGCCCCCCATAGAGTTTTACAGTACAGAAAGAGGCCCTTTGGCCCATCGTGTCTCTGCCGGCTATCAAGCACCTATCTTTTCTAATGCCATCTTCCAGCCCATGAAGTCCATGCAATTCTAATTTGCACTCATTTGCTCTGCTTGGCGTTTGTAGCTAATAATGTTTGGAAATGGTTGTCTCCAATGTTTTTCGGGGGTGAAATGGGCTCACAGAGAATCAGAAGCACCATTTAGAAGCTCGATTTCTTTTCCATTATAGCAGAGAAATTTCACCACCATTGCCTGATTTGATAAATCCTAAATTACGATGCCACGATCTGTTAATATCAAAGATGCACAAGGAGGGCAGCACAGTGGCACAGTGGTTAGCATTGCTGCCTACGGCACTGATGACCCGAGTTCGAATCTCGGCTCTGGGTCACTGTCAGTGTGGAGTTTACACATTCTCCCTGTGTCTGCGTGGGTTTCACCCCCACAACCCAAAGATGTGCAGGGTAGGTGGATTGGCCACGCTAAATTGCCCCTTAATTGGAAAAAATAATTGGGTACTCTAAATTTTAAAAAAAAGATGTACAAGGACTGGTCAAGATTAATGTGAGGGGTTGCAGAGATAGGGTGCGGTGTGGGCCCAGATAGAGTGCTCTTTCAAACGGTCGGTGCAGTCTCGATGGGCTGAATGGCCTCCTTCTTCACTGTAGGGATTCTTTGGATTTGAAAGATGTTCAAGCAAATGAGAAATTTGGATGTGACTTCTAAGGCTTCAGTGTTCATATCTGCACAACCCACAAAAGACAAAGGGCTGGGACATCATGCAATGATGCGTATGAGAATACACAAACCCAGGACTGTCTCAAGAGCCCCTCAAATACGTTTCTAGGTGCTTTTATACTGTATAATACTTGTAATTCTCTATCATTTCCATGTTGCTATTCCCCATCTTGAGTTATCTGTTGGAAGTAGTGTTGAATTGTCACCACAAATTTCGGGAAAACTGTAAATTAATGACTCGATTATCAAAACAATAGCAGCCCCAAACCAGAATCATTCATTTAGCAGCATTAACATCTTCAAAAGAATTGTTATTTTTCTTTATAAGCCCTGGATTTATGAGGTCACTAGTTCATACCCGTGTGGGATTAAAAAAATGTTTCCTACTCTTTATTGCATATTGAAATACCTCAAGGAACAGAACGGGTTCTTCTGAATCAACTATTTTTGTTAGAAGCGAATGATTGAAGTCAAGGCTCTTTACATGATTTCCTGCTTGAGCACTTCATCTAACAGGACCATATCGAGAACACCTTACCTTAATTTTTTTTCTCCTCTTGTTGTCTTTTGCCATGGAACCCCAAGCTTGGATTTCCTGAGGACCACAGCTTTGTGTTTCCTACTCTTTTCAGCCTTGAGTGTAGGCCCCAGTCCATCATCAGGATCCCTCATTTCCACAAAAAAGACCTGCTGATTAATTTCTATTCACTTCCTGGATTTTTGCTCCACGGAATGGACAACTCAATCCACCATAGAGTCTGAGGGATTGGGCAGCATATGGCGCAGTGGATAGCACTAGGACTGCGGCACTGAGGACCCGGGTTCGAATCCCGGCCCTGGGTTACTGTCCGTGTGGGGTTTGCACATTCTCCCCATGTCTGCGTGGGTTTCACCCCCACAACCCAAAGGTGTGCAGGTTGGGTGGATTGGCCACGTTAATTGGCCCTTAATTGGAAAAAAAAATAATTGGGTACTCTAAATGTTTTTTTTTTAAGTGTCTGAGGGATTTACAGCACAGAAAATAGCCCCTTTGGCCCACTGTGACTGCACTGGCCATTAAGCACCTCCCTATTCTAATCCCATTTTGCAGCACTTGGTCCATAGCCTTGAATGCTATAGAACTTCTTAACATTTATTTAACAGTCATTGAGTGAGAGCACCGAATAGTCTCAAGTTATGGCTAACTGAGCAAAAACATATCACCAAACAAAATTAATCTTTTAATTGACCCTTTTTGAAAAGTAAAAATTTTTTTTAGAGCTGTAAAACATGAAAATAACAAAGTATGTTACGTAATAGGCGCCTTTTAATTCCTATGAATTCCACTTTGGAGAATTGATTTTTCTCAGCCTATACAATTGCACCGATTTGCCTCAGGCAGCAAATATTAGTACATCTGGATCAGAGTGCGCATCTGAAAAGGAACCTGCCTGCTTTTTCTTCCATTCATATGAATGAAGCAAAATTGGACAACTTCTATTACAAGTATGCGCTTCAGCCTGCTCGAATTCCCAACACTCAGCCTATGTTATCAAGGCCAGACCCAGAATGATCTCTCCTAATTATTTCAGAAGGGTAACAAGCATCCCATGGATATTTTACATCACAAACATTGTACAATCATCGGTCCTTAAGTAAACATATCTTGGACATGTTGGAATTGCACATTTCAGGATGTTTCCTTGAAGTATAAATTATGGGCAGTATTTTTCGGCCCTCCCTGCCAGTGGGATCTTCTGTGACGGGTTCCCTGGCATTGGGGTAGGTGCGCCATGCTGTAGACATCGGCAGGACCAGAAGATCCCACCGCTGGCCAGTGGCAAGCCGTTTCTGCTACCAGAACAAATGCCGCAGGGGGCGATGGTGGGAGGAGGAATCTCGCCCTATGTTGTTGTGTTGTATTAACAGAATGGCAGCCTAGAGAGCAATAATCTGCTGCTTTATAGTTGCATTACATTTTTTAATTAAATGAGAATAATTTTGCATTATTCAGATCTGCAGCCCGGTACCGAATATGGTTTTGGAGTCAGCGCCATTAAAGGCCACCGAGAGAGTGCCCCTGCTACTATTAACATAGCCACAGGTAAGACCTAGGCATCAGATTGCAAACTGAGATGATTGATTACTGTTACAGTAAAGGAGAACTTAAAGGGGCAGCAATTATTCTGGGCATCACATTGACATCTTTGGAGTGAGTTGCTGATATAAGAATGCCATAACAGACTGGAGGAGGAGTAGACCACATGGCCCATCCAGCCTACTCCACAATTCAATACAATCATGGTTGATTTTAGATATCAACTGCACTTTTTTGCCCATCCCCCACATCACTTGAGAGACCAATAGCAGGATTTTCCTCCCGCTCCATGGCGTATTCTGGCACCGGGGTCTTCTGGTCCCGCTTGTGGCAACGGGTTTCCTGCTGAATGCACCCCTTGCTGCCGCG
Source organism: Scyliorhinus torazame (assembly GCF_047496885.1). Taxonomy (NCBI): domain Eukaryota; kingdom Metazoa; phylum Chordata; class Chondrichthyes; order Carcharhiniformes; family Scyliorhinidae; genus Scyliorhinus; species Scyliorhinus torazame. Next base: position 66,640,458 of record NC_092728.1, read on the forward strand.
AAACCCATGGTGGGGGGGTGTCGACGGTGGGGCATAAGATCCCACCAGCGTTAACAGCCAGAAAATTCCAACCAAATATCTGTCTAACCCAGTTTTCGATATATTCAATGTTTGAACATGAGAATTCCAAGGAATCATGACCCTTTGAGTGAAGAAACTTTTCCTCATCTCAGTTAGGATCATGCACGTATCCTAAGATTGTGCCCCTGTGTTTTAGATTCTCCAGCCAACAGAAACAACCTCTTAGTGTTTACCCAGTCATAAAGCCCCTTCAGAATTTTGTATGTTTCAATTAAATCATGGACTGGATTCTTCCACGAGACGCGGACAATGGAAAAGTCCATTGACCTCGGGCGGGATCCTCCGGTCACCGGTCAGGCGCGGCAGGAGAATCCCGCCCCACTTTGCATTCCTCTAAATTTCAGGAAATATAGGGCCCATTTTATCAGCGTTACAGGACAACCCTGTCATCCCAGGGAATCAGCTGGTAAACGTTCTCTGAACTGTCTCCAATACAAGTATATTCTTCCTTAAATATGGAGACCAAAAACTGCAAACAGTATTCCAGATGTCGTCTCACCAAAGGCCTGGACTTTGTAGCAAGACTTCTTTATTTTTGTGCTTCAATCCCTTTGCAATAAAGACCAGCATGCCATTTGCCTTTTTAATTCCTTGCTCTACCTGCATGCTTACTATCTGTGTTCCATGTACGAGCACACCCAAATCTCTCTGAACATCAATATTTACAAGTTTTGCACCTCTTAAAAAGTAGTCTCCTTTTCTTTTCTTACGACTGAAATCCCACAATTATACTCCATACATAAATATCATCTGTTGCCTGCTCACTTAACTGGTCTATATCACTTTGCAGCTTCATTGCATCCTCCTGAAAGCTTACATTCTCCCCAACTTTGTGTTATCAGCAAATTTAGATACATTATTATCTGTCCTTCTTCCAAGTCACTAATATAGTTTGTACATAACTGAGATTCCAGCAATGATCTTCGCAGCACACCACTAGTCGCAAGCTGGCAACTTGAAAATAATTTATCCCGACACCCTGCTTCCTGCCAGCAACCAATCATCCGTCCATACCAATATATTACTTTTTGATGGAACGTAAATTCAATTCATGAATTTGGAATATAAAGCTAGTCTCCGTGATGGTGACTATGAAACTATCAATGATCGTTGTAAAGACCCTCCAGGTTCATGAATGTCGTCTAGGGAAGGAAATCTGGCATCCTTACCCCGTCTAGCCTGTGTGACTCCAGACCCACAGCAATGTGGTTGACTCTTAACTCTTCTCTGAAATGTTCAGTTCAAGAGCAATTAGGGAGGGGTAGCAAATGCAGACTTTGCCAGAGATGCTCATATCCCATGAAAGAATAAAGGAACTCCCAACTCCATGCACCCGTACGTTACGTATTAACATTTTGTGTGGCACCTTATCAAATGTCTTCTGGAAATCCAAATGTACGATCAATTTTGTTACCCCTGTATATGGATCCCTCTTGTAGGGGAAGAGGGTCCTACAACAGATGTTAAATACCTAAAAATAGTGTCCACAAATTTATCGTACCCAATTTCTACCTTTGAAAGTTGTTTCTTTCAATGACCCTCCCAAGTGAAGCAATCCTTTGCAAAAGAAGTCATTTCGTAACCTTCTCTTCCCTGAAAATAACAAATCTAAATTTCTTAAGCCCACCTCACAACATTGGCTCTTGATGACCAGAATCAGTTGTGGGTGAATTTTATGGGGACATGTATTCCTCACCCTCAGCCCTCTCCCCTCCACACCACCACCTGCCCCCACCCAACCCCCCTCACCCCCTCCCCAGTCTGGCTGTCCTGCAGCCATAGTACACTGGAGGCTGCCTTACTGATGTAAGAGTAGGAATTCTGTCCATAGAGACAGGGAGCGAGATTCTCCCTTCTGAGGACTATGTACCCACGCCCGCTGGAAAACGGGCGAGAATCACTCCGGGCTTTTTCCTCAAAGGTCCAGGGTGATTCTCCGTTTTCCAGGGGGCTAGCAGAGCCCCGACGTGTGTCCCACAGCTCTGCCTGCCGGCGGGGCCCTGCTAGCCAGAATGCGTGACCGCGCATGTGCGCGGCGGCCCACCTCGGCGCGAGTTCCGCCGACATGGCAGAGCTGCACAGTGGGCCCACGCGGAGGAAGGTAGGTCCCTCCCAGATCGCGATAGCCTGCCGATCGGTAGAACCCAATCGCGGGCCTGGCCATCATTGAGGCCCCCCCCCCCCGGAGTCAGATACCCCCACCATGACCCCCACCGCGGCCGCGGGTCCCAGCTCCCGCCGGGTGATACCACATGTAAACCACGCCGGCGGGAGTTCGGCCAGTTGACCGCGGAGAATCGCCGTGGGGGCCTGTTCCAACGGCCCCCGACTGGCGCCACGTGGACCGCGCACGTGGGACTGGCGGGTCCGCGGAGGAACACGGAAGTGCCGTCTTGCCGGATTTACGGCCTGAACGGTTATTTTCCGCCCCCCCGCCAGGTTGATTCCGGCGCGGAGGATTGGAGAATCCCGCCCAGGAGGCCCTGCCCTCAGTCAGATTGACCAGAAGCTTGTTAGTCTGCCAGCACCAAAAGCAAGTCAAGGTTGCAATTGGGACCACATGAAATCCCCAGGGATTAAGAGCATGGACACCTAACTTTAAGGTAAGTCCGGATCAGGTGGAGAGGAGTGGAGTGTTGGGTTTTAGAGGCCGGGAGGGAGAAACAAAGGTGGTGGGAGAAAGGAAGCTAGCCCCAACCGCCCCTCCCCCCTCCTCATCCACATCCCCACCAAAAGAATGTACAGGTGCGGCCTTTTCTGCCCAATCTCGTGTGTTCAAGGAAACCTGCGGGGCTGGCAGCCTTCCTTCCACTTAACCCCACCGTATGTATTATTGTGGCACATTTGTAATGAGTTCCTTAACTTTCTGCTATTTGGCCTCTTTAGTGACCTCATTAAACACAAGTGTGGGAGGGTGGGTAGGCTGACACTTTACCCAACCCCCCCACCTCCATAATATGGAGGACAGGTTGGGTATGGGTGGGAGGGAGGTGGGCTGACCAACCATTTTATATGCACATCTGCCCCACCGCCTTCCTATATGTCAGAAGTTGAGCTGTAAAATTCAACTCTTGGTTTCTTGCCTCTGTTTCCTCTTAAAGGTAACAAGAATTACACCTTAGCGACAACAACATATATATTAAGAGTCACTTGGTAGTATAGAATTTGAATATTGCTGAAAAGTGAGACATATTTCTGAAGCCTTTTGTCTTGCACTCATCAGGACAAATGCAAGAATGCCAAATCTCAAATGATCCCGGTAATTTATATTACAGGAGTAAACACGGCTGATTGGCTGGTAAGTTGACTCTGAACTCCCCAGAAACATTGGGAGCCTATAGTTCCCTGGTGCTTTGTCCATGGCAATGTGTCAACCAATCAGAATCAACTTACCAACAAATCAGTACCTTTTTCTTCTGTAGTATAAATTGTTGTGATTCTTTGAAATGTTGCATTCTTACATTTGTCCAGGTAATTTAGCAATAGGGGAGCAGGGAGAGGTGGTGCAGCTTTCATAATAATAACCATGTCACACCATACATTTTACCATTTAAGCTCAAGTTGCTTGACACATTAATCACTCCACACAAAGCAGGGCAACAATCAAAGGTCCTGCATTCATCACATCAACATGGTAACCCCCACAAACCCATACCAGCCATAATTGACTGCCTTTTTGATCAAAGCAAAATACTGCAGATGCTGGAGATCTGAAATAAAAACAGAAAGTACTGGAAAAACTTAGCAGGCCTGGCAGCATCTGTGGAAAGAGAAACAGAGTTAACCTTTCGAGCCCAATATGACCAGAAGATATATACACAGACGAGGTTTACCAGGATGTTGCCTGGTATGAAGGGCATTAGCTATGAGGAAAGGTAGGATAAACTCAGTTTGTTCTCACTGGAACGACAGACATGATATGGAGATGCTAGTGTTGGACTGGGGTGAGCACAGTAAGAAGTCTTACAGCACCTGGTTAAAGTCCAACAGGTTTGTTTCAAATCACTAGCTTTCGGAGCACTGCTCCTTCCTCACTGCTCCTTCCTTTCATCTGAGGAAGCAACAGTGCTTCGAGAGCTAGTGACTTGAAACAAACCTGTTGGACTTTAATCTGGTGTTGTAAGACTTCTTACTGGAACGACAGAGGTTGAGGCATGACCTGATAGAAGTCTACAAAATTATGAGGGGCAAGGACAGAGTGGATAGTCAGAAGTTTTTCCCCAGGATGGAAGAGTCAATTACTAGGGAACATAGGTTTAAGGTGTGAGGGGCAAAGTTTAGTGGAGATGTGCGAGGGCCGTTTTTTACACAGAGTAGTGGGTGCCTGGAACTCACTGCCGGAGGAGATGGTGGAAGCAGGTACAATAATAACGTTTAAGGGCGTCTTGACAAATACTTTAATAGTATGGGAATAGAGGGATATGGGCCCTAGAAGTGTAAAAGCTTTTTGGTAGACAGGCAACTTGGTCGGCGCAGGCTTGGAGAGCTGAAGGGCCTGTTCCTGTGCTGTACATTTCTTTGTTCTTTGTTCTTTGACTTCCGAAAATGAGTCATATTGGACCCAAAGCATTAACTCTGTTTTTCTCTCTACCCAGATGCTGCCAAATCTGCTGCTTTTTTCCAGCACTTACTTTCCATTTTTATGACTGACTTTCAGTATGATCTCTCAGAATCACTTCACAGGGGGTAGATGGAAAGTGTCAAAGCACCCCTCTCACTTCCAAAAACATAAATACTTAGAATAAATACTTATTCAGGGAGGCAGTGGCAGAGTGCTATTGTCACTGAGCTAGTAATCCAGAGACCCAGGGTGATGCTCTGCAGTCCTGGTTTTGAATCCCAACACAGCAGATGGTCAAATTTGAATTCAATTAAAATCTGGAATTAAAAAGTCTTGTGATGACCATGAAACCATTGCGGATTGTCGTAAAAAATAAACATCTTGTTCACTGATGTCCTTCAGGGAAAAAAATCTGCCGCCCTTACCCGGTCTGGTCTACATGTGAATCCAGACCCACACAGCAATGCAGGTTGACTCTTCACTGTCCCCTTCTGAAATGGCCTAGCAAGCCACTCAGTTCAAGGGCAATTCGGGATGGGCAACAAATGCTGACCCAGCCAGCATCCCAAGAACAAATTTTTAAAAAGGTACAAATAGTTTTTAAAAAGAAAACAGATGTTTGATCTGTTTATAGGTACAACATATTGTACAGGAACTTTGGAATGAAGCTGATTTCCTCCACTAGGGAGGAAAAGCTTCATCATGCCTCACGATTCTGACACTCATGATTTATGGAGAGTTCTGGAGTAAATTGAATATTAAAAAGTTTCCCACTGTGAACTTTGTTTAATACATTAAATACAGGACAATAAGCCTTAGTAACCAGACAACAAAGGCATTCATATCATGAAAACAATACATCACATCCAGTGCCAAAATTGTCTCATCATATTACCACAGAAAATCCAGTTACTTGGAAGTTTTATTGCAACAGAAATACAGTTATTAATTAAAACAATGCAAACCAATCTAGCAAATTTCTTTTTAAGGTCACTGAGTTACAGATCAGTATTGTTATTTACACCATATTTTCCCTCCAATTTCTGTCTTCGTTTCCTGGCCCTTGCTATGAATGGTTAACAGCCGTTGGTTGCTTTTTAGCATCCGATCTGTGTAAGAATTTTCTCGTGTATCAGTCAAGATAGTGAGAGTCACAGGCTATAGTGGGCAGGCAATGCTGCCAACATGGATAGAAATCGGGAACAAAGACCCTGGCTGAGTTATTTTCTCCTTCACTGGTCAGTTGCCCAGAAGCCAATAGCTGGATCTCTTCCATCGCCCTACGTAAGATCGGCTAAGTCGGGATCAAACTTGAGTTCCTGGCCCATATGGCAAAGTTCCATAGTATGTAATATACTCAAGCCCAGGCATTATAATAGTAATAATCGTTTTATTGTCACAAGTAGACTTACATGAACACTGCAATGAATTTACTGTGAAAAGCCCCTAGTCGCCACATTCCGGTGCCTGTTCGAGTACACGGAGGGAGAATTCTGAATTCTCAGCTGGTATGGGAATTGAACCCGCCGCTGCTGGCTTTGTTCTGCATCACAAACCAGCTGTTTAGCTCACTGAGTTAAACCAGCCCCAGATCAAGAAAGAACTGCACTTACACCTTCTAATTATTTGCTACTGCAGACTTAGACAGTCCAAGAGACTTGAAAGTGGTCGAGACAACAGAGAGCACAATCACTTTGGCATGGAAACGCCCGCTGGCATTAATAGATCATTACTACATCATCTATATCTCATCAATTGGTGAGAGGAACGAGGAGATTGTGGCCGCTGATGCTGTCTCATACATCCTGACTGGGCTCAACCCTGCAGCTGAGTACACCATTATTCTCATAGCACAGCGAGGTAAACAGAGGAGCAGGGCCTCCACCACCAGTGCTTCTACAGGTAAGGAAGACCTTCTGAGTGCCATTTTGATCTCTTCACTTTTTGTGTTTTTTGTAAATTCTGCTAAAGTTTAATCTGTGTTGCGACAAATATTTCAAGAAAGTTCTTTCTCTACAGAGATTCTGTCAGCCAATGCTGCTTCTTTCCAAAGCACAAAGGTGGGGTTTCTAGGGGGAGCGATATTAACTCCATCCGCCCGTCATGTAAACTGTTGCGATTGTGTGTAACACTGGTTTCCCAGCCCCCCTGGGTTTACTCTCTATTGAAGGCAATGGGAAATAATATTAGGCGGAGTATTAACTTCTCCTTTCCTTCAGCCCAATCCTGTGAGTGTTTTGATGAACACCGGAGGTTAAAATGTCCCTCTGTTGGTTTCATTAGCAAACTGGAAATATTAAAAGTGAAGATACATCAGTCTAAATAGTTTTGTCTCATGGATATTCCTTTTTCCACCAAAAGCGTAGTTTGACAGTGTTAGGGAGCCAGTCTATATAATCTGGCACAAACTGGTAAAAAATTAATACATCCATGTGGTAATACATAAATATAGTGATGAACCTGCTTCCAGAGGCTCAAAAGGCAGTAATATATATTGGGTGATTGCAGGCTTCTCAATAAAGGTGGCATGTATGTGAGGCCCTTTGCAGATACCACATCTTTGCACACTCAATTCTGTGGTGTAGGTGCATTTGCAGGTTTAATTGACTAATAGTAATGCAATGTTTGGGCAACTCTACATTTAACTTGTGCAATAATTTGATGATAAAGAATGTGTAATTCACAAAGACATGAATATTGGAATAGGAAGCTGGGTCCCAGCCCTTACGTGTGTGAGACGATGGAATGAGAATGTCAATACACAGTTCAGGTATTATCCACCATTTCAGTTTGTGCAAGCTTTCTGGGAATGCACACCCAGGAGGTTCTATTTCAATACTGATGTAAAATTGTGAAAAAGAACCATAGGTAGGTCACCATTGCCTTTAAATGTAAGAAGCAAAAATAAACTGGGTCGACTATTGTACTATACTGTGACTACTGCATTAAGCAGCACAAGACAGAAGATTTATTAATTATGTGTGCAAGTACACCACATGGTGTGGGAGTCAAACTTCCAGCCAAACAAAAGAGCAGACTTTTATATATTTTTTTCTTCTGCACAACATTAAACAAATCCACTGTTTTATATGGATATGAGCAGCTCCCTCATTCCACTTTCAAAACTTGTCAATTGTGACTGAAAGTGGAAGATGGAATTTATTTAAAGTAATACCATTATTCAGGTTGCCAGACGGACAGTCTGCATGTGTTTCCCTTTCGAGACAGTCCAGAGAAATCTTTCTCTGGTGCAGAATTAGTATACTGTCATTTTTTTGTAAAGGAAGCCGTGCTTTCTTGACCTTTGAGCACATTTATGCACTTTTTTGAAAGCTAATGGAATAGCCTCCCCCCCCCCCCCCCCCCCCCACCCACTAAAGCTCAGCAGTTTATATGGGGGCCAATGTGCCTGACATTTTCTGATGTGTATTCAAGTGGATGAATTTCCAGAAGACCATTTTTTTATTCAGAAAATTGCCTCCCTTCCCCTCAATGGAGTAGTTGAACTAGTACAGGCAAGGAAGGCAGAGGTCAGGAATGATCTCCAGTTTGTGCGGTTAAGGGTGGCAACAATTGAGTTAAGTCTTCTTGGGGTTATTAAGGGAGAAATTTGTGGGAATTTGCTATCACAGTTGGAAATGCTCGTGCTTGGATATCAGGTGAGAAAATTATTGGCCTCTCCTGACTAATATAGATTACTGATGTTGGGAACCGAGACTTATTGCACACACACATGGGGATGACGTTGGTTTGGTCCCACAGATCAAGTGTCCATGGAACTAAACTGCATGAAGCATCCAGTGAAGGGAAGATGAAAAATTAGCAAGGAAGAGAGCATCACTGTAATAACTACAAAATATCCCCCAATGGACTGTGAAGCCATGTTATTTAATTGTTTGAATATAACAAAATTCTAATTTAAAAGCAATACTGATGCACCCATGGATCTTCTCCCTTAATCTTACATAATTAGGTAGGTGACGAGTCATAGTCTACAGGGGACCATAGGCAACTTTCTCTTTTAGAGACAGACATTTGATTCAGGGCCACCACTCCACTTCAAGCATAGAGCAGGCGTGGAGGCAGGTCCCAAGTCTACCTCAGCTGGAACAGGAATTGAACCCGTGCTATTGGTGTTATTCTGAACCATATATTAGCCATATAATCAACTGAGCTAACCAACTTACTTGCATTTGAAAAAAAGCCACAATGGGTAAATTAAGATCTGCTACACACCAATAAAAAACAAGGGTTGCTAAAACAACAAATTAAACTTTCTAGCGAATTGGAACCAGAGAGCTTCAACGATTGGCTGAATAAATAGCTAAAGAAGTAAATACATTTATAATTTTACTTTGATTTTTGTTATTTTCCCTTAGTTTTTAGCGCTTTCAAGCTAATATAAAATATACAAATTGCTTCTGTCATTTTCATTGTATTGTAAGGGTTCTCATAGTGTTCATCACAATCTCCTAACTCTTTTGATACTGCATCCTCCTCTGACCAATTTCCGTCAAGCTATCAAAGCTATGTTAAACTCTCAGCTTTTATCAACCCTTTTTTATCTATTTTCAAAGTTGAAAAGCAAATATGGATAACAACTTAGTATATAAACAATGAGAACGTTTCAATATTTGGTATGGTTTAAGAGGTTGATTTGGCTTAGTTAGGCTACTTACCCATTGGGAGCTGGACCTTCTCTGGCCATCTTCATTATTAACCTGCGGGGTTCTGCAGATGCCCACATAAAGCAAAGCAGGAAGCTTGTGAATTTAAGTCCTATACAGTCAATGTTGTTTAATCAGATCACGAGTGGGAATGCTGGCACAGCTTTGCTCCAACTTGAGGCATGCCAACAGTGGTGGAAAGGACAAAAAGGCTTTCTTGTAAGCCAAAAGCATGTCTTATTGGGCCTCAATGGGCAGGATTGTTTCTCAATGCCCCGCAAGCAAAATTGTGGCCTCACCTGTCCCCAATACCACCCATGCCCCCATCTTCTTGGGGGACTCTTCTACTATTTCCCTGGAAGCCAACGGGCACTCTTTGACCACCCAATTGTCCTCTGCCTGTAAGTAATCTACACCCTCCACACACCCATTTTGGCACCTGCAACATACCAGCTGGCAGGATCCGGACAGAAACTAGCTCTGAGTTTAATTCCACACCTCTGTATACTTTTCAGAAGGTATGAGGGAATAAAAACTGAGGACAGATTAATAAAATAGAAAGTTTCTATAATATGAGCCAACTAAAGGTGAAGGATATCTGAATCTCCAAATAGAGATAAAATGCTGGAAACACACAAAGTCCATTCGTATCTAGAGAAGGATAAGGTGGATTGATATTTCAAAAGAAGGCCCTTTATATTAAACAAAGCCCTTATAAAGGGTTTTAACAAAAACTATTTAGGGGTCATTTCTGATTATAGATACTGATGAACTTGCTGTTTATTTCCAGCAGTTTCTGTTACATTTCTATATTATAATAGAGATTTTTGTGAAGCGTAATGACACCTAAACCTTTGAAAAGCAGCGCCATTTTATAAAATACATTAAAATAATTTGTCTAATCTTGCATGATACTTTTTTTTCCCAATAGGCAGTTATATAATTGGTATTTTTTTAACCTAGTCAATTCATGATATAAATTACATCAAACAGTAAGAAATAATTATTGATTTCAATTTTCAGGTCAGAATGATTTGATGTGGTTTCAGTATCGAAGTGCATACTCTTTATTTTGAGAATTATTTCTTATGGTCAAACAATATGTTATTGACTTTTTTTGGTTGAAGTTTTTTGTTGTTTGACCTATCAAATGTTCTTTGCAAAGCTATTTTATTAGTATGTCGTTGCATTCTAATGCAATTATTGTGCCCATTTTGCACTTTACTTCAACATTATACAATAACAGACAACGATTAGAAATAAGAAAGGTCGACAGTTGTCGAAGAACATGGAGGGTAAATTGTAAACTATCTTTGTCATGGTGTACTTTCTTAGCTCACATTTGTCACAGTTCAGAAGAATATATATAACATAGAAGTATTACCAGATGGATTCATGTGCAATTCTCTACTCTTTAAAAAAATTCCACAGGCCTTGAAGCTCTGCGAGGTCTTAAGTTCTCTGAGGTAACTCCCACAAGTACCTCAGTGGCTTGGGAAGCTCCTTTAGCTCCCATTGACATGTTTGTTGTGAATTATAATCCTAAAACCCATGGAGAAACGCAGCAGGTTATTGTGAAGGGAGACCAGACTACAGTCGCTCTCACTGATCTGAAGCCTGCCACTGAGTATGTGGTGACGCTTATGGCTCTTCGAGGCACAGCAAGAACAGAGCCCCTGGTCGGATCTGTCACTACAGGTATTTTACCAGATACTGCAGTTCCATCTTAACATTGTTTACTGATGGTTCGCATCATGTGCTTGCTGCTGTACATGAAACCTATTTGAAAGGGCAAGCTATGTTCTGCAGCATATTCCATGGATCTTATAGAAGAGTAGGATCCACTGGAAATATGTGAGCTTTCCCACAGTTGACTCCTTCCAACTGCTCCATGCTGGATATAGTCAGTAGAATACTAACTTTTCCTGCTTCTCCTTCAGTCCTGAATGATAATGGCATCATCCAAGTGTCTCAACTGGAACCTGCCTAACTAAACATAAAGTATAATTGCTTTTAACCAAATGGCATCCATTTTCATCTTCTTACAGGTCCGTGACTAGTTTAATGACTCTGCTTATTACAGATATATGTTAAGCTTTTAGATCCCCAAAGCTGTTAACGATGCAATATGTGCAAACCAACTAATATACCTCAATATGACATTTAAATGTTGGATGGAACTGACATAGACTCAAAGGATTGTTGCTTTGTTCAGCATGAAGGCCTTGTAGGAATATTGAAATAAAAGAAACCTCCACTATTGTGGAGAATTATTTTAAAATCTTTTATTTCAGTAATTCATTCATTACTACTAACTAACTGATGACATATGGCCATGTCTGTGTGTATGCATAGATGCATGTAGGTGATGCAAACAACACTATGGATCAGGAAAATGTTTATGAAATCTCATTCAATGACCTCTTTAGCTATCAGGAACATGAATTCTTAATGCACCTGCAATTTTGACAAGAGTAAGAATAAGAGTCTGTGACTTTGCAAGTTTTATCAAACTCAATGCCTAAAGCTTTCAGATGAAAATACCATGTGCCACGAAAATAGGATGAACTCCATTTCTAGCTGGCATGTTACCAGGCAATCTGATTCGAAATATACTAACTGGGCAGTTTTAATATTGAAACCTCAGCAATGTAACGTTCCGAAGTACCACAGCACAGTAAACGCATTCTGCAGGCATTTTGATTTTCAGTCATGGCAAAGCAATTGTGATAAATTTCAAAATAACATTCTGCTCGTTATTAATTTTGTCATGCTGCAGTTAGTATTATTCTTATCCCACGCTGAGGACATCTTTCTTCACAGTATTTTACTCCTTTAAGAAACTGTTGCAAGTAACACAGGGAGTGGTTCTTCAACTTTAAAGAAATGCTGCTAAAGATTCCATGGGATCCTCCACCCACCAGCCCCACTTTTCAGCGCGGCGCTCCCATGCCGGCAACGGGATTCTCCGTTCTCGCAGCCAGCCAATGGGGTTTCCCGTTGTGGCCATCCCCACGCCGTTTGGAAACCCACGGGCGTTGGTGCGCTGCCGGCGAAGCGGAGGTTCCCTTCGATGGAGAATCCCGCAGCTCAGATGTTTAATTAAGGCAGTCTTTCAAGTCTATCTTTTTTAAATGCACTTGCTCTGTGAGTACTAAGGGCAAAATATTCAGAATCCATTTTCAAACAGCTTTTGAGTAAATTGTGTACTCCTCATTGCCCCTGATGATGCTACTCCTGAGGTAGCCCACACTCCAGCATCATCTCACTTTATCCAGAAGACGAGTGCATTGAGTCAAAATACAAAGGAAGATTGTCCTGTCCCACCTCCTCTAGCTTCATCATTGATAGGATTTCCCACACCATATGCATTGGACATTTCCAGGCCACAGGGTATTCTCAAAACTCTCAACAAGCTGACAGGAGTTTGCACTTCAACCTAATCCCTTGGGGATGGTGAAGAAATGTTTAAAGAAACTCCGACTTACCATAGGACCATAAGATATAGGAGCAGAATTAGGCCATTCAGCCCCTCAGGTCTGCTCCGCTATTAGATCATGGCTGATATGTTCCTCATCCCCATTCTCCTGCCTTCTCCCCATAAACCCTAATCTCCTTATTAATCAAGAAATCCCCTTATTAATCAAGAATAGCAGATTTGTGCTTGAGGTGCTGTTACCTACAGGGCTACAGGCGAAGAGCTAGAAGGGGAAATTAGACAGAATAGTTATTTCTTAGAACATAAAAACTAGGAGCAGGAGTAGGCGATTTGGCCTCTCACCCCTGATCCACCGTTCAATGCGATCATGGCCTTTTTCAGCCTGCACCTGCCACCTGCCACCTACTCCGCTGCCCCCCCCCAACACCCCAAACTTTCTGTTCAGTATGGTTTGGGACCAGGCCAAGCCACCATGCCATGTGATTAGAGTTCCCAGTGAGTGGTCAAACTGAAAACCCAAGCAAGATGACCATTCCCTATCTAATTAAGATGGTCCCAGTGCACCCACACCTACTTCAGGCCCAGGCATAGATCTGTACTTGGCCAGGCTCCCCCCCACCCCCGCCACGTTTTTCAGAGGATAATTCCATTATGTTGTAATGGGGAAACTAAATGATTGTTTCTAATGCTGTGCTTTTTTTTTATTTCCATTTAATTAGGTCGCTTGCAGGAACCAACATGAAAGTTAATTCAATCAGTTACATCTTTTTCAGGCTATTAACTTTTTTTTAAAAAAGGACTTTAGTATAATAACTGTGATATTGCAGATGCAGCAGTCGCTTGTGATTAAACAATGCACAATTGTAACAGTTTTTCTTCCTTCGATACTACTGAACAGATTTGCACTAAAATGTTTGAACTACCTTTTGTAGCGATGTTGGAGCCAGCATTCACTGATACTGTGGAGGAGGCCAGCACGCCTCTTCCCTCTGGAAGAATAACAGTGCCAGTTGTTTCCTTGCAATTAGAAGCTTCTGTGCCTGAGTTTTCCGGGACTGGTGACGGTGAGATCAGTAACCTAACCGTTTCCGATGTAACCGCGGATGCTGTGAGACTTTCCTGGATGGCAGAAATAGGATCCTATGACCATTTTGTCATAAAGTATAGAAGTGGGCTTGGAGCCGAGGATGAGACAGAAATCTCCGTGGCTGGTGATGATTTAGCTGCTGAAATAAGAGGCCTAATGCCCTCCACTCCTTATGAGATAACTCTGTATGGAATTGCTGGTGGTCAACGCTCAGAGCCGCTGAACATTATAGCTACCACAGGTATTTAGCTTTACGATTTTGTTTCCAGACTGCCTTTCGGTAATAGTGATGATTAAATCCTGCTAAAACTGGTGTTGCTTAGTGAACCCTGGCTATTGTGAGCAGCTAGTTGGGGCTGTTACCTGCATGACCGAGCATTAATGTTTTGTCGTCAGCACCTTGTCTTAGATTCACTAAAATAGTTTTCTTCATAAATCGCCTCCAGCTTGAGAATTATTTTAAAAAGCATGCGCGCCCTACGGGTAAAAGTGACGTCAGCCCGCATGGCTTATTAATTGTTTCCCAGAGTCATTGAATGTCTTTTGTCACAGTCCTTTCGTGATTTGTTGAATGGTCGAAACTGTGTTCAGCCTTTTTATGCCAGAGGAATCATAGAATCCCAGAATCCCTACAGTGCAGAAAGAGGCCATTCGGCCCATAGGGTCTGCATTGACACTTCAAAAGACCACCCTGCCTAGGCCCAATCCACCACCCTGGAACCCCATCCTAAGGGGCAATTTAGCATGGCCAATCCTGCATATTTTTGAAATGTGGGGGGAAACGGGAGCATCCGGAAGAAACCCACGCAGAGGCGGGGAGAACGTGTAAACTCCACACAATCACCCGAGGTCGCAATCGAACCCGGGTTCCTGGCGCTGTGAAGCAGCAGTACTAATCACTGTGCCACCGTGCCGCCCTGTGAGTGGGCCGGTAGAGTGTGTCTTTTTTTAAAAAGTGCACACGAAATGGAGGTAAAGGTATAGTCACTCAATTGCTTGTGTTTGTTGTTGGATTTGGTGACCGTTTTCTGTCCGTGTGACTCCCATGTTTAGAAGAAGGCTTTAATTGCAGCTGAGTTTAAATGCTGTCGTGGTACAGTCAGAAGCATGGTGTTGGAAACTTTGTACATGTTCATTAATATTGTGTTGGTGCTTTTGATCCGCAATTCTGAATATTTTGATACTCGCTTCCATCATCGTTTCCTCCAATACTAATTTTCTCCCAATATCATGCTGCCCTTAATAAAATACCTGGGCACTGGAGTTTATAACAGGCGCCTGTCTGAGGAACCAAATGCTGCCGCTTGGCATTTATGTAGTGCAATTGCCAGTTTTATCTTTAAAGTGATGCCTATTTGTTTCCAGTTACTGCTGAAATTATAGTCATTTAACGTCGTCACATTTGATATCATTCGCAACAATTGGCCATGCATATCAATCCCAGTTGCCACAACTGGTTTCTGAGGTAAACCATTAATTTTGACGTGAAGAAAAAACATTAAGTACCACCCGCCCCCAATACATGACATTGTGTAACTGGAAGCATGACCCTTTTAACAATGTTGTTCTTATCTTTGCTCTGCTGATGGTATAGCGTTTTGAAACACTATTCCTTCAAAATTATTTTTAGCTGCCTTATTAAACAACCCCGCTGGTGAGCTGATAGATCATACAACATCCCTCACTGCTCGACTGCACAAGGACGGAGGTTTTAACCATGGGCCCGCATTTCATTCAGAGAAAGGGGTGTTGTATAGTAAACTAGGAAGCATCACTGTGGTAAACTCTACTTCCAAAAGTATTAAGCTCTCTTGGACGTTGCAAAATGGATCTTTTGACAGCTTTCTCATAGTGGTCACAGATTCCACTGGGCTATATGGACCACTGGAAATGTCCCTAAATGGTGACTCTCATAACACGGAGATAACTGGCCTCCTGGATAGTACACATTATAAGGTATATTTATACGGATTTGTGGGACAGTGGCGTTCAGATCCTTTGAATGCAGAAGCCACAACAGGTATATATTTTTTATTCACAATCTTTTTTTCCCCTATATACCCCTCTTTCCCCTTCCCCTCCTCATCTTGAACATATACAAAACCCTCCCCCTATCTTTTTACAATGCTTGATCACAGTATGACTTCAGATAGTTCCTGTAAAGGACAAATTAAGACTTGTGGTTTTTGGCAGTGTCTGGATGTTAAGGCAGAACCAAAAGGGAAGACAGTTCTAGCAAAGCATAAAATCATTGACAACCGCGAATGAAAATAGGGAATGAAAATACAGCAGTGTCACTAAATATAATCATTGTCACTGACTTCAAAGCCATGATGTTGGATAAGGTCTTAGTCCTGGGCCTCCAGGTGAAAATGCACATGCCTCCACAGGGATCCAACCTGTTCCAAAATCAAGGGTAATCTCAATCTGCACATTTGGATACCCCGACTTTGAAATGAAGATGTAGGGCAGGATTCTCTGGTCTGCCAGCCGCGTGTTTTTTGACAGTTTTTTGACGCCATTCGCTGGTGGCGGGATTCTATCTTCCTGCCGATTGTCAATAGGCTTTCCCATTGTAACCACCCCACGCCGCCACTGAATTCACTGGCTGGCGTGCACTGCCGGCGGGAAAATTGAATCACAATGACAGGAGAAGTCTGGCCGTAGTTTGTTTTCCCGCATATGGTGTGCACGTGTGGGGGGTGGTGGTATAGGGGTACATTATAGTTTTTGTACCTTCTTCCATCTTTATGCAACGATATATGATACATTCCTGGAGACAATGCAGATTAGGGATCTACCCAGGGGTGCTTTCTGATAGGTTTCACTCAACTGTTCATTGTGGGAATGTCTGTGCCAGTGGGAGAGCATTGGCACTATACTTTTAGACTTAACCTGACATTGAAAAATCGCAAAGCCAAAATATTCTGTTATTATTCTCCTTAAAAGTGAAGCCACATTCCTTTACTTTAAGTATTTATATGTAATCAATATGCCAATGTGGCAATACTTCATTTATTCTTCAGAATAAACGATTACAAATACTTTCTGAGGTTATGTAGGGAAAAGGGACAGCTTTCTGAGCCTAACATGTGCCAGAAATTACTATGAAACAAAACCCGGTCTGCCTCTTTTTAGTTGATACTGATTTAAGGGAGGAATGTTGTCTGAATATGGGGGGAGATTTCTGCCCTTTGTTGAATATCATACATGAGAGTTTTGACCTGAATCACCAGCACAGCCAGTCAGAATGGAACATGATGGTAATTCTCCCTAACACCACATCACCACCACCATCACTCATGTTTGCATGCTGCTTAAGTCCACAAACATATGTAGATTGTCAACTTCATCCATCAACTTCAGAAATTGTCGAGGGAAGGAGAGAAACAGAACAACAATTTCCTAGACTTTGGAATTGAAAGCTAACAAGCTTTAAAAATGCACAATTTCTATTCTCGTTGTTTGCCAATGAACTACATTTCAGAAATTCTAATGAGATGGGATAAACTAAATTATCCCATCCTTAATTTCTTGTCATGCAATATGTTTCCAATACAATACCACAATCATCAGAATCTTAAGAGCAATATATTACAAACCAGCATAATTCCATTGAGGAGTTTAAGTACATTGCTAGTTTTTCTCGTATGAAATGAAAGCTAGTTCTTCTATTATAACTACCTGTTCATACATTTTGTGGCCTATACAAGATGAAAGTAACAGAAATTCAGCCATAATGTGAATGCTGTTTTGAAAGTGTTCAATGTCTGAATGGACAGTGTTGTCAAAGATATCAGAAGTTCTTTGTTTAACTTGGTTCCTGACCCAGTCAAGGAATGTGGCATAGCAAGTTGGGTAGTAATCTGGTCATTGAACAGTCTGTATCCAATGCAGAGTATAGTACTAAGCAAGATTCACATGATATGATTCCTGCTAGTAAAACATGATGTACGAGAGGGCTAGTTAATGGTCTTCCTCCTACATTGTGGAAGTGAATTGGCTATAATTTTTGCAGTTCTAGAATAATGCACTGAAAATAGATTGCCTCATGATTTACAAATGACTGTGAACATAGGCTGGTACATATCCAATAATGGTGAGAAAGTAACGCTCATTTACCTTAAAATGAAACTTTAGTGCTTTGAAACTACTAGGAACTCTGGAAGTGTAGCTTTAGTACACCTTTTATATTGCTGTTAAGCCGCAGAAGTTGATCTCTAATGATGGTCTTAATCTTATGCCATGGCCTTGGGTGTAGTATGGAAGAATTTTTTCATTTATTTCAGTCACTAATGGAATAAATTTGATTTCCGCCCTTTCCATTCCACTGTTGTCCCTGAAGTACTCAAGAGACCTGACCAAGACAGAGGCTCTGACTCTTCAGCCACTGGCACTCCATATCCAGTCTCTAGGCCGAATGCAAGAGATCTGTGGTGTGGATCATTGCAATACTCTCTTCCTGCTTGATGAAAAAGGCTTGGCTTCTACCGATCACTGCCAACAGTGAGATTTGTTGCTAACTTTGGCTGTTTCTTAATTTAGCTCTGTTTAATTACGTTTGCTCAAAAGTCGCCAGGTATCTTTCAACACCGCCACAAGGTTCAGAACCGAATATTGATCAATGACTCGATACACCAGTTAGTAAGTTCAAAAGCAATGGTCATTTATTTACACACAGTCAAATCTACTCATGCATAAACTCTACAAACTAAACTACCACTATTACTAAAGCCTATACTTAGCTTTGGTTGCCCACTAGGTCAGAGGAACAATGGCCGTTGCTCGGTTCTGAGGCTGCTGGGTTGAGCTGTTTACAGGGTAGCAACTAGGAGTGTCTATCTCGTAGCGTGCGTTGGCTTGGAACTTAGTTGGTCTGATTTAGCTGCTAGACTGGTCTCTCTCTTCGCTGAGAGCCAAAGCCAAAGAAGGAACATTCTCCCTTTTATACTAAAAAGGATTTGGCGCGCTTTTGGGCAGGCCTTGAACTTGGCCTCAACTAATTGGGTCTTTCCCAATCATCCGTATCGATCTTCCTCCAATAGATGGGTGGTTCCCTGATTGCTGGGCGTGTCCTGGTGACCGTTGGTCTGTTTTGTTTTAGTCTCTTCTGGCGCCGGGGTGTCTGCCTTAACATTGTGTATCTAAATGTTTCCCTTTTGTCCCAGGAGATGGCTCATTAGTATGTAGATTGCTTGGCAGTTTCTGTCCTGTCTGAGAGCTTAAGGTTCTAATCAACAGACAGAGCTTGCACCTGCTTGTTTCTTAGTATTGTCCAATTTTCCCTGCATTCTTTGCAAGTATCCATTTTGTAATCTGGACGTGGCCATCCCAGATGGCTACAGATTAAAAGCTGAATTCAAGGAATCACAGGTCAAACCTATGCCTGTACCATTCTGAACACAATCCATTCCAACTCCATGGACCTACTATACAATTAAAAGACCCTCCTTCCTTTATAATTCAAATCCCTTTTCAAAATGCTTCCGCTTAGTTGCTAGAGGCATGTCATTTACATTCCTCCTTTTTTTTTAAGCAGGACAGCGTGGTCTGGTTTAGATTATTTTACACTTCATTGTCAGGATGTGATCTGATGATATGAGGCAATTGGAAGTTAGCATGAAAATTGTATTGCTTCGTCTCATTGCTATTATAAAAGCATTTTCCATAATGTATAGAATTTATCGACATCATACTAGCCTAGACCTTCATGCATAATGCAAAATTTTCCAATTGCTGGACTTCTATGGTCAAATCGTTTCAATTGTGGAGAGCCTTAGAATAATAAAACGTTCTTAAAGCAATTCTGAGCATTATCAGGGTGAATTAAATATATGTAAGAGCTCCCTCATGAACCTACAATGAGGAAAAGAGCAATACCAGAAATGCCCTTAATATTGTTGACCTATTGCAAAGAGAAGGAATCAAAAGCCCTCGGTGGAATTCCTTGTCCCGCCGCACACATTTTCTGGTGTGGCGTGCCCCCACCGGCAGTGGGGTCCTCTGTCCCGGCCAATGGGATTTTCCATTGTGAGTACCCCCACACCCTGTGAAATCCGCACGCATGAGTGTGCTACAGGCGAAGCGGAGGACCCCACTGACAGAGAATTCAGCCCCAAGACGAGAAATGTTTTTTTATTCCACCTTATTTTGTTTGACCTCTTTGGTCAGGCGCATGAAAAAATATTTTCATTTTTATTGTCAATTCTTAAAATCAATACTTTTGATCCAAAACCAAGATCCAATAAATCAGTGGTAAATTGATAGGCTTAATTTTTCCTTTTATTGCTGCAGAGGTAGGTTCTCTATTTCATAGGAAGAAAATACAGATGAAAACATTGGCCTAGTGGGGGCACTCTTTCCCTCCGCGCCAGCCTCTTTAAGGCTCCGCGATGGCCGGCGCGGAGAAGAAACTCTCTGCGCATGCGCAGGAAATACGGCAGCGGTTCTGCGCATGTGCCAAAACGTGCTGGCGCTCCTGCTCATGCGCCAACTCGTGCCGGTCGATGGAGGCCCTTCGGCACCAGTTGGCGCGGCGCCAACCACTCCAGCGCCAGCCTAGCCCCTGGAAGTGCAGAGGATTCCACACCTTCCGGGCAAACCGACGCCGGAATGGTTCACTTCACTCTTTGGCGCCGGTAAGGCCCGCCCCGCCGGTTGCGGGAGAATCCCGGCCTATGTCCCTTCCCACCCTCCATGGCTCCTCCTACCCTATTCCCCCAGTAATCTTGAACTTCTTTGCCAAGTTATGCACTTTACCCACCCCATGACACTTTATAGTCCCTCAGCCAACTTAGTGCCAACCCTTACCCTCTACCCACCACCCTTTGCCCTTACACCATCCATGCCCCTCAGCCAGTATCCACCATGGAAAAATCTGAGGACCCATGCTGAGAGGAAAGAAAATAACATTCTAAGTACCTATTGATGGATACACTATTTAAATAAAAGCTCTCATTGATAAAAATGCATTCACTGCATTTAAATTCCTTCAACCACTTAATCCCTTATAATAACAAGCATTTGTATTTGTAGTCCAGCTTCACATACTTTATAAACATTTGGAGCTGTCAATCAAACTTTGGAACTGACAGGCATCAAACTATGATGATAGGTTGTGAAATCAGTTATGCAGCACTAATCTTACAATGAGAGTCCTCAGCCCCATGTTAACCTGACAGAGTTGCCTTTTTTAACACTGCAGAGAGAAATGCCTTGACAGCTTGACAGTTCCTTTGACAGCTACCCTATCATTTCTCTTTGACAGTTCCAATCAGCATGACAGTTCTAATGGAAAAACCCACAAACTTGGTTCATCTACTTTTTAACAACCCCAAATGGCAGCTCACCCCTGCCAAAGTTGTCCTGGGATCCTCTCCAAAATGGGACCCTACTTCTCCAAAGAATTCTGCTAACTTTAGGCTTTTTCCTGAGAAATCTAAAGTGCACAAGTCACGATTGGACACCCACTCACAAAAATTAGATCTGACTAAAGGAAGCTTTGCTTCAACATGAGCATCTTTGAATCACAGATTCAAAATACAATCAGCCCTCATTTCCCTGCCACCTTCCTCCACTCCCTGCAAAAATGGTTGATGCCAGGTTCAGTGGCAAGACTTTGGATTTGGCCATCCAGAACCATTTTGGATAAGCCTTCTCCATCTGTGCAAATACAGAGGCCTTGCTGTCTCAGCTCTGAAGCTGTACCGAGCAATTGTGAGGTGAACAGTAGCAGTGGACAAATGACTGACAAAACAAATATAAAATAAATCCTTATGCTACAAAATGGAATCTCAAATGCAGACATACAAGATTCAGACTTCTGTGAAATAGAAGTCCTTCGACTATCGCGGAGTATAGAAATGGCTTAGATTAATACAGTAAATGTTTGAGCCTGACTCGTTACAAGTGTCAAACTTAAACTAATATGCAATGAAAAAAATCAACAGGTAGTAGTGGAAGGTTGGGGGAGCGCATGGTGCTGTTTAACCAAACCTTCTTTCCTAAGGCCGAAAACTGTGTGATGACAAAGGACAGTTTTAATTTATTTTGCAGAACTCAACAAAGAATTGCTGTACATATCTTTTTTGACGGGATGGGGGGGACGGGGAACGGTAACTTCTGATGCGTTTTTTGCACTTACGGTAACCTCAGGTCACTGAGAATACAAGAGTTTCTCCCATCCGACCAGTTTATGAATAAAGCTATCCTGTGTCATCGTTCATGTAATTCTAATCCAAAAACGTCTGTTACAGAATCCTTTGACAATTCCACTACACATTCTCCAAGCTCAGAAGCCGCCAAGCCAGAGAATCTTGCAGTAAAAAATGTAACTACTACCAGCCTCGGGCTATCATGGACAGCACAAAAGGGAGTCTTTGATAGTTTTCTTTTAACAGTAAAGGATGTTAATGGATTGAGTGTCCCTTTGAAGATTTCCCTACCAGGTGATCAGCATACGACTGATGTAACAGGGCTGGTAGCGGGCACTAATTACGAGATTGAACTTTATGGAATAATCCAAGGCCGACTCTCTCAACCACTGAAAGATATTGCAAAAACAGGTATTCCTCGCCATCAAACAATGCTTCTCTCATCGCCATTCCACCTTTCGCTCCTTTCCATCATCCAGGAGGGATCAGTCTTCTGTGCCAACCTTTCATTTGCATTCCAAACGCATGTCATCCATTGGCAGAGCTTTCTCATCACCCCTCTTTGTGCTGAGCTGTGACCTGTTCCATGTAGGAAGCAGAAGAATTTGTTGCCTTCTGCATGTGATGAAGATACATTTCTAACTCTCCCATGGCGTCAGCCAGTAATTACTACGTTTTCTGTCCCATTTATCCAAATGTTACAGCATGGGCGGAGCATGGCATTTTATGGGAGCTTTGTTTGAGGAGGGTCACAAAGAATCGTGACCTAGTTGCTTGAGGCCGCCCCATGGAATAAACATTGCACTGGACTTAGTGCCACTGCAATGAATTTAGTTCCAAAATCGAGTTGTAAGCACATTATTTATAGCCAATATCCAGGAGCCCTTTCTGAATTGAAATCTCTACCTTTGTCTGTACCCCGTACTGGAATTGGATTTCTGAACCTGCGAGAGCATGTGTTCAAAGCACAGTAATGAACGCTTACAGGATAAATTTGAAACACTCCGCCCCAGACATACAGATTTATCAAATGGGAACATTGGGTCAATAGCAGGTCATAAATAAAGCTGATTCTTGGACTTTGCTTCTGTTTAATGAGACTTCATTTCTCAAGGCAAGACCTTTGCTATATGTCCCCTTTTGTGCCTTAATATCAAACTAGTACAGGAAATATTCATGACGTTTTATGCAATAACAACTTAAAATGACTCATGTGAAGAAACATATTGCTTATGCAATATCTGTTTGTCGTCTTTTAAAATTTCCTCTCCATTCTTTTTTTCCTCCGCTCCTGACTCTCACTGGGGCCTGGTTGTATAGACTGCAACGCCCTCCAGTGGCAATTCTTCATGTCTGACCCCCCACTCTACACATTGAGGGTCAGTTGGTTAATTGACTGAGTGTGTCTGAGTCTGCCCGCTCCTGTGACAGTTTGATGGATACGTTTTCAAACCAAGACCCCAGGACCAATTCCCCTCCCCCACCCAACCCCCCACTCAGGATGTGTGGGGGCAACTACAGTGATCAGTCATCTCAGCGTGAACCTCACCTTCACATGCATGGACTATTCAGCAGGGAAACTGAACAACAATCTGGAGTTGAAATTCTAGCTGACCAGTCCTCTCCCCAGTCAGGAATATTTTATTGTCACCCAGCTAGAGAACAACTAATATACATTCCTCGACTGTATTGCTCAGTTCCATAACGTGCTGAGTTACAAAGATAACTTTTTCACCTCATTTGTTTTATAGATTAGAGCCTGCATGACTATCAACGGTGTTACACTGAAGCTATTTCAGTATTTTAATAGGATTCCAGGATGCGCTATAAAATGATCTATTTTGTGTTTGAGAGTTGTAGTGCTATAGAGACCCACCATCTGGAATAAAGTCTCTCTGGGTTAAAGTCCAACAGGTTTGTTTCGAAACACTAGCTTTCAGAGCACAGCTCCTTAATCAGGTAAAGGATTCACCTAAGGAAGGAGCTGTGCTCTGAAAGCTAGTGATTCGAAACAAACCTGTTGGACTTTCACCTGGTGTTGTAAGACTTCTTACTGAGCCCACCCCAGTCCAACGCCGGCATCTCCTTGCATCTGGGCAGAGCAATAAATGATGCAGATAGCTGTGAGATCACTATCGCTCAATGACAAAATATCATCTCATCATTGCCTCATCAATTGTTTGATTTGGACATTTTTAAGTAATACTGGGCAGCTAATTATTTATTTTAATCTTCCAGGATACAGAGATAAACTCACACTGAATGTAGGGGGTTGCCTTATTAATAGTTGCATTACACACGTAACTCTCACTTAATATATTATTTTACAGGTGAACCATGTACAGTTGTATTGAATGGAATTCAGCTGCCTTCTCACCATCGCTCCATACCATACTAATGCTACCTCATTATCTGGATCACTTTTAGATTCTCACTTGCCATTCATATGTTCCATGTGCTTCATATATATTTATTATAAATGGCGTGAACTGCTTCAGGCTCATTCTTGTCACCTCTGAGTTCATCATTCATTATTTTCCAGATTATACAATGGCACGGCATGTTAGTGGTTGTAGAACTTTTATCTTGTGCAGCTCATAACTTAATATTTCATAATATTTATTACTTTGCCAGAATCTGATCTTGAAAACTTATTGGTCTCGGAAGTTACCTCCGGCAGCTTCAGACTCTCTTGGACAGCTGATGAGCTCTTTGAAAGCTTTGTTATAGATATTAAAGACTCTGATGGGTTGTTCGAACAATTGACATACACAGTGCCAGGTGATCAGTATTCCATTGACATCCCACATCTGCGTGCTGCTACTGCCTATGAGGTTTCTGTCTATGGTATAATTCATGGTCAGCAAACAAGGCCGCTTTACACTGAAGCTCAAACAGGTATTTTGATTTCTTTATTTCCTGCCTTCTTATTCTTCACACAGAAAAGAACAGCCAGTTCATCAGTGTCACCGTTTCTTTTTTTTAATTGTGCAATGTACCTCCCGTTGCCATTGTTCTTCTATTACAGGTCGTGCATTGAAAAGTGCAATGGCATTTCGCCTCACCCAAATCATTCTTTCATTTGAATTTATAGGAAATGGTTTCACTGAATGGATGGAATGTTTCCAGACAGTCCTAAAAATGCATGAATTTTAATGGCTTTTTGTTTTCACATTGCAACAATTAAACATCTCTCTGCACAGCCATAAGGGAATGCATCAGATTCTGCAGAGAGCTCTTTTTACTAATGAAGTTGACACTTTTTTTCCTGAAGGTTTGTTGCCTGAAGAGATTGTGTGAAAATAACAAACTACTTTTATGCGTCGATGCAACTGGTTTGGCATTGCCCCTGGGTTTCGATTGGTGGCCGCTGATAACCTCCCTCATTTGTATGGCTGCCACCTTTTGCGAGAGACAAGGTGGTGGGGTTTACGATTTGAATTCCGATTCCCTTTTTGCATTGTGGAAATCCAAATATCCATCGACTTAGCAAAATATAGAAGGGGAGTGAGGGATTTATTTTAAAATCCATAAATTTGGCATGTGGTTTTTCAGGTCAAAATGCCTGAAGAGGTCATTCAAATTCTGTAAGGTGGCACCCCTATCCATGAGGTCAAAGTAACTATTTAACTATTAATGTTGTATTTATACTTATCAGACCTACTGTTCAAAGTGCGATGGTCATGATATGCCTTGTCTCAAATACCTACTAACTTTATTATTGAATGTG
Source organism: Scyliorhinus torazame (assembly GCF_047496885.1). Lineage (NCBI taxonomy): Eukaryota > Metazoa > Chordata > Chondrichthyes > Carcharhiniformes > Scyliorhinidae > Scyliorhinus > Scyliorhinus torazame. Next base: position 66,666,176 of record NC_092728.1, read on the forward strand.
AACTTTTGGTGTTTTCGTGAATCTTAATTCCTCTCTATAGCTTCCTTTTATTATCGAGTTAATAAATATTAATGTCAAGCCACTAAGCAGAGTAGTTTGTAAGCCTGTTCCTGCAAACTGCAGAAATGCATGGCAGCATGAAACATGCAATTTGTAAAACCTAGAAACATTGTTGTCGCTGTGGTAAAAGACTGGAATATCTGCTTGCACTTGTTTGTGTTAGAAATTAACCTGGAAAGTCCTTCTATATGCCAAATCCAAATCTACTTCCAATCTTCATTCACACACATCAATATACAAGCACTGAGTGTTACCATGGTCAAGAAATGTTAATAGTTCCGTTCAAAGTAGAATCCAATAAATAGAATGCATTTATAAATGATGCATTAATAACAGAGCTGTTATTTGTATCACCAAAGCCCCATAATTTAAATGAATAATGGTAGCTATAATAATACATTTGCACAATGCTAACCTTCACTCCTATTTGATTCCTTACATTAATCGTGTTATTTTGCTCGCTTTGCACATGGCACTGAACCTTTGTGCAATTCAATTATTATTTTGTCTTTTTCCCAGTTCTTTAACATATATGTCAACAGCTAGCAATGTGCTGCAATGTGAAAATGGGTGTTTTTCCTCACTCCACACCGTCTTCCTTTGCTAAAGTATTGATCAACAAGGGACCTCCCCCCGACATCAACACGATTCCAGGGGGAGTCATTGAACAGCAATCCAGAGCAGGAATCACAAGCCATTTTTCCTTTGAGTCCTCGGGTATCAAGGCCATTTAAAAAATCTCCCTGCATGGCTCACAGTGAAACGAGCTAGCATGTCGCACATTGATCAGGGGTTGAGCGTATTTAACTCAGTTGCTCACTTCTTTAATCTACAAGGCCAGGGAAAAGTCTTTGTTTTAACTTGCTGTTACAAAAAACACATGAACAGCCCAAACGGCTTTCCATTGAGAAGTCTAATTCAGATGAAATGTGGCAGAATATAAAGAATAAAAATCTAGCCTATCTGTGTCACTTCATAGGATTTGACATGCATTATTTTGTGGGTGCATGAATATCTGGATTTTCTATTGCCTCAGATGATCCCCACACAACATTATCAGTCAATGCAAAATTAGAATAAATGAATGTCCTATCTTTACAAGCACAATCATAGGGGAAACGAATTGAACTCTAGTCATGAATATGTCCCATGGTATTAAAATGATACTGAACATCTAGATATAGCCAGCCGACGTAGGGACAGAATTTCCACAAGTTGAGCCGATCATCTACTGTAACTTTGGATGATCTGTAGAAACCCTGGAATAATGGATAGACTGCCATTTCTCGAGGATATCTCTGTCTTATACTGAAGCAATGGTGGATGATTAGGAGCACCTTTGTGGAAATTAACCCCACTAACTCTTCTTCCCCCCGCCCCCCCACCATAATGCACTAAATGTTCATTAGTCACTGGAATCCACAAACGTGAGCAACATCATGAGCTGCCAACTTATGCCAAGTTGTAACAATTTAATCCAACTCACAATAACAAAAAAAAATATTGCTTTGCTCTATATTCCAGAGTACTAATTTTTAGAAAGACAGTATTTCACGTTTGGTGACAGTATTTCCCATCTGATACTGACATCCAAACCAATTCACATTCATTAGGGATGGCCGCCTAGACGTTTCTCTTGGCAATACCAGCTGATGAATCCTTAACATGTTCGTATGGCAATCTTTTTCCATGGCTTTAACATGAGCCTTAACAAAGAGCTCTGCTGAAATAGTAAATAAACGAATCTCCTACGAATATACATTAAATGTTTATCCAGTACTGTTGCCACAATGACTTCTCTGTTTATATCTGATCTTCATAGTAAAAATATTGAAATGTTTTACTCTTCTGAACTGCTATGTCTTTGTTGAATATTTTCATTTCAAAGATATAACTAGTTTGGCCATATTTTCATGGCTCCCCAGTGCTATAAGTTTGAAGTTAATATGTTGATTATGATTGCCTGAAAGAAAAACATGATTTTGTCCTTAACATTGAGAAAGTATATGAATCTGAATGAATTGATAGCAAATTGCTTACTTCTTTAATGCATATTACATTTGCATGTCATTTAATTTACTTTCACAAAATCAGAAAACAATAATGTTAGTGCTTTTCTTGCCACTATTTATCTTCCATTAGTCCACCCAGGAATTATGTCTATACTGGTAATATTTGTTGGTTGCAATCATTTTTGCAATGTAAAGCTTTCAAAGATTTCAAGTCTCTTCTACTTATGTTTAACAGTTAAGTTTTATTGAGAACAGAAGCTCTGTAACATTTTAAAATGTTTTCTTGAGAAAACACAGACTTGGTCAGCTCCAAATGTTGGTGATTTAACATCGGATGTGTTAAGTTATACAATCCAGTTACTTGCTGAAATTTGCAGGCTGCATGTCGGGAGGAGTTCTTGATTTCTGGTGTACTGAATATTTTCTTTCATCCAATTATTTCCTCTCCTCAGTGACTGAACCCAAACTTAGCAACCTAATGATTTCCAATGTGACCTCAGATGGTTTCACTGTCTCTTGGACAGCAAATGGCACCTTCCAAAGCTTTGTGGTAGACATTACAGATCCTAACAGGATCTTCGAAACCTCGGAGCACATTGTCTCAGGCAACCTTCGCTCTATTGGCATCTCAAAGCTCTTAGCCAACAATGATTATGTCATTTATCTCTCTGGCCTTTATCAAGGAGAGCACATGCAAACGCTTAGCGCAGTTGCTACAACAGGTATTTGTGTTGCAGCTGGAGTTTTCCAGCTGTCATTTGATTCTCCATCATTACATTTTTTTTTAGCAATCGTTTTTTATAACACACCTGCTTATTGATCGGTATTGAAATGTAATATGTATTTAAATTACAATTTGGATTTTCTCTTATTGACCTGAATGAGCGCTCAGAGTTACCAATCGCTCTTACTCAAGTTCCCAATATGATGGCTGACCAAACAACTCAATAATTTCAATTTTGTTTCATTCTGGGGAGAACAAAATGCCACACATTCCAATTTAACATACAGAAAAAGAAAGCATTGTGTTATAAATAACTTCTGCAAAAATCTACTCCAGATACTCGTTATTATGTGAATGTATTCCATTTCTTTGTTGTTTCACAAAAGTTCATGTACATATTTTTGCAAAGGTTATTATTTACAACTCTCAATGTCCTTTCTAATGCGAGGGAAACACTACTTTCTATAGCTCAAGCTTCCAATTAACAACACTAAGTATGTTGCAATATGCATGCAATAAGATTCATCGGTGCAACTATATTCCTAGTTAAGGAGAAGTCATAGGCAGAATTTTGTGCAGTATTTTAATTTTAATTTTCAGAAGTTAAGCAAAATTCAAATTAACCAGCTGAGCAGTTCAGGCATAATATGTGTTTAGCTCATAGTAATTTGTCTGTCAATTCTGCATGCCGAATTGAACTAGGTATATCTTTGAAAGTGATTAGAAAAACAACATATTAAAGATATTTGAAGAACCATTAAGTTAATCCCTAATTGGTTCGACAATAGGGTTGTCAAAGAGGATGGGGGGGGGGTTATCAAGTAGCATAGTTATTACTTGAATTGAAGACTCGTATCACAGCACAAATAATACTGTTCCACCAGACAATAGTAGGACAAGCTAGAGACATCTGATTTTATTGGTAGGTGTGTAACAAGCATCATCTGAGTTTTAGACGGTGTCACTTGATTCTGAGCTAATTTGCACTCTTGTTGTGTTGCTTTTAAAAGTGCTGAAGTTTTATTTCCAAAACAATCCCTATAGAAGCAGTACCTGAAGTGGGCAACCTAATGGTATCAGACATTACCTCAAACAGCTTCAGCCTCTCTTGGACGGGAAAGGATGAGGCATTTGAAAGTTTTGTTATAGAACTTTTAGATTCTGACAGGTTCACAGAGCCACAGGAGTACACGGTATTGGGCAACAGGCAAGCCATCCAACTCTCCAACCTCATAGCTGGCACTAATTATGTGATTTATTTCTATGGTATTGTCAATGGCCGACGCACAAACCCTGCATCTACTGTTGTACTGACAGGTATTTTGATTTTATCATGAAACACTTTTTTCTCAATTTTTATGTAACAATGTCACGTGAACATTTGTCAGAGTTTGGCACTTTTTGTCTCATTTATTTACGGTATTTCCGACAGAAGTGGCAAATCCAGGCATTATGCCTTTACGAATTAAACAAAAGTTTGGGGGCAGCCATATGCTGGTTCATTCCCCATGGAAATGCTTTGACCAATCAGAGTCAACTGACCTGGTTTGAATTTGAAACAAAAGTTTGGCAGCTAACAGCTAACTGCTTCCAGTTGCATGCTCCATGGCAATGGCTCAACCAATCAGAGTCACCTTGCCAATCAGTACTCTTTTCTCAGGCAATATAAACTGTTGTTCCCTTTACTGTTGATTTATATTGTGTAGCTGTGCTGCTGAGTGCAAGTCGAAAATCTTTGACAGCATGTTTCTTTTTTTTTGAGCAATACTCTACTTCTTTCCCATTTACTAACAGGTCCTGTTTGTGATATTAGTCTAAGAAACAAGAACAACCAAACCTCCTGGTTGTTCTAATACATAACAATGCTCTCACATCATTAACAGTTTGCTTCTTTGGATTTGTTTGATAATTTGTGGCTTGCAATAAAGGCTCAGAATTTGCTGGACTGGGGCTTCTCACAGCATGCCGGATCTCGCCCCAAAATGGCGAGAAGGTCATTAAGCCGAATTTGCATTAATTTCAATATCAATAGCGAAATTGAAGTCACATGCAGCAGCTTCGCGGGGGTCAACCGACTCCCCAGTGAAAAGTCACGTTGGCATTGTTCAGTACTCCTTCACAAAAGATTCACGTGGGGCCTGAAAGTGCGGGTAAATACAAGCTGCAATTTTGCCATTGCAGTCAATGCAAAAGACCCCGCCAAACTCGACCAAAACGACACTTAGAAATATTTTGATTGAATTGCGCCGAAAGAGAAGAGAAGATTAATTGGAAGAAGAGAGGACAGAAAGGGAAGACGAAATAAAGAGACTTCAGAGTTTCAGCTGTTTCCTTTCTGGGCCAGATAGTTTGAGTGTTATGACAGGAACATAAAGTTTATTGTTGAAAGGGGTCTTGCGCTATTAAGTACCAGCCCTCAATAACTTTGTGATAGTGTTGTTTCATAATGAATGCACAAATGCTGCAATTTCTCAAAACTCACACGGAGAATAAGTGTGAGAAGCTGTTTTCACACGGATAACCGCGAAGCAGCACATCATCCAGCAATTTATGACGATTGGCAACTTAAAATATCACTTCCTCAGCACAAGTTGTTGGGCAATTTTCACATTCATAACAGCAGTCCATTTCCAGCAAATTCGGTCCCATAATCTTCAGTTTTGCATAAAATACCTGATGTGCTTTTATGCTTAAGGGGGTTTCTTGTATTAATCACGAAGTCGCATGTTCTGCATAACATGCACAACTTGCAATGTGGGGCACATATCAATAATAGTGTGTCTGTACAATTGTCTCAAGGCCTGCTCAGTAACCGGGCAGTAATATGGTAGAACTTTTGTATAATGTCTCTTTATTAACTAACGAACCATGTAAAATACCCTTTTCAAAGACTTTGGTGACAGAGGCTTTGTCCAAATCAGTGTCATGAGGAAAGGCCACTGTACCTGATATGAAAACCATTTCAGCTTCAATTTTTGCATGTCACTTACATTTACATGTCAGACCTTTCGAAGGTCGTCAGCTGAGTTTTGAAGGCTCCTGGCTGAAGTTCTGCTGAGCAGATGAATTTTTAAAAATATAATTTTTGCTTCCAGCTCGGAATAATAACTGTAAGCAGATGAAATGCCGGTGTTTTCCACATGTGTGACTAACTCTGCCCAGCTGTTTTGATAAGTGCCAAATCATATAGGAACTCCAGTCGAAAATGATGGCTGAAGTTACCCAGGACGTGTGGAAATAAATTATTACTGGCATGGGCTCAAAGTAATAGTACCTGGCGTTTAAAAAAAACTTCAGGTTGCCTCCCCTACTTTCATTGATAAATTCAGTCCCAGTTATTGTTACTTATTATTTTGTCTTCAGAAACTGCTACAATTGAACATTTTTCTTTTTAACAGTATTAATGGAACTGACTGCTGAAATGACACTTGCATTATGTAGTCAGGCAAATTAGAACCCCAGATTTGTTCAATGAATGCACCCATTTGCCGTCTAACTGGAAAAAGTGATGATCACAACTTTAGCACAGGGCTAAATAGCTGGCTTTTAAAGCAGACCAAGGCAGGCCAGCAGTACGGGTTCAATTCTCGTACCAGCCTCCCGAACAGGCGCTGAAATGTGGTGACTAGGGGCTTTTCACAGTAACTTCATTTGAAGCCTACTTGTGACAATAAGCGATTTTCATTTCATTTCAAGAGATAATGCTAGGACAAAATGTAACTCCATTTTAATTTTGTCTTCTTACAGTTATTTGCAGTATTAATGATCTTGTTTAACTGGCAGGTATTTATTGAGCTTTTGCTTGTAGACACTCAGCTTGATATTGCATCCATTGCATTCCAGTTGCCAGCTGCAGAAATGTGTTTCCGTTTGTTTCATAGCCCTCATGGTAGTGATATGTAGCATGGCTGGTTTTATTTTTAGTGTGTTGCACATTGCTGAAGGAAATAAAGGTTAAAACGAATTAGTCATGTCTACACTTTTTCTTACTAACACAAACAAACCATGTTTTTTTTATATTGAGTTTTATGACCCTTTCTTAATGCAGCAGATCCAAATCTATTGGGGACATAACCGGAGGGGGGGGGAGGGGGGGAGAAAAACTGGATATTCCAGAAACACAGTGCACATAAGTAGATTAACATCTGTAAAAAGAAAGATGGCTCAACATTTTGCGTGTAACTCTTCATCGGAAAGTGTTGCTGCCTCTGAAAAAAAAAGTCAAGCAGCACAAAAAGGTGCTTAACTTTTGCTGCTCGGTTTACGATAACAACTAATGAGCACATTTATATTATAGTAACAAATAAAGCAAACTAGTCCCAGGCTTGTCTTGGTGCGGTCCAGTTGGTGTCAAATCCAAGTCACAATAAATAGCCCATTCGAGGCTTTGAGATAATTATTCTCAGGGTGGCATGGTGGTGTAGTGGTTTGCACTGCTGCCTCACGGCGCCGAGGACCCAGGATCGATCCTGGCCCTGAGTCACTGTCCGTGTGGAGTTTGGACATTCTCCCCTAATCTGCATGGGTCTCACCTCCACAGCCCAAAGATGTGCAGGGTAGGTGGATTGGTCATGTTAAATTACCCCTTAATTGGAATAGCATAATTGGGTACTATAATTTATTTTTAAAAAGATAATTATTCTCAAGCACAATTTCTTTTGAGGTTGTGAATAAACTCTTTGAGGAGCGGGGAAATATAGTTTATTTCATGTTTATTATTTTCATGTTTATTATGAAACATTTTTTAAAAATCTCCCCAGTTATGTAGAAGAAGTTTAAAAAAAATCTGTTTTAAGAAACAAATTGTTAAACACTTTTTAAAATAAAAACCTCTGGGGATTTTGAACTCTGGTAACCAGGGATATATTTGAATCCTGGATTTCAGAGAGGGTTTGGGAGCCCGTGGAGAGCAGTAAAATATTGGCAGCAACAGGGCCCTCGGGATGAAGTTCTGGAGTCAAAATCTTGTTTCAGAATTTGCTGGCCTATTTTAGCTACTGAATAGTACTTCACGGTTGCTTAGCTACTAGTTGTGTACTGTTTAGAAACACCGAGTAGATAAATTGCCGTTCACGGAAAATAATTGAGGCATCGTTTAAAAACAGACTTTTGAACTTCCGTTGAGCAACTAGTTCAGTTTTGTTGCCAGAGCAATCCAGACATCAATTTTATATTACGTGGCTTAGGCTACTGGCAAATAAATGAACGACTCCACTTACCCAGTACATACTTGTATTTATAGTTTTCCTTTCAGTTTAATTAATTCCTTCTGTTTGTTCCAAAATAGATTAAGAGATGCTTTGCCTTTCTGTCAACCATTTTGTTTGGCATCTACTGCATTTTTCACTATTAATTGTTAACAGATATAATTTGTTGAAATTAAATTAAAATTAAAGTAAAGTTCAAGTAAATGGTTATTTTGGCCACTTGCCTATTGATAATTGCGATTGTTTTCTGGGAGGATCAGTAACTCTGCTATAGCGTATAGCATTGCTGATTAGTTTGTGTGCATGTATTTTGAGTAAATCATTGCAAACTCCAGGTTGAAGTTATCATTCAGATTTTACCAAGCGGGAACATTTGTGACTATAATAAATATTTCCATTAATCTTCCTTCCCCCAGAAGAAGAAGCTGAACTTGGTAACCTAGTTGTTTCAGATATTACCTCAGAAGGCTTCACGCTCTCTTGGACAGCAGAAGATGAGGCATTTGATTATTTTGTCATAGACGTTAGAGATTTTGACAGCTCGCTTGATCCAATACAACAGGCTCTGTCAGGCAAAACACGAACTTCTGACATCTCAGGTCTAGTCGAAGGCACTGGATACCAAATTAATGTTACTGGCGTAATTCAAGGCTGGCGCTCACAACCTCTTACTGCTGTCGCTGCTACAGGTATTACCACTTGCAAAAAGCAAAAGAAAAGGCACCCGCTTTCGTGGTTTTGTTTTACAACTGCAAGGATAACTTTCCTCTTTAAAACAAAATACAACTGTCTCTCGTTATAATAGTGCTAATTACCATACTAATATCTCCAATACGCCTGGAAAGAGCCACGACTCTTTTTATAGCATGTTTCTTGTATTAATGTTTATATTTCCTCTCTTTCATTCCCCCCAGACTACCTTATCCAGTTAGAAACCCCTTCAACTCAAAGGTGTAGTTTGGGTTAGATCATTTACTTTGTAAGTGGTAATGGACACAGATAAAATAATATTGACAGTGACAGGATGCGAAGAGCAGACACCATCAAATTGATCAATCCCGCCAGGTTCTATCATAGTCCAAATACCCAACCAGTGTATACTGTCCAGTGGAAGTAGACCCAGATTCCATTGTCATCTTCTGGTCACTCTCTGCATAATAACTGAAGAGCTCTGCATTATGAATTCCAAATATTAGTCAACCTTACCACATCTACTCAATTTTGAATGAGTTTTAAATGTGGCTTCATATTAGACTACAATTTGAAACCCCAGTGCTACCTGACACGTTTCTGACTTCAATGTGTTCCACAATCAGATTGAGATGACACTTGAGTTCTGAGGGAAGATCTTCATGCATTTCTGTTCAAGTGCACTGGATTACCTAAGCACAGCCCGTATCATGAAATCAGATGATGCCTTTCATCTCAAATCAGAATGAAGACTCAGGAAGTCTTCCACGCTACCAAATTAGTTATCTAATAGGTCAATTACTCGGCACGGTGGCAGAGTGGTTAGCACTGCTGTCTCACGGCGCCAGCAACCCGAGTTCGATTCCGACCTTGGGTGTCTGTCTGTGAGGAGTTTGCATGTTCTCCCCATGTCTGTGTGGGTTTCTTCCAGGTCTCTGGTTTCTTACCACAGTATAAAGATATGCAGGTTAGGTGGAACATAGAATTTACAGTGCAGGAGGAGTCCACCTGGCCCATCAAGTCTGCAACAGCCCTCGGAAAGAACACCCCACCCAAGCCCACACCTCCACCCTATCCCCACAACCCAGCAACCCTACCCAACCTTTTAGGACACTAAGGGCAATTTAGCATGGCCAATCCACCTAACCTGCACATCTTTGGACTGTGGGAGGAAACCAGAGCACCCAGAGGAAATCCACGCAGACACGAGGAGAAAGTGTAAACTCCACAGAGACAGTCACCCGAGGTCGGAATTGAACCCAGGTTTCTGGAGTTGTGAGGCAGCAGTGCGAACCACTGTGCCACCATGCTGCTAAATTGCCCCGTAGGGTGGGGTTACAGGAATAGGGTGGGATTGGGTTTAGGTAGGGTGGTCACGAAGACTTGATGGGCCAAATGCCCTCCTTCTGCACTGTAGAGATTCTGTGATTCTACGATATTGATGCAAAATCCTTTCAAGTACATGGGGGCACAAAAGTTATAGTATCACTGTCCCATTGCACAATTAAAACTCGTAGATTTTTTTCAAGCAAAGGTCAACCATCTGACCATACAAAATTATTCCCAATGATAGCAAAAAATCTTCCAGGAAAATAAATTAAAATTCAATACTCTTTGCTTAAGGAGAATTACATTAAGTTTAAATAATTCTCATGAAGTGCTGAAATTGAATAATTTTACTTTTTGGAACTATAATGCTATTCCCCACATATTCCTACATAGTCATTGTGGTGCCATTGACTTTCTGCATTTCTGCATTTACCATTGCCTGCTTGTGTGAAGAACTTTTAAAATTGCCCAATTATATAATAGATCCATCCAGCTGCCAAAACTCTGTAGTCAGCGCCTCCAGATATATTCATCCCACACTCAGAATATGCTTTTTCTTCTTGAGAAATGGGTATGCCCCAAATTTCAGCAGGGTCCTACCGGTCTCCTGCTAAAACTGAGGGCCTAGATCAAGAGGATGCCAGGAAAACAGTGTAAGTGGTCAATTTTAGCCATTTTCACAGGGAATTCCACAGATCACAAGCAAAACTCTGTAACTATTCCAGGTGTCACCAACCCCCCAGGGTTGGCCTGGTGTCTCCAGGAATTGAAGATCAATCTCCAGGACACTGCTGTCAGCAACCCCCCTTGGCTGACAGTCAAGCATCGCACAATTGGGGAATGCATTTCTTGGCTGTCCAGTTGGCATGGGGAGGCACTGCGTCTCAAGGATGATGCTTTGGCCAATGGCTGGACCATAGGGGCAACTCATTGGATGGAACTTCCAGAAATACACTTGAGCACAGTTGACAGCCCTAATCCCAGGTACTTGTTTCTACCTGAGTAGGTCCAAAGCAATGGTGTCTAGAGATGAACCACTTTGCAACTGGTGGACCTGTTGCTTTTGGTGTAGTTCTAAAGATTAAAGCTAAATGTTTGGTATGAGAAGTCTTATGGAAAGAAAAATGGAAAGTAATTGCGGCACAAGTGTTTTTATCATACAGTGCAGTTACTGCAAATGATTTGAAAACTTCCCATCTAACAAAAAGAAGTAAAGCCAAAGTAAGTCTGTTAAGGATAATGGGGTGAAACTGGTCTACCCCAGCTGTGCAAAACAAGCTTGTACCAAATTGATAGTCTGGTATAAGCTGTGCCAGTTTTTATTTTCCCTTGTTTTTTTGGAAACGATTGTTAAGATTTTTAATTTCAAACCAAGTAACAGCAACAGCGAGGCTAGGAAGATTCCCCAAGATGTATTTAAATTATCGTTCTGTGAACTTTCGTGGAAAGAAGATCTGGCATGATGAGAAATCACTGGTCAATTTGCCACGAGCTTCTCTTCGTGCAGCCAGATTGGAAGCAGTTTCACCCACTATAAAAGTAAAATCCAATCATGGAAGAACCTCGACCAGTTTTACAATGATCAGATTATGGGGTGTACGATTTTGTGGGGTAATGTGAAGCAGCTGATAGTGAAACACAAGCTCATCTAAAAATCGGGAAATATAAGACGGACTACCAATTCACTAACCCCTGCTTTATACCATCGCCACAGAGGTAAAATCCATCCCGATGCTTTTCTTAATTGCTTTTAAGTTTCACATCTACAGTCTCTTTTAAGTTGAGACTTGGTAACACTAAATTGCTGCATTTACACTTGGGACATGATAGCTGATTTCTAGTTCACACACATGGACATTGCTAGGGATTCCAAAGTATTGTTTTCTAGTATCATTCTGGAATTAACTTAAATTCTAACTCGTTTGGCACTGGAATGATTCAGGGGGAAAGGGTCTCAAGTCGGTACTTTTTAAAAACTTGCAGCCAAATAGTTATCACAAGTAGTTATAAGGGGTCTTTCTCAGGTTGGAGGGCAGTAACCAGTGGAGTGCCACAGGAACATAGTGCTGGGACCGCATCTCTTCTCAATATGGGTATTAATGATTTGGAAAAAGGATCAGAGAGTACTATGGCCACATTTGCAGAAGATACCAAGGTGGGAAGGAAGGCAGGTTGTAAGAAAGATATAAATAGTTTATAGAGATATACTGACAGGTTAAGTGAGAAATTTGGCAACTGGAATTCAATGTGGGAAAATATGATATTGTTCATTTGAAAGAAAGAATGAAAAGGTAGATTATTATTTAAATGGAGAGAGACTGCAGAAAGCTATAGCACAAAGGAACTTGGGGTTCCTTGTTCATGAAACCCAGAAAGCTAGCATACAGGTGCAGGAGGGAATAGTGAAGGCAAATGGAATGCTGGCTTTTATTTCAAGGGGGCTGGAGTATAAAAGTAAAGTGGTGTTGCTGCAACTGTACAACATCCCAGTGGGGCCGCATTTAGAATATTGTGTACAGTTTTTGTCCCCTTACTTAAGGAAAGTTATATCATGGGACGCAATACATTGGAGGTTTACTAGCTGATCTCGGGCATGGAGGGACTGCTATCTGAGGAAAGATTAATCAGGTTAGTCTGTAACCTTTGAATTTCAGAAGAATGAGAGGTGATATGATTGAAACATATAAGATTCCTCGGGGGTTAGACAGGGTAAATGTTGAGAGGGTGTTTCTACTCATGGGAGAGTGCAGGACCAGAGGGTATAGTCGCAGAATAAAGGGTGGCCATTTAAGATGGATTTGAGGAAGAGTCTCTTCTCTCAAGGAATGGTGAATCTTTGAAATTTGTTGCCCCCGGAAGTGGAGTTCAAGTTCTTGAACATTTTCAAGGCTCAGATTGATATGTTTTAAATCAGTAATGGAATGAAGAGTTATGGAGAGAAGGCAAGAAAGTTGACTTCATAAATGTTAGATCAGCCATGCTCTTATTAAATGGCAGGAGCCTAATCCTGTTCCTATTTCTTATGATCTATGGTCTTATTGCTTACATTCAACTGGCAATCGGGTCTCACTGCATGTGTGAAGCAGATACGCTGTCGAATAATTCCTGGCTCTCTTTTCAAACGCCTCTGGTTATGTGGTGAAATTCTGACAATAGATACTTCACACTGCTTACTATAATGTGGGATGATATTCAACAGCACTTGACTAAGATGCTAAACCATGAATGGCAAAAACTGACAATTTAAACTGTCTTAACTGCATTGACCAGTTGATCCATTCAATTTTGGAAGATCCAGGTTAATCAAAGCATGCCACTGAAATGTTAAAACATAGAAAATAGAAACAGGAGGACGCCATTTGGCCCTTCAAGCCTGCCCCGCATTTCATTCTGATCATGGCTGATCATCAAGTTCAATACCCTGATCCCACCTTCCCCGCATATCCCTTGATCCCTTTAGCCCCAAGAACTATATTTAATTCCTTGTTGAAATTACATAACATTTTGTCCTCAACTACATTCTGTGGTAGCGAATTCCACAGATTCACCACTCTTTGGGTGAAGAAATTTCTCCTCAGCTCAGTCCTAAAAGGTTTATCCCTTATCCTGAAACGATGACCCATAATTCTGGACTCCCCCACCATCAGGAACATTCTGAATCTATCCATCTAATCCTGTTACAAGTTTGTATGTTTGTGTGAGATCTCCTTTCACTCTTCTAAACTCCAATGAATATAATCCTAACCGACTTGGTCTCTCCTCATGTGACAGTCCCACCATCCCAGGAATCAGTCTGGTAAACCTTTGCTGCACTCCCTCCATAGCAAGAACATCCTTCCTCAGATAAGGACTCCAAATTGGCACACAATACTCCAGATGTAGCCTCACCAATGCCCTATACAATTGCAATAAAACATCTCTATTCCTATAATGAAATCCTCTCATTATGAAGGCCAACGTATTTTTTGCCTTGTTTACTGCCTGTTTACCTGCACACTTACTTTCAGTGACCGATGCACGAGAATACCAAGGTCTCGCTGAGTATCCACCTCTCTCAATTTACACCCATTCAAATAATAATCTGCCTTTCTATTTTTGCTACCGAAACAGATAACCTCACATGTATCCGCATTATACTGCATCTGCCATGCATGCATTTGAAGGACGATAATGAACAATTAGATCATAGAATCTTACAGCACAGAAGAAGTCATTTGCCCACCATGCCTATAACATCTCTGTAAGAACTGTAAGAAGCCACGTGTGGGAAGATGAAATAGTTAGTCTAATTAAAACAATATTTCTTCAGGATTCTTGTTGGACACTAATGACAAATGCAAAGAGATAACATGCAGCACTTAACTGTCCTTTAATGTCATACCTTTGCATGTGTTATGAATGCTGCTTGTGAAAATACTTATAATTTGCACAAATTGCCATGTACCCCTTATCTTCTAAGAGCCTGTCAATAACTTAGTAACCAATTTCTGCATGCAACATTTAATGATAATCATCTATGGTAGTCATCATAGAATGGAATTGCTTAGAGTGTGACAAATTTCCTTTTGTTACTTTGTGGTTAAGTCGCAAAATAGAATACTATCTTCACTCTTCAGAGGATTCCACTGGGCTCCCGCTGAAATCAGCTTGCAATTTTTAAATAAGGGCTTCACATGTTGCAGCTGCATACCGGAATCATGTTGATCTAATTCCCTTGATACAAAGCACAACCTGAATCTATTGATGAGAGTTCATTCACCTTTTAGTCTCTGCAATATTTCCCTGCTCGCTTATATAGCAGGTCATGTAAGATATACATGAGCCATTTGGGTTACTTTTGCTTCTCACCCTTGCGTCTCCTAAATGAAGTGACTCATGTTAACATATGATCCCATGAGTCCTGACAGTCCTTTAACATGGCCACTCATCATGTGTGTACCGAAGTGTTGTTGGCTGACTGACTTTGGGAGACACCTATCCTCATTGATATCCATACAAGTCCACTTCCACTGGATAGCAATTGAGTGGGAGCTCTGGTTGATTATTTTGTTTATCTTTTCCTAGTCTAGGAACACTAAGACCAATTGTACTACCCATTTGGGGGCCTGGCTGAAATCAGCTAACTCAGGGCATCGAGGGTATGTATATATCAGTGATAAAGCATCTAATGAGAGCCCAAATATCTTGTTCAAAATGTTCCCTTGAGCTGAAAAGGAGTTGCTTCAGTAATGATCTCCCTGATATCATAACACTCTTTTTTGGAAGCTGTTATCCTTACATTTAATGTTAACTAGTTTCTTCATTTTAGGCATTTAGTACATGGCCATTTCTGCGAATCTATAAAGTGCGGGTGCTGAATAAGTTCATAAATTTAAGTCAATAGTTGTGAAGTCATAGCCTGGTAGTGTTTGATAAGAGCTGTAGACAAAGCATGAATATGACAGCTGTCTTTCATTTATGTTCTTCCTGAAATAATTCCCTGTTTCTCCAGAGGAAAAGCCCAAAATGGAAAACCTAATGGTTTCACACATAAACTCTTACGGATTCAAAATATCATGGAACGCAACGGATGGGGCCTATGAAAGTTTTGTTATAATGGTTAGAGATTCTGGCAGGTTGTTGGAGCCAATGGAACACAAAGTGTCAGGAGATCGTCACTCAATTGACATCAAAGGCCTGATTACTGGGATTGGTTATGATATTAATGTCTATGGTGTAGCCAGTGACCAGCGTTCTAAGCCCCTATATGCTAAGACGGCAACAGGTATTTTTAATCAACTGAGGTCTCTGTTGCTTGTTTGTGTGTGTCTTTATTGACAAGAAGTTTTGTTCCTCTTTCAAAGTAATACATTAACTCTCTGCAAACATTATTCAGACTCAGAGTATTAACCATTAACCTCTTCACATTAATGGTTGTTTGTCTGGTGTTTTTTTCAGAATTTAAATATTTAAATAAGTCTTAAGGAAAAGGGCCCATAGAGGAAACAGCGTTTTGGATTATTTCAATTGCAAAATAAAATTACATTAAAATTTGATTTTTAAAAAAATATTAACATTGTGAAATATCTTCAGAGTTAATGGGGGTGAGGAATTGTTCTACACCAGCAGTGCGAAATGGACTTGTGGCAAATCAGCAGATAGTTTTTCACTGGGTTGCTTTTTATTTTCCCTTGGCTTGAAAAATAGTCGCAAGATTTTTTAATTTTGAGCCAAGTAAAAGCAGCAGAGAGTTGAGGAAACCAGTCTTCACAAAGAGCTTGAACTATCATTCCCTGAATGTCAGTGGAAAGGAGATCAGGGGCAGTAAAAACCCAGCAATTCGCTACTTGCCGGTTTCGAGCTGCTGATGTAGATGGGTTTCTCCTTCTGTGGGGAGGGAAGAGATTAAACACACACTGCACTCGATGTGGAACGAGCCTAGATTTTGGTTCACGCGGCGATCATCAATTTTTACACAAGCGATGGAATTCTACGTCATTATTTCGTTTTTTATGAATGAAAATAATGCAGACCCAACATAAATGGAGCAGTTTTTATTAAAACATGGTGTGAATTGACTTTTTGGAATCTTGATCCAGTTGCTAAAGGACAGGAGCTCACACCATCTATCCTTATAAGTGAAGCCGAGGTGGTGTGAAGCTGAAAAGTGACACTCTGTCATTGTACAAATATTTTGAGGTTAGGGTTAACGGCAATATAGGGGAAGCTTTATTCGGCCCTTTGAGTGGCATTCCTGTTTGAATGTGCTTCGAGCTGACACAGTCCTCGTGGGGAAAAACGTTCAATTTCCTCTGGTTCCTCATCTTGATGAGAACGAAAATAAAGGTTCCCCGTAGTCAATAAATCACAACCAGCATTCACAGGTAACCTTTCAGTGATGACTTGTGCCATGCTGAGGGGAACCTGAATTGAAGGCCTGCTGAAAATGCAACCTTTATGTTTGTGCATGGCCATTTCCAATTGCTCGATCGTTGTTACAGTCTTCTCGTGAAACATTGCTTTAAATCAGAATGCTGGCTTTTAACCTTTGTCAGATTGTGTCTAAACCTTTTACCTGTCTCCTTAGAATGGTCCCGGACATAATCCCTGAAACAAGGGATTCATAAGGAAAATGCTGACTGATAGTGTGTTCAATGTGCTGTGTTTATTTTCTTGTGATTACTGAAATCTATTATCCAGTTGTGGACATACTAATTCCAATATTCTTCCAGCATTCGTGTTTGTTACTGGGACAATATAACTGCTTATGGTTATACGTAAATATTCCTTTGTTATCCCCCTTGTTTCCAATAACCAAATTATTCATTTTGTGTGTCTAAAATGCTCCTTGATGCTTTCTTTAGATTTGGTATTGCTTGCTTACAACAATCTTATGATGACATTCAGTCAATGCTTCTACAAGACCGAATGACTATCCGTGTCTTTGTCATTGTTAATTCTCCATTGCTCTGTATGTGTCTCATCTTCCCCTTACGCTGTTGCTTGGGTTGATCACCATTTTCAATAAGCCTGACTCGTTCTGAAGCAAAGTGGACTGAATCAGGGTTGGATGGAACCAGGCGTGAACTGGAATCAACCCAGATTCATCCACAACAGAGAAGTGGCATAACCTGTCATTAGAGAGTGTTTCTTCCTTTTAGATATGCACAACTAATTAATAACTAAATTACATTTTAGGTTTGTGACATTTTTTCTTGATTCCAGATTGTTAACCAAACCAATCGATTTTGCAATAAACTTATTGCACAAACTTTGGAAAATACCCTACCAATACGTCTGTAACTAAGTCATTTAAGTTGGTCAACTGTTTGCTTTCATTGTCTGTCATCCTTACTATCCTGCCTTGGTTTCTCAAGAAATTAACATTGGCGCAATTAACATTAACGTTATTACCTATAATTGATCAAAGTGAAGGAAAGCTGGAACTTATGTAACTTGTTTCTCCCTCAGAGGCCGAACCTGAAGTGGACAACTTAGCCGTTTCTAATGTTACCTCAGATGGCTTCACACTTTCGTGGACAACAGACGAGAATGACTTTAATTACTTTAATATTAAAATTAGGGATTCCGGGAAGGAATCTGCTCCTCTGGATTATACAGTGTCAGGTGATTTACGAACGGCTGGCATCACGGGCCTGCCTGATGGTACTGAATATGATATTTCCTTGGTTGGCATTGCAGAGGGACGACATTCGCAGCCAATAAATACCATAGCAGTCACAGGTATTACTTGTATTTTTTGACAGACTCGGTGTTTATTCCTCTTTCACAACTAATTGACTAGTGCTTTTTCTCCAGGTTCAACATTTTCCCCAGAAGACTGTTGATAAACACAGAAGAGATTGCATCATGCTTTCCTAAACCTTACTTACAAATGTTTCGACTTTATTTTTGTCCCTTTTGGAACTTGCCTCTGCTACCTTTATTGCTTCAACCATTGGACTTCCCTGGTGTGTCATCAACTAGCAGGAGGAAGCTTTCTGCGGAGCAGAAGGGTGAGGGAGTTGTATCAAGCAGGAGACGCAGCTGCGTAGAACAAGGAGCATAGTGCTGAGTAAAGTGCCCCAGTTCTATCGAATCGTTCTGTAAGCTGGTTGGTGAAAACCACACAAAGCTTTACTTTACTGAGAGAGTTTACTGACTTTGTTCAGTCTCCTAACTCTCCTCAGCCCAGTGTCCCGGCCATCGCCTATTTATTCTCTTTTGAGCAAAACTAATTAAACAAACTTGTCCCTTATTTATATGTGCTCAAAGTGCTTAATTACACAATGCTCTTCACCTGTGTATCCTGACAATATAGTTAACAAACTATCAACACAGCATTGAAGAATATTTGATTCTGCATATTAGTGATGTCACATGATTCAAAAGATAAGTGCGGGCTGCATCAATATCTATCCTGCCACTGGAAAGGCCTTCATCCAGAACATACATTTTTTTAAAAATAAATTTAGAGGACCCAATTATTACTTTTCCAATTAAGGGGCAATTTAGTGTGTCCAATCCACCTTCCCTGCACATCTTTGGGTTGTGGGGGTGAAACCCACGCAGACACGGGGAGAATGTGCAAACTTCACATGGACAGTGATCCAGGACCGGGATTCGAACCCGGGTCCAAAGCGCCGCAGTCTCAGTGCTAACCACTGCGCCACCGTGCTGCCTTTCCAGAACATACAGTTGATTCAGTTTGAGTGGCTATGCAGGAATTATAGGAAACCTTAGAATAGTTTTTTGCAAAGGTCCTGCGTCAACATCTAACTCTTTCGTTTTAACAAAAGACTGAATTCAACTGCATAACATGGCAGTTCGGAACCTATGCTCATTTGTTTGGTGGGGAAAGGAAGTGGTTGATGATGGTTTGGGGAGGGCAGGAGGTTAGGGGTGAGCAGAAGAGATTCTGAGGACAAACAAGTATTCTGGGCGGGATTCTCCATCGGTGGGATCTTCCACTTCGCCAGCAGCGCACTCACGCCTGTGATTTCCCGACGGCTCGGGGGGTGGCCACAATGGGAAACCCATTGGCCGGCTGCCGAGATGGAGGATCCTGCTGCCGGTGCTGCGCCAGAAAACTGGTCTGGCGGGACAGAGAATCCGCTCAGGGTTTCTTTCTCAAGATCTTTCCATCAATGCAATGTATAACCAATAAATTGTGGGCCTTGAATCAAACAGCCAGTTTATTTCCCCTGTCAGTTATTATTTGAAGCCTTCTTGTTAAGAATTCCTGTATTCTATCTACTAAAAAACATTTTTTAAATCGTTTAATATCAGAATGTTTGAAGACTATCACACTTGATGCTGATCCATTTATTCTTACCGTTTTCAGAATGCTTTGAACAAATTTGCTGTCCAGCTGGCATATTTAAGTCGATCTTGCCATGTTTATTTTTGCCATTCTTTGATTCTGCAGCAATATCTTGTCTTTCATCGCACGTGCAGAGCTGTCAGTGAAGTATAACAAGACCACCAATGCTCTGCACCTCCTGCATCCTCCACTTAGCCAGCTTCTGCTATTCTTTCATAATCATGAGCACATTTTCCATCTTGTTTCATTTACACGAACTGTTTATGCAGCTGCTGTGTACACAGCATTGTGCGTCTACCATCCTGCTCCCTCTATTGGGAAGCATTTCAGCCGAGACTCAGTTCAGTGCCTTTGCTGATTAACTTGCACTGTTTTTCTCAAACAAAGGATGGGTGTATGAAGCAGAAAAGACATTACAAAAACAATCAGTTGAAAGGATACTTTCATGAAACATGGTCAGCAAACATTTTTGTTTGGTGGGGGGGGCGGGGGGGGGGGGGGGGGCGGGCGCCAGTCGTGTTCTGCATTGTTTTTGTCACAATATTGACATCATAGAGTCATCAGCCCATCGTCTCTGCACCGACCATCAAGCACCAAGCTACTCTAATCCCACTTTCCAGCACTTGATCCGTAGCCTTGTGTGCTATGACATTTCAAGTGCTCATCTAAATCATGAGCAGTGTTTCATTTTAACATGCTTGCAAACAAATGGACATGCAATCCCAGTTAAATTTTCATGGAGATGATTAGCCTCTGTTAGGATTTGCTAAACTGGTCCACAAAGTTCTAAGCCTGTGATACAAACGCCTGGCTTTTGCTGTGTATTATGGTAGTTAGTGATTTATTATTGTGGGGCCTTATTAAAACTGCCTTTCCATTGATTTTTATTTTCATTTACTGCTCTAAAATTTGCTTTGTCTTGTTCGTGTTCTGTACTTTTGTGCTCGATTGTATTTTGTTTCATTCTTAAAGTCATGCGACATATACTTTCAGATAAGATCCTATATTGAATGTGTGCTAAAGTAAGACGTTCAAATTGTGACATTGGAAATCAGTGTTTCTGATTGATTAATCTGTGTTCATTGCATCTTGTCATGGTTTTCCTCAGATGTGAAAGAACATCCACTTCGAACTCAATTGAAATATTTTTGGCTTTCTTTTCCAATCTCTCTGACAGGATTAGGAGCTCCTAAGGGTATTCAGTTTACAGATATCACCGACACCACACTGACAGTCAGGTGGGACCTTCCCAGAACCTACATCACCAGTTTCAAGATCATTTATGTGCCAACTGATGGAGGTAAGATGTCACGATAACTTGTCAGAACCTCTGGTTTATGCCAAACAAAAATCAAATCCACATTCAATCATTTACTTTACAATATAATGTAGAGGGTTTTCATTCCAGTTTGATGAAAAGTCACCACAGCCGAAAGAGCCCAAGATTCTTGTACTAGTCGGAACATGATACTTGCACCAAGTCTCCAATAATTCTGGGATTTATCAGTTGACTTTGCAAGGGGCACAACCTTTACTTGCCCCTTATACTGCCTGAAATGATGGTAGAAGCAGATTGAACAGTAATTTTCATAAGGGAATGAGATAAATGCTTGAAGGGGAGAAAATTGCAGGGCTAGCGGGAAACAGTTGGTGTCGGGGGGTGCAAGGGAGAGGGGGGCATGAGTTGGGCGTGGAGTGTAACTCTTTCAGAGAGCTGACACAGGCATGATGGGCAAATGGCCCCCTCCAGTAAGCTGCTATGATTCTATACTAATTTTCACAGGTGCAAGTAATACTGAGACAGTTGATGGCAGCAAGACTCGAATTACACTGCGGAAGCTGATCCCTGCCACTAAATATGAAATCAAAGTCATCTCTGTTAAAGGCTTTGAGGAGAGTGAACCAATTTCAGGCACAGTAGATACAGGTAAGCTAACCCAAAAAGCAATAGCAGAGTAGACCATCCATATTGTATCGTTAATGAATTAGTGGCTGCCTGCCCAAAGTTTATTGTGCAAGTGTAGCACTCTCCTTTGGATTTTTCTGCGCATCTGTTGAAGTAACAGGAAATAATACCTTAACTAAATGTTGATATTTAATGGTTTGAATGACTGACAATAAAGCAATTTTTAATTCATCTTGAAAAACTGTGGTCCAAGGAATCTCCAACAACACGCACTGAGCCAGAGTGGGCCTCACTTTCACTTCTGTTTTCAGATTGGGTTATTCCAGGAACTGTCCCAGAAACATTTCAAGAGCGCAGTAATCCAGTCAATCGCAGAGGCATGATCCCTTCCTGTTGACTGCCTTCCATAGTGCTAATCAAGCCAGCTTCCAAGATTCAAACCAACACAGCCCTTGAAAGAATAGCTCTAACATCCTGCTGTCAGGATGAAGACACAAAAGTTTGCACTCTAAATTCAGGGAACCTGGCCATTTCCTTTCTGCATGGCGGTCTCCATAGAGGAACAAGACTATGTAGATGTGACCACAACTGAGCATAAAAGCAAGAACAATGTGCATAAATTGTTGCGCGTGAACTGGAATTCAGTAATAACTGGGATGAAAGGGCCTTCACTGCAGTTACAGCGCCCTAATAGTAGTTTGTGGATTCAAAATAAGGAGGTGGCTAAGACTCCCATCTTGTTATGAGATTGTGCGATGAGCTTTCCAAATCTTTCTCGCTGCCTTAGAGGCGGGAACACTCACAACATTTAAGAAGCATTAAGATGAGCACTGAGACTGCCGTAGCACAGAATCTCCAAGTGCTGGAAAATGGGATGAGAATAGACACATGCATAACTGCCGGCACAGACACGATGGGCTGAAGTGCCTCTTTTTGTGCATTAAAACTGTATGATGCTATCTAAATAGAAAGCAGGGCCTTGACATTTCAGAATTCTGTGGTAGTGCATTAGGGTCTATGAACAAGACCTTGCGTGGCAAAATATTTTGTTCATTTTCCCCCTGGGGAGTAATAGTTTAGCACCATTATTCTGCTGGTTCACACCTCAGGATCAGGGAGCCTTGACAATTAAATGAATAGGATGGGAATATTGGGATGGACCCCGGAAGTGCAGAAAGGTTTAGGTTAGACAGCATGGTTGGTGCAGGTTTAGAGGCCAAAGGACCTGTTCCTGTGCTGTATTTTTCTTTGTTCTTTGTTCTTATATTGAAGTTCCGGACGGAAACAGAGTATAATTGTTTTACTCTGGGAATATAGAATATTGAAGTGCATTTTTGTGATGATTTGTTGTGATTGTCACTTTAAGACCAACAGGGCAGAGTAAGGATCACCTGGCTTGGGGAACCAATTGGGATTGAGAGTGGGTAATCACCCCAGGGGATGGAGTACTCTCTCAGGCAGGAGACATGTAGGGGACTAGGTGCAACCGGGCGGTTGTTGTGCAGTTTTTCTAATGAAGTCGGTGCAAGTGGATCATTGCAACTTTAAAATGATACTTTGCGATTGTATGTTCAAACCGTTAACACATATCGCAACATCATCACAAATAACATGCTTAAAATGAAAACAACTTTTAAGAATTGTGTTCTCAGAGGTAGTTGAACAATATGATCATTCTATTTTTCAAGAATATAGATTGCACAGGTGTGGTGAACGTATTATGGTAACCATTCACCACTGTACTACATTGTACCAGGCTGTTGCCCATGTGGGCTCCACCTATGGACCATTGTACTGTACTACACTGATTGTATCATGTTGGTGCCCTTGTGGGCTCCGCCCCCTTGAGGGGAGGCATAAAAAGCAGCTGCCCTGTAGGCGGCTCTCATTTGCAGAGCAGTCACAGGCAGGCACTGCTCTAGTTGATTAAAGCCACTGTTCACTTCAACTCTCTGTCTCGTGTGAATTGACGGTTTGAAAGTAACATATTGTCATTTTTTTTCCTTGATCGGTAGCCTTGGACAGTCCGTCAGAATTAGGAGTTGCAAAGGTCACCGATTCTGAAGCCCTGTTGGTATGGAAGCCCCCTATCGCTTCAATAGATGAATATATCATCACCTACAGTGCTGAGGGTGGTAAGGGCAAATCAGTTCATTGTGTTAAAGAATTATTTACTATTAAACCTTAATCATGTCTTGGGGAGATTTATACGAAAATGATCTTTCGCTGGGGAAAATGGTTTATGTTATTTCATAAAACTTTCTGGGGATGGTTTTATTAGTGGTTTTGACACAAAGCCTAATGGATGAATGGACCACCTACCCTATGACAATATCATAAATGTCTTCCTGAGACTGCCTTGGATAAGCAATAAAATATTTATGACTTCTGAAGAGGTGCCAACCAGAGGAAATCATCAGGAAGATATTTACAATGTTGTTACACATGGTCCCATAATGGTCCTCTGTCCCATTTACACTGCTGGTCTGTTAAATAATTAATATTTGGACAGTTCGCAATTCCTGCTTACTTTTCACAGTACTTGCGTGCTTAAGGATAATCTGTGGAATTCTCCGTCGGTGGGATCCTCCGGTCCACCGGCAACGCACCAATGTCCTTAGGTTTCCCGATGATGTGGGGTGGCCACAATAGGAAATACCATTGGCTAGCTGTGGGAATGGAGAATCCCGGTACCGTTGGGGGAGCGCCACACAGGAAAATGTGGCTGGCAGGCTGGAGAATCCCGCCCAAAGCAGTTCTTTTGAAAATCTGTGAGATGATGAGGAATCAGACTTACTCTGGGAGTGAAAACAGTAAGGAGGCAAGATAGGCGACAGCTTTGTAGGCAAGTGCTCCTCCTCAAAAGCAAAGATTAAAATTAAAAGTCACTTTAATAAGGTTTGAACAAAAGTAAAAAGGGAGAAGGAGAGAAGCACAGAGGGAGTTAAAGGAGAGTGAGACCTATGAACTACTTAATTTTAAAAGAAGTTATATTATGTAGAAAATGTGAGGTGAGGGAAATATGAAAGGACAAAAGAATATCCAGATAGTTAGGAGGGTGTAAATACATGGGTGAGCTACACACAAACTAAATAACAAATTAAAAGAAAAACATAGACCGAGATATGAAAAACTGGCTTCGCCGTGAAATCTTTTAACCCTCTTATTCTTCAAATAACACCATAGTTATTTGCATCTCACAGAAAATCAAACTTTTGTGCATCCTCACTGATCTGTGGAGCTGAATAAATATCAACAAATAGAAACCTTGGGCAGGATTCTCCCGCAACTGGCCGGATGGCCCGACGCCGGCGCCAAGAGCTGCGTGAACCACTCTGGCGTCGGGCCGACTGGAAGGTGCAGAATCCTCCGCACGTCTGGGGGCTAGGCCGGCGGCGGAGGGGTTGGCGCTGCGCCAACCGCCGTCGAAGAGCTGGAGCGAGTTGGTGCATGCGCAGAACCCCCCCCCCCCGAGGACTCACCTAGCTGGCCTACAAGCCAGGTCCCGCCGTGATGGACCATGTCCATTTCACGCCAGCGGGGTTGGCCGGAAACGGGTGGCCGCTCGGCCCATCGGAGCCCGGAGAATTGCCAGGGGGGCCGCTGCCAATGGCCCCCGACCCGCGTGGCGTAAACTCCGCCCCCGCCCGAAAACCGGCACCGGAGAATTCGGCAGCCAGCGGCGGAGCGGCGGGGCAGGATTCACACCGCCTCCCCCCCCGGTGATTCTCTGACCCGGCGGAGGAGGGGGGGGGTCGGAGAATCCTGCCCCTTGTATTTGTACAGAACAAAGAACTTTACAACTAACCAATTTGTTTTTGAAGTCATATAACTGATATATAGAACATAGAACATTCACATTATTCATTCGTGACTTGGACAATGACATGGAAAGTCATATATCTAAATTTGCTGATGATATAAAGTTAGGTATCATTTGCCTAAGTGGAAACATAAAATTACAAAGAGATAGTGACAGACTAGGTGAATGGGCAAATTTGTATCAGATGGAATTCAATGTAACTAAGTGTGAGGTTATCCATTTTGTACGAGAAAATGATAGAGAAAAGTACTTTCCAAATGGAAAGAGGTTAGGAACAGTGGATGTCCAAAGAGACTTGGGGTTTCAGGTGCATAGAGCCTTCAAATGCCATGAACAAGTGCAGAAAAGAATCACAAAATCTAATTTAATGCAAGCATTTATATCTCGATGATTGGAATATAAAGACACAGGGATTATGCTGTAATTACCCTGGTTAGACCCCACTTGGAGTACTGTGAGCAGTTCTGGGCACCACACCTTAGGAATGATATTTTGGGCCTCGGAGGGTTGCAATGTTGGTTTACTAAAATGAACTATGGGGGTTGTTACGATGAGAGATAACACAAATCAGGCCTATTTTTGCTAGAATTTAGAAGGTTATAGGGTGATCTGATCAAAGTATTTAAGATATTAGCAGGGATAAACAGGGTAGATAAAGATAAATTATTTCCACTGGTGGGAGATTCTAAAACTAGAGGGCATAGTCTAAAAATTAGGGCTAGACCATTCAGGAGAGAAGTCAGCAAGAACCTCTTCACTCAAAGGGTGGTAGTGGTTTGGAACTCTCTCCCAAATAACAGCAGTTGAAACTAGAACAGTTGTTAATTCTAAGTCCGAGATAGATGGATTTCTGGTAAGCAAAGATGGTAGGCGATATGGACCAAAGATATGGAGTGAGGTCACAGATCAGCCATGATCCCTACAGTGCAGAAGGAGGCCATTCAGCCCATCGGGTCTGCACCAACCCTTCGAAAGAGCACTCTATCTAGGCCCACTCCCCTGCCCTATCCCTGTAACTCTGTGCATTGATCATGGCCGATCCACCTAACTTGCACATCTTTGGATTCTGGGAGGAAACCAGAGCACCCGGAGGGATCCCACTCAGACATCGGGAGAATGTGGAAACTCCACACAGACAGGTCACTCAAGGCAAGAATCAAACCCGGGTCCCTGGCGCTGTGAGGCAACAGTACTAACCACTGTGCCAAGGTGCTGCCCTATATCCAGAATAGAATTTGAATCTGTAACGTTCCGAAAATGTTTAAAACAACGAGAGTCCATCATTTTTACAGCCCTTTCATGATCTCATGAAGTGTTTTGCAGGCAATATCTTTTGAAGTGTAGTCGCTGTGGTAATCTATGAAACACAGCAACCAATTTGCACACAGAAAGCTCCCACAGCCAGCAGTGTGTTAATGACCAGATAATCTGTTTAGTGGTGCCTGATAAGAGATAAATATTGGCCAGGACACCAGGGGGAACTTCCCTGCTCCTCATTAAATAGTGCCTTGTGCTTTTTTGCACCCACCTGGCAAAGCAGGCAGGGTCTCGGCTTAATATCTCATCCAAAAGACTGCACCTCCACCAGATCAGCACTTCCACAATGCTGCACCATAGAGTCAGCCTAAATTTTTGTGCTTATGTCTCTGGAGTGGAATTTGAACGCACAACCTTCTGCCTCAGAGGCAAGTGCGCGAACAACTGAACCAAACTGACACAGGAATTTCCTGATGCATAAATAAATAAAGAAGTTTTAATTTTAGCTTTGAAATGAAAACATGTCGTTGCATTTCAATTAAATGAAACCAGATATTAACGCTCTTTTTTTTTCAACCTCAGATTCTCCAATAACAAAGCAGGTTTCAGGAGACCTGACACAGTTTGAACTCAATGCTCTTTTACCCGGTACCCTATACACTGTCTGGATCCACGCTGTGAAAGGTTCTCTCGAAAGTTCTGCCTCATCCACTACCTTTACGACTGGTGAGTTCAACTCTATTTTTGCAGGGCCAAGATTTCCACTGGTTTCACTCGTTGGTGTAAGACTTACATATAGATGTGTCTTCTGTGATCTACTCGAGTATTCGCTGACTTTACATAGAATTTACAGTGCAGAAGGAGGCCATTCGGCCCATCGAGTCTGCAGCGGCTCTTGGAAAGAGCACCCCACCCAAGGTCCACACCCCCACCTTATCCCCATAACCCAGTAACCCCACCCAACACTACGGGCAATTTTGGACACTAAGGGCAATTTAGCATGGCCAATCCATCTAACCTGCACATCTTTGGACTGTGGGAGGAAACCGGAGCACCCGGAGGAAACCCACGCACACACGGGGAGAATGTGCAGACTGTTTGCTGTAAATGTGTCCTGCACAGTTACTTCCTTTTCAGTCTGTGCGATTCCGTGGAAGAAGAAATATTCCCAGTGACAAATTGAAAGAATGCTCACTGATGCAGGTTGAACAAAAAATATTATCCACTTCCGTTAGTCCATTCGGTGTTTTAATTTCTTCTTGAGGTTTGGGATACACAATCTAGGCAGTATTTAGCATCCAGCCCTAATTTTCCTGAGTACATTGATGTCGAGCACATGGTGCGAGGGGTCACAGGTAGAACAGACCAGATAGGAGGTAACCATTTCCTTTTATTACAACCCCAGACCAGACTCCAACAGTGGCTAGGATACTGGACTGAAACTCCAATATTTTCTTTTAATTCTGTATGATTGTGAGGAAAGGATACTTAGCTCCAGGAGAGATTGCACAAAGAAATAGGGATATGATGCTGGATTCTCCGCACCCCGATGCTGAAATCGCATTCGGAGATGCGGCGGAGAATCCGTTTTCCCACACGAAATCGAGATTGGCGCCAGTTCTGCTATTCTCCGCACCCCGAAAAGTGGCGTACTCGTGGAGTACACTGCACCGAGTATCTACTGCCTCCAGCCATTGCCTGAGGCCCGCCCCGCTATTCTCCATCCTGGCCGGCCGAATTCCCGACCACAAGGTTCGAATCTGGTCCTGTGGACTCAGTCCGCAGCCAACAGTCGGGGGAGGGCCGATTGGAGGGCAGGGGGTGCCAAATTCGGGACTGGGGGCTATGTCTGCAGATGGTCCGGGTCGCGCGAGCGGCAGCTGCAGGGCACTATTTCGGCGGTCCAGGTCCGCGGGCTGAGTCCGCTATGGAGCACGGCGCGGCTGTTGGAGGCCGCCGCCATGGGCATGCGCGGTTTCTGACCCGGAAATGCGGGGGGCCGTATCGGCAGCTGGAGCTGTGAGCTCCACGACAACTGCCTGCTAGCCTCCTGCAAGGCTGTGAATCTGTGGCCTTTTGATGCCAGTTTTCCTGGTGTAAAAGACCACAGTTTTCACGATGGCGTGGGGACTTAGTCCCAAAAACTGAGAATCCAGTCCATGGTATTTTTAAACAAAACTTTATTACTAACACAGCATCAAAATCTTTAACATCACACCCAAAAATAGCTTACAATGAACCTTTAATAGCTTGCAAATATCCCTTAAACAATTAAACAATCATTCTCTCTGTGTCTGCGTGGGTTTCCTCTGGGTGCTCCGATTTCCTCCCACAGTCCAAAGATGTGCAGGTTAGGTGGACTGGCCATGATCAAATTGCCCGTTAGCTTCCAAAGATGTACAGGTTAGGTGGAATTATGGAGACAGGGTGGGGGTGTGGGCCTGGGTGGGGTGCAGTTTCAGAGGGTTGGTGCAGACTTGATGGGCTGAATGGCCTCCTTCTGCATTGTAGGGACTCTAATGCTACTCACCACAGCTAATACAATACCCTTACTTGCTATCTTTATTCCCACTGAAACAGCAGGAAAATAGAACATCTCAGCTCTCAATCCACCTTAAATAGCAATGGCACAGGGGAATACTTGCTTTACAGAGTCAATCTTGAGATTAGGTCGCTTAGCACTGCTTTGCAGAACAGATCTGACTCCAGTCTGAACCCCTGCAGAAACTCTGGCTAAATGTTTTCAAAAACTGTTTTCAACTGGCTTGTTTCAGCTTGCCCTTGTCCTCAGACAAGTCTGCACTGCTTTCAATACAGTTAATCTCTTTTAACTCACTTACAGTGAGAGAAAAGTGCCTTACCTGGTCTTAGCTTCATCCAGAATCAGAACTGTAACAGAAAAATGCTTTCTCAAAAAGCCTGATGCCTTGTCTCCACCCAGCAATGACATCATCTCACCAAGCTGGAAACTAATGAACTCCTCAGGGAACCCCCTTAATCAAAACGAAATTGTACTGACCCAGCTTTTACCATGGTTAATTACACCTTAGGCTCCAAAAAGCTTTGCAGACTTTCAAACCAAGATTCTTTGGAAACATGACTTCAGCACTCAAATTCCACTCTAACCCTTACTTCACTAAATACTTACAATCCAATATATCTAAAATCCTGCATTCATCACACTTTCCTTGCAGGGTATTTGCCTACCTGTTGGATATTTACAAAGGAAAGGGCAGCTCTCATTGTCATAAGGGGTCTCATTGTCATTTTTCTGCTACACTCACTTCCGCTGCCCATGCTTATCAAGCTGAAAGGCTAACCATTTGCCAGTACCTTTAGAGTCAATAACAAAGATGTCACATAGAGCATATTAAGCATGCCAGTTATTTCAGGCAGTGAATTGCCTCTCGACTATCCCCAGGACAGCATTTACTGATGTCCCTATCACCGGCAAGGACTACGGAGACTTTGGGTGCTGTTGTGTATCACTCACACTATCTTTTCTCAGCTGGCTGGTTCACATTTTCAGCTGGTATTTCTCTAGGTCAGTGATTGGGAGACCCACTCATTGAAAATTGGTGTTTTCATGACAGGTAAATCCCGCAGGGATTACGATGGGTGGAAATTGGTTTTACCACCTACTGTTATAATGGATAATATGATGTTAACATCAATATGCTGGTTAGAAACCTCCACCTTGATTATGGTGGAATATGAACATATGACTTTTGAGGTTAGTCACTTTCAAGAACAACAGGATCGCTGTACCCCAGATTCAAATTTAAATTTACATCAATATTTCTGAAGAGCAATGAGTAACCAACAGTGGGATAGACAGTGAGCAATAAATGAAAATGGGTAAAAAATCTAGCAAATGGAGTATAATGTTGGCAAATGTGAAATTTTCCATTTTGGCAGGAAGAATAAAAAAGTTGCTTATTATTTAAATGGTGAGAGATTGAAGAGCTCTGAGGTGCAGAGGGATCTGGGTATTCTAGAGCATGAATCACAAGAGGCTGATATATGACACAGCAAGTAATTAGGAAAGTTTATAGAATGTTATCATTTATTGTGAGGAGAATTGAATACAAAAGTAGGGAGGTTATGCTTCAGTTGTACAGGACATTGATGAGATCGCACCTGGAGTATTGTGTACCGTACTGGTCTCCTTATTTAAGGAAAGATGTAAATGCATTACTTTTTTGAGATTTTTTGGATTTTATTTATTGTCACGTGTACCAAGGTACAGTGAAATGTATTTTTCTGCGAGCAGCTCAATAGATCATTAAGTACATGTAAAGAGAAGGAAATAAAAGAAAACACATAATAGGGCAACACAAGGCACACAATGTAACTACATAACAAAGTAGTTCAGAGAAGGTTTAGTAGACTAATGCCAATAATGGGTGGATTGTCTTATGAGGACAGGTTCGAGAGGTTAGGTTTATATCCACTGGAGTTTAGAAGAGTAAGAGGTGACTTGACTGAAATTTAAAAATCTGAAGGGTCTTGACAGGGTGGATGTGGGGAGAATGTTCCCTCTTGTCAGAGAATCTAGAACTAGGGGATCACTGTTTCAAAATAAGGGATTACTCATTTAAGACGGAGATGATGAGAGGGTTTTGAATCTCTGGAATTCTGCTTCTCAAAAGGCAGTGGAATCTTTGAATATTTTTAAGGCAGAGCGACATGGATTCTTCAATAACAAGGGGTTGAAAGGTTATCGAGGGTAGACAGCAATGTGGGTTTGAGGTTGCAATCAGACCAACTTCCTTCTTCTTGGGCAGTTCCTCAGTGTCAAGGATGACTTGCTTCCACAGCAGGGAGGTGGGTTCTGCAGCGGCTGAATAGTCCAATCCTGAATCTGCCAGAAGATGGGCAGGTGGTGTTTGATGGGGTGGGTGGATGGGACTCTCTGGACTCTGTGCTCACCTTTCGCTGTTTATGCTTAGCCCCCACATGCTCCACCCTACGACGCGTGAGGTGATTGGCACCATCGTGGAAGCTTTTTCTCCAGTTTGTGCGTTCTAAGGCAAGCAATTTCCATGTGTCGATCAGGATGGTGCATTTACTTAGTGAGGCTTTCAGAGTGTCTTTGTAACGTTTCCGCTGTCCTCCTAGTGATAGCGGGGCTCGGAGTAGAGCACTTATTTTGAGAGTCTTGTGTCCGGTATGCGGGGAATGTGGATCGCCCATCTCAGCTGGTCGAGCATGCCTAATGCCTCGACACTGGTGATATTGGCCTGGGTAAGGCCATAATCTTATTGAAAGGTTTGAATTATTGGATGGCGGAGCAGGCTGGAGGAGCCAAGTGGCCTTCTCCCCTTCCTAATTCGTATATTTGCATATTTCTATATTAATAGGCAGAAAAGGGGCAATGAACAACAGGCAGAGTGGGGGAGAGGTGGGCAATGAACAACAGGCAGAGTAGGGGAGAGGGGGCAATGAACAACAGGCAGAGTGGGGGAGAGGGGGGCAATGAACAACAGGCAGAGTAGGGGAGAGGGGGCAATGAACAACAGGCAGAGTGGGGGAGAGGGGGGCAATGAACAACAGGCAGAGTGGGGGAGAGGGGGCAATGAACAACTGGAAAAGACAGGGAGGGAGGGCAGTGAACATCAGACAGAGATGGGGGACGGGATTCTCCACTCCCGCACCGAAGTGCCCACGCCGTCGTGAACGCCGTCGAGGTTCACGACGGCGTGAAATGGCCCCGATCCCGACCGATTCAGGCCCCGACAGTGGGCTAGGATCGGGGCCGCGTCATCTACACGCGCCAGGCCTTGTCGCTGCGTAAAGGCGGCGCCGCATAGATGACGCGGCCGGCGCCGCATTACTGGCGTCACCCACGCAAGCATGGTTGCCGTCCTCTCTGAGTCCGCCCCGCAAGAAGATGGTGGACGGATCTTGGCGGGGCTGCGGAAGGAAGGAGGTCCTCCTTCAGAGAGGATGGCCTGACGATAGGTGGGCACCGATCGCGGGCCATGCCACATTTGAGGTACCTCCCGGTGCAGGATCCCCCCTACATCCCCCGCAGGGCGCCCCCCCCCAGTGTTCCCGCGCTGTGGTGTGGACGGCGCCGGGGGGAACCCGCCGTTTTGGCCTGGCCGCTCGGCCCATCCGGGTCTGAGAATAGCGGGGGTGCCGGAGAATCGCCATTTTGGGTGTCTCCGGCGATTCTCCGGCCTGCGGCCCGCGGAACTCAACGGGGCCGTTCCCGCTGCTTGGGAGAATCGCGGGAGGGCGTCGGACCCGCGTCCCGGGAAATTTTGGCGGCCCAGGCGATTCTCCCAACCGGCGCGCGAGTGGAGAATCTCACCCGGGAAGAGAGAGCAATGAACAAAGTGCAGGGGGAGAGAGTGGGAGAGGGCGAAGTGGGCTGAACAACATCAATATCAAAGTTTTCTTGTCTGGTTCAAGGCAAAAGCTCCTATCAAAGCAATACTAGACCATGTGTTGAATTCCTAAACCAAACAAAAAGTTTAATTATAAATTCCATGGTTGTTTTTCGGGCTTTCATTAGAAAATCATACTGGTGCCGAGTGTGTTTATAGTTTTCCAGCACCTTTTGTTTGGATAGAAATGCTAAACAAGTGATAAATGAGCCCGAGTTAATGATCTGTAAAACAAATGTATGCATCCCTTAAATAAATTCAACTCTAAAATAAAAGCAAAATACTGCGGATCCTGGAAACCTGAAATAAAAACAGAAACTGCTGGGTAAACAGCAGAAATAGGCGCGATTTAACAGAAACATTTCTGCGTCATTTTGGACGTGATTGGCGAGATGTTTCGCGATGGCCACGTTGGCAAGATCACGGCCCGCGTTCAGTTGCAGTGGCACCTCGTGCCGAAGATAAGCCCCACGAGCGCCTCACCTTTACTGGCTGTCTCGCCGTCTGATTCTCCAGACTCGCGCCTCAACATCTTGCCGCTAACAAGGGGGAGCCGCTTTTAAGCGCTCCCTCACCACTCACTCCAGTCACACACAAGCACGGCAGTGTGCAGGCGTGCTCCTCGCTTTGGGGATGCCGACCTGGAAAGGCTTCCAGATGTTGAGAGATGGTGCATCCTGTTCCCTCGAGTGGTCGGAGAGCCAGCAGCAGGGCCACCAATACCACCTGCGAGGCTGTGGCACCAGCGTCCAAGTCGGAAGAAGACCACGTGCTCTAGCTTTTACACGCATCTCCCCTGCCAGCCTGAGGGTTTTATGATCAGGGGAATGCCCCACTGACGTTCCGCTCTCAGGACTCAGACCGCACCACAAAGCCCATGATTTCCCCATCCCCACGTCCATCTGGTTTCCAATCACCCCAGCACACGAGGCCTCTAATTCCCCAGCCATGGTGTGACAGCTCATCTGATCGTTTAAGAACTTTATTACTCATGGAGCTTTCTTTAGTCCCAACCCAAAAATCATGAAGCAGCACCAAGTTCAGCACCAGGCAGAGCATATGGAAAATCCCACAAAACTTCATTGCGCAATATTATAAACATTGAAATAAATCCATAGCAGATTTTTAGAAAGCCTGGTCTAAAGCTCTGATCAATCTGCAAGTGACACTAATTCTCCTGCCCTCAGGTGCCTGTTCTGCTGCTTTGCATTGCGAACAAGGAAATCCACCTGACTACTCCTTGGTAAATGAGTTGGGCATTCACAAATGTACTTCTGCATTTCCCGGGTGTTGTTTGGTTTTCCTAACACCCCCAATAACAAATTTCATTTCCTTAGCACCTTTAATATAGTAAATCACCCCACGGCACTATGCAGTAGCATTAACAGAGAAAGTTTGACATCGAGCCACTTGGGGGAAACGTTTGGTCAAAGAGGTAGGTTTTAAATTGTGAATTAAAGGAGGTTAGTGAGATGGACAGGTTCAGGGAAGGAATCCAAGAACCTAAGGTCCGGACAGCTGAAGGTAAGGCAGCCAGTGATAGAATGAAAGATATCAATGATGTGCAAGCAGCCTGGGCTGGGGTAGACATGCAGGTCAGGTGGATTGGCCATGATAAAATTGCCCTTCGTGACCAAAAAGGTTAGGAGGGGTTATTGGGTTACGGGGATAGGGTGGAAGTGAGGGCTTAAGTGGGTCGGTGCAGACTCGATGGGCCGAATGGCCTCCTTCTGCACTGTATGTTCTGTGTAACACCAGCATCTTGTGAATATTCCGACGAGGTTCTGGCCTCAGTATATCCGTTGCTTTGATATTGCTGCTTAATGCATGAAGCCCGCACTTTGGAAGCCCACAGCACTGGTAAAATACAGGGGGGGATTTATCGACCAACCCGCTGCGTGTTTTCCGGTGGCGGAGGTGGCCCAGTGGTGGAGGCGGTTCTGGTCTCGCCATTGTCAACTGGATTTCCCGACGACAAGGGGTGTATCGGTGGGACAAGAATATCCCGCCAGCGTGATCACCTAGTAAACTCCGCCCACAGTAACAGCTCAAGATTTGGCTGTGTACAGAGTGTAGCGGGGAACCAAAAAGGAATTGCATCTGAGAACATTAAAAAGGGAATGCAAACGGGGCCATTAACAGGAATCTTTAAATAAGTGTACAGAACCATGGTTCAAATCCCTCAATCCTCATTAAGAAGCTAACTTAGAGTGGTGATTGTTTAAACAATGAACTAAAAGCTTTCTTGGCTGCAGTACAGTCAGCTGCATGGATAACATATCGGTGAGTAGTTCAAACGATCGTTGTCGGATGCACTGATCAAAACGCAATCAGTTTTCATTATTTTAATGGTGACGTATTTTTATTCCCTTCAAGCCATTGATCCACCCAGAGACTTAAGAGTTGGAGAAATTACAACAAGTGACGCACTCGTTTCATGGAAACCTCCACAAGCTCAGATCGATGGGTACATTCTGACAGTTGAATTTGAAGATGGAAGAGGACAGGTAATTCCTGTGAGACAGAAACTCTAAGCTATCGAATATTGGGAGTGGCATTCCTGTTGTTCCCCACTCTCGTGCTCACATTGACTTTATTCACTAAAATTGAAGAAGGTGGGAAATTCAACCCACTGCTGATCAGAATTTTAAAAAGCAAAACGTTCAGCACTAAAATAAAGTGCTAAATCATTGGGTAGAATTTGTACCTGAATATTCAGCATCTCAGACCTCAAACTTTTATAGAACGTATAATACAGAAACAGTCCATTTTGCATGATCAGTCTATGTCATCCTTCACATGAGCAATTGTCCTGATCCCACATGGCTGCCACATATTCATTATTCCCTTTTCCTTGAATCACTTGCCTGTCCACTTCACAAATTAGATTTGGGATTTGCGACCATCTCAAATTATGCTAATGACCTCCATAGCCTCACAATCTTCCATATATATATATATTTTTAAAATCCTCTTCCTCTCTGTTCTATATCTCTCACATTTAGATACATCAAACATTGAAAATAGAAGCAGAAGTAGGCCATTTGGCCCCTCAAGCTGCTCAACCATTCAACGAGATCATGGTTAATCTTCTACTTCAATGCCATTTTCCCAATCAGATCATCCTTTAATTCTTCTAAACTCTAGAGAACATAGGTCCAGTCTCCTCAGTCTCTCCTCGTAGTTCAATCCCGTCATCCAATGAATCAGTCTGCCAAAAATCATTCTGGTGAACTTTTGTTGCGCTCTCTCCATGGAAAGTGTGTCCTTCCTTAGCTAAGAAGACCAAAATTATACACAATACTCTAGGCGTAATCTCACTAAGTTCTACACAATTGGAGCAATACATCTTTACTCATGAACTCTAAACAGCTAGCAATAAAGACCAACATGCCATTTGCCTTCCTAATTACTTGCTGCACCTGCATGGTAGCTTTCAGTGACTTATCAATGAGAACACCCAGGTCGCTTTGGTCATCGACACTTCCCAATCTCTCAACATTTAAGAAATACTTGTATTTCTGTTATTTTCCTATCAAAGTGGTTAACTTCATTTTTCCAGATTATATTCTGTCTGGCATGTTCTTGACCACTCACTTCGCCTGTCTAAATCCCCTTGGAGCCTCTATGCATCCTCCTCATTACTCACACTCTCACCTAGTTTTGTGCCATCAGCAAACTTGGAAATATTACACTTGATTCCCACACCCAGATCGTTGAAAATGGCCTGTTTATTCCTACTCTCTGCTTCCTGTCCTTTTAACCAATCTTTAATCAACACCAAGATATTACCCCTCATCCCATGTGTTTTAATTTGAATACTAACCTCTTATGTGGGACCTTAGTGAAAACCTTCTGAAAATCTAACTACACCATAATCACTGGTTCCCCCTTATCTACTGCACTAGTTGTATGCTCAACAGAACTTCAACAGGCTGGTCAAATATGATTTCCCTTTCATGAATCCATGTTGATTCTTCACAATCCTGTTTTTATTTTCTAAGTGTCCAGTTATAATAGATTCTAGTATTTTCCTGATGTCAGGAACCTGTAGTTCCATGTTTTCTCTCTCCCTCTTTTCTTAAACATGGGGTTACATTTGCCACCTTCCAATCTGCAGGAACTGTTCCAGAATCTAGAGAATTTGGGGAGATGACGGCCAAAGTATCCATTATATTCACAGCCACCTCTTTCAATCCTCTGAGATGTAGATCATCAGGTCCAGGAGATTTATCAACTTTCAGTCCCATTAATTACTCCAGTATTACTTTTTTACTCATTTTTTTTCAGTTCCTCATTCTCACTAGTCCCTTGGCTCTCAACCATGCCTCAAGGATTTTTGTATCTTTCTCAGTGAAGACAGAAACCCAGTATTTGTGTGGTTTTCTGCCATTCTTTTATTCGGCATTAGAAATTCTCTTGTCTCTGCCTGTGGTGGGCCCACGTTTGAGTTTGCTCAATTTTTACTTTTTACGTAATTATCGAAGCTTAAACAGTCCATTTTACATTTCTCGCTAATTTACTTCCATAATCTATTATTCCTACCTTTGTCAGTTTCTTGGTCCTCCTTTGCTGAATTCTAAAATGCTTCTAATTCTTTGGCTTACTATTATTTTTGGTGACTTTATAAGCCTCTTCCTTTGATCTGATACAGTATTTAATTTCTCTTGGTAGCCACAGTCACCTTTCCTGCTGGGTTTATTTGCCTCAAAGGAATGTAGATTTGTTGTAGATCGTGTATTATTTAAATGCCAGCTATTGCCTTCCTACCATTATAGCTTTTAACACAGTTTTCCAATCTACCACATCTAATTTACCCCTCACCCCTTCATAGTTTCCTTTGTTTAGATTTAAGATTCCAGTTTTGGATTGAACCACATTCTTTCAAACTTATCTAAAATTCCACCATATTATGGGCACTCCTCCTTAAAGGCTGCTTTACAGCAAGATTATTAATTAGCCCTTTCTCATTGCACAATATTATGTCTAAATTAAAATAAAATTTGATCTTATGTCATTGTCCACTAGTTCTTGTTCACTCAATACTGGCAACCATCTATTTTGATCAAATTTGTCCTATTCCTTTGGTAATTTTAAACCAAATTTGTCTGGTTATTTTCTAATCTCATCAATGCTGCCAAAAAGCATCCTAATTTTTCAATTACCTTTTTGGGTTACTTTTTGCCTGGTCCAGCATTTCACTGATATCACAAACTGCAGCAGGATGAGCACTAGTGGTCACCAGAAAATGTGACCTCAATGTAACCATGGAGATGATGTCCTGAGGAATTTTGGACCTGTGAGTTGTTCCTCAGTGATTAAAAGTGCTGAGCGCCTTGAACAATCAGATATATTCCTTTGAGACACAAATCTAATTAATATTTTGGCAGTTTTAAAAAATTATGTCTCAGCTAATTTATACATCTTTTACTGTTCACGTGTATATATTTGCATTAAAGTAAAGAGCTATTTTTACAAAGTGGCTTTTTATTTTACGTGGTGCAACAGAAAGTTGAATATTTTGGAGCAGCAGATATCTCATACAACATGGGTCAACTGACTCCATCAATGAAATACAATGTGAGACTTCAGGCCTACAGAGGATCAGAAAGAAGCAATGTAATCGAGACCATCTTCACAACAGGTATGGCAATGTATCAGTGAGTATGCCAATTATGTTGTTACTTGTATCCTTAATCAGAAAAATAGGAATATGGACATGGCAGCTCTGTCTCATCACTCCCAGTTCTGAACTTTCTCCCGATCCCTCAATACATCCCAAGGAAATGACCATCTCCCGTATAAATACATCAATTGAATCTGCATCTATGGCATTGTGGAAGAGTGCATTCCTTGCCAATAGGGAATTACTTAACACATAAATAATATCACCTTATTTACCCTTTTAAAACTATATGTACAATCCACTAATTTAAAGTAATTCGCCGAACAGTGCCTGTGTGTAATTCAGTTGAAGCCCCACAAATGTAATTGTGACTTGACATGGTTATCATTAAAATGTAAATGTCACCAGAGTCCCAGAGGACCATAGGTTGCTCTCCCCGTTAAAAGAGAGCTGACTGATGGTTATTTAACCTGAGGATCACCACAACTCAGGTGAGGGGCAAGGTTGAGAAGACAGGGCCTTCATCAATAACCTCAGCTGGTACGAGAATTGAACCCAAGCTGGTGGCATCGCACCGCATCACAAACCAGCCGTCCAATTAACTGAGCAAATTAAAAATTTAACATCCCTGTTTGCAAATCCTTCCATGGGACTGTCCCTCCATATTTCTGCAACCTGCTCCAGGTCCAAAACCTACCGACCAATTCTGCTACTTCTGACCTCTTGAACATCCCTAATTTTAATTGCTCAACCCTTGGTGGCTATTCCTTCAGCTACCAAATCCCTCTGATCGAAAATTCCCTCACTAAAGTTCCTCACCCTCGGGGAAGCACGGTGCCGCAGTGGTTAGCACTGCTGCCTCACGGCACCATGGTCCCAGGTTCGATCCCAGCTCTAGGTCACTGTCCGTGTGGAGTTTGCACATTCTCCATGTGTTTGCGTGGGTTTCGCCCCCACAACCCAAAGATGTGCAGGGTAGGTGGATTGGCCATGCTAAATTGCCCCTTAATTGGAAAAAATTAATTGGGTACCCTATATTTTATTTTTTTTAAATAAAGTTCCTCAGCCTCTCACTCCCTCTCGCTCTCCATCTCACACTTTCACTATCCCCCTGCCCTGTCATTTTCTCCCCATCTCTCCCTCTCCCCATCTCCCTTTCTTTCTCTCCATCATCTCTCTCTATCTCCCCATCTCGCTTTCGCCCCAACTCTCTCTTTCTCACCCATCTCTCTCTTTGTCCCCTATCTCTCTCACCCCTCCTCTCTCTCACACCTCCTCTCTCTCACCTCTCCTCTTTCTCACCCTTCCTCTCTCTCACCCCTCCTCTCGCTCACCCACCTCTCTCATCCCGTCTCTCTCACCTCCTCTCTCTCACCACCCCACTTTCAACCGCCCCTACTGTCAGCCCCCCAACTTTCACCCCTAACTCTCACCCCTCTTTCTCATCTCACCCTCCTCCCTCTCTCTCTCTGTCCCCCTCCTTCCCTCACGCTCTATCTCTCACTCCCTCACTCTTGTTCCCTCTCATTCCTTCCCTCCCTCTCATTCCCTCTCTCCCTCTTGTTCCTTCTCTTGAGCCCTCCCCTCTTGTACTCTCCATCTCTCGCGCTCTATCTCTCGTGCTCTCTCTCTCACCCGCTTTCTCACTCACCCTCTCTCTCGCATTCTCACTCTCGCATTCTCTCACTTTTTCTCACACTCTTCCACCCTCTCTCGCATCCTCACTCGCCCCCTCTTGTCACTCACCCTCGCTCTGCCACTCACCCGATCTCTCTCTTTCACTCACTCACTCTCTCTCTCACTCACCCTTTTTCTCTCTTTCACCCACTCACCCTCTCCCTCACTCACCCTCTCTCTTACTCACCCTCTCTCACACTCTCACTCTCGCATTCTCTCACTCTTTCTTGCACTTTTTCACTCTCTCGCAACCTCACTCACCCCCTCTCTGCTACTCACCCCCTCTCTGCCACTCACCTCTCTCTGCCACTCACCTCTCTCTGCCACTCACCCCTCTCTGCCACTCACCTCTCTCTGCTACTCACCCCTCTCTGCTGCTCACCCCTCTCTGCCACTCATCCCTCTCTGCCACTCACCCCCCTATCTCTCTCTACATCTGATGTGTTGGGTATGCCGGGTCTGCGAGGACTGCGTTTGCTGCAGCAGTGAGAGAGACAGGCTTCCAACACTTGAAGAAATGCAACTTGATTTTATTAAACTCTTAACTATCATACATACTTTAACTGTGGGTTGACACTATGCTGACTTGACTGGGGACCTGAGGCTAACCTGACCAGACTATCTTACTACCACATGGTGTATGTTCTAGTTGCTGCTCACGGGCTCTGACTGTCTCAGAGGCTGGATCCCAAGAGCCTGGGAAAACTAGTGCCCTCTGGCTTTATTGTGATTGTGTCCTGTAGATGTGTGATGCAAGATTGGGGATAAACTTCTCAAGGAAATTGACCATCCCTAGGAAGCGGAGGACCGCCTTCTTGTCCTCGGGCTCTTCATGGCGTTGATCGCCGCCACCTTGTCTGCATCTGGCCGCACACCGAACTGCAAAATATGGTCGCCAAGGAACTTTATTTCTGCTTGACCGAACGAGCATTTGGCTCTATTGAGTCGGAGGCCATGCTCGTGGATCCTGTGGAACACTCGCTTGAGGCGATCGATGTGCTCCTGAGGAGTTGTGGACCAAATAATGATATCATCGACGTACACTCGCACCCCCTCGATGCCCTCCATCATTTGCTCCATTATGCGGTGGAACACTTCCGAGGCGGAGATGATGCCAAAGGGCATCCGGTTGTAACAGTAGCGACCGAACGGGGTGTTAAATGTGCACAACTTTCGACTGGATGCATCCAGCTGTATTTGCCAAAAGGCCTTGGAGGCATTCAGCTTTGTGAAAAGCTAGGCGTGAGCCATTTCGCTGGTGAGCTCTTCTCGTTTAGGTATAGGGTAGTGTTCCCTCATGATGTTACTATTCAAATCTTTGGGGTCGATGCAAATGCGAAGTTCCCCTGACGGTTTTTTGACACAGACCATGGAACTAACCCAGTCCGTGGGCTCAGTGACCTTAGAAATGACGCCCTGGTCCTGGAGCTCTTGCAGCTGCTGCTTACGGCGGTCCTTAAGGGGTGCCGGCACCCGACACGGTGCATGAACCACAGGTGTGGCATTTGGCTTCAGCAGTATTTTGTATCGGTAAGGTAGTGTACCCATACCTTCGAAGGCACTGTGGTATTGTGCTATGATGTCATCTAATTGGGCTTGGAAGTTGACATCTGGCGAGGCCGTTGCCTCTGCGGACGACATGGTGTGAACCCGCTGCACAAGATTCAGGATTTTGCAGGCCCGAGCACCGAGCAGAGAAGCTCTGTTGGTTCCTACAATTTCAAAACGCAGGGTCGCTTCTGAAAAACGATGGGATACCGCAAGCTGGCATGAGCCACTGGCAGCAATGGCATTGCCATTGTAGTCGATGAGCTGGCAGGCCGGTTGAAGAATGCTTGGCTTGACACGGATGGTGTCAAGGTCAGACTTTTAAATGAGGTTTGCTGATGCGCCAGTGTCCAGCCTGAAGCGTATGCGAGCCTTGTTGACCGTGAGGGTGGCATTCGTCGTCCGGATCAATGCTCAATACTGGGAGTTGTTTCACCTTCTTCGCTGAAAGCATCGTATGCTTGGTGATGATGCCCACCCGGAATGGGGATGTGAGGCCCTCGGTGTCGGAATCTGGAACCATGTCAGAGTCGGAGTCTGCAACGGGTGGCAGTACTGACCGGACGTTCCTGCACTGCGACTGGGATCGCTGTGTATTGGGCAGTTGAGCAGATCTGCACAGGGCTGCGTAGTGGCCAAGCTTGCTACACTGGAGATAGTGTCGAGATTTCGCAGGACATTGCTGCTTTAAATGGGCGGAGCCACAGTTGTTGCATGTCATGGCGCCGGTGTCAGGACGCTCCGTGCCCCACCGCGCATGCGTGGTGCAGTCGAACGATGTGCGCACCTGCGCAGTTCGGTCGTCGGCCACGTCGTTCCCTTGGTCGTGGAGCGCATGCGCAGGAGCCCGGGAAAAGCGGGCGAAATGGCCGCCCTCATCCAGACTCAGGTCCTGGAGCTGTTTTACGGCCTGCACCCACTCCGCATCGTAGGGGCCTTGCCGCGCCATCTCTGCCGCCTTGATATAGGAGTACCGGTTGTTAGCGTGCTCGTGGAGGACGCAGTTTTCGATGGCGATGGTAAGGGTGAGCTGCTTAAGTTTAAGGAGCTGCTGGTGAAGAGGATCGGAGTGGACCCCGAAAACGATCTGGTTGCGGACCATGGAGTCGGAAGTGGAGCCGTAGTTGCAGGACTGCGCAAGGATACGGAGGTGGGTTAAAAAGGACTGGAAAGGTTCATCCTTATCCTGAAGCCTCTGCTGGAACACAGCGTTCAAAGCTCTCGTTGACATCCATGTCACAGTGGCTGCCGAACTTCAGCAGGACTTTTTTAAACTTTGTCTTGACCTCGCCTTCAGCAAAAGTGAGGGAGTTGAAGATGTGGATAGCATGGTCCCCGGCTGTAGCGAGGAAGAGAGCGATCTTCCTGGCATTCAATGGGGTTTCCAGGTCGGTGGCGTCAAGATACAGCTGGAACTTCTGCTTGAAACTCTTCCAGTTAGCACCGAGGTTGCCGGCGATGTGGAGCTGCGGGGGAGGGCGGACGCTGTCCATGTTACCGGATGGCTGATCGCTAGTCAAAGGCAGACTATCTCAAGGTAGGTCTGTCAAACTCGAGCATAACTCACTGGTACCGTGATGTGTTGCGTATGACGGGTCTGCAAGGACTGCGTTTGCTGCAGCAGTGAGAGAGACAGGCTTCCAACACTTGAAGAAATGCAACTTGATTTAATTGAACTCTTAACTATCATACATACTTTAACTGTGGGTTGACACTATGCTGGCTTGACTGGAGACCTGAGGCTGACCTGACCAGACTATCTTAGTTGCTCACAGGCTCTGGCTGTCTCAGAGGCTGCATCCCCAGAGAGCGGGAAACTAGTGCTCTCTGGCTTTATAGTGGTCGTGTCCTGTCTGGTGATTGGTTGCTGTGTTCTGTGTGTTCACTGGTCATCCTGTGTGTCAATCACTTCCTGTCTGTGCACTATCATATACCTGTGTGTATATTATGACAACACCTTGCTTCCCCCCTTTTAAAACTTGCTTCTTTGATAAAGCTTTTGGTTAGATGTCCCAGTATTTCTTCATGTTGCTTAGTGTCAAATGTGGCTCTATAATGCTGCGATGAAGCATCTTGGAATGTTTTGTCACTTTAAGTGTGCTATATAAATCCATAGAATTTCATAGAAAACAGAAAAAAATGACCTTGCAGGAAGCTATTTGGGTCATCACTAAAATGGACATTTCACTCCGCAGAGTTACTGGAATTATGTACTGCTTTCCTTTTTTCTGCAGCTGGCTCCTTGTATCCATTCCCCAAAGATTGCTCTCAAACGTTGTTGAATGGTGAAGCCAATTCTGGCATCCATACCATTTTCGTGAATGGAAATCGTTCTCAGCCACTTCGGGTGTACTGCGACATGACCACTGACGGAGGTGGCTGGATGGTAAGATAGCATTTATATTTGTGGGAAACCTGTGGAGGTGAAACTCCTCCTGTTTATCGCTTCGGTGCAAACGTCGGAGCCAATGCACAGCAGAAAACCCAATTCATACTGATCAGCAGGAAGAATTTCATCCTCCTATTTGTGCCTCCCACTGCTACCAAATGCTGCAGATCTTAATGAAGTCATTAGTATGAAAGCTAGAAAAGGAGAGATCGCCTAATGGATTAATTGAATGAAATATATTGGTGTCTGCTTGCTTACTAACAGATTCTCTGTGTATGGACTGAGATTCTGAGGGTATGCTGGTCGATTATGGTACAGGTATTGCCAGCAAGGGTGTGACGAGAGGTTGTGACAGCCCTGTAGGGAGTGTCTACCTCGCTGTGTACCACAAGAAGCCAGCAGCCACAACGGCACTGCACTGGTCAGCTGTATTTCGACAGAGAAAAACGAGGGAAAGAAATGG
Source organism: Scyliorhinus torazame (assembly GCF_047496885.1). Classification (NCBI taxonomy): domain Eukaryota; kingdom Metazoa; phylum Chordata; class Chondrichthyes; order Carcharhiniformes; family Scyliorhinidae; genus Scyliorhinus; species Scyliorhinus torazame. The sequence continues at coordinate 66,711,084 of NC_092728.1, forward strand.
CCAGGCTGATTCAAAAAAACTAAGCCACGGAAATGTTGATTCCGAACAGAACAAATGTATGAAAGAAAGATCACAGTGCCACCTAGTGTAGGAGGACTGAATGGTAGCTATAGTAAGTATAGCGTTCCCCTTTGAGCGGGAGAGCTGATTGGAGGTGATTTAACCTGAGGGGCACCGCACCTCAGGCGAGGGGCACCGCACCTCAGGCGAGGGGCACCGCACCTCAGGCGAGGGGCAAGGTTGAGAAGGCGGGGCATTCATGAATAACCTCAACCAGTACAGGCATTGGAGCCATGCTGCTGGCCTCGCTCTGCATCACAGGCAGCTGAGTAAAGATCTCCACCATGAGGTCCATTCCAGCAAATCAACCCGAGAAAGAAAGCTATTAAGTCGTGTTCTTTGTAATACTATATCATTCATGCTGGCATTAAAGGACAAAAACCTAACATGTTAGTATGAGATTCCTTCATTCACTATTTTAATGCAGGAGTTAACCCAATTTATTTATCTCCACTGGAGGAAAGGCCCAGGAAGTGCCATACAAACACCATGAGCTTTCCGAGCTGTAACTGCCAGACTTTGGTCTGCAGTTTAGTTGCTTAGCCAGTTAAAAAGCCTGGGCTGGATTCTCTGATTCTGCGGCGATGTCCGGAGGATGCATCTGGCCTTAAAAGGTTGGCCCCGCCCACACAACGATGCTCTGCCTGGTGGGGGGCTAGCAGCCATGCCATGTAAAGCTTACCTGCCGATGCGGATGCAGAATGGCCGGGTCCGTGGCCGGACTTACGCACGGCAGCAGCCTGCGGCGGCTGCGCCGTACAACATGGCGCCGGCCGCGCGCGGACCCGGCCTGCGAATAACTGCCCCCCTGTAACCACCTTTGCCACCACCGGACCACCCCCCACCGATCCCCCAAGCCCCCTCCGAAGCCATAGTCCACAGCCGCCACGCCAGGTTTACGAACGTTGAGAGGACACATGTCCCACACCGTAGGGAAGTCGGCCCGTCAGGGCGGAGCATCGGCGGAGGGCCTCAGGTGACGTCCTGAGGCCATCCGAATGGTGTGCATCGTACTCCTCGAGAATTCGTTTTTGAGGGGGCGGAGCATCCGAAAACGGCGCCGACCACGATTTCAGCGTGAAAAGGGATTCTCCGGCCAATCACCGAACGCGATTTAGCCATCGGCAATCAGAGAATCTGGCCCCTTAACTTAGCACATTGCACCATTGTGAAAGAACTATTTTCAACCCAGTCCCTTCCTCACCTGCAACAATTTGAAAAGTAACATTTGAGAGGCATATGGCAGCTGTCAGAAATCTTACTGATCTTGTGAAAAATGAATCAATTCCAGGTCTTCCAGAGGCGTGAGAATGGCAAGGTGGATTTCTTCAGAAACTGGAAGAATTACTCCAATGGATTTGGCAACCCTGCCGATGAGTTTTGGTTAGGTAAGAGTGGCAGCCCAGATACTTCATAAATGATTGGGTATTTTACTTTGCAAAATCAAAAGGGAGACTTAACTTTTTCCTGATTTTTGTTTTTGCTGCCTTTATTGGTGACGGATAGTATAAATTTTTACATCAAACTAGCGGAAATATGTTTTCCGAAACATATTTCAGACCCAATAGAATTTTTTAAATATATTTAGCAAACGTATATCCATCTTTCATGTCAAGGCAAAGCTAGTTTTGATATGCATTGTTGCAAATGCAACAGTACAACAGTTAGCTGCATGACTCCAGCATGCACTAAAATGCAGCATGGACCTCTCACCAGACACACTGTAGCTCCAACCTGTTACAAAGCCACAGTTTAAGAGTTTACAAGTGGTCTACTGGCTTCCTCAGGCCTTTGGAAACTTATTTTGCAATGCGTTTAATCTCAAGAGACAGTAAATGTTCCTAACACTGGAAATAAGTCTGATTTTTATTTTGTATATACCTTTCGGGTCCCGACGATCGAAATACCAAACTGATTATCAAAGCTATTCTTAAAACCATGATATAGAGATGCCGGCATTGGATTGGGGTGGGCACAGTAACAAGTCTTACAACACCAGGTTAAAATTCAACAGGTTTGTTTGGAATCACTAGCTTTCGGAGTGTAGCTCCTTCATCAGGTTACGCTCCGAAAGCTGGTCATTCTTAAAACCAATTGCCAAGAGACAGATGAGAGAAGCAATGGTTTTGTCACTCCAGTAGTCCCCCCGAACTGCAAGATGTTTCTCACACATTCTTGTCACTCGAAACTGGACCCAACACTTGTTTTTAAAAAAGCGAGAATCAACAGTGCACAGAGAAATCCTCTGGACTCCCCTTGCCACATGTCAACATTCAAAAAGTACATCTTCTAACTGTTTAAATGTAAAGGAGAAAGCAACCCTCCAACTCAATGCATGGAATTCTATTGGATGTAAGCATTTTAAACTACAGCTCAAGAGGGAGGAAGTTGAAGTTTTACAGAATAGGGCAATTGCAATGCATCCATTTTATCACTGGTGGAAGTTTAGACAGGGATTTCAGATGTCAACTTAACCTATCACCAGTCCAACTTACCTGTTCTAACGTGACACCTCTTCCGCTTTGCGGGGTATCCAAAGTGTCTAATTTACACCTTACATATACAAGGGTTCAATGTGAGCCTTATGATCAGTGGGTTTGTGTTCTAACCAGTATGTTGTATATATCTGGTCACAAACTGAGGATCTCCTGTTCATGGCGCCAATAAGCAATAAATGTTGCAATGTAAAGAAGATGAATATCTGCCCAAATTTGTCACGTGCTTTTTTCCAACTGATAGCAGAATTCAGTTCATTCCAGTCACTGCTGCGTTCTGTTGGGTCGAATGGGGGATTAGAATGATTCTTATTAAGTGTAACGCGTTTGCATTGGTCGTTTATCAGGGCTTGAAAACCTTCACAAGATTACATCACAGGGCCACTACCAATTGCGTGTGGATTTCCGAGATGAAGGAGACTCTGCTTATGCAGTTTATGACCGGTTCCTTGTCGCTGACTCCAAAAGTCGATACAAACTGCACATTGGAGGGTACAGCGGAACTGCAGGTAAGCTTGAGATTTCACCTCAGAATGGCAAGATGACAAAAATAAATGTGGATCAATCTCCAGAAAACGCCCTGTCCAACCCTGGGATCACTGTCCACTCAGGCCAAGCTATAAGTGATCCAAGTTGGAGAGCAGTACAATGTTGGATCACAATTTTGTGCTGCTTTAACGTTTAGTTCATGTTTAAAATTCTGTTTCGTTGTTCAGGTGATTCTCTGACTTATCACAATGGCCGCCCATTCTCCACAAAGGACAGAGACAATGATGTGGCCGTGACAAACTGTGCTTTGTCTTACAAGGGAGCGTGGTGGTACAAGAACTGCCACAGAGTAAATCTGAATGGGAGATATGGAAGTTTAAGCCATAGCCAGGTATGTAAAACTAGAAACAGAGAAATGAATCCGTCATGATTCACTATGTTGGGTTGAATCAACAGGACAAAGGGTAAGTGGCATGGGGCTGACTATTCACTGTGTCAACAAAGCATGTCTGATGTTGCATCAACTACAAAGTATCATTGATTATGAACATATATATATATATAAAAACACCATTCAATTCCTTTTCCAATCAAAGAGGGCAATGTCAGATATGAGAGCTGGAGTAACTCTAGCATAACGTGCTACCCGCCTTGTCCTGTTTTCCACAACCATGTTCTATTTGTGGCCTGGAGGTTCCTCCATGGGCCCAACGTAGAGGCTCAACGTGCAAATGCATCCACACTTATAGAATCATAGAATTTACAGTGGCAAAGAGGCCATTCGACCCATCAAGTCTGTACCGGCTCTTGGGAAGAGCACCCTACTTAAGCCCCCGTCTCCACCCCATTCCCGTAACCCAGCAACCCCACCTATCCTTTTTTGGACACTAAGGGCAATTTAGCATGGCCAATCCACCTAATCTGCACATCGTTGGACTGTGGGAGAAAACTGGAGCACCCGGAGGAAACCCACGCAGATATGGGGAGGACGTGCAGACTTCACAGAGACAGTGACCCAAGCCGGGAATCGAACCTGGGACCCTGGAACTGTGAAGCAACTGTGCCAGCCACTGTGCTACCGTTATGCCCATTTTACCAATGTCGAGTTATGCTCCACTGCAAGTATCCATCTGACCCATTAAAACATGGCTAATCTTGAAATGAACACGAATGATCACACATCAGTGTACGTCACTGTAGAAAATTGAAAAGGTTCCCTGATTGCAGCTGCTTAAGCATTTTACCTTCTCGGCAATTTTACAAGGTTTTTCTTTTGACGATGCATAAATGCAAATATAAATTAGATAGATTTCAGGTAGATTTATTTCAAGAAATAATATACAGGGATACTTGTCTTGATGAGTGCACCTCCAACAACACTCAAGCAGCTCAATACCATCCAGGCCAAGGCAGCCTGTTTGATTGGTGCCTCATCCACCCCCTTAAACATTCACTCCCTCCACCACCAGTGCACTATGGCAGCCGTGTGTACCAACTACAAGATGCACTGCAACAACTTGCCGAGGCTCCTTCAATAGCACCTTCCAAATTCTTAACTTCAACTGCCTAAAAACCCAGTGCAGCAGGTCACTGGAAATCCATCACATCCAAGTTCCCTTTGAAGCATGACACCACCTTGAATCAGAAACATTTTTGGAAAATATTTTTTATTTTCCTCCTTTTTCACATTTTCTCCCAAATTTACACCCAACAATAAACAATAATCAGCAAAGAATCCCCATATCAATAACAACGATCCCATCCTCCCACCAAACCCCAGGCATTAGCCCGCATGTTAACATAAACAAATGGCAAAAATGAATCAGGAATCACCCATAGTCACCATTAACACATACAGTCCCTCTCCCCCCAAACCTCCTCGCCCCCAACCTCCACCCCCCCCCCAATGTTCGATGTGATCCAATTCTCAAAGGTGCATAATGAATAAGGCCCATGAATTGTAGAACCCCTCCATCCTTCCCCTCAGTTCAAATTTGACCTTTTCAAGTGTCAAGAATTCCAGCAGGTCCCCCCCGCCACGCAAGGGCACAGGGTGGAGAGGTTGATCTCCACCCTAACAGGATCCACCTTCGGGAGATCAACAAGGCGAAGGCTACAACATCTGCCTCCGCGCCCGTTTCCAACCCCGGCTGGTCCGACACCCCGAATATGGCCTCCCGAGAGCCCGGGACCTGTCTCAGATACATGTCACTGTTCTTTTACTGTTGCTGGATCAAAAGTCTGGTAGTCGCTAACTAGCGAAGGGGACTCACTGCCATCTTCTCTGGGACAATTAGGGATGGGAAACAAATGCTAGCCTTGTCAGAGACACTGATGAACAAATAAAAAATAATCTGGAAAACATTATATGGATAAATTGACATATACTATGTAGTTTGTGCATCATGCTTTGGAACAATATGTAACATAGGACATAGTTCCCTAAACTCTCGGCCAGCAAGGCTAGGGATTTTCTCATGTCATGTTTGTGTCTACTGTAGACTAATTGATAGAGATGGGCAGCACGGTGGCACAGGTTAGCACTGCTGCCTCACAGCGCCAGGGACCCGGATTCAATTCTGGCCTTGGGTGACTGTCTGTGTGGAGTTTGCACATTCTCCCCGTGTCTGCGTGGGTTTCCTCCTGATGCTCCGGTTTCCTTCCACATTAGACGGATTGGCAATGATCAATTGCCCTTTAGGGTCCAACGGTTGGGTGGGGTTAAGGGGAGTGGGCATGGCTCGGGTGCTCTTTCGGAGGGTCAATGCAGTCTCGATGGACCGAATGGCCTCCTTCTGCACTGTAGGAATTCTATGATTCTCTGATTGATTGCTATGCTCAGACAATAACTCCTTTATCGTTGTAAGATGTGACTTTGAGGCTTGTAGAAGATGAATTAGGTGGATCTTGATCTTTACTCTTCTACCAATTCCTATGCTTCTATGTTCCTAAGTATAAGCATAAGGTCATAAGACATAGGAGCAGAAGTAGGTCATTCAGCCCATCCCTGAATTCATATTGCATTTGTTTCACCAACGTGTTATAAAGCCATCTTGCTCAAGGATTGAATTTCATTTCATTTTTTAAACAGGGTATTAACTGGTATCACTGGAAGGGCCACGAACATTCGATTGAATTTGTTGAAATGAAATTGCGACCACACAACGTCAGAGATGCACAGAGAAAGAAGAGAGCACAACAACAGCATTAAGTAACCAAATCAGCCATCAACAATAAAGATTCATAATGTACAGAAGCATCACTAATTTAGTTCACAATCGAGTTACTGTGTAATATGAGCCTTGCCAGCAAAGTGTTCTCATCTTACATGGGTTTAGCTCCACTCAGTTTAAACACCAAAGATAATTTTGACAATAATTAACATAGGTTGTTATTGCTTTTAGGGTCATAGCTTTATGTATGTTGCTCGGAGGGTGGGGGTGGGCTTTATATGTACATCATTACGCCTGCACAGACATCAGAGTGTATTGTTTGTGTCTATGTTCATCGTGTTGGGGATATATTGCCATGGCAACAAACTGACTAGTTGTTATTAAAAGGTTAATGTACAGAAGCTTCACGTTTAACCATCAAATATATAAGCTGACTGTTTAAATGTGGGATGGAGTTTTTTTTGCAACACGGAGCTCCATATTTTTGGTCCTTTACTGAAAGAGAGGTATTGTTTGAAAAAGCACAAGTTGTTTTTTGCCATTGGTTAGCAATTTCAGGTACCTTGTTTTAAAAAAGAATCAACCAAATTTTGATTCTGTTAAAGGATAGAAGAACAGTAATGTATATACACAAAACTAGGAGCCCTAACTAAGGCCGCTTTCACAACGTTTAATTTACTCCCAGGAATAGGACAATTGTTTTCTCGGTAAATTACCAGTCTCACACACACACACAAAAAAAAGTACATTATTAAATGTAATTTTGTGAGTTATTTTTCCTCGTGGGAAGTTATGTCTGGATTGTTTTAAATAATCACAATGCTTCCGTTTATTTAAGCGGCATGGATACTGTGCTGAAATAAAAGGGAAAAATAATGAAATACTTTTAAGGAATTCTATTTTCAACGTAAATGTAAAAAGTAATATTTTTGTCTTTCAAATGTCCACAACCAAAAAAAAGTTTTTTTTTCCCAATTATATAATACCCTTACTGTGGAAAGGTAGAACCGAATTACCGAATACCACTAAAACCCGTGATATACATTTGTAAAATAAAGAGTGTTTCTCACATGAATAATTTCAATGTATGTTTCTGTGTACTCCTAATTAAAATAAAGTAATGGTGTTTTAACAAATTTTGCAAAGAGCTTGTTTTCTGGAACCGGGCGGGGTCAATGTCCAATGATGCGTTATGGGTACATGCCACCTCCTGGATCTTCCCTGATTGCCTGAGGGAATCGGGCGACTTTCCTGGAGTTCTGTCCCAAATAGGCTACATGTTCCTTTTTTTCCTTATTCCAGGAGTTCGTAATTAAGGAAGATTCTACACAAGGATGAGATGATGGTTTTTTTTTAAACACTTTCTGGCTTTTGACAAGCTCCCCTGCCAGAAATGATCAATGGCTTCTTTGGTAAATGGTGTCGAAAAGACCTGTACTAACCAGTAAGTTATCAGGTTCAATCTGTGCTCCATAATGGGTCAGCAAAAGGCAGGGTATTCCAATTGGCATCAGCAGCACTTTGGACTGAGGAATCGGTTGAGGGGGGTGGGGAGGTGGAAGTGGCAGGGAAATCAGTCAGTATCTCAAGTTCTGATCATTGTAGACAATAGTTGCTTGTGTACAAATAGTTCGGTGAGAGCAGCATTGGGTTCTGATAACAATTTACAGACTTGAAACATCAACTCTGGGGTGGATTCTCCATTGCCTGCCATAACAAAAACCCATTAGGCCTCTCCTTGTAAACAGAGGCATTGCTGGGGGTGTAAGCCTGGACCTCAAGGAGTAGTATAGATATAATATAGATTCCAATTTCTTACAATTTATCACAAAGTTAAATGTTATGGATTATGGGATGAAATAATATCTTGGAGATTCTCTTCATTATTGTTAGAATCGCGTGAGGAATGTCACAGATTTATCTTATTGGAGGTTCTGGCACATATAGGGTTAAATGGGACCAAGTACAGTATCACCCACACAGTGACATAAGAGAACACATGACCCACACATTCGAGGTCAGTCTAGTATTGGACAGAGCTGTGTGCAGAAGCAAACATGGAGATTAGCTCCTAACTTGGACCCTTTAGATATATTATATATAAAAATATATGTGCATAGTTCTTATAGTGAATAAATAGATCTACACTGAATCTACTTAAGACTACAAAAACTTCATTAAAACTTACTGAATGGTATCCAATACCTTACAACAGTTAGTTGGGTTTGGGATTGGGTCAAGGAGTAGTGGGGAAACAACTTGGTGCAGTGAGCGTGGACTTGGGTTGTCCCCCTCAGGATAGCGGTGCCCTGGCTGAGACCCCCATTCCTGCATTGTTTAAAAGAGTGATGATCCCATATTTTAATTATAACTTCTGCAGCCACAAGTCTGTTTATCTTTTAAACCAGCATTTTAAAAGTTATTATTACAGCAGATATATACACACGCTAACCTAGGCTTTTAAAATCATGGGGGAATACTCCATCGGCGGCCGACGCCAGAATCTGCAAACACGATTGGGTGGAGAATCAGTTCCGACACCGAAATTGCAGCTGTCGCCGATTTCTCGCCAAATCGCAATTCTCCATCGCCTCGACACTGGCATTAATGCGTTCAACTCCACATGTACAGTAAACGGTCTTGGCTTATCATTAGCGTGCCCGACCTGGTATTCTCCGGGGTCTCTGTGATTCTCCGCTTCCAATGGGCGGGATTCCCGACGGCGAGGTTCACTTGTGCTTTTAAAGATTGTGAACCAGGCGCTGTGGCTGCTGAGGGTAAGCGAAGGGGTACGGATAGTGTCCAACATCGCCATAGTTTGCTGACAGTTGTGCCGCTGGCCGGGGGGGGGGGGTTTGTAAGGGCAGGAGTGTGTGTGTGTGTGTGGGGGGGAGGGGGTGGGGAGGGGGTGGGGGGGGTCAGGTGGGGGGTGGTAGCGGGAGCTGCCCAGGAGGTGGGCTGCGGGATCGAGGTGGATGGGCATGGAAGACCATTGCCAGGCAAACATGTAGCTGCGCATGCCACTGACTACCCACTGTGAACTTAGGGCCACAGGTCTTATGGGTGCCCCCCTAAGCCATCCCTCCAGGTGCCCCTTAGCCCAACCCGACCCATCAGCTGTTTGGGAGCGCTCCAGCACAACCACTACCATCTTGTTGGCTGGGATGGTGTGTGTAGGGAGTAAAGTGTGTATATATGGCTGCAGCATGTTGGCCTCCTGAGTATCAATCACGAATCCAGTGAATCTGGCACTGTTTCTCATTGGAATCGATGGTGTTCCATGTGGCGCCAATGTTAGCACCTCAACATGCGCTGAATCGGATCGGTCCAGTTTTGCTGTCGAGGAAGTCCACGAATCTTTCCAGGCGTCAACACTTAGTCTCAGGAATGGAGAATTCAGCCGCATTACTGCACCAGATACATATAATGCAATATAAATTCCAGTTTCTTACAATTTATCACAAAGTTAAATGTTATGGATTATGGGATGAAATAATATCTTGGAGATTCTCTTCATTATTGTTAGAATCGCGTGAGGAATGTCACAGGTTTATCTTATTGGAGGTTCTGGCACATATAGGGTTAAATGGGACCAAGTACAGTATCACCCACACAGTGACATAAGAGAACACATGACCCACACATTCGAGGTCAGTCTAGTATTGGACAGAGCTGTGTGCAGAAGCAAACATGGAGATTAGCTCCTAACTTGAACCCTTTATATATACTATATATAAAAATATATGTGCATAGTTCTTATAGTGAATAAATAGATCTTCACTTGACCTACTTAAGACTTCAATAAAACTTACTGAATGGTATCCAATACCTTACAACAGTTAGTTGGGTTTGGGATTGCGTCACAATATTCATACTGATCTGGGAAATGGAATGAGTTTGATCAATCTGTTGCCTTCCTCCTGCTGTATGTGGAGAAGAAAATAGCCCTGGGTGTGTGCAATCACACAAAACCTGTGGTAGGAGTGAGAAGGGTTTTGACATAATATTGACGTTACAAAGGCCTATTTTATTCCAATTTGTGCCCACTGAGTTTTTCTGTGAGGAGAGTGTTTTTCTTTTTTTTCAAATGTATTTTATTACAAACATATATCAAAACAGGTTACAGCGAATAACCACCCCAGGAAACATACTTCCCAACAATCAATGATACAGTCTGTACAGATTTTTTCCCTATTTAACCCCCCCCCCCCCGCCCACCTCCCCCATGATGAACAGCCCCTCAAACACGGTCACAAACACCCCCACCTTTCCTCAAACCCCCCTGAAGAGCCCCTTATCCCATACTTTATCTTCTCTCATTGCAGGAAGTCGTACAGGTCACCCAACCAAGCCACTACCCCCGGTGGCGATGTCGACCGCCACTCCAGCAAAATTCACCACCATGCAATCAGAGATGCGAAGGCCTCCCTCCTCTCCATGAGCTCCGACTTCTCTGAAACCCCAAATATCAGCACCAAAGTTTCCACCTCTTCCTCGGAGAGTGTTTTTCTATATGGGGAGTGTGGGTCTGGTACCTGCAAAGCGGGAGCTGTGCTCAGGGCACGTTTCAATGTATCTGCAGCATCCGTGTGCTGTGGGAGCCATTTCCATGGGGCCTGTTTCTTAAGGAGCTCGGAAAGTGGGGCTGCTTTCGTGGCGAAACCATCTATGTGGTTCCTGCAGTACATAGAACATAGAACATAGAACGATACAGCGCAGTACAGGCCCTTTGGCCCACAATGTTGCACCGAAACAAAAGCCATCTAACCTACACTATGCCATTATCATCCATATGCTTATCCAATAAACTTTTAAATGCCCTCAATGTTGGCGAGTTCACTACTGTTACCGGAAGGGCATTCCACGGCCTCACCACTCTTTGCGTAAAGAACCTACCTCTGACCTCTGTCCTATATCTATTACCCCTCAGTTTAAAGCTATGTCCCCTCGTGCCAGCCATTTCCATCCGCGGGAGAAGGCTCTCACTGTCCACCCTATCTAACCCCCTGATCATTTTGTATGCCTCTATTAAGTCGCCTCTTAACCTTCTTCTCTCCAACGAAAACAACCTCAAGTCCATCACCCTGTCCTCATAAGATTTTCCCTCCATACCAGGCAACACGCTGGTAACTCTCCTCTGCACCCGCGCCAAAGCCTCCACGTCCTTCCTATAATGCGGTGACCAGAACTGTACGCAATACTCCAAATGCGGCTGTACCAGAGTTTTGTACAGCTGCAACATGACCTCCTGACTCCGGAACTCAATCCCTCTAACAATAAAGGCCAACACTCCATAGGCCTTCTTCACAACCCTATCAACCTGGGTGGCAACTTTCAGGGATCTATGTACATGGACACCTAGATTCCTCTGCTCATCCACACTTCCAAGACCTTTACCATTAGCCAAATATTCCGCATTCCTGTTATTCCTTCCAAAGTGAATCACCTCACACTTCTCTACATTAAACTCCATTTGCCACCTCTCAGCCCAGCTCTGCAGCTTATCTATGTCCCTCTGTAACCTGCTACATCCTTCCTCACTGTCGACAACACCACCAACTTTAGTGTCGTCTGCAAATTTATTCACCCTCCCTTCTGCGCCTTCCTCTAGGTTATTGATAAAAATGACAAAGAGCAACGGCCCCAGAACAGATCCTTGTGCTACGCCACTTGTAACTGAACTCCATTCTGAATATTTCCCATCAACCACCACCCTCTGTCTTCTTTCAGCTAGCCAATTTCTGATCCACATCTCTAAATCACCCTCAATCCCCAGCCTCCGTATTTTCTGCAATAGCCTACCGTGGGGAACCTTATCAAACGCTTTACTGAAATCCATATACACCACATCAACTGCTCTACCCTCATCTACCTGTTCAGTCACCTTCTCAAAGAACTCGATAAGGTTTGTGAGGCATGACCTACCCTTTACAAAGCCATGCTGACTATCCCTGATCATATTATTCCTATCTAGATGATTATAAATCTTGTCTCTTATAATCCCCTCCAAGACTTTACCCACTACAGACATGAGGCTCACCGGTCTATAGTTGCCGGGGTTGTCTCTGCTCCCCTTTTTGAACAAAGGGACCACATTTGCTATCCTCCAGTCCTCTGGCACTATTCCTGTAGCCAATGATGACATAAAAATCAAAGCCAAAGGTCCAGCAATCTCTTCCCTGGCCTCCCAGAGAATCCTAGGATAAATCCCATCAGGCCCCGGGGACTTATCTATTTTCAGCCTGTCCAGAATTGCCAACACCTCTTCCCTACGTACCTCAATGCCATCTATTCTAATAGCCTGGGTCTCAGCATTCTCCTCCACAACATTATCTTTTTCCTGAGTGAATACTGACGAAAAATATTCATTTAGTATCTCGCCTATCTCTTCAGACTCCACACACAACTTCCCATCCCTGTCCTTGACTGGTCCTACTCTTATCCTAGTCATTCGCTTATTCCTGACATACCTATAGAAAGCTTTTGGGTTTTCCTTGATCCTACCTGCCAAATACTTCTCATGTCCCCTCCTTGCTCGTCTTAGCTCTCTCTTTAGATCCTTCCTCGCTACCTTGTAACTATCCATCGCCCCAACTGAAACTTCACACCTCATCTTCACATAGGCCTCCTTCTTCCTCTTAACAAGAGATTCCACTTCTTTGGTAAACCACGGTTCCCTCGCTCTAAGTCCCTGCCTGACCGGTACGTACTTATCAAGAACACGCAGTAGCTGATCCTTGAACAAGCTATACTTATCCAGTGTGCCCAACACTTGCAGTCTACTTCTCCAACCTATCACCCCCAAGTCATGTCTAATGGCATCATAATTGCCTTTCCCCCAGCTATAACTCTTGCCCTGCGGTGTATACTTATCCCTTTCCATCACTAGCGTAAACGTCACCGAATTGTGGTCATTGTCCCCAAAGTGCTCTCCTACCTCCAAATCCAACACGTGGCCAGCTTCATTACCCAAAACCAAATCCAACGTGGCCTCGCCTCTTGTTGGCCTGTCAACATATTGTGTCAGGAAACCCTCCTGCACACACTGTACAAAAAACGACCCATCTAATGTACTCGAACTATATCTTTTCCAGTCAATATTTGGAAAGTTAAAGTCTCCCATAATAACTACTCTGTTACTTTCGCTCTTATCCAGGATCATCCTCGCCATCCTTTCCTCTACATCCCTAGAACTACTAGGAGGCCTATAGAAAACTCCCAACAGGGTGACCTCTCCTTTCCTGTTTCTAACCTCAGCCCATACTACCTCGGAAGATGAGTCCCCATCTAGCATCCTCTCCGCCACCGTAATACTGCTCTTGACTAGCAGCGCCACACCTCCCCCTCTTTTGCCTCCTTCTCTGAGCTTACTAAAACACCTAAACCCCAGAACCTGCAACATCCATTCCTGTCCCTGTTCTATCCATGTCTCCGAAATGGCCACAACATCGAAGTCCCAGGTACCAACCCATGCTGCCAGTTCCCCTACCTTATTTCGTATACTCCTGGCATTGAAGTAGACACACTTCAAACCACCTACCTGCACACTGGCCCCCTCCTGCGACGTCAAATCTGTGCTCCTGACCTCTATACTCTCATTCTCCCGTACCCTAAAGCTACAATCTAGGTTCCCATGCCCCTGCTGCATTAGTTTAAACCCCCCCAAAGAGCACTAACAAATCTCCCCCCCAAGATATTTGTGCCCCTCAGGTTCAGATGTAGACCATCCTGTCTGTAGAGGTCCCACCTTCCCCAGAAAGAGCCCCAGTTATCCAGAAATCTGAATCCCTCCCGCCTGCACCATCCCTGTAGCCACGTGTTTAAATGCTCTCTCTCCCTATTCCTCATCTCACTATCACGTGGCACGGGCAACAACCCAGAGATAACAACTCTGTTTGTTCTAGTTCTGAGCTTCCATCCTAGCTCCCTGAAAGCCTGCCTGACATCCTTGCCCCCTTTCCTCCCTATGTCGTTAGTAACCGACCAGTCCTAAAAATGACTGGAGTGATGTAATATTTTGGGGCAATGGCAATTTTTACAATTGAATCTATCTGTTTCTGGTCTAGCGCACGCTTACCATGCGTCATGACAGTACCTAAATAAGTGACCTTTTCCTGGAGAATTTGGGCCTTTTTGGGGTTAATTTTGTATCCAATTTCTGTTCAGAGTCCGAATAGTTCCGAAAGAAGCAAAATGTTCTCTTCCTTGGTGTCAGTCTGTAGGAGCAAGTCGTCCACATACTGAATGAGGCATTCAGGTCGGGAAAATTTTGCTAATCCGTTCGCCAATTGTCTGTGAAAAATGGAGGGGGAGTTGTGGAAGCCTTGTGGAAGGCACATCCATGTGTACTGCTGTCTCTGGAAAGTGAACGCAAATTTGTACTGGCACGTTTTGTCCAATGGAATGGACCAAAGGCCATTGCTAATGTCCAAAACCGTGAAAGATTTTGACTGAAGTCCCTGTTTTAACCTGGTCTCGGGACACATGGAAACGGTGGAGGCTGCTAATGGAGTCACGTCGTTTAATTCCCTACAATCGATGGTCAGTTGCCATGAACCATCTGGGTTTTTTTACGGGCCAAATCGGGGCATTGTTCGTTGAGGCTACGGGCCGAATTACTCCTTGGTCCAATAAATTCTGTATTACTTTAGCTATCTCTCTCTCGGCTTGCTGTGGAATACCGTATTGTTTCTGGGGCTTAGGATCGGGACCTGTAATGTTGACCATTCCTGGAATTTTACTGCAATCGTGCTTGTGCTGGGCAAATGATGCTTTATGTCTCTTCAAGGCTTCGCGAACTGTTTTGTCAGTGGTAATGGTTTGTGGACCAAACCAGTACTCTCCCACTGAGCTAATCCTGTGTGCGTAGTCTCCTACTGTGAGCGTGGTGGGGGCTTGTGCTGCTCTAGCCATTTTCCACACGCATTTATTTACGGGGTTGAAAGAAAGGTTGTGTGCGCTCATAAAATCTATTCCCAAGATGTGTTCTGCTGTCTGGGCTTAATCTACCAAAATGACTTAGTGCTTAGCTTTAATGTTAGCGATCTGGACATCCACAGGGGCTGTAATGTGTCTGTGTCTCTGCTAGAGGTGACCTGAAAGGCCACAAAGAGTAATGGTGCCTGTAGTGGGCCATATATCTCGCTAGTACATCGTGGAGGAGTTTAACGTGGTTCGGGACCCTCCTGTGTCCCAAAGGAACTCTACTGGGTGTCCCCGGACTGTGCCTGCAACTACCGGTCTTCTGGACTTATCCCAAAGTGTGTCGCAGACCCAAGTTGGGGAGTCCGAACTCCCCAAGTTGGGGAGTCAATCGGTGCCATTTATGACCAAATTATCTGCTCGGGCGCTAACGCTGTGGATAGGTCTGGCATTGTTTCTAGGTGGGGCATTTGTGGGCTGATTCCGTTGCTGTTTCGGGGGGGCTTGGCATTCTCAGGTGTAATGTCCCTTCTGTCCGCAATTGTAGCATTCCTGAGCTTTGGGGTGCTGTGAGTTACTTCTGCCTTCATTTACCCATGCGGGGTCTTGGTGTGCCCTTACTGGATTCATGTTGGCGTCTACTCTCTCCTGCTCTGTCTTTTTCTGTAGGGACTGTTCCCAAGCTCTAGATAACCGCTTCAGTACCCAAATTCATTGTGTGCCGGGTCTGAGGGGTCGTAATTCGTACATGCCTTTTGTCCTGCCTCCGTGTCATGGGCGACTAGAATACGGGTCCATTTGGCCGTATTGTCTACAGATAAATGGGCGCAGGCCAAATCACCGAATACTGCGGTCAAGTGGATCCAGAGGCGTCCAGCAAATGCTGTTGGATGCTCTCCCTTTTTCTGTCTACACCGGCTGAGTCCTTCTACTGGATCTCCTCTATTGTAGCCAATGGCGTCTCAGATGGCTGTTTTCATATCTTGAAGGCTACCTCCTCCTACATTTTGTGGGTCGGGAAAGGCTGAACTTACTGAGGGGTCAAGGCTCATTACAATGAGTTTTACTTCTTCCTGCTCGTCCAGACCGCACATGAGGGTCTGTTGCCTAACTCGTTCGAAAAAGTGGTGTGGGTCTGCCGTGGGGTGAAAAGTTTAAATTTTATCACGGGCATCTCTTAACTGGGTGATGGTTAGTGGGGTGGTGTACACAAAATTGGGTTGGTCTTCTGTTGTTACTCTACGCTGCGTGGTGATTGGATTCAGGGGGTTGGGTGCTGCCTGGGCAGTTGGTGATGCGGGTGCTTTCCTTTTTATGGTCCTGGGAGGCTCTATTCTGGCTTTCTGTCTCATTCACATATCGATGGGCCGTTTCATTAAGTTCCTGCCAATCGGGGCCATATTCCTGATCTAGCTGTGGGCCAAAGGTATCTCTGAATCCATTCTGAACTGAGAGCAGTGATTGCAAGCTTGCAATTTGCTGCCTGAACTTGGCATGGTCCACCGAACTCTGCCCCTGTTCCGTGGTGGAACTGTGGAGTGCTGGTAGGGCTGCCTTTAAATCCTCACATTGTTTTCTCAACTGTTCTGCTTGGTTTTTCGTTTCCTCTCTTACTAAAACCGCACGTTGCGTGTCCTGGTAGGCCTTATCATATTGAATCTGAAAGCTACTTAGGTGGGCGAGACAAGATTGGCGTGCCTGCTTGACATCAGCCATCTCCTTGTCCTTCACCGCTTGCTGCTCTCGGAGTTGCTAATTTATTCTCTCACATTCGCAAACATTTTCCTCTCTACTCCTCTCTTTCTCCTCAAGCTGTCTACGGAGCATCCTCACGACCTCCTCTGTGCCTTGCATTTGTGCCAGGCAGGACACGATTGCCATCGGCTTACGAACTCTACTCAAATTCTTCTTGTGGATCTCAGTCAGGTTGTCCCACCAGGTTTGTCCTATGCTACCAGGACCTGTTTCCTCATTTGCACAAAACTCAGACCATAGGGGCCATCCTTTCCCCTTTAGGTATTTCCTAGTCTCTTCTTCCCAAATGAGACACTGTTCTGCTCTGTTGGTCGCTGCGACCTCGGGCTCTTGTGGATGCATAAGGCGTTCCATTGCCTTCATGGCCATCCCTACGATTGCCTCTGTTTCTACCGGGAATTTGGGACAAGGGGGAATAAAGCGGTGGTGCAAACACAGGTACGGCTCAAGCTATTTTCCGGTTTACGCAACTCCCGAAAGTTTCACACAACAAAGTCTATCGAGGTTACCTTATATCCCTTTGTTAGTACGCATGCAAATTACACACTTCCGAATTCTGGAAGTTTGATCGATACTGGTCTTAGGCTTGTGGTTTCTTTTACTTTGCCAATTTGGATTTCTAATTCAAACGTTTTGTGGGTTCTCTCGGAGTGACACGGTCACTGGGTCGAGTCCCGTCAGATGTCGCCAATAACTGTTGCCTTTTTTACCTACTGTAAATATGGCAGTCAATGAGGTTGCCCTTCTTTCTTTGGATATCGATATTATATTGCTCAGAGTCGCCAGGTATCAATGATACCACCACAAGGTTCAACCGGATATCGATCAAAGAGCCAAACGCCAGTTAGTTAGTTCAAGATCAAGGGTACTTTATTTACACGCACAATTAATCATGCAACATAAACACTACTAGTTAAACTACACCTATCAACTATGACAACCTGTACTTAACTTCAGGCACCCGGCTTAGGTCAGAGGAACAGTGGCCTTTGTTCGGATCTGGATCTATCGGGTCTGGAGAAGTAACTGCTGCTCAGCTGGGGTCATCCTTCTGGTAGCAGGCGTTGAACTTTAACTTGCTTCTGGTGGTGCTGCAATTGGAGATAGACGTTGCCGGAGCGCCAGGTCCAAGAGAGGCCGAACACATGGTGGTCTCTCTCTTTATCCTTGGGTAGTTTCGCACTCTTTTGGGCGCTCCGTCAGTTTGGACCCCACTAATTGGGTAATTCTTGATTTCTGTGTTCGATTTGAACCAATAAAGGGGCGGGTGCCTTGATGGCTGGGCGTGTCCTAAGGTCATTGACCCTGTTGTTTACGCTTCCTGAGTACAGGGAGTGGCGCCGAAATGTCTGGATTGTATCGGTTGCTCAAGTATCAGTCCTTTGTCTTATGGAGATGGGCCATCAAAATGCTAATCGGTTGGGGGTTTCGATGCTGTCTGGATTCTTCGCTCACAAATATACATTCAGGCTCTGAGCCTGCCTGAACCTTACATTGGCCATTTTTCCTGTTATGCTTTGTGACCGTCCATGTTTCTTATTGTAAGTGGCCATCCCAGGTGGCTACAGAGGCAATAAACGATTCTTGTTTGCATCCGAGAAGTTTTAACTCAAATTCCTACTGAGTTTTAGTGTCGCAAGTTCCTCACTAATTCCGCATGGTAGATTTCTTACAACGGGTCTCCTGTGATTAGTCGGAAGAAGTACACCAAAAAGGAACATTGAAAAATATCTCCACTTTTTGTGTATTGGTTAGCGTTTGGGAAAGAAAAAGCTGTTTGGATGAATCTTCACTGTCAGTCAATCAGGTGACAAAGAGACTGTTTATTGTCCGAATGGCATAGGAGTGTGGTGCATCATGAAATGAGAATGGTGGTGGGAGGAACATATGGGATGAAGCCTCCAGGAACACGACCAGTCAGGTTGGCAGCCTAATACTAAAGCAAAATACTGCAGATGCTGGCAATCTGAAATAAAAGCAGAAAATGCTGAATCTAATCGGGATCTCAGGGAACAGTTGTGGACAGAGATACAGAGTTAAGTATCAAGTCAATGACCATTTATCAAAACAACCCTAATTCTGGGGCACTCACTAATCTGGGGCGAAATTCTCCCCCAACGGCGGGATGCCCGCCGACTGGTGCCAAAGCCGGCGCCAATCAGACGGGCATCGCGCCGGCCCAAAGGTGCGGAAGGCTCCGCATCTTTGGCGGCCTAGCCCCAACATTGAGGGGCTAGGCCGACGCCGGAGGGATTTCCGCCCCGCCAGCTGGCGGAAATGGCGTTTGTTTCCCCGCCAGCTGGCGCGGAAATGCGGTGCATGCGCGGGAGCGTCCGCGGCCGCTGTCAGTTTCCCGGCGCATGCGCGGGAGCGTCAGCGGCCGCTGTCAGTTTCCCGCGCATGCGCAGTGGGGAGCGTCTCTTCCGCCTCCGCCATGGTGGAGGCCGTGGCGGAGGCGGAAGGGAAAGAGTGCCCCCACGGCACAGGCCCGCCCGCGGATCGGTGGGCCCCGATCGCGGGCCAGGCCACCGTGGGGGCAGCCCCCGGGGTCAGATCGCCCCGCGCCCCCCCCCCCCCCGTACCCCGGAGCCCGCCCACGCCGCCTGGTCCCGCCGGTAAATACCAGGTTTGATTTATGTCGGCGGGACAGGCAATTCCTGGACGGGACTTCGGCCCATCCGGGCCGGAGAATCCAGCGGGGGGTCCCGCCAACCGGCGCGGCCGGATTCCCGCCCCCGCCCAATCTCCGGGAGTGGAGACTTCGGCGGGGGCGGGGGCGGGATTCACGGCGGCCAACGGTCATTCTCCGACCCGGTGGGGGGTCGGAGAATGACGCCCCTGGAGTCAGGTTTGCCTGGGCTGAATTCAATTGGCTGCTTTCATGTATCAATGAGATTTCTTCCATCAAATTAATAGGATCCTTACAGAGCAGAAGGAGGCCATTCAGCCCAGCGAGTCTGCAAATACCCTCTGAAAGAGGGCCCACTCCCTCACCCTTTCCCCATATTCCCACCTAACATCTTTGGACACTAAGGGGCAATTTTAGCATAACCAATCCACCTAACGTGCACACCTTTGGATCATGGGGGTGGGGGGGGGGGGGGGGGGGGGGGGAGATAGAAGTTGCCGGAGGAAACCCACCCAGTCACGGGGAGGACATGCAAACTCCACGCAGTCAGCCATCCAAGGCCGGAATCAAACCCGGGTTCCCAGAGCTGTGAGGCAGCTGACCACTGTGCCGCTGTGCCGAACCTTCAGGTCTTTCTCAGTTGATCAGGGCTTTGGGATTTCCTGAGGTGATGGAGGGTGTTATATAAGTGCAAGTCTTACTTTTTAGATCTTCTGCTGCCATGATATATGATCTTAGCTTGTCATTCTTGTGCAGAACAGTTGCCGTTTTGTGTTCATTTTAATCGGATTCATTCACCCATGAAATCTCCTGGCATTAGCAATTTTTAAAGGACGAGAGATCCTCAGCCATAGTAAATCGTCAGCATTCAATTTTCATACTTGAGCTGTTGTGAAACTATTTGATTCCTTGTTCGAGGATTGTTTTCCCATCAACGAACTACTCTGGCAAAATGTACCCCTTTTCAATGTTGTGGTTTGAATCAAGACTTTGAACTCTATCCTTCAAGCTGGGATCCATTACTGCTGGGAAATGTGTTTCCCAACCATTTATACGTCATGGCACACCTCTATACCATAACAAAATTTTGAGGCACAATTCCTATATTTCTCTGCCTTCTTCCCTTACTGGGAACTTTGTTTTTATCTTCTCCCTGTCCTCTCTCCTGTTTTTATTTTAAACTCTCCCTGTCTCTCTCACTTCCCCCAGGGATTTTCTTTTAACCCTTCTTGAGCTTCTGTTTTTTTGTGCAGGCACTTGAGACCTTTTGTCTTCACCTCCAATTCCTGTTGGTCATGAATATAGGCCCGAGCAACATGAAAAATTTAAACTACACCACGTGCGCCACTTTCCCAGCAGGCACACGCACGGGCGGCCCAGGATTCAGCGGGTCTTGGCAATGCCAACCACAGAGCTGAAAACGAAGGTTATTTTTAGTTCCATTACATGAATTTTGAATCACTTTTGAACTTTTTTTCGTGGCACACTTCGGGGGGAGGGGGGTCTTCAGGGCACACAGGGTAAACAGTGTCCTGTAATATGCTGCCGGATTTGCTATTGGTTAGTTTACTGGCTTCAACAAAATGTAATAGGTTGTCCTTAATTATTAAGTAATGAAAGCGTTTGTGGAAAATTTTTTCATGTCGCCATGGAACCCTTTGCCTTCTGTGATCGATTTAGAACACACGATGTTTGATTAATTCTTGCATTGTCAAAATATGCGTGTCAATTAAATTATTGGGGCAAAATTGTCTGAATTGCATCTCTGCGGTATGTGTTTCATTCATTCAGATTGGAAATTTAACTTTGCTCCCTTTATGGTTTCATCGTACTGATCTTGTGCGGTGAAGCAAACAATATGTTAAACCACCAGATGGCGCTGTAATCCAAAAAACAAAACATCCCTTTTGAAAATGAAATGAATGAAAATCGCGTATTGTCACAAGTAGGCTTCAAATGAAGTTACTGTGAAAAGCCCCTAGTCGCCACATTCCGGCGTCTGTTCGGGGAGGCTGGTACAGGAATCGAACCATGCTGCTGGCCTGCCTTGGTCTGCTTTCAAAGCCAGCGATTTAGCCCTGTGCTAAACAGCCCCTAATAATAATTGCTTATTGTCACAAGTAGGCTTCAATGAAGTTACTGTGAAAAGCCCCGAGTCACCACATTCCAGCGCCTGTTCAGGGAGGCCGGTATGGGAATTGAACCCGCACTGCTGGCCTTGTTCTGCAGTACAAGCCACCTGTTTAGCCCACTGTACAAAACCAGCCCCTAATAATAATCACTTATTGTCACAAGTAGGCTTCAATGAAGTTACTGTGAACAGCCCCTAGTCGCCACATTCCGGCGCCTGTTCAGGGAGGCTGGAACGAGAATTGAACCCGCGCTGCTGGTCTTGGTCTGTATTACAAGCCAGCTACTTAGCCCCCTGTGCTAAACCAGTATCGTGGTTGAGCAGTAAGTGCCTCTTTTATAGCAAGCTCCTTTAATAACCGTACTTGAAAGAGAGACAATAGGGCTGAGTGAATGTTATGGTCAGGAATCCTCATTGGAATATTCCAATAATTTACGGAGAAGGATAATCAGATACAAACTGACATGGAGCCAAAGACAGATATTAAAACAGGTGATTTAAAAAGCTTGGTCAAAGAAGTGAGTTTAAAAGAGGAGGGAGGAAGACTCAGAGGTTTAGGGAGCACATTCCAAAGCTTGGGACCTAGCCAACCCAAGGCATTGCTGCCAAAGGTGAAGATAATAGGAATGTGGCTAGAGTTTATTTTTTATTCGTTCACGGGATGTGGGTATCGCTGGCTAGCCGAGCCTTTATTGCCCACCCCTAATTGCGCTTGAGAACATGGTGGGGAACCATCTTCTTGTACTACAGCAGTCTCTTGTACAGCAGCAGTCCATGCGGTGTAGGTACACCTACAGGGCAGTTAGGAAGGGAGTTCTGGGATTTGGAGGATTGCAGAGTTCTCAAAGGGCTGTAGAGATTGCGAAGAGTGAGGCCATGGAAAGATTTGAATACCTCGATGCAAATTTAAAACTTGAAACTTAAATTGAGATTGGGGGGGGGGGCGGTACCAGAGGCAAATGTAGGTCAATGAGCAATGGATAATGACTGGGCGGAACTTGTGCAAGTTTGAAAGTAAGTTTGAATGGGCTCAAGTTTATGGAGTATAGAGGACAGGCTAATGTACTGGAGATTTGGCTCAAACCCCAACATGGTTGCCGAAGGAATTTAAATTCAAATAAAGAATTAATCTCAATTATGGTGACCATGAAACTATCATCAATTGTCATTAAGAAAAAAACATTAGGGAAAGAATAAACAAAACTCATTTCCTTTCTCACCTTAAAGTTATTAATCTTCCATTCTGAACCTGGTTACCATGTTTCACATGAACCAAAGTTAGTATTGCTTCTACAAAGTTTTAAGATATGAGTTCACAGAGGAGAAATTAATTTTTGTCATAAGAAGTCTATTAATTTCAGCATAGTTCAGGGTCATCGCTGACATGATTTGGTTCCAGTTGGTGGCAATTTGATCTGCTTTAAGGAAATGCTGACTGCACAGGATGATACGAGTAATAGGTTAGGCCAAAAGTTAATTGCAGAAGACATCTTGATGGATCAATGCTTCAAGCTTTTTAAATGATCGATAGAGGTGAATCACCAACTAAGGCGAACAAGGGCTTTTGTTCTCATTTTAGTGTTTCTTTACCCGACAGAATACGATAGCTGTCATTTGTTTCTGAGGTTCGGATAATGGTCTAATTCCAACTGGAATTTGAACAGCATACACAACTAACTGGCTCCTTAAAATGTGTTAAAACCTCGAATACTTCCCAAAGGTTACATCAAAATCCTGATTCACCCTCAGTGCACTGATTCTGGTCACCATTATTCATGTAACATGTATGTTATGTAATGATATGTAGAGTACAAGTAAAGGGTTAACAAGAGAGATTACATATATTTCAGCACTAGATGGCGTCACGGGATGATCATATAAAAGGCTGCATCTCTAGGCATGCTGGAGAGAAGCTGATGGAGATGTCAATGTAGAAGGATAGAGGTTGAGTTAGAGTATAGTTTATATATTTGAGAGATTATTAATTACTGTACCACAGATTGAGTACCATTATTTCGTTATCTGTTACTCAGTGAAGTGTGCGGACCTAATCAAGTTCAGTGATGTAAATTAAATTAGTTTTGATTTGAACATCTTAGTTTTATATTCTTTGTCAACACTACATATCTGGCTATCTTCGAGAACATAACAATATATGCAGACTGGGATAACTTCCTGCTACTCTTCAATCAGTGCTGTCAAATGTTTTAAACTAACTTGGAACTGGCAATCATTTAAAAATCTTGCCCAGGAGATGACACATATGATGATGCAGCTCTCTCCCAGTCCTATATTGGGCTAATCTTTTATAGTCAAGAAAGAACCCATCATCTGATTTCGAGTCAAGGTTGCTTTAACTGAACTATCCTTTAAGGCCACCGCAGTTTTCCACTAGGCCTTGCATTACAAAATGTAGATGAGGCATTCTCTAACATGGGGCACGGTTTCTGCGGGACTAGCAGGGTTGTTCCTGACGCTAGAAGCTACAACAACCTTTCTATCTAACAGCACTCTGTTGCCATTTCGGCTCCCAGAAGGGAACGGCTCCCGAGGCCACATTCAGTGTCATTTCCTGCACTGAGAAACTCCGGCTTTCTCGATTTCTTGATCCATCGACACAATCTCCGGACCCCCCCTAATGCCCCAGCTCACCTGCTGAGGTGTCCTCGAGCACCCCCGCATCGCACCTCACACAAGCAGAGCAACCCCGGGTCCAATCCTCCATGGGCAAAATGCCAGCCTGGCACCTTGGCAGTGTCCCTGTCAGCCTGGCTGAGCCACCTGGGCACCCTGACATTGCCAGGCTGCCACCAGCATGACACTGCCAGGGTGGCACTGCCAGAGTACCAGGTTCATAGTGCCAAGGCCCCTGGGTGACACCACCAGTGCCAGGCTGCCACCCTACCCAGAAGCCAACCACCTGGGGGTGTCCAATCACCTGGGAGACCTCCCCATGGTACCATTCCGTCTGGTCCCCATTTGAGGGGGCTAGTACTGAACTGTGCCCAGCTGGGGTCTGCTCGGCGAGACCGGTAGATGCCGGGTGGCCATTCGGTCCAGCGATCTAGATATCGCGTGGTGCCACGGCCATTTGGAATCCCGGGGTGGCCTGTCCCGAGATCTACCGGCTCTGTCCCACTCCGAATAAGGTGGGATGCAGCTGGCAGATCATGCCCATGGTGTTCGATCATGGTTGCAATAGGACTGACAGTAGGAAACATTCTGTTAAAGGTATGGGAGAGCATTTTCCAAAGGTTATGATCGTGCACTATAACGTTAGCAAATAGAGCTCTGTAAGTATGATTTACACTGTGCTATATTTCTTCCTGATGGTTAGTGTGGACAATTGGAAGAAACACACAATGTATCCCTATTGTATTCTAGAGTGGAAGGTGCCATCGACATTTTTGTGAGTTATCCTCAAATCTGGTACATTCAATGTAGTAATTTCTTAAAAATCGCAGATGATGGATTCGAATGTAATGGTGTAGATTTTATTGTTGGTCATTCCTTTGAGAAGGCATAACTTTCATTTTTAGAGAATTTTATTCAGAGCTGAAGAAGACATCAGGAGTATCACCTTATGGAGAAGAATAGACCATGTATAATAACAAGTCTTCATTGTCTAGCTCACTGTTCAAACTTGCATTAATGCCACACGTTTTAATTGATATTAGAATATACATACAATAAACTTTAACAAACCATTATTTGCTATTTTTGCGCTATACGTGACAATAGGTCTGCAAACTCTTCCCTGGTGTTTGTTTTTAAATTCATTTTTACGGGATGTGGGCTTTGTTGGCTAGGCCAGCATTTGTTGCTCATCCTAATTGCCCTTGAGAATGTGGTGGTGAGCTGCCTTCTTCAACCGCTGCAGTCCCTGCGGTGTAGGTCCACCCACTGTGTTATTAGGGAGGGAGCTCCAGGATTTTGACCCAGCGATAGCGAAGGAACGATGATATATTTCCAAGTCAGAACCGTAAGTGACTTCAAGGGCAATTTCCAGGTGGTGGCTTTCCCATGCACCTGCCGCCCTTGTCCTTTTAGGTGGTAGTGGTTGTGAGTTTAGAAATTGCTGTCTAAGGTGCCTTGGTGAGTTCCTGCAGTGCATCTTGTAGATGGTACACCCAGCTGCAACTCTGCGCCAGTGGTGGAGAGAGTGAATGTTTGTGGAAGGTGTACCTATCAAGTGAGCTGCTTTGTCTTGATAGTGTCGAGCTTTGAGTGTTGTTGGAGTTACACTCATTCAGCCAAGTGGGAGGTATTCCATTACACTCCTGACTTGTGCCTTGTAGGTGGCAAACAGGCTTTGGGGAGTCAAGAGGTGAGTTACTCACCACAGGATTCCTAGCCTCTGACTTGCTCTTGTAGCCACAGTATTTAAATGGCTAGTCCAGTTCAGTTTCCGGTCAATGGTAATCCCCAGGATGTTGGTAGTGGGGATTCAGCGATGATAATGCCATTGAATATCAAGGGGCGATGGTTTGATTCTCTCTTATTGGATAAGGTCATTGCCTAGTGCTTGTGCGCTGTGAATGTCACTTGCCACTTGTCTGTACAAGCCTGGATATTGTCTAGGTCTTCATATATTTTCATCTGGACTGCTTTAGCGCCTGAAGAGTACCGAATGCTGCTGAACACTGTGCAATCATCAATGAGCATCCCTGATTTGACCTTATGTTGGAAGGAAGGTCATTGATGAAGCAACTGAAGATGATTGGGCCCCAGTCACTACCCTGAAGAACTTCTGCAGTGATGTCCCGGGACAAAGATAACTGACCTCCAACAACCACAGATATCTTCCTTTGTGCTAGGTATGACTCCAACCAGTGGAGAGTTTTCCCCCTGATCCCTGTTGACTCCAGTTTTTCCAGGGCTCCTTGATACCATACATGATCAAATGCTGCCTTGATGCCAAGGGCAGTCACTCTCACCTCACCTCTGGTGTTTGGCTCTTTTGTCTATGTTTGAACCAATGCTGTAATGAGATCTGCAGCTGAGGGACACTGGCCGAACCCAAACTGTGCGTTACTGAGCACATTATTGTTCAATGGGTGCCGTTTGGTAGCTTCCATCACTGACTCCTTCCATTTACTGATGATTGAGGATAGACAGATAGGGCGGTAATTGACCAAGTTTATTTGTCCTGCTTTTTGGGTACAGGGCATACCTGGGCAATTTTCTGCATTGCTGGCTAGATGCCAGTGTTGTAGCTGTACTGGAACAGCTTGGCTAGCTGCGCGCCAAGTTCCAGAGTACAAGTCTTCAGTGCTATTGCTGGAATATTGTCAGGACCCATTGCCTTTGCAGTATCCAGCGTCTTCAGGCATTTCTTGGAATCATGTGGGGAAAATTGAATTGGCTGACGACTGGCATCTGTGATGCTGGGGACCTCCGGAGGAGACCGAGATGGATCATCCTATCGGCACTTCTGGCTGATGATTATTGCGAATGCCTTGTTTTTTGCACTGATGTTCTGGACTCCTTCAACATTGAGGATGGGCATATTTGTGGAGCCTACTCATCCAGTTATTTTTTTAATTGTCCACCACCATTAACGACTAGATGTGGCAGGACTGCAGAGCTTAGTCTAATCCATTGGTTGTGGGATCGTTTAGCTCTGTCTATCACTTGCTGCTTATGTTGTTTGGCATGCAAGTAGTCCTGTGTTGTAGCTTCACCAGCTTGACACCTACTTTTTCGGTATGCCTGGTGCTGCCCCTGGCATGCCCTCCTGCCATCTTCATTGAACCAGGGCTGATCCCCTGGCTTGGTGGTAATGGTCAAGTGGGGGATATGGCAGACCATGAGGTTACAGATTTTGGATGAGTACAAATCTGCTGCTGTTGATGACCCACCTAATCGATACCCAGTCTTGAGTTGCTATATCTGTTCAAAGTCTGTCTCATTTAGCACGATGGTGGTGACACACAACATGATGGAGGTCCCCCCCAATTTGAAGACGGGGCTTCACAAGGAGTGTGAAGTGGTCACTCCTACCAATACTGCCATGGACAGATGCATCTGTGGCAGGCAGGTTAATGAGGGTGAGGTCTAATACGTTTTTCATTCTTGTTGGTTTCCTCACCACCTGTCACAGACCCAGGTTAGTGGCTATGTCCTTTAGGACTTGGCCAACTCGGTCAGCCGTGTTGCTACCGAGCCACTCTTGTTGATGGACATTGAAGTCCCCCACTCAGAATATATTCTGTGCCCTTGCCACCCTCAGTGCTTCCTCCAAGTGGTGTTCAACATGCAGGACTACTGATTCATTAGTTGGGGGGGGGGGGTACGTGGTAATCATGTTGCCCATGTTTGACCTGAAGCCATCAGACTTCATGGGGTCCGGAGTCAATGTTGTGGACTCCCTCCCGACTGTATACCCCTGTTATGCCACCACTGCTAGGTCTGTCCTGCCAGTAGGGCAGGAAGTACCTAACGATGGTGATAGCAGTGTTCCGTGTGTTAGGCAAAATGTCTTCTGCCTGAGTCCTTTACTCACAAAGGAATGATGTAATCAGAGGTCACGTGACTCAGGTGAACCACAGTACACACAACATGCACAGTGCGCAAAAACAAAGGAATTTCTCCAAAGAACAGCTTTGCAGTAAATCAAGACCCCTCTTGTTTCAGATTTTCAGTTTATCTGTGTAAAATGTTTAAAATAATGCAACTTCCATTAAGCGATCTCTGTCAGAATAAGATTTATTTGGGGGGCTAAAATTATTACTAGTTCCCTGAATGGAACAATATTTGCTGGTTGTGAACTGTAGATTTCTCTGCTTATTTTTACTGATACCGATAATGAAATGAGCTGGAACTACATACCCACTCAGAAACTACAATTTCAGATGGAGACTAGGGTTTTGGCACCAGGGATAAGCCGATTTAGCAGGTAACGAACATTAAGTTGGAGCGACTCTGCAAAAGTAGTTCTAAAGGCTCGTATTTCAGCTGTGGACTGTGCTGAAAAGGATGTTTCTCTTCAAACGCCAGGGAGTTCACTCCCTCACTCATGGATCTAATTACATCCATTCTTTCTGCCCCTTTCCAATAACCAGCAAACTCCAGCTCTCAACCACGAGGGATTGGAGTCCTTCACTCCCACCCACTTGCTTTGGAAACTAATTGCAAACGTAACCAAAAATGTATGCTCCAGCACACGACCCCCCGGAAAACCCAAAGATGTTCAACTGTTACAAAACTGGAGATTGCAAATCCTTCCTTCACCCCACCCACTCATTCGACCACCAAGACAGGTTGGCATTTTGCCAGGGATTCTTGCGGGAGGTGGAATGAAAAGGCAACTTGACGCTTGAAAGGAACATTAATGTCTTATCTATCCATCCCACATCCTTCCTCATTTATTTATCGTATTTCCATGCTTCATCTGTTGTCTTGTGGATAGCTGGAACTCTCATAACAATCTAATGAACCGGGCCAATACTTAAAAAAATTATTTTCAAGTGCCAAGTCTTTAACTTTAACGAAACATTAACTGAGATCTTTACATACCTAGCTCTATATATTCATGCTAAAAAATTCCTGTAATAAATAATGGGAGAAATTCTCCATTTGGGAGACTGTGCCCCATCGGTGGCGGGGTCCCCGATGGGGGTGGAGAATTGGGCATCTGGGAAAAATCGGCATAAGTCTCAGGCGCCGACCCAGTTGCATTGCTCTGGCCCCCTGCTGGTGGCAGGATCAGCGTTCACACCTGCGCACCAGTGGGATAATATAAATGGATGCAAATGGTTCCAATTGACCCATTTGCATTTACTTAGGGGGCCCGGCACCAGATTCTCCAGGCCCTCGGGATTCTCCAGTCCTCTGATCCAAGAATAACGTGGGAGCAGATTACAACACGTATCACCCAACGTGAACCTGATGTGGTGGTCCTCGTGGAGGGCCAAGGGGGTAACTCCTCAAGGGCGTTGCCCCCAAAGTCCTTCTGAGGTCCGCCCTCCCCCTCACAATGCACGCCCTACCTTGTCCTCCCCTACCAGATCTCCCCCACAACTCCCACCACCCCAGAAACTCCCGAAAATGAGAGACCATCCAGAGGTCCCCTAACTTAAAGGAACTCCCCATTCGGACCCCCTAACTAAAGGAATCCTGCAGGGACCCCCAGAAAAGAGACCTCTGTCTGGAAGCTAGAGAGCAGTCCAGACAGGGGTAGTGAAAGAATTACAGCTGTAACACTACCTGGAAGCATTATGTGTCCATTCCTGGAAAGAGAACAGCTGTGACCTGTGTTTAAACCCCTCAGATCCATTAGCTGCAAGCCATCCATTCACTTCTGGTAGTGGGCTGTGACTGAAAATTTCTACAAACCAGCTGTTGGCCTTGTTTCATTCATCTTCTTCATGGTTGAGTAGGTCTAAGTGCTGAAACCACAATGTTTACAAACATCAACCACATCAAAGAGAGTTAAGTGCATTCCAATCATGCCCCTTCACACTTGGGAGATTTTGAAGTGCTGAGTTGGAAATTGACAGCACATAATTCTCTTTGATGTTGTTGATGATTGTATAAATTGAGTTTAAAGCAGTGAATCCCCCAGAAAAGAGACCCCTGTCAGGAAGACCCCCAAAAAAGAGAACCCTGTCAGTAAGCCCCAGAAAAGAAATATCTGTCAGGATGCCCCCCAGAAAAAGAAAAGAGACCCCTGTGAGGAAGCAGGGTTCCTGATGCGGCAGAGAATCCAGCCCTAAGTGTTCAATTTGTATTTCCGTTGCCAGCACTCTGCCAGCGCAAATTGAACGCAGTTCGCAGCCCAGTGCGTGGTGTAACAGCTGGGGCCGGAATTAGCACAAAAGAGCTATTTTTGAGGCACCACTTACCACACACTCATTGCAGCCACTAAGATAGCTCAGCGAAGACCTGCCCCCAGAGTTTGGAGTCTGAGGTGGACCCAATGTTCGATGCCAAACAGGAGAGGAGGGACACCCTCTTCCCCTGGGTGAGCCGCAGACTCAAGTCTGCCCTCCTCAACACCGCCTGGGAGGTAGTGGCAGAGGCAGTCAGTGCTGCCAATCTCATCAGGAGGAGACAGCTTATGATCCTGAGGAGTGGGGGTCACTGCTGAGGCCTCTGGCCTGGGAGGGACAGAGAACCAGTGAGGGTTCCAAAGGCCACGGTGCAGGTATCCTCTGGCTGGGGTGACCTCTGCTGATCCCCTGTTTTCTCTGCAGTGGGGGCAGTGCTTCTGAGGAGTGCCAACACCTGGTGGGCCCCTGATTGAGCTTGGCCACGACCATCCCCTTGATGATACAGCTGGGCTATGACGGTTCCCTGAGGGATGGCCTGGATGGGCTCCCAGATGACCAGAGGCTCTCTGGGCATTTAAAGGACACAGTTGGAACTCAGCAGTGTGAGCTGATATGAGCCTGCACAGAGGGGTGCATTTAAGTTCACATACTGCAGCAATAGCATCTGAGCCAGGCCACCCCAATCTCGCGGAGGACACCCTGAGTCCATGTACGTGGCACCAAGTCATTCCCCGCTACTGCCCAGGCCCGGGCAGTCACCTCCAGCAAACCTGACAATGTTTGTGGCTTTTTGAGAGCTTTTTTAGCCTTCTGCTCCCCCTCTGCACCAATGGCACCTAATCTTCGCTTGTAAATGCTTGTACCAATTTGCGCCTGTGAGACATCCATCGAAGAATGGCAGAGCATCATGACGGGGTGGAAAATGCAGCAGAGAATCCAGCCTTAAGTGTTCAAATCAATGAAATCAATGCAAATGATGAATTTGCATGGATCTGTCTCGGCATGGGGCGTAAACCTTGATAACACTACCAGCAAGGGACTGGAGCATTGTGGCGGAATCGGTATCGGGCGCAAGGTTTCCGGTTGTTGCGATTCATTTTTCCTGCCAGCAGCGCAACCCCGCCCAACGGTTTCCCAGAAGTGTGGGGTGGTTTAAAGTGGAATTCCATTGACAAACGAAGGGAGATAGTGAACAGCGTGCAGCCGAGTAACTCGCGACAGGCGGGCCCGGAGAATCCCACCCATAATGTTTCCATTGCGCGTTATTCTCCGCCCGATGGCAATTTTCACCGCTTGCGTCGCAAAGCAAAGAATTCAGGTCCAACCTGAAATGGCCTGAGCTGCATAAAATCCTTTTAACTGAAACTGCCCCAAGGTCCCTCATTTTAGGGAGGCCACTTTGATTGTTACATTGACAGTCAATGTGATAATTAAATGTAATTACACTCAATGACTTACAGGAAGAATGAACTATTATTGTAATTCCAATCGTTGTACAATTTTTTTATACTTCTATTAGGAAGCACCATTCACTCTTAAATGTCATTCATTCGAAGCTGATAGGAACTTAACAGCAACGTGCATTTATTAGTGTTTTAATTCAGTAAGATGCCATTGTTAAACAAAATTTGACTCAGCCACATAGGGAGACCTTGAGCAAATGGTTAAAAGGCTAAATAGTTAGGTTTTAAGCAGCAAGTTGAAAGGGAATCGAGGTAAATGAGGTTTAGAGAGGGAATTCCAAAGTTTAGGGCCTACCAGTGCTGATGGGATTAAAATCAGATACGCAAGAGGTTTAAATTTGAGGAATCCATATTTTGAGACTTCTTGAAGTTCGCAATCATAGACAACACAAAGCAAATTGATTTGTTCCATTACTCCAGTGCAAGCTCTCTGAAACACTTAAGGCGAGATTCAGCAGAGTGGTGAGCAACGGGTGAATCGCGAGACAACCCCAATTCGAGCTCCGCACCTGGCTGATTGCAAGTCACCCGATTTGTTTGTCTTGTCATAATCTGGATCAAATTGGGTGAGATCCTGATCAGCATATTTAAATGAGCCGATTCACCGTCCCGTCAGCCCCATTTTCCTTCGCATCGCCCCCCGCCGGCAGCGGGATTCTCTGTCCCGGCAGCCGGCCAATGAGGTTTCCCATTGTGTGCACCCATCGGGAAATGCGCAAGCATGAGTCCACTGCCGTTGAAACAAAGGATCCCACTGACAGAGAATCCCACATCTGGGGCGGGATTCTCCGACCCCCCGCCGGGCCGGAGAATCGCTGGGGGACGGCGTGAATCCCGCCCCCACTGGTTGCCGAATTCTCCGGCGGCAGGGTTTTGGCGGGGACGGGAATCGCGCCGCGCCGGTCGGCGGCCGCTGGCATCGCCCCCCCCCCCCCCCGGCGATTCTCCGGCGTGCGATGGGCTGAGCGGCCGCCCGTTTTAGGCCGGTCCCGCCGGCGTAAATTATACCTGGTACTTACCGGCGGGACCTGGCTCTGCGGGCGGCCTCGGGGGAAGTGCGTGGGGGGATCTGGCCCCGGGGGGTGCCCCCACGGTGGTCTGGCCCGCGATCAGGGCTCACCGATCCGCGGGCGGGCCTGTGCCGTGGGCAGGGGGCCTGCGCAGGGGGGTTCGTCTCCGCACCGGCCATGGCGGAGGTCCACAGCAGCCGGTGCGGAGACGAACCCCCCTGCGCATGCGCTGGGATGATGTCAGCACACGCTGGCGCTGCTGCATGCACCAACTCGCGCTGGCTGGAGGAGGCCCTTCGGCACCGGTTGGCATGGCGCCAAACCCCTTCTGTGCCGGTTGGCGCGGCGCCGACCCCGCCAGTGCTGGCCTAGCCTCTGAAGGTGCGGAGGATTCCGCACCTTCCGGGCAGCCCGACGCCGGAGTGGTTGATGCCACTCCTCGGCGCCGGGACCGCACACCCCGCCGGGTAGGGGAGAATCCCGCCCCGTGTATCTATCAGTCTAAATTTATTAAAGTCTAAGTTTTTTTTTAAATTAATTTTATTGGGTAACATTCCTGTGAAATGCCTTGGAATGATTTATTACAATAAATAAGCTGAGATAAGTAGAGATCTGTCCATGGGCTTGTCTACTCAATGCTCCAGGCTCTCATAGTCCTCCATGTTCCTCTTCCATTATACGTAAGAGCTTCTCAATGATCAATGTGAACAAAATACAGGTTGTAGTTTCCCCTCCCCTTTCTCGTTGACTGAAAAGAAGCACCAGTCCTCTTCCTGAAGAATACTCTGCCTGTAAATGGCCTTTGTCATTCGAGGCTCTGCCACAGCCACTGACAATGTGCTTGTTCCACTGCCGTTGGCTGTGGTTTGCAACCCTGAGCATGGAACACTTGCCTGGGCATAGGGAATCTTGCCAAAGGGCAATGGTTCC
The DNA here is from genome assembly GCF_047496885.1 of Scyliorhinus torazame. Lineage (NCBI taxonomy): Eukaryota > Metazoa > Chordata > Chondrichthyes > Carcharhiniformes > Scyliorhinidae > Scyliorhinus > Scyliorhinus torazame. The sequence goes on from NC_092728.1 coordinate 66,744,915, forward strand.
CTGATCTGTTAGTGAGCTTAAGGGTCTCCCACACCTCCTGAGGTCTCAACTGACCCTTCTCCCCTAAGTAAATGCAAGTATAAATGTAAGTTGTTGTTGCACAGGAAATTATGAATGGATGGAATTGTAAAGCAATTTGTGTGCCTGAAGTCATTTTGACAATTCTGTACATCACAATAAATCATCTTTGACAGATGCTGAGTGTTAATTATAACAAGAATCAGATGCACGGATTGTTCCAGTTGGTGAGGGTATTTAAAGTTTAACCCCTAGTAGCTGGCAAGCTAACTACTTTTATAGCCAGTCTACTAGATACTTGGTGAGCAGTATTTCAGAGTTTAACTAACTTTTCGGGACTCGGCTACAGCTAGAGACTTTCAGGAGGACAGGGGGATGGCTTTGGGAAGTTCGCAAAGCATTCTTGCAGAGGTGAACCATCCCTCCCGACTTGTGGGAGTTCCTGGCTTGTGTCTGACTAAAATGCAGATGATCCATTCAAGAAGGCACCGAACACATCAAAGGACTTTGTTGGGAATGTGCAGAGGCGGAGTTGAGGTGTTGGAGGTAGCGCACAAACTTCCAAACAATCATTCTACCCAACCCTTCAAGCAATTCCTGCCCGCATGCAGCAGAATCTCCAGATCATGCTTTGGCCTTCTGGAATCTATCAAACCAGAGTGGAAGAAAATTATCCTCAATCACAAGACACAAGTAATACATAGGGCGCGATTGAGCGGCCTCGGCGCGCCTGGCTCGGTGACACGATGAGGCCGATAAATCTCGCGAGAGGTCTCCTGCGCAATTTTCGACGCTGGGAACATCTCCCGAGATCTAACGAGATCTTGTGAGATGTCAAGATCTGGATCTCACCCTCACTGGGCATAATCCAGATTTACATATTTAAGTAAGCAGTTAAGCTCACTAATGTTGGTGATTCTCCCGAGGCCCAGGAACTAACGGCCACACCTGGGAGATCTTGCCATGGCACCGTTTAGTACTGGTCCGCACAAACATTGACCAGGCATAACAGCATCTTGGGGAGGTCTACAAGGTTATCGGAGGCCCCGGGTAGTCAAGCTCTGGGCAGGGTGGTACCCTGGCACTGCCACCTCGGCACCCTGATAATGACACCCTGGCAATGCCAGGCTGGCAGTGCCAAGGTGTCCAGGTGCCAGGCTGCCCAATCCTGGGATCAGACCCAAGGGTGACCTGCACTTATGAGGTGGGGTGAGGGGGGGCTTGAGGGCCCCCTAGCAGGTAAGTTGGGACACTGGATGGTCCAGAGGCCGCGGCAGGGATGCCAAGGGAGGTCGCAAGATCGGGGCGGCATTTTAAAATGGCGACCAATCTCTTCCTGCTGAGCTCGACAGTGCAGGAAATGAAAGTAAGTCCGACCTCATTGGGGCGTTCCTCGCTGAGGGCAAAACAAAACAAAGTCCAGTTTGATAGCGGGGTCGTTCTCAGTGCTCCAGGCTCCGTAAAACACACCGCTAAACGTGCCCAAAAGGTGACGCTGTTTTTTTCCCTGTTAAGTTGCGCCCATTATTTCTGACCTAAGAGTGGTGTGTCTTCTTACTTTCCTTCCTTCCTTCTTCTGCATGAGACTGGGTAGGGTTCGTGCAGCTTACTCTGTCTTAATTCATTATAGCTGTAAAGTGACCTTTCAGTGGCTGCTACAGAAAGATTCTTGCAGAAAAAGAGAGCTTAAGTGGCCTAATATTTCCCTCGTCGAATTAAGCCTCTCGTTAAATACAATAGGAAGTTGAATGATTTAAAAATATGTCATATCCGAAATGTGAAAGCAGGAATTATTAACTCCAGACAATTTCTCTTCACCGTTCCACACTTCCTTCAAAATCGTTGCTTTCGTACAATTCAGATAGCAAATGCAATTGCTGCGGTAAAGATTGAATTAAAACAAAATAAATGTTTACTAGTGTGACAAGGTTTTATTGGAGCTGATCAATACCTGAATGTCCTTTATAATCAAATAAACTGGAACCTGTTGAGTGCCAGGTATAACTTGATCAGATGATCAGAGGAGACACAGGTTTTTGACATGAGTAATTGTTTTGCTGCTCAACTATTGAGTACAATGCAGGGAATAATGACCATGAATAAAGGGATACAAAAAGCAAAGCTCTTGAGTTGTGAGTCAAGATGCGCAACAGACAATGCAAAGCCTTAATTGTGAGAAGCTATGTTATGATGAAGTGTATTTATGTTTTATTGTTGACAAAACTACCTTTTATTTAATTTTTTTGTGTTAAAGTTGCTCTGTGTTTGAAAAGGCCACTCTGTTCGTCCTTGGTCGTATCAGTTAGCTGTGTTCAGGTTTGAACTATATCTATGTTGATTCTAGCTGAATAGTGTATTTTGAATTGATTCACCCTTATCTTTTTGTCATCACACAACATAGGCCCATCGTAAGCCTAGTGGGTGAGCAACTGTGTGCTTCCTATATCATGTAAAATAATGCACTTCTCAAATAATACGTTGGTTGCAAAGTGCTGGTGGACATCCTGAAGATGTAATACAGTGCAACCTGGTCCTTTGTGTAAGTTCTTTTTTTTTTCTTGCTGGTCACTACCACTTAGTTGTACAAAGAGCTAAATCCCTTTTCCGGTCCTTAATTGGTTCCATCATTCCTCTTCCCACCATTTTACTATTTATTTCCCATTAAAGACTTTTGCATCTCCTTTTATGTTAGCTGCCAGTTCTTCTCATACTCTCTCTTTGCTTCACTTAGCAACCCAGAACGTCCAGCAACCTGTTCTCTGTGGAAACATGTCTCGGGGGAGGTTGCTTCCATTGTTTTGGCAAGATCATTGGGGCAAGATAATTGAAGTAATTTGGATAGGAAGTCCATGGGCTCGATCCTCCATTGGCGGGATCCTCTGTTTCGCTGGCAACGCACTCACGCATTCGGAATTCCCAACAGCGTGGGGGTGCCCACAATAGGAAACCCCATTGACTGGTTGACGGGACGGAGAATCCCGCTGCCGGCGGAGGCACGCCGCTCCAGCAAACGGGTGCAGCGGGACGGAGAATCCCGCCCCATGCCTGTAAATCTACAACAGAGGTGCCTTTTCTCCTGGAACATCAGACCAACGCCAAACACTTCAAGAGGGAAGTTCAAAGCTAGAGGTAAGACAAAGATAAGAGTCAATATTTTTAAAATCCTCACCCATTGGTAAAACCTGAGCATTTGTTTCTTCAGCCTTTTGTAGATTTATACATAAGGCCTTTTGTCAGCCATAGCAGAACCTTGTCTGCTCCTGTCAAATGTGGGACCCTCTGGGTGGAATATGTACAAACAGGAAGGATTCCCTGGATATTCTGAAAATGCCCACAGACATGCCCAGTTGGTTTGCTACAGGAGGTACCAGACCGATGATTTTCCAATGCAGGTGATGTGTCTTTTCTGGGTTGGAATTTGAAGGGTAGGTTAAATAGGACAGAAGTCAAGTACACCTGGCTACAAGGACCAGAAGGTCTAGACTAATATGTGTAAGATGATATCGCACTTATACTGCCAACTCGATAAAGAAACAAAATACAATTCTCTACTGCTAGAAACCCAATGCTGCCAGCATAATGACATAAAGAACCAGCGTTAAATTTAACTTTGAAGCCTGTAACTTGTGATACATTGATGGTCTCCTGTAAGTAAGATCAATTTTGCGACATTTTCTTTTCCGTAGGAACTTTAATGGCAAAGGAACACAATCCATCACAGGTAGTCATCAAACATTTAATCTGTGTTGTCAACATGTATATTTTTTTAAACAAAGCAAAAACCACTCAAATGTACAGATGCAGAAACCTCCTGGCTCTCATTCACTTGAACAAACCTGCAACATTTTTGGTCTTGCTGGTGTTATTGAGATCCCCTTATCGATTACTTCCTGCATGCAAGTCTATTTTTATAATTCATATCCTCCATCGATTCAGAGGTAAAGCCTGATGGTGAAAAAGTTGATACCACCAATTGCAGCAGAAAATAACACTGATACCGTGACTTTCCAATCAATGTGACATTGGACACGTTCTTCACAAATTCAGTGAGAGGATGGAAAAGATGCTCTTGCTTTTATCATTCTTTCACTGAAATAAAGTCCACTGTAAGTTTCTCCAAAGAAGCGTTGAGCTATGCTATCGATACGCAATTTGTGTATTCAAAGAGGTTGCTCAACATTAGATTTCATTCTGTTTAGTCATTGTTTATTTGAGAAATGTGAGAGCTCCTAGAAATTGTGCACCTGTCAATGGCCTAGTACCTCAGGACTCTTCGTTAGCCTTTTATCATTAAGTAACCTACTTAAAAACCCTTATTGTCAGCAGTTCTTGTCCTCCACAAATAACGCTGTTAGCTGTGAAGGAAAATCTCTGGGACGCTACTCGGATACAGAAGTTCCAACCCCAGTCTCAACTGCTGCCCAATTTCCTTGAGTGGGCAAGTGTTAGTGATGTTGCTGGATGTAGGAGCTGAGTGTTCAATCACAGGCAATCAGCTGGTGGTTCGAATGCGATTGTGCAGAGGTGTGTGACCTTCATGAGGCGTGCATCTTAAAATGCTCCTCACCCCATTTATGCGAAGAAGCAGTAATTTGCCTAACGAGGGGAACAATTTATTAGAAATAAAATCCTTACCTGTGGGAATGACAGATAAATTTGTACATGGAGCCAGATGACTGAAGCATGCGGTTGAGACCAACCTCCCATCGTTCTATGTTGAATTCGCTGATGGAGCACATGTGCTAATCTATTATAGCTACTCTTCAAAACATTGAAGTGTTTCATTTGGTGAAGAAACAGTGCACTCTTTGTTTAAATTGGATGCAATCTCACCTCAAGACGTGTACAAAGGGCTAAGGTCTTCCAAGGTATAAATGTCTGTGAAGAACTTGAAATTAGGATGCATGTTTACGTCTTTTTACAGATTGCATCTGAAAGACATTGGGTGCAATCTACTGGCCTCGCCACGCCCGACGTGACAAGGTCGTTAAATCTCGCGAGAGGCCTCTCGTGAGATTTACGACATTTGTTACACCTATTAAGATCCTTTTATAAAATATTTTTATTGAAATGTTGACATTTTAATACAAAATAATACAAAGAACAACCCTTAAACCAAACGCTAACCCCAAAAACCCCAAGATGACCATTCAGTCCAATACCAAAAGCCCCCCTTACTCACCACCCCCCTCCCCCTGGTTTATATCCTCCCCTCCTCCACCCCCTCTAATGGCTAAATACAATATAATATAAATACAATATAAATGGCCGCCACCTCCGATTCAAAACTTCAATCGAACCCCTCACTGTGTATTTGACCTTTGCGAGGAGCAAATCTCCATGAATTCCCCTAGTCACGCAAAGCACTCAGTGGCACTGCCAGCCTCCAGCCCAACAAGATCCACCACCGCGCCACCAATGAGTCAAAGGCAAGGACATCTGCCCCTGCCCCGATCCACACCTGTGGCATATCCAAAACACCAAAGTAGCTGTCAAATTTAGGGTCCAGCTCAATATTTAGGATCACCGACATGGTGCTAAAAAAGGACCTCCAAACTCCACCAGCTTGGAACAGGACCAGAACATGTGTTTGTGGTGTGCGGGCCCTCTCGAACAGCGCATATATCTATCCTCCACTCCCTCAAAAAACTAACTCATCCTAGCCTGAATGAGATGCGCTCAAAACACTACCTTTATCTGGATCAGGCTCAGTCTCGCACATGACGACGTGGTGTTCACCCTCCTCAGTGCTTCACTCCATACCTCCTCCTCCAGTATGGACCCCAATTCCTCCACCCATTTAGTCTTGACCCCTTCCACCAAAATCAACTCTTCCCCCCATGATCCGTTCGTACATGTTGGATGTACTGCCCTCCTCCGACCCTGCACAGGACAGAATCCTCTCCAATAAGAATAATGGTGGCACCATTGGGACATCTGAGAACAATCTCTTAATAAAGCTCCGTACCTGGAGGTACCGAAACATCTCCGAGCCTGACAATGCAAATTTCTCCTTCCATTCCTCCAGGCTGGCAAATCGGCCCTCCAGGAATAAATCACTCACTCTCTCCGGACCATTCTCTTTCCATGCACCAAATGTGGCATCCAGCCTTGCCAACTCAAACAGGTGGTTAGCACATATGGGAGCCAGCCTTGAGACCACCCCCAACTTTGAGTGCTGGCAGAGTTAGCGCTGTTTCTTTAACGTGAACACTACCACTGAACTCGCAGAGAAACTTGCCGGTGCCACTGGAAATGGTGCCATTACCAATGCCCCCAAGCTTATTCCTCTACAAGACACAGACTCCCTCTGAACCCACAGAGACCCAATACCCACACCACCCCAACATTCTCCATGTTGGCCGCCCAGTAATAAAACACAAGTTTGGCAGCATTAGACCCCCTGCCTCTCCCTCTAAAAGACCCCCCTCTGAATGCTCAGGGCCTTATCTGCCCAAATAAACCAGAAATAAGCTGTACGACCCTTCGAAAAAAAGACTTGGGCGGCATGGCACAGTGGGTAGCATTGTTGCTTCACAGCTCCAGGTTTCCAGGTTCGATTCCCAGCTTGGGTCACTGTCTGTGGGGAGTCTGCATGTTCTCCCCTTGGCTGCGTGAGATTCTTCTAGGTGCTCCGGTTTCCTCCCCCAGTCCAAAGATGTGCAGGTTAGGTGAATTGGCCATGCTAAATTGTCCTTAGTGTCCAAAACGGTTAGGTGGGATTACTGGGATAGAGTAGAGGTGTGGGCTTCATGCTCTTTCCAAGGGCCAGTGCAGACTCAATGAGCCGGAAGGCCTCCTTCTGTACTGTAAATTCTGTGATTCTATGAACTCCAGGAGACACTGAAATAAATACAAAAACCTTGGCAAGATATTCATCTTAATAGATAAGACCCGGCCTGCCAAAGTCAATGGGAGACTATCCCACTTCTGTAAGTCCACCGTAACTATACTCGGCAGGCTGGAATAATTCAACCTCCGGAACCTCACCCAATCCCCAGCCACCTGGACCCCAAGTATCGAACATTAGTCCCCGCTAACCAAAATGGCAACCCCCCCCCCCCCCCCGCCTCCCAAATCTGCCCCCCCTCCCCCCCCCCACCCCCCGCCGATGCACCGACCACAAAATATTTGCTCTTCCCTATGTTCAACCTGTAACCTGAGAAGGCACCAAAGCTCTACAAAAGCATCCATAATATTCCCTATAGCCGACCCTGTGTATCTCACGTACAGCGGCAAGTTATCTTCATATAACAGTATCCAATGCTCCACTCCCCCTCCAACCATTCTACACCCTCAAAGCAATGGCCAATGGCTCAATTGCCAATGCAAACAACAATGGAAACATTGGACTCCATTGTCTCGTACCCCAATGTAACCGGATGTTATTGGTACAAACAAGAGTAAACGGGGCCACATACAGCAGCTGTACCCATGACACAAATCCAGGACCAAACTCGAACTTCTCCAACGCCGCAAAGAGGTACCCCCTCTCCACCCGGTCAAACGTCTTCTCCGCATCCAATGATACGATTATCTCTGATTCCTGCCCGGCCGCAGGGGTAAACACCACATTCAACAACCGCCTCACATTGATCTTCTTATAAAATTCCACCAGGAACCCATCCTGCCTTGGTGTCTTCCCTGCTTCCTTGTGCCTCACTGCTATCTGAATCTCTTCAAAACCCAGTGGCGCCTCTAGATCCTCTTGCAATTCCTCCCCACATTGGGAAACTCCAAACACCCCAGAAACTCTGCCATTTCCCGCTTGTCGTCCGGCCACTCCGATCTATACAACCTTTTGTAAAAGGCCCAAAACACGCTACTCCCCTCGTCTGGGGCGGAGACCAGCCTACCCTCCAAATCCCGAACCTGAACAAGCTCCCTGGCCATGTCCTGCCGCTTTAGTTGGTGAGCCAAGAGGCGACTGGCCTTCCCCCCCATACTCATGCACCGCATTGGCGCACTGCCCTGTCCATGGACAGCAGGTGAAACTGCAATTGCAGATTTTTCCAGCATGCCAAGAGCTCCGGAGTTGGGTCCCTCACATATCTACAATCCACCCCCAAAATCACATCCACCAGTTTCTATCACTCCTCCCTCGCCTCCCCATCCACATGTGCCTTTTATGCTATGATCTCTCCTCTGATCACCGCCTCCAGCGCCTCCCACAAAGTCGTGGCCAAGACCATCCCATTATTATTGTGTTCTACATACTCCCTCAAGGCCATCAAAATCCTCACACAGAACCCCAAGTCCGACAGCAGCCCCACGTCTAATCGTCGCCCCCTTTGATACTCCTGACTGAACTCCATCAACAGGTGCACCCAATGTGGAGCATAATCTAAAATGACCACCGCCAAGTACTCAGCCTTCTTCACCCCAGTGAGAAGGGTCCAACTCAGAATAAAATAATCGATCCTCGAATACATCTTGTGCACCGAGAAAAAAAACAAGAACTCCTTCTTCCCAGGAAGCGTAAACTGCCATGGATCTTCCACCCCCCCCCAACCCCCCCCCCCCCCCCCCCACACACACCCCAACCCCACCCCACCCCCATCTCCTCCATAAACGCAGACAATATCTTTGCCATCCCAGCCAGGCCAATGATTTTGGCCTGGAGCATCCTACACAGAACTCAGATCAACCCCCAAAATCAATTGGTGGGTGTCCAAATCTGATACTGTAGCTAGCAACCGTTTCATAAACAATTCATCATCCAAATTCGGAGTGCACACATTCACTAGGACCACCAACTTCCTCTCTAGTGTACAGACCACCTGATCAGCTATGACCTTCTCCGCCCAGAACCTGACCCTCTTATTAATTAAGATTGCCACCTCCCTTGGCCCTACTATCAAAACCAGAGCGAAACAACTGGCTCAACCAAGCTTTATAGAGCCTCACCTGGTCCCCTACCTGCCACATCGGCTCCCAGGCTCTATCAGTGTGCAAACACCTTTGCCTTCTTCTCTCACAACCCCCTCATCCTTGAGTCAGCCCTGGGCCCACCTAAGATGGCAACCTGCTCCACCCAACCAGTGAGACAAAGAAAACCCCCTGGTCACTGTTAGTGCTTCCACCTCCACCCTGGCTCACCATCTCCCTTTCCCCCTCCACCCCACCAAGCTGCCTGCCACTTCAAATAACCTGACCTCCCTCCCAAACAAACATTCTAGACCGATCGAGCAGCACCAATCTGGCCAAATAAGTCACAGGCCCTTCCCCCACACCACTCTCATTCACTAACCTATCCCATACTGCTAGCAAGGTGTTCCCCCTCAAGGTCCCACCCAAAAAATAACCACAAAAGGCCAGCAACGCCATCCCCCTAGCCCACCTTCCCAACTCCCTTGTCCAAATTCCAGCTTCCCAGCATGCGTCTCTTTCCCTCCAATTATCATATCAAGCCATCCGCTTTACCATTCCCATGACCCCAACCTCAAGCAAAATCCTCCCACCAACTTCCATGAAAAAGAAGAACAAAGACAAAACACAATATATTGAGATATTTACAACCAAACCAACCCAATTTTCAAAGCCCACCAGCCGTCCTCAAGCCAGCCCCAGTCCTTTATCATTGATGTAGGCCTCAGCCTGCTCCAATGTGTCAAATTAGTGATCCCTTGTGTCCAATGTGACTCTCAGACTCGCTGAGTTCACCACCCCAAACCCTACACCCTTATGGCTTTGTCTTATTAAAGGTTGCCTGCCGCTTCACCAGCTCGTTGCCAATATTGTGATAGATGTGAGCTGTTTGCCTGTCCCAGTCAATGTGCCAATTCTTCTTAGCCCACTCCAGGGCCCGCTCCTTTCTCTGAAAACTGTGAAGGTGGACGATCACTGCCCATGGAGGCTCATTCGACTGTGGCTTCTGGCACAGAGCCCGACGAGCCCAATTCCGGAGGGGAGAACACCTCATCCACCCCCCGCCCATCAATCGAGAGAATCTCTGCAAAATACTCCGTTCGTTTCGTGCCTTCCACTCCTTCAGGCAAACCTACCACTCTAAACTTCAGGGGCCTCAACCTGTTCTCTAGATCCTCAACTTTAGCCTTAGGCCCTTAATCCTCTCTGCCACGGGAACCATTTCAGCTTCCAATGTGGCAAGCTGACCTTCATGCCTCGATAAAGCCTCCTCCACGCCCTTCAGCATCTCCCCTTGCTATTTCACAACTTCGGCCGTCTTGCCCAGCTGCACTCGTATCAGGCCCAACACCTCCTCAATGGTGGCTTTAAACGACTCTCTAATCTCCTTTCCTTGTCAAGCAAATTGCCCATCCATCTGTCTTCCTAACTTCTCCGACTCTGCGCTATCATCCCCGCCAGCATCTCTAACATGATGGGTGCCGCCGCCTCTGCCATCTTTTCTTCCCCATATTCCTTTGTTGGGCTACCAGCCGGGGGTTTCCTTGCCCATGGCCTTCTTCGCCTAGGCTTTCGACATTCCTCTGTTGACTATCCGTTCTCCACACCAACCTGCTGGGATGGAATCCAAACTTGCCCAAAAAAACAGGCAAAGGGGACCAAAATCCTGGCAGAAGCAGTTTTTCCTGTGACTTGCTCTCAGATGTCGACACTAGAAGTTGTCTGCCTCATGAGATCTAACGGGATGTCACAAAGCATTGCAATCTAGATCTCGCCCTCAATGGGCAGTATCCAGATTTTCACATTTAAGTGAGTAGTTAGTCTCAGTTGACTATTTCTAGGCTGGAGTTACCCAAGTTGCAGGATCGAATGGCCTCACATCGGAGACCTCCCCGTGGCACCGTTTAGCACTGGTTTCCACAAACGTGGACCAGGTGTACTGGCACTGGGAAGGTCAACCAGGCAATCGGGGGCCCCTGGCGGTCGGCCTCTGGGCAGGGTGGTACTCTGTCATGCCTGATATCACTGGGTACAGTGGCACTATCAGCCTGGCACCCAGAAAAGAAGCAGAGTCCTGTATAACAGCAGGGTCGTTCTTGTGGTGATGTGCATCACTGTAAATACATGTAAGCTAGACAGACACTAGAGGGAGCACCAGAAACATCACACACACACACACTCAACCAATAGATAAGTTAGATAGGAGGTGACCAATGGACATTCACGATACACAAGGAGGTGACACGACCACAGGGGGGCATTACACCAACCTGTACATAAAGGACACCACACACATGATCAGCCCTTTTGGCCGGTGGAGACAGTCAGTGAGGAGAGGCACAGGGTTGATTCAATATTACACCCACCACGTGGAAGACAGCAGTTGGTTAGTCAGTTAGGTAGCTATAATTGGATTAGCAGTCGAACTCAAGTTATAAAAGTGTACATAGTGTAAATAAATGAGTTGAAGTTATTTACACATCTCGATCTTCCTTGACAAATGCAACACAAGGAAGCCGCTTATGTTACAAATGAAACATAACAAAACAGTTCTCAGCTCTGCAAGTGCTGGGAAACACCCCGCTAAACAAGCCCAAAACGTGGCTCTGTTTGATTTCCATTAAATCGTGCCCAATGGGTGGGATATTACACTCCCATCGCCAGACTTGCCCGATACTAAAGGGAGCAACCAAGTCAGAGACTGAGCACATTTCTTCTTTAAACCAGGCTGCCTCAAAAGGCTGTTTTCTTAGTCTTCACCAAAGACAAGCATACAGACTGCTGTCTCTTTCTTCTACATGGACGTGATTTGAGCACACAATCAACTATGCAGGCTGGGTGTGTGGTTCCTGCAACATCCACCATGTGCAGACCAACTTCAGACATTAGGGAATGGATATGGCTATAAACAAAAGCTATGATTTACAAGTTTGCTTGTTACCCTTTGCATTGTGGCAGCTGACTCCCAATGTAAATGCCAGTGAATCTGTAATGTAAACCACATAAAAATAATGCAATAGAGTGAAAGGCTCTGTGTGAGAAATTTCTTGAGCTCAATGCATAGAAACCAACACAGTGTTGAAAAGGCGTTTCCATTCAGCTCACCCTTCCATGGAATCCTACAATCCTAATCATCACAGCACCTTAAGGCCCGGAATGGATACAAGAGGAGTTGGTGAACAAAACTTTACCCAATCCCAGAAAATTGCAAGATGCAGAATGGGTAACAGGACCTTCCCCTTTGCCCATGGTAACACAGTGGTTAGCACTGTGGCCTCAGAACGCCAGGGTCCCAGGTTCGTTTCCCGGCTTGGGTCACTGTCTGTGCGGAATCTGCACGTTCTCCCTGTGTCTGTGTGGGTTTCCTCCAGGTGCTCCAGTTTCCTCCCACAAGTCCCAAAAGACGTGCTTGTTGGTGAATTGGACATTCGGAATTCTCCCGAACAGGTGCCGGAATGTGGCGACATGGGGCTTTTCACAGTAACTTCATTGCAATGTTAATGTAAGCCTTCTTGTAAGAATATTATTATATAAAATGTGACCACAGTGCTAAAAAAAAATTATTTCATGAGGTCATCTCATTTGTGGTCTGGGGCATGGTACACCAGCTGGTGATGAGCATGGTGTAAGCTAAGCTCCTTTGACATTTCTCATGATTGGTCCAACAATTATGCAGCATCACAAATCTTGGCCTCACTAGATGACTTAAGGTCATGCCATTCAACTGCTCTGGACCTGTCACTTACTTACCAAGACTAGAATGTCAGGCTCCAGTTAGCCAATGGCAGGGCTTCAGGCATGGAATGTGAGGGAGGAGCATTCAGCATGGGAGGGCAAGCGGAGCAGCAGAGGAATGAGGGGGAGTAGCAGTGTGAATGGTGCAAAGCGTTCACTGGACATGAAGCCAGTGTCGATGAGAGAATCAGTGGCAGGCATTTGTTTTCTCGCATTTTTCTAATATGCCATTGCCCTAGTGTTGTGGGACAGGCAAAGGTTAGGATATACCGGGTGACGCAAGTGGGTACTGTGGTATTATCATAAATGTAAGAACTGCAAGAGTTAATGAAATGTCTAGAACAGCCACTCGAGGGAGCTATAGTTACAAGTATATAAGGCACTGATGCTAAGCCTTGTGGAGAGAGTAGTGCAGGAGTTAGCTAGAGGCAGACTGAAGTAAAGATAGTGTGAGTAAGAGCAGACCATAGTTTCACAGATTAGAAAGATTAGTTGTAGATGAGTATAGTTTATGTGTTATTAATCAACTGTGTATTATTTAGGAGTACATGTCGAATCCAAATTAGTAGTGTTAATAAATTGATTGATATTTATTTCACATGTACCGAAGTACAGTGAAAAGTATTTTTCTGCGGCCAAGGGAACGTACACAGTATGTACATAATAGACAAAAGAATAATCGACAGAGTACATTGACAATGGAACATCAACAAATAGTGATTGGTTACAGCGCGAAACAAGGGCCAAACCAGAGCAGCATAGGGCGTCATGAATAGTGTTCTTACAGGGAACAGATCAGTCCAAGGGAGAGTCATTGAGGAGTCTGGTAGCTGTAGGGATGAACATGTTCCTATGTCTGGATGTGCGGGTCTTCAGTCTTCTGTATCTTCTGCCTGATGGAAGGGTCTGGAAGAGGGCAAAGCCTGGGTGTGAATTATAGCTTTGTTCAAGTTCAAGACTATTTTGTGGTCTTTGTGAACACTACGCCACCCATCCTGAATTTAGCAACACCAAGAACACCACAGGTACCTCTCATTGCATTAGCTGATCAAGAGTGTCAGTTTAATAATTGAAAGAGTTTTTTAATAACTGCCTCAACCAGAAAACAAGGCCTCGATTGATTTGTCATCTCATCGAAAGGAAAAATTATTTTGAATTAGCCGCATGTTGTTGCAGCAACGCAGTTGCACCAGCCTGGATTATGTGCGCAAGTCTTATTTATACTGAGACATAAACCTTCTTAGTCAGAGGATCAAGTCCATTTAATATTTGTTTAATTTCAACTGCAACATCAGGGCTGTTTCCTGGATACAGTGTCTGAAAAAGTAAGTGAGGCTTACTGTACATGATAAATGCGTTTCGTGCTGATCGTGACTACAGCACTGGCTATGAGAAACATTCTGAAGATGAATTAAGAGCACAAGCTGATTAGGATCTGCTGGTTTGTTTTGCTACAAATGTGTTTTATCGTATTGAACTTAAATCCTATTTGCCAAGAAATGTCATGCTCAGGATTACAAGACAATTCAGATAACCATGGTCAACTTGAACCATGACCATTTAAAGAGATAGTATCACTAGATAAAATAGAGATGCATGCAATGAAACCACAGGCTACAAATGTATCCTCCCGATTTTGATAATTTGAGATAGGAATACAATAGGATTTGGCATGGCAGGAGATAGTAAAGATGTTGGTGTGGCACCATGGTCTCAGAACCCTACTGTAAACTCTGTAACGGGGAAACTGAAATGTTCCTCTTTGTGAACTATCAGTCATGGCTCTCTTTAAAACAAACAGCCATCTCCCTGACAAACACCTCCTCCCCATGCTGGATTGACTTGGAGAGAAGGAGAGCTGAAGTGCCTAGTCTCTGCGACAATGGGAAAGTTGACCGTAAAAACAGCGGGCGGGATTCTCCATTGCTCGACGCAGATATCGTAATCGGCGATCGAGTGGAGAATCGACTCCGAAATCGGGACCGACGCTGGTTTGAGGCCGGTCAGCCATGCTCCGTCCCTTCTGAAATGGCAACATCGCGTCACGCGCCGCGCGCCGTTGCAACAGCGTTGGCGTGTCATCAGCAGGCCCTCCCGCGATGCTCCGCCCCCGATGGGCCAAGTTCCCGATGGTGCGGGACAAGTGTGGTATCAGCCATGCGGGAACCCAGCGCGGTGGCTGTGGACTGTGTCCAGCGCCGCCATACTCGGCCGTGATCCATGCCGCTGGATGGGGGAAGCTTCCGCAAGGGCTGGGGGTACTGGTGGGAGGAGGGGGGGGCCCAGAGGGTGGCCAGGGGGTGGGCTCTGGGGTCGCGGATGGCAAGTCGTGTCCACGCACAGCTGGCGCCATGCTCGACGGCACGACCGTTGCAAGTCATCAGCCGTGCGCATGCACGGCCAGGGACCCGACTATTCTCAGACCGTTCACAGTGCAGGAGCCGGGAGTTTCACCCGGCGTCGCTGCTAGCCCCTCACTGGTCCCGGAATCGGTGAGGGCTTCATGCAAATTTTTGGGTCGTACAAGACCACACAGGCTCCGCTGGCGTCAACACTTGGCCACTGAAACAGAGAATGCAGACCAGGATTTTTGGAATTGAATATGAAAACTGTGTTCAAACCTTTCTTATCCTTTTTCTAATGTAATCGTTTGGTGAGCAAATCAATCCAAACCCATGTCCAAAAGCAAACTCACAAAAAAAATTAAATTTGTACTGACTGGTTGCGACGTTTGGGGTTGGATTTTGGTCGGTGCTGCGGTAGAATCAGGACATCATTACAATAGAACATAGAACATTACAGCGCAGTACAGGCCCTTCGGCCCTCTATGTTGCGCCGACCTGTGAAGCCACTCTAAAGCCCATCTACACTATTCCCTTATCGTCCATATGTCTATCCAATGACCATTTGAATGCCCTTAGTGTTGGCGAGTCCACTACTGTTGCAGGCAGGGCATTCCACACCCTTACTACTCTCTGAGTCAAGAATCTGACTCTGAAATCTGTCCTATATCTATCTCCCTCAATTTAAAGCCATGTCCCCTCGTGCTAGACATCACCATCTGAGGAAAAAGGCTCTCACTGTCCACCCTATCCAATCCTCTGATCATCTTGTATGCCTCAATAAAGTCACCTCTTAACCTTCTTCTCTCTAATGAAAACAGCCTCAAGTCCCTCAGCCTTTCCTCATAAGATCTTCCCTCCATACCAGGCAACATTCTGGTAAATCTCCTCTGCACCCTTTCCAATGCTTCCACATCCTTCCTATAATGCGGCGACCAAAATTGCACACAATACTCCAAATGCGGCCGCACCAGAGTTTTGTACAGCTGCAACATGACCTCATGGCTCCGAAACTCAATCCCTCTACCAATAAAAGCTAACACACCGTTCGCCTTCTTAACAACCCTCTCAACCTGGGT
Organism: Scyliorhinus torazame; assembly: GCF_047496885.1. Lineage (NCBI taxonomy): Eukaryota > Metazoa > Chordata > Chondrichthyes > Carcharhiniformes > Scyliorhinidae > Scyliorhinus > Scyliorhinus torazame. Next base: position 66,760,957 of record NC_092728.1, read on the forward strand.
GGCAACTTTCAGGGATCTATGTACATGGACACCGAGATCTCTCTGCTCATCCACACTGCCAAGAATCTTACCATTAGCCCAGTACGCTGTTTTCCTGTTATTCCTTCCAAAATGAATCACCTCACACTTTTCTGCATTAAACTCCATTTGCCACCTCTCAGCCCAGCGCTGCAGCTTATCTATGTCCCTCTGTAACTTGTAACATCCTTCCGCACTGTCCACAACTCCCACCGACTTTAGTGTCATCTGCAAATTTACTCACCCATCCTTCTACGCCCTCCTCCAGATCATTTATAAAAATGACAAACAGCAGTGACCCCAAAACAGATCCTTGTGGTACACCACTAGTAACTGGACTCCAGTCTGAACATTTCCCATCAACCACCACCCTTTGTCTTCTTCCAGCTAGCCAATTTCTGATCCAAACTGCTAAATCACCCTGAATCCCATGCCTCCGTATTTTCTGCAGTAGCCTACCGTGGGGAACCTTATCAAACGCTTTACTGAAATCCATATACACCACATCAACTGCTTTACCGTCATCCACCTGTATGGTCACCTTCTCAAAGAACTCAATAAGGTTTGTGAGGCACAACCTACCCTTCACAAAACCGTGTTGACTATCGCTAATCAAATTATTTCTTTCCAGATGATTATACATCCTATCTCTTATAAACCTTTGCAAGATTTTGCCCACAACAGAAGTAAGGCTCACTGGTCTATAGTTACCGGGGTTGTCTCTACTCCCCTTCTTGAACAAGGGGACAACATTTGCTATCCTCCAGTCTTCTGGCACTATTCCTGTAGACAAAGATGACTTAAAGATCAAAGCCAAAGGCTCAGCAATCTCCTCCCTAGCTTCCCAGAGAATCCTAGGATAAGTCCCATCCGGCCCAGGGGACTTATCTATTTTCACACTTTCCAGAATTGCTAACACCTCCTCCTTATGAACCTCAAGCCCTTCTAGTCTAGTAGCCTGAATCTCAGTATTCTCCTCGACAACATTGTCTTTTTCCTGTGTGAATACTGACGAAAAATATTCATTTAGCACCTCTCCTATCTCCTCGGACTCCAAGCACAACTTCCCACTACTGTCCTTGACTGGCCCTACTCTTACCCGAGTCAGCCTTTTATTCCTGACATATCTATAGAAAGCTTTAGGGTTATCCTTGATCCTACCTGCAAAAGACTTCTCATGTCCCCTCCTGGCTCTTCTTAGCTCTCCCTTTAGGTCCTTCCTAGCTAATTTGTAACTCACGAGTGCCCTAACTGAAGCTTCATGTCTCATCTTTACATAAGCCTCCTTTTTCCTCTTGATAAGTGTTTTGACTGCTTCAGTAAACCATAGTTCCCTTGCTCGACCACTTCCTCCCTGCCTGACAGGTACATACTTATCAAGGACACGCAGTAGCTGTTCCTTGAACAAGCTCCACATTTCCATTGTGCCCATCCCCTGCAGTTTTCCTCTCCACCCGATGCATCCTAAGTCTTGCCTCATCGCATCATAATTGCCTTTCCCCCAGATATAACTCTTGCCCTGCGGTATATACCTATCCCTTTCCATCACTAAAGTAAACGTAACCGAATTGTGGTCACTATCACCAAAGTGCTCACCTACCTCCAAATCTAACTCCTGTCCTGGTTCATTACCCAGTACCAAATCCAATATGGCCTCGCCTATCGTTGGACTATCTACAAACTGTGTCAGGAAACCCTCCTGCACACATTGGACAAAAACGGACCCATCTAAAGTACTCGAACTATAGCGTTTCCAGTCAATATTTGGAAAGTTAAAGTCCCCCATAACAACTACCCTGTTGCTTTCGCTTCTATCCAGAATCATCTTTGTAATCCTTTCCTCTACATCTCTGGAAATTTTCGGAGGCCTATAGAAAACCCCTAACAGGGTGACCTCTCCTTTCCTGTTTCTAACCTCAGCCCATACTACCTCAGTAAACGAGTCCTCATCAAACGTCCCTTCTGCCATCGTAATACTGTCCTTGACTAACAATGCCACCCCTCCCGCTCTTTTACCACCTTCCCTGAGCTTACTGAAATATCTAAACCCCGGCACCTGCAACAACTATTCCTGTCCCTGCTCTATCCATGTCTCCAAAATGGCCATAACATCAAAGTCCCAGGTACCGACCCATGCCGAAAATTCTCCCACCTTATTCTGGATGCTCCTGGCATTGAAGAAGACACACTTTAAAACACCTTCCTGCCTGCCGGTACACTCCTGCAACTTTGAAACCTTACTCATGACCTCACTACTCTCAACCTCCTGTATACTGGAGCTACAATTCAGATTCCCAACCCCCTGCTGAACTAGTTTAAACCCTCCCGAAGAGCATTAGCAAATTTCCCCCCAGGATATTGGTACCCCTCTGGTCCAGGTGTAGACCATCCCATTTGTAGAGGTCCCACCGACCCCAGAATGAGCCCCAATTATCCAGAAATCTGAAACCCTCCCTCCTGCACCATCCCTATAGCCACGTGTTCAACTCCTCTCTCTCCCTATTCCTCGTCTCGCTAGCACGTGGCATGAGTAACAACTCAGAGATAATAACTCTGTTTGTCCGAGATCTAAGTTTCCACCCTAGCTCCCTGAATTCCTGCCTTACATCCCTATCCCTTTTCCTACCTATGTCATTGGTACCTATGTGGACCACGACTTGGGGCTGCTCCCCCTCCCCATTAAGGATCCCGAAAACACGATCCGAGACATCACGCACCCTGGCACCTGGGAGGCAACACACCAACCGCGAGTCTCTCTCGTTCCCACAGAATCTCCTATCTATCCCCCTAACTATGGAGTCTCCAATGACTAATGCTCTACTTCTCTCCCCCTTCCCTTCTGAGCAACAGGGACAGACTCTGTGCCAGAGACCTGTACCCTATGGCTTACCCCTGGTAAGTCGTTCCCCCCAACAGTATCCAAAGTGGTATACTTGTTACTAAAGGGAACGACCACAGGGGATCCCTGTACTGACTGCTTCCTCCCAGCCCCTCTCACCATCACCCATCTATCTTTATTCTTCGGAGTAACGTTGCTTTGCACTTAAGCCTGGCGTAATATTTGGAATGTTCAGGTAACTTTTCTAGATACACAGGCTGGGATTCTCCGACCCCGCGCCGGGTCGGAGAATCCCCGGGTGGACGCGAGAATCGCACCCCGCCGCCCGACGCCGGCTTAACGATTCTCCCCCACCGATTCACGGGCGCCAGCGGGATTTCCGCCGCACCGGTTGGGGGCCGTTGAAAGCGGCCCCCCACGCCGATTCTATGGGCACCGACGGACTGGTTCCGTGGGGGCCTATGTTCCTCCGCGCCGGGCCCCTGCAGGGCTCCGCCATATTGCCTGAGGGCCGTCGCGGAGAAGGGAACCCCCGCGCAGGCGCGGATTCACGCTGTCTGTAGCGCGCATGCGCGGAATCATGCAAGCCGTTCCGCGCATGCACAAACTCGCACCGGCCGTTCTGCGCCGGCTGGAGCTGCGTGGTCCACTCCAGCGCCGACCTAGCCCCCAAGGAAGGGGAACATTTGTCACTATCGAGAACCGTTGATGCCGCTTTTCACTCTGGCGTGGGGACATAGCCCCATTATTGGAGAATCCCACCCACGGTAACTGCTCTGGTAGCTTCAACAAAGTAAGTACATTGCCTTTTGGAAGAAGCACCCAGGCTGCCAGTCTCCGTATTGTCCATGCCCTGAGTAAACATGTTAACATTTCTGACTTGCACTTCCAATGGAAAAACTTTCTTATGCTCATGAAATGGGGAAAATCAATGAAACTATACACCTGGGGCGAAATTCTCCGTTATCGGCGGAAACTCCGCCGATCGGCGCAAAAAACGGCGCAAATCCCACTTGCGTCACGTCATAAAAATGGGCCGATATTCTGCGGCCCGAAATGGGCTAGCAGCGACGTAACGGGATCCGCGCTTGCGCAGTGGTTCACGCCGTGCAGCGTCATACGCGCTGCACGGCGTGACGGCTCATAAGGCCGCGCAGCTCCCCCCCACCCGACCGGAACAGCCGACCGCAACACCCGACTTGATGGCTGGCCGTCGCTCAGCCCCGAGGTTCGAGTCACGCGATGTGGAGGCGCTCCTGGATGCGGTGGAGCAGAGGAGGGACGCCCTGTATCCCGGGCACGGCCGCAGAGTTGCCCCACGCCACAGCCGGCGTCTGTGGAGGGAGGTGGCAGAGGCCGTCACCGCTGTGGCCCTAACACCACGGACAGGCACCCAGTGCCACAAGAAGGTGAACGACCTCGTCAGAGCAGGCAGGGTGAGCCTCCCCCATATCCCCCCCTCCCCCATATCCCCCCCCTCCCCCATATCCCCCCCTCCCCCATATCCCCCCTCCCCCATATCCCCCATATCCCCCATATCCCCCCTCCCCCATATCCCACATATTCCCCCCTCCCCCATATCCCCCCTCCCCCATATCCCCCATATCCCCCCTCCCCATATCCCCCATATTCCCCCCTCCCCCATATCCCCCCTCCCCCATATTCCCCTCTCCCCCATATCCCCCCTCCCCCATATCCCCCAGATCCCCCCTCCCCCATATCCCCCATATCCCCCCCATATCCCCCCCTCCCCATATCCCCCCTCCCCCATATTCCCCATATCCCCCCACCCCCATATCCCCCCTCCCCCATATCCCCCCTCCCCCATATCCCCCATATCCCCCCCTCCCCCATATCCCCCCTCCCCCATATCCCCCATCCCCCATATCCCCCATATTCCCCCCTCCCCCATATCCCCCCTCCCCCATATCCCCCATATTCCCCCCTCCCCCATATCCCCCTCCCCCATATCCCCCCTCCCCCAAACCCCCCATATCCCCCCCATATCCCCCCTCCCCCATATCCCCCCTCCCCCATATTCCCTATATCCCCCCTCCCCCATATCCCCCCTCCCCATATCCCCCCTCCCCCATATCCCCCATATCCCCCCCTCCCCCATATCCCCCCTCACCCATATCCCCCATATCCCCCCTCCCCCATATCCCCCATATCCCCCCTCCCCCATATCCCCCATATTCCCCCCTCCCCCATATCCCCCCTCCCCCATATCCCCCATATTCCCCCCTCCCCCATATCCCCCCTCCCCATATCCCCCATATCCCCCCTCCCCATATCCCCCATATCCCCCCCATATCCCCCCCTCCCCCATATCCCCCCTCCCCCATATTCCCCATATCCCCCCTCCCCCATATCCCCCCTCCCCCATAGCCCCCCTCCCCCATATCCCCCCTCCCCCATATCCCCCCTCCCCCATATCCCCCATATCCCCCATATCCCCCATACCCCCCCTCCCCCATATCCCCCATATTCCCCCCTCCCCCATATCCCCCATATCCCCCTCCCCATATCCCCCATATCCCCCCCCTCCCCCATATCCCCCCCTCCCCCATATCCCCCATATCCCCAAGTGAATCCAGCCCTAACCTTAACCTCTGCAATGCACGCGCAACCGATGGCGTGCATTCATATACCTGCCTAACACTGTTGCCTTTTACCCCTGCCACCACCCCCCCCCCCCAGGAGAAGCGCGCACACAACAATAGGGAGCATGTGAGGACTGGAGGAGGGCCTGCTGATGAGAGGCCACTGACCGTACACGAGGAAAGGGCCCTGGAACTGGCTGGCGGACCTGAGGACCGGGAGGTTGCTGATGCAGAGGTCGGGGCCCCACGAGCAAGTGAGCCACCAACAGCCCGTCCCCATATCCCCCCTCCCCTATATCCCCCTCCCCCGTATCACCTGATCACTGCCTGATGTCTAACCATGCATGCTTCATTGTGTATCGCAGGACCAAACGTCCAGGCACCCATCCCCGCAGATGCAGACCGCCCGCAGGATGCCCCTCGGAGACCACGGGAGACGGAGAGACCCGCACCCTCCAGCATGCGACGCCCGCAGGATGCCCCTCGGAGACCACGGGAGACGGAGAGACCTGCACCCTCCAGCATGCGACGCCCGCAGGATGCCCCTCGGAGACCACGGGAGACGGAGAGACCCGAACCCTCCAGCATGCGACGCCCGCAGGATGCCCCTCGGAGACCACGGGAGACGGAGAGACCCGGACCCTCCAGCATGCGACGCCCGCAGGATGCCCCTCGCACACCACGGGAGACGGAGAGACCTGGAGCAACAGGGAGACGACACCCCCGTCACGTGCGGGAGCGACCACCCAGCGATGAGGGGGGCAGCCACAGGCCCCCGTCACATCCGAGCCAGGACACCACTACCCAGGACACCAGTATCCAGGACACCCCTACCCGGGACACCACTACCCAGGACACCCCTACCCGGGACAGCACTACCCGGGACAGCACTACCCGGGACAGCACTACCCGGGACAGCACTACCCGGGACAGCACTACCCAGGACACCCCTACCCGGGACAGCACTACCCGGGACAGCACTACCCGGGACAGCACTACCCGGGACAGCACTACCCGGGACAGCACTACCCAGGACACCCCTACCCGGGAAGACGAAATACCGGACAGTGACTCAGAGTGGATGGGTGGAGACGAACCCCCACCCCAAAGTGCCATGGACTCAGGGTGGGACGAAGAGCACGACACAACGCCACTGCTGTCACCAACACCCTCCACCATCGCAGAAACACTCACCACGGTTGGGCACTTTAGTGATGAGGCGTCTGGTACACTCACTGGTGCGCACAACACAGCCGTCCCGGTACAGCAGGTGGAGGTAGGAGCAGCAGAGGGACCGGGCGGTCGGAGGGCAGCCCAGGCCAAGCGAACATCTGCCGCCCAGATGGATCCCGGGTTCCTGCAGTTACCACACCCACACATAGATCCGATGCAACCACTGACACGGAGACGAGCGAATAGGGTGACGGGTGGCTTGCGGCGGCTGCGGTCGCAGGTGGAGGAGTCCACCCGCGTCCAGGAGCTGGGAGTGGTCCCGGTCATGCGTGCCACCCAGGCTGACACCGCACGGGTGGCGTCCGCGGTGGAGGCAATGGGTGCGACGGTGTCAGACATGGGGAACGGTTTGCGAGGCCTGGGGCCTTCCGTGCAGGCGGCGTCTGTGGCCCAGGAAATGGCTGCCCTCTCACAGGAGGCCATGAGCCAGTGCCAGCGCCAGATGGCAGAGGCGCTCAACGCCATAGCCCAGTCTCAGCACGCCATAGCCCAGTCTCAGCAGGCCATGGCCCAGTCTCAGCAGGCCATGGCCCAGTCTCAGCAGGCCATCGCTGAGGGCATCGGCGCCAGTGGCCATGTGCGAGCTGGCGTCGCACTGTCGCAGACAGGGTTCGACAACCCCCTGGGCTCCATTGCTGCAAACCTGCAGACCCCTGTCGATACCAGCACGGGCCTCCAGGACTGGCAGCGCCAGATGTCGGGGGCGCGTCGGATGGCCAGTCCGTTCGCATCCCCCACCCATGTAGAGGCCTGGGGGCCATCGGGCACCCCGAGGGAGGAGGAGGTGGTGTGGTCCGTCCCGGCTCCCTCTGTAGGGGAGGTCCCGGTACACCGCGACACCTCGGACTCCCCCCTTCCGTCCCAGGTGCATCGGGTGGGCAACGGGCAGGACAGGCTGGCAGCTCGCCATCCCAGTCGCCCGGGCCGCAGCCTGGCCCATCTAGGCCAGGACGCCCCAGGAAACGGCCGCCAAAGGGATCCAGTGTCAGAGGGCAGGAATCACAGGAGTCCACCTCCAGTTCTGCTGTACCGTCTGGGGAACCACGTAGACGTATTCAAAGGGCCCGTAAGGCCAAACAATTAGACACTGAGTAAGTTGGCACAGGTGCAGGGCACAGATGAGTTTTAGGCGCTAGGGCACGTGCATGAACTCCTTTGGTTATTAAAGTCAATGTTACACCTACCGAAGCTGCCTTTGTGCTCTGTCCAAAGTGTGCGGGGGTGTCATGTACGTTGAGCGCAAGTGTGTGTGTGAGGGGTGGTCTTACCTCAGCCCCAGGTGAGTCTGCCCCCTTCCCCCTGGGCCGCCATCAACATCCCCCGGGCAGAGGACGGGACCGTGCGCTGCAGTGTCACAGCCGCATGCAGGGATGGTCCGGGTGGATGGTGGTACTGTGGCCATGGGTCAGACATAGTCCAACGATGTAGAGCCAGGAGCTCATCGGAGGCGGGTTGTCATCATTCTCCATGGCCTGCGATAGACACGCGTCCACCCGCAACTGGGTGAGCCCGGCCCGTTGTGCCGCCGGTGGATCGGCAATTGGGGGTGGGGGGGTGGTGTGCATGCGGGTGGGGTGTGTGGGGTTGGGGAGGGGGGTGAGGGTGCTGGGTGAGTGGATGGGTGGGGGGTGTGGGTGGTCGGCTGTTGTCATGGTGTGCGGTCTGTGGCCATACTACCCGATTCCCACGCCCATCTAGTCAGTGAAGCGGGCCTCTATCAGTCTGTCCCGTGCCCGCTGGGCCAGCCGGTAACGGTGGACAGCCACCCGTCTGTGTCTACCCCGTCTGCCCTGACCATTGCCCCCATCCCCCTCATCTGGGGAGGACTGGGCCTCTTCCTGCTGCTCCTCCACTCCGCCCTCCTCTGCCTGCGGCACATCGCCCCTCTGCTGGGCTCTGTTGTGCAGGACGCAGCACACCACAATGATGCGGCCGACCCTATCTGACCGATACTGGAGGGCGCCCCCAGAGAGGTCCAGGCACCTGAAACGCATCTTCAGCACGCCAAAGCACCTCTCGATCACTCCCCTTGTCGCTACATGGGCATCATTGTATCGGTTCTCCGCCTCATTGCGTGGCCTCCGTATAGGCGTCATCAGCCACGATCGCAATGGGTAGCCCCTGTCGCCCAGCAACCAGCCCCTCAGCCGGGGATGGCGTCCCTCGTACATGCCGGGGATGGATGACCGAGACAACACGAATGAGTCGTGTACACTGCCTGGGTGACGGGCGCAGACGTGCAGGATCATCATGCGGTGGTCGCAGACCACCTGTACGTTCATTGAATAGGTCCCCTTCCTATTAGTGAACACGGCCCTGTTCTCTGCAGGTGGCAGCACGGCGACGTGCATCCCATCGATCGCGCCCTGGACCATGGGGAACCCGGCAACGGCAGAGAAGCCCATGGCCCGGGCATCTTGGCTGGCCCGGTCCACGGGGAAGCGGATGTAGCGGTGCGCCATGGCATAAAGGGCATCTGTCACTGCCCGGATGCACCGATGCACCGATGTCTGCGAAATGCCGGACAGGTCCCCACTCGGTGCCTGGAATGACCCCGTTGCATAAAAGTTCAGGGCCACCGTAACCTTGACGGACACGGGGAGAGGGTGTCCCCCGCCAGTGCCACGCGGTGACAGGTGTGCCAGCAGGTGGCAGATGTGTGCCACGGTTTCCCGGCTCATCCGGAGTCTCCTCCTGCATTCCCGGTCCGTGAGGTCCTGGTATGACTGCCGGGGCCGGTACACACGGGGCGCCCTCGGGTGCCTCCGTTGCCGTGGGGCCGCGACGTCCTCCTCCCCCTCCTCGTCCTGTCGGTCAGGTGTCCCTCCAGCCTGGGCGGCTGCCGCCTGCCCCTCTGCGGCAGCATGCGCCGCCTCTCTGGCACGCTCCTCCTCCTCCTCCTCCTCCTCCTCCTCATCCAGGGCAACATAGACATGAGCGGCTGCCACCACGGCGGCCAACATCGCTGGATGGTCTGAAAACATGACGGCCTGGTGGGGGGGAGGGGAACGACGACATGTCATCATTGCCCATATCCCCTCCTCCCCCCAGCCAAGTGGCATGGACCGCATGGGTCCAACTGTTGGAGGCTGGCACCTGGCCAGGTGGACCAACTCATTTGCCCTCCCATCACCCACCCCGGCACGGACCCCCCCCCCAACCTCCACCCCGGCACGGACCCCCTCCCCAACCTCCACCCTGGCACGGACCCCCTCCCCAACCTCCACCCCAGCACGGACACCCCCCCAACCCCCAACCTCCACCCCGGCACGGACCCCCCCCCAACCTCCACCCCGGCACGGACCCCCTCCCCAACCTCCACCCCGGCACGGACCCCCTCCCCAACCTCCACCCCAGCACGGACCCCCTCCCCAACCCCCAACCTCCACCCCGGCACGGACCCCCCCCCCAACCTCCACCCCGGCACAGACCCCCTCCCCAACCCCCAACCTCCACCCCGGCATGGACCCCCCCCCCAACCTCCACCCCGGCACGGACCCCCCCCCCCAACCTCCACCCCGGCACGGACCTCCTCCCCAACCCCCAACCTCCACCCCGGCACGGACCCCCCCCCCCCCAACCTCCACCCCGGCACGGACCCCCTCCCGGCACTCCCCCGGAGCCCAGCCTACTCTAACCACCCCCCCCGCCGCACACACACACAAGCCGAGACACACCTCTCCTCACGCAATCAGTCTTCGGCCACGCCATTTCCTGCCCAGAGCCAACCCCCCAGGCCGTCACTCACCTCCTCGCTGGTCGGCGTGAGCCTGGAGCACCGGGTCACGCCGATGAAAAGGAGGTTTGATTCACGTCGACGTGAACGGTCATCACGTCGACGGGACTTCGGCCCATCCGGAAGGGAGAATATCGGCAGGCCGAAAATCGGCTGCCTTGCGCAGACCCGTGACATTCTCCGCGGCAGCGGCGCCATTAACGCCCCGCCGACTTTTCTCCCTTCGGAGACTTCGGCGGGGGCGGGGGCGGGATTCACGGCGGCCAACGGCCATTCTCCGACCTGGCGGGGGGTCGGAGAATGACGCCCCTGGTCAGCAAACCTTTGATCATATCATCTTGCTGATATGCTTCACAAAGCTTACACATATTTTAGATTTAAATTTAGGCTCGGATTAGCATAATTTGTTCTTTGAAAGACATCTTTTAAACTCTATCATGTTCTTCCTCCAATTTTTGTAGCCTGCTCATTTGTTATAAATTCTGAAAGTACTGAGAAAACAGAGTCTTTGATGTTTCTTTTCTATGAATGTCAATGACCAGTAATTTATACTGTGCTTGAAAAGGGAGAAAAAAGCTTAAAATGCAAATTTTGCAAGAAGGTCAGGAGCTTTTCTACAATATACAAGTGATTTACATCTGTGTGTCATCACCAGAGAGTTAGAAGGCACTATTTAAGAAAGCAAAAGCATCCCACTCACCCCAAAGTGACCAGAATGCTGGGGTCCAAAGGAAACAATGATTATGGCCAAGTTTCTCCAGTGTGAAACCAAGGGCTGGATTCTCCAGTCGCAGACACCAAAATCGCTTTCGGCAAAGGGCCGGATAATCCAAATTCCCGACAGAATCGGGGGCGGTGCCTCTTCCGCGAGGCCCCACCCCCTTCATGTATACACGGCCTCTGGCCCTGAGGCCCGCTCCACGATGCTCTGCCATCGACCAGCCAAGTTCCTGAGGGAGTGCACACACGTGGTCTCACCTGTCAGCAACTCGGCGTGGCGGCTGTGGACTTAGTCCAGCACTGCCACAGTCGGGGGAGGGCCGATCTGCAGGCAGGGGGGACATTATTCGGGGCTGGGTACACTGTAGTGGGGCGGTCCAAGGCGTGTGAGCCGCCCAAAGGGGGGGACTATTTTGCAGGCCGGGTCCGCGAGCGGCATCCGCCACGAAGCATGGCACGGCCGCTGCAGGCCGCGCGCATGCGCGGTCACGGACCCAGCAATTCTCCAGGCCGTATTGGCAGCTAGAGCCGGGTGCTCTGCGCTGTCTTCCTGCCATTTTGGTAGATCAAATGAGGGCAAGAGCTACTCAGTTAATGATAGGGAGTTGGGGAGAGTTACAGAACAAAGAGATCTAGGGGTACAGGACCATAGCTCCTTGAAGGTGGAGTTGCAGGTGGACAGGGTGGTGAAGAATGTTCGGTTTTATTGGTCAGAATATTGAATCCAGGCGTTGGGACGTCTTGTTGAAGTTGTACAAGACATTGGTAAGACCACACATCGAATACTGTGTTCAGTTCTGGTCACCCTATTATAGGAAGGATATTGTTAAACTAGAAAGTGTGCAGAAGAGATTTACGAGGATGCTACCAGGACTTGATGGCCTGAGTTATAAGGAGAGGCTGGATAGACTGGGGGTTTCCCCTAGAAGGCTTTGGGGTGAACTTATAGAGGTCCATAAAATAATGAGGAGCATAGATCAGGTAGATAGTCAACATCTTTTCCGAAAGGTAGAGGAGTCTAGAACTAGAGGGCATAGGTGAGAGGGGAGAGATACAAAAGAGACCAGAGGGGAGATTTTTTGAAACAGAGGGTTGTGAGTATCTGGAACGAGCTGCCAGAGGCAGTAGTAGAGGCGGGTGCAATTTTTTCCTTTAAAAAACAGTTAGACAGCTAGATGGGCAGGGTGGGTATAGAGGAATATGGGCCAAATATAGTGGGAAAGTGGGACTAGCTTAGTGATAGAAACTGGGCGACATGAGCAAACTTGACCGAAGGGCCTGTTTCCATGCTGTTAATATCTATGACTCTATCGCTCTAGCCCCCAGAAAAACGGGTAATCAGTGGCCATTTTGCGCCAGTTTTCCTGGCGTAAAACGCCATCGTTCCCACGCCGGCGTGGAGACATCGTCTCCAAATCGGAGAATCCAGCCTCAAGAATCTACACCGCAAAATATTGATAAAGGCCTTGAAGGGTTTAAATCATGCGCTGGATTCTCCATTTCAGTGGCTAAGTGCCGACTGAAATGGAGAATTCCAAGGTGTTTTATGACGCCAAAATAAGCGCTGAACCATCACCAATTTCAGCACCAGTGAGGGTCTAGCAGCGGCGCTGGATGAAACTCCCGGTTCCCGCACCGAAAATGGCCAGAGATAGGCCAGGTCCCTGGCCACGTATGCGCACGGTGACAACCTGGGCATCGGAGTGGATTCTCCACCCGATCGGCGATTACGAGACTCCCGCCCCATATCGTGTGCAGTATTAACTGTTTCATTCAAGTGTGAGGTTGGGAATGAACGTTGTAGCGATTTTACCCAAAAACACATTGGGTGGAATTTTCCCAAAATTGCACAGAGTGTTGGATCAGGCGAGAAAAGCTGTGTGATACTCACTGTCTTCACAGGCGCCTTGTTTCATCTGATTTAACACAGCTCTGTGCAATTTCAAAGTGCTGGTGAGGATCACACTGCCAGCTGGCGTGGTGGGAGGGGGGGGGGGTGTCTAAACACACCGGCAATGCCGGGAGGCTGTGATCGGGGTGCCCTTTTTCAAGGGATACCTCCCCACAGAGGTCAGGACCGCCCCTCACGGAGATTGGACCTCCCCCTATGGAGATGGGGGCCGCCTTCCCACCCCCAAGGAGGTTGGGGTTCCCATGTGGACATAGGGAACACCACAATCCCCAAACACAGGAGGGAACTCCCCCCCCACCCCGACAGCACGCAAGCATCAGTGTGACCCGACCCTCACTTGCCCCCCCCAATGCCATCAGGGCACTCCCACCCCCCTCACTGGCACCGCCACCCCCCCAATCACTGGCACCGCCCCCTCCACAGTCTCCGCTCCCCTCCTCATCCCAATGCATGCACACGAACCTCCCCACACATAAAAGGGAACCAACACCAATTGGGCTCCTCTGAGGGCCTGTCCCTGGTAGTGCCAACCTGGCACTGCTCCCGGCACCCTGGATGTCTGAACTGTCTGGGGATGTCCCCCTCCGCCCAGGAGCTATTCTCACCTCCACCCCCAACCAGTGTGGTCATCAATGCCGGTTCTCATTTTTGAAAACCGGTAGTGATTTGCACTGGCGTGACGTTACGCCAAGCCCTGTCAGTGTATGTAAATATATTAAAAATGGTGGAAATCTGGTTCATGCCCTTCTTTGTTTTGAACCTGATCACGTTACAAGTGCAGAGGGGTGGGGTGGGGGTAGGTTGGCAATGCCAGGGTATCAGGAGACAGTGCCGGATTGTGCCCCTCCATGGGCATTTGGGGGGGGCGGGGGGTGGGGGGAGTTACGACAAGGGGAAATTCTCACTGATGGCTAGAAATGCCAAACAATATTCAATCAGGAGGGATTGTGCTTCAGCATTGGACTCTCAACTGGTGAATTAAAGCGTATTTCGCCCAATAGGCCCATGCTGGTGTTGGTGGTTCATCAGAATCTTCTTCCATCAATCGATAAAAGGGATGTCTGTATTATGGAAAGATTTAAAGTTCTTTAAGAATTGTCTGCTAGACAGTATGCTGACCACGTTTACCTGAGTTCAGACCCGGAATTGTAAGTTGCATTTTATAACACATCCTAAATTGACATCACAAAGCATCTCCCATTTGCTTTAACTTAAGGTTGCCACGAAGTCCAATGTGAGCTGAATGTCGTCAAAACAGAAAATGCTGTAAACATGGTGGGCGGGCTTCTCCGCGAACCAGCGGAGCGGGCCACTCCGGCGGCGAGGAGTGGCGTGAACCACTCCGGCGTCGGGCCGCTCCGAAGGTGCGGAATCCTCCGCACCTTCAGGGACTAGGCCGGCGCCGGAGAGATTTGCGCCACGCCGGCTGGCGCGGAAGGGGCTTGGTGCCACGCCAACCGGCACCGAAGGGCCTCCTCCGGCTGGTGCGAGTTGGCGCATGCAAGGGAGCGCCAGCATCATCCCAGTGCATGCGCAGGGGGGGTTCATCTCTGTGCCAGCCATCGTCGACTGTTACAGCGGCTGGCGCGGAGGAATAGAGTGCCCCCACGGCACAGGCCCGCCTGCGGATCGGTGGACCCCGTTCGCGGGCCAGGTCACCATGGGGGCAACCCCCCCCCCGGGGCCAGATCCCCCTGCGCCCCCCCCAGGACCCCGGAGGCCGCCCTCAGAGCCAGGTCCCGCCGGTAAATACCTGTTGTAATTTACGCCGGTGGGACCGGCCAAAAACAGGCAGTCACTCGGCCCATCGTGGGCCGGAGAATCGCTGGGGGGGCCGCAGCCAATGGCCCCCGACCTGTGCGCCGAGATTCCCGCCCCCGCCAAATCCCTGGCGCCGGAGAATTCGGCAGCTGGCGGGGGCGGGATTCGCGCCGCCCCCCCCGGCGATTCTCCGACCCTGCGGGGGGTCGGAGAATCCCGCCCAGTGTGTGTGTGTGTGTGTGTGTGTGTAGAGGTATTA
The DNA here is from genome assembly GCF_047496885.1 of Scyliorhinus torazame. Lineage (NCBI taxonomy): Eukaryota > Metazoa > Chordata > Chondrichthyes > Carcharhiniformes > Scyliorhinidae > Scyliorhinus > Scyliorhinus torazame. Next base: position 66,776,038 of record NC_092728.1, read on the forward strand.
ACATTCCAAATGTCACCTGCCAACAGAAAATGGAGATTTATAGTATTTGGAATCATGATTTGATAACAGAAAAAGATTGGACAAGGGTATTTTTGTGGTTTTAAACACGCCAGACAAAATCGGACAGATCGGCTTCAGTTAATAAACCTCTAACCAGTAGCAGCAGATCTGGGTTAAAAAAATAAAATTTGTTAACCCACCACAAAACAAGGCCATTCTTTTTTCCTGCAGCGACTATCAGGCCAGCTGATTGTCCTATCATAGAGAGGCACAACACTTATTAACATGGTTAAATCAGGCTTCAGCGACCTCCAGTTCATTTTAAGGTTTCTCGGGTGTCGGGAAACCTGACAGTGAAACCTTGGCGGGGATCTGCTAGTGTGGTTTCTGGCCCCTTTAAGGAGCAATTGGCCCATTCACATGAGAGTCGCATGACTGAGGACCAGGGTTGGGTTCACCCTGGAAATCGCGTTTTTTTGCCCCAGATCAATTCGGACGCTGACTGGCAGCCACGAAGCTGCAAAACTCTTGTCAGTTAGTGTATTGGAAATAAATGCTAGTTGTTCCATACCTAGCTGGTGAAGCAAAGATATTACAGCCAACTGCTCACGTTGAGTGGCTCTTTTGGCACCCCTTGCAGGTTAGGATGTGGTGGACTGTTTGACCCCAGGCTTCCCAAAGAAGCCTTCAGTCTCCTAGGTTTGATATTCTGCCTTAGTGCACCTAAGTCCTCACACTGCCCAACCTCCATCTTTCTGATTGCTGATTGAATCCCTACAGTGCAGAAGGAGGCCATTCGGCCCAACGACTCTCTGAAAGAGCACCCTACTTGGGGTCAGGTCCCCATCCCATAGCCGTAACTCAGTAACCCCACCTCATATTTTTTGACACTAAATTTGACAATTTAGCATGGCCAATCCACCTAATCTACACATTTTTAGACGGTGGGAGGAAATCGGAGCACCCAGAGGAAACCCACACAGACTCGGGGAGAAAGTGCAAGATCCATAGAGTCACCCAAGGCCAGAATTGAACCTGGGTCCCTGGCGCTGTGAGGCAGCACTGCTGACCACTGTGCCACCATGCTGCCCGACATTGATCCATAATGACATTGATCTACATTGATCCATAATGTTGATGCTCCATGTAATTGTCTCTTCCCACCCACCTCCTTCATCTGACAACATTACCTTTTACCTCATTTTCCCTCATGAAGCTATCTAGTTTCCTCTTCAACGCACCATAAAGATTAAAATAACGTGTGTTACCCTTGGATCAGCACGAGCATTATTGCCTCTATGTCAGAAGGTCACACTCAAAAGACTTGAGTAAATAATTGTGGCTCACCTTTCATCGCAATAAGCAGCATGGTACTGTTGGAGGGGCCATCCTTTGGGCAAGACATTAAATTGAGGCTTGGTTTGGCCTCTCAGGTGGATGGTATTCAATCCACGCCATTGTTCAAAGAATAGCAGGGTCATTCTCATGATGTCCTGGCCAATAATGGACAACTGATGATATGGCCATTTATTTCATTCCCATAGTTTGTATCCTCTTTGTTTTGAGCTGTCACACATTAACGAGTCAACTTCCCAATTATTCATGGGCTGCCTTCATTACGTTCTCCACTGAAGTATCAAGCTGCATGAAGAGCACATTTGAAGAAGCAGCATTCATTCAGGCCCGTTCTCCAACCCGTTGGGGCACCTTCAACCTCTCACAGTGGCATCATGGTCTTTTTAGCTGAGATTGCTAAATCAGCCCTTTAAAAGTCCTTTCGATCAGAAGCACCTTCTTTGTTGCCTCCTCAGTGACACTGCCAGGTTTGAATTGTAGTCTATTTTTACCCTCTTTGTGAAGTGGCCTCCAAATGTTGGGGTTTGCAACTTGGGAGAGCACGTTACAATAATAGGTTCGGAGGTCAGAGAGCCTGTGTAATTGTTACAGATATTAAAAACCTCCCCTGTACAAAAGCACCTTGAATTTCTACAATACGAGTCGCACGCATCAGAATCACAGAATTGTCACAGCGCCCTTAGTGTCTGCACTAAGGCCTTTTCCCCGTCTCTATAATCCTGCACATTCTTTTCAGATAACAGTCTAGTTCCCTTTTGAATGCTCAAGTTGAACTTGCCTCCACCAAGCTCTCAAAACAGTGCATTCCAAACCCTAGTCGTTTGCTGAGTGAATCTTGTTTTCCTAATTTCCGCTTCTACTTTTTTTTTGCTTTAAATCTGCGCCCTCTTGTTCTCAACCCTTTCACGGGTGGAAACCGTTTCTCACCACTCTGTTAAGACCCCTCACTTCCTTTCACCAAATCCTGCAGTTGCTGCACATTCACACCAGTGTTTCTTTGTGCAATGTTTTAAGGTCAGCTCGGCTAAGTAACAGTTCTGAGGTGAAAAACCACATAGCTCAACTTCACTTCAGGTAAACACCAGAAAAGCAGCCAATTCCAAACTTTGTTTAATTATAACTAATCACAGAAATCTGTATTCATTTAAAAGCGTAGTGATAAAGCAGCCTTTGTTCTAAAGTAGTATGCTGTGGTCATGACGACTGTTATGATCGATATACCTCGTGCTGAAGTGAAGCTTGCGGTGTTTTTTCCTGCCATTTCGCACAAGCGGTAGTTTTGTATTTTGGAGCACATTAAGCAGGTTGCTATGATACATATCTCACTTTCTTATCATATCAGGTTTCACATATCAGCTTTTAAAAGAATAAGCATGGATCTTTAAAATAAATCAAATACTGTACTGGGTTATGCATTGCAAACCTTTTTTCCTACGGCAATGTATATCAGTGTAATTGAGATTAAGATTCTATTGACACCAATCATGTGGAAGCCTGATAGAGATTGTTGATACTTGTCCTTTATGACACGGTGATCGTGTCTAGATAAGTCCAGACGCACTGTGACTGTTGTACCTGAGCACTCTGCACTTGGATTCATTCTACCTGTCATGGCAAAGCCTTCATGTAGTTTTGTCCCAGCTCTTAACAGCAGCCCTGCCCTCTGCCAGGGTCAAGATAAGGTGACAGCTGTCCAAAAACCACCAGCTAGAAGCCTATTAGCCCAATGAACCTGAGTTATCTTCAGAACAGAACATAGAACATAGAACAGGACAGTACAGAACAGGCCCTTCGGACTCGATGTTGTGTCGAGCCTTGTTCAAAACCAAGATCAAGCTATCCCACTCCCTGTCATTCTGGTGTGCTCCATGTGCCTACCCAATAACCACTTGAAAGTTCCTAAAGTGTCCGACTCCACTATCACAGCAGGCAGTCCATTCCACACCCTAACCACTCTCTGAGTAAAGCACCTACCTCGGACATCCCTCCTATATCTCCCACCCTGAACATTATAGTTATGCCCCCTTGTAACAGCTATATCCACCTGAGGAAATAGTCTCTATCTATCCCCCTCATCATCTTATAAACCTCCATTAAGTCGCCGCTCATCCTCCTCCGCTCCAAAGAGAAAAGCTCCCTGAACCTTAGAGTTTTTGTGTTTGCGGCCTTCCTTCAGTCATTGTCATGATATGTATATTGACTGGGATGTAAAGAGTTAACAAGTTAATGAAAACGCTTCTTACCACTAGAGGGAAACACAGAACAGTCATATATATATATATCATGTGACTTCTGGGATTCTGGGTAGAAGGTTTAGGCATAAGATAGATCAGTTGTGTATTTGAGAGTTCTGCAGTTAGAGATAGCATAGTCTAATGTAGTAACCTTATACTTTAGGAATACATATGAATATTATAATAGTAGTGTTAATAAATTAGAAATTAGTTTTGTTAGTTAACAAAGCTTGTTGTTCTTCGTTGAACAATACGCATCCTAGCCATCCAGGTAAAGCATTTCAGAATTGGATTGCAAACCCTGTCATTTCCCCTAATTTATCTAATTCAAATAATCTATTTGCATGTACACAGTCTAGTCACTCCTTTAGTTTAAATACTTGAGTCAAGTCTCCTTGAAGTCCACATTTTTCCACAGAGAAGGCTAACATCAGATGTAATAGAAGGCCTGAAAATTGTGAAGGATCTGATTGGGTGAATGGATTGGATAAACAGCATTAGTTGTGTTTTGTGAGGCAGTGATTGTGGTGATATACATCACTGTAAGTACACAAAGGGTTAATGTACATACACTACACCTGGCTAGATACTAGAGGGAGCACCAGAGACATGACACACAGACATTCAACCAATAGGTCAGTAAGATAGGACACGGCCAATGGGCATTCACGATACACATAGAGGTGACACTACCACAGGAGGGCATTACACCAACCCACATAAAAGGACACATCACACATGTTCAGTCTTTTTCCAATGGAGACACTCAGTGAGTACAGACACATGGTTGACTGAACATCACACCCACCACATGGATTGTAGCAGACTGGTTCGTCAGTCTGAGTAGCTATAGCAGGATTAACAGTAGAGTCGAATCCAAGTAGGAGAATTGTTAATAGTTTAATAAACGTGTTAAAGCTACCTCCAAGTCTGAATCTTCCTTTGTCAGAGTGCACATCAAGGAAGCAGCTTATGCTACGTCAAGAGCATAACAAAACATGGTACTCAGGAGTGACTGTTAAATCTATATAGCTCAACTCAACAAAACAGTGACAACCAGCAACAGCAGCCAGGCAAGATGATGTTCGGGATTCCGGTTCCACAGCTGCTCAGGTACCAAGGCAATCTCAGTCAAAACTGGCATTGGTTCAGGTAGACATTTGAGATCTACCTGGTAGCGTCCGACTTAGATGGCATGGCGGATGGAGAAAAAATAAAGCTTCTACTTACCATCGCGGGTCCAGAAGCAGCTGAAATCTTCCAGACCTTCAAATAATCAAAGGGAAAAAACAAGAGCGACTTCCAGGCAGTCCTGGACAAGTTCCAAGAATTCTGCGAGGAACATGCACGAAGAAAGGTAAAAGAGGCGCCAAAACTCACTGCGAGGTAGGCTTGCAGCAATGAATGACAGTTTTGAATTTTGGAATTTCCACCATCTTGGAAAAGGTGCTGCACATGCGCAGTTGCGCAAAGAGCGCAAAGAACGGGAAGGTCCATTTGCGCATGCACGAGAAGCCGCACATGCGCAATTGCGAAAAAGGCCCCAAGTAAAGGAACAGCGATATGCGCATGCGCACTTGCTTCCTACGCACTACCTCACACGCGTTGTGATGTCAGAGGCCCCGGGCCATGCCCACTTAAAGGGGAAATGTCCCAAAACACGGGAAAAAAAATTAAAGCCGTAAAACCCGATTCTTTCACCTGGAACGACAGCACAATGCCTGAAATTCGACCAGTAGCTGAAAGTAACCTCCGGAGAACCCTGCAACAAGCAGTTAGCACTGCCCAAAGAGATGATACAGTCCTTGAAGACTATGACTCAGACCTTGAATTCTTCTTTGGACATCGCGAGCCCAATGCCAGGTCCGACACAAAACGTGATGATATGGTCTTGGAAGACAATGGTTCAGACGAAGATTTCACCTTGGGAGGTAGCTTCCCCAGTACCGTAGCCACCTGGGATGGCCACGTCCCGATTACGAAATGGACACTAGCAAAGAATGCAGGGAAAATTGGACATTACCGAAAAAGCAAGCAGGTGCAAGGTCTGTCTGTTGATTAGAGCCTTAGCTCTCAGACAGGACTGGTGCTGCTAAGCCATCTACATACTAATGAGCCATCCCCAGGAACAAAAGGCAACATTTAGGTAAACAATGCTTAGACAGACACCCCGGCGCCAGAGAAGACTAAAACAAAGCTAACTAACGGCCACCTAGGACACGCCCAGCAACCAGGGAACCCACCCCTCTATTGGAAGAAAATCGATAGGAACAATTGGGAAACAGCCCAATTAATTGGGGCCAAGTTCAAGGCCCGCCCGAAAGCAAGCAAAGCCCTTTTGGGGTATAAAAAGGATTCCCCAAGAGAGAATCACTCTCTTGGCCTTGGCTCTCAGCGAGGAGAGACCTGCCTAGCAGCTACACCAGAACAAGTAAGTTCCAAGTCAACGCACGCTATGAGATAGACGCTCCTAGTTGCTATCCTGTAAACAGCTCAACCCAGCAGCCTCAGAACCGAGCAACGGCCATTGTTCCTCTGACTGAGTGGGCACCCAAAGCTAAGTATAGGCTTTTAGTAATATTGATAGTTTAGGTTGTAGAGTTTTATGCATGAGTAGATTTGACTCTGTGTAAATAAATGAGCATTGCTTTTGAACTTACTAACTGCTGTATCGAGTGTTCGATCAGTATTCGGTTTTGAACCTTGTGGCGGTGTCGAAAGATACCTGGCGACTCTTGAGCAAACATAATTAAACAGAGCCAAATTAAGGGACAACAGCAAGTTAGCAACAGTACCAAATCCGAACCGCAACTAGACGTGCTGCACATTGACGACCCCGACGATGAGTTCTTCAGATTGGGGAATCTTCAGCCCAGCATATACGACATCCCGACTCGTGAGTGCAGGATTATGCTACGGCCTGACGACAAGAAACAGAGAGTGGTCCACGCACCACGAAGGGTCCCAGCCTCCACACAAGAAGATGATTTGTTCATTGAACATGAAGAGAACGATCACAACTCCGAAACAAAAAGCGATGATTTGTCTATTGAACAATACACACAATACTGCGCAGACATGGCTGAGTTATTTGGATATGCTGATCACGGCATCAGCAACACGGTTGAAAAGCTCAACACGACTCTTGTCATGGTAGATGCATCCAATACCATGGTGCCATGGCAGATCGTCGATACATTGGATGACAGCAATACTCAAGACGAAGACGACGCCACACAGAGAGCACAGGCCAACTCTACAGCGAGAACACTGCACGACTCCACAAAGAGAGTGATGACAGACTCCACAGAGAGAGCGATGAAGCACTCCACAGGGAGAGCGATGAAGGACTCCACAGAGCAAGCGATGAAAGACTCCACAAAGCGAGCGACACAAGCCTCCACAGAGGGAGCGACACAAGCCTCCACAAAGAGAGCGACACAAGACTCCACAAAGAGAGCGACACAAGCCTCCACAGAGAGAGCGACACAAACCTCCACAAAGAGAGTGATGCAAGCCTCCACAGACAGCTCAGTGACACTCAAAAATGGAATCAAGCAAATACTCCATAGCGAACGCCATGCATGAACAAGACCATGAAAATCTATCAAGCTTATTTGAGCCACCAGAAGAAGACTATGACAGTCTACCCAACTTACTTGAGCCACCAGAAGAAGACTATGAAAGTCTACCCAGCTCATTTAACCAACAAGAGGACACTGAATGTCTACCCACTGTACGTGAGACAAGTGACGAAGAAATCACAATTCCCATACAGGGTGTGCAGGATCACAGCGAGACTGACATATCTCAGCTCGTCTGCACAGAAGCACTCAATAATCAGAGGACGACTACCCAAAGTCCAGAGAGACCACGTCAAATGAAATTGTGAAGATTTTGACTCCAGAAGAGGAGCACAAAGAGATCACAGATGATTAAAGTGAACCAGAAATGACTCTAGAAGAGGAGTACCAAGGAAGCAAAGCAGAAGAATCAAATCCACCACAAATGACTGATGTCACCAACATCAATGCAGCATCAGATAATTCACACAGTTCTCAAGACAAAACGCAATGGTGCAATTGTCTGTTTCTTTGTTCTCAACTTACATTTTCTGAATGATCAGGATGATATCCTCTGGATGAGTGCAGCTCAAACAACACTCAGGAAGCTCAACGTCATCCAGGACAGAGCAGCCCACCTGATTAGCTTTTCTACAAACATTCATTCCATTTACCACCAAAGCACAGTAGCAGCTTTGTGTACCATCTACAAGATGCACTGCAGGAACTCACCAAGCCTCCTTAGACAGAACCTTCCAAATCCACGAGCATTACCATCTAGAAGGACAAGGCAGCAGAGACATGGGAACACCACCACCAGGAATTTCCCCTCCAAGTCACTTATGATCCTGACTTGGCAATATATCACTGTTCTTTCACTGTTGCTGGGTCAAAGCCCCTGAACTCCCTATCTAACAGAACCGTGGGTGTACCTACGCCACGTAGACTGTAGTGGTTGAAGAGGCAGTTCACTACCACCTTCTCAAGGACAATTATGGATGGATAATAAATGTTGGCCTAACCATAAAATGAATTTTTAAAAAGGTTCCAATTACCTTCATTCCGTACGTATAAGCCTTCAGGATTTAGTTATTTAATCACCATTCTAATGCAACAGAATGCCAAAATTACATGAATAAGAATGGGGTAATGGGCTGCTATCATCATTTGTTGTCTTTCAGAGATCTGTGAGAACAGTTCACTGTTCTACATACTCTTGCCCTTCATTTCATCGCTCCTACAGCATGGGCTAATCAAGGACTTTCAGGATAAAAAATCAGGTCAAGACATTTCACAGACAGCTTGTGGCATTTATAAATCTGCAGACGGATAAAGTAGTCACATTTGCTCAGGAAGTCATTCATAAATCTTGTGACCTCAAGAGCAATCTTGTTGAGTTCCCATTCGGTGACTGCATGATCAGATCTGCAGCTGAATTAACTTGGTCTGGCATTTGGTTCACGTTATAGGCATGCAGGCCCTTTTTAAATGTTTGTAGCCTTGCAGCATGTGAAGGATGAGGCTCCTGAGGCAATGATTTTCTTTGCATGATTTAGGGCAGCACGGTGGCGCAGTGGTTAGCGCTGCTGCCTCACGGTGCCGAGGTCCCAGGTTCGATCCCGGCCCTGGGCCACTGTTCGTGTGTGACGTTTGCACATTCTCCCTGTGTTTGTGTGTGTGTTTCACCCCCGCAACCCCAAAAGATGTGCAGGGTAGGTGGATTGGCCATGCTAAATTGCCCCTTGATTGGGGGGGGGGAAAAAATGAATTGGGTTCTTTGTATGATTTGAGCTTGTGAGGTGGTTGCGGATTTTTCATTTGGAGTAAAATCTCTCAAAAGTTACCTGACCGAATGCAGCTGAACATCCGCACATTGTCTGTGTCTCTAAATACTGGGAGAATTCAACATTCATTGGCCTTCAACCTTGCGGAGTTTTAATTGCCTGACTGTCCTCGGTGGTTAGAAGTCTAATCTAAATGTACAGATGGCAATCTGAGCAAGTAAATCCTCACCAGCTACCAAGATAGCTACCAAGATGTTCTCGTTCTTCACAGAAGTAAGTCATTAACCTTAAAGTGATCTTTTCGAGAGACCGTTGTATCCAAAATTATCTCGCTGGGTCTGGATGTATCCTGAATCTAGTGGGGTTGTTGAAAACATCAATACCTGCAATTTTTTGGATGCAGTGCTTTGCAGGTGTCTTTTCAATTGCTCCATATGTGTGGCCTTGTATTTCTTTTCGTGCCTAATGCCCCACATTCTTAACTCCAGATATTCAGGAACAAAGGGCTTGACTTTAACTGAAGAAAATGGATGGCTTTTGATTGGGCGGAGGGTTGTTAAAAATATATTTTCTGACAAGGAGGTTTAGGTGGGATGGGAGAAAAATCTTTTTTCCAGAGGGTGGTGACAGCCTAGAATGCACTGCCTGAGAGTGTGGTAGAATCACAGAAATTACAGTGTAGAGGGAGGCCATTCAGCCCATCAAGTCTGCACCGGCCCTTGGAAAGAGCACCCTACTAAAGCCCATGCCTCCACCTATCCCCGTAACCCAGTTGATGCACAATCAATTGCACAAAGACTAAAGTTAGGTACAACTGTGGCTTTATTACAGTCAGATGTGTGGCCTCCTACTGCAGCTGGCGAAATGGCAGGGCACTGGAGGTCATACATATTTATACAGTTCTCCGTGGGCGGAGCCAGCCGGAAGGAGCTACCAGCAAACCTGTAGTGCAGGTTACATCTCCTATTACAGTGGTTCACCACATTCACCCTCTGTTAAAAATGAGTCCGGCGGGGGTGATGTGAAACTATATACAATTAGTGCAATTATGTACAGTGGTAAGGAAAGAAAAGTCCATGTTGACGGTCCGGAGTCCGTCAAAGGTTCAGCCGGTCCGATGCTTTGGTGCTTCGTTGGGAGCGCCGTAACGGTGGTGGCGAAGTCGGTGATGGCAGTGGTGGCGATGCTGATGCTGGCCAGTCATCTTCAAACTCCGGGAGCGTGCCGAAGTCCTCTTCGTCCTCTTGTGCAGAAAATGGGAGGTCTGGTGGGTCAATATTGGCGGCGCGGGGGCGCATTGGTGGGGGGGTGTGTTGGGGTGGAACATGATGGTGCCAGGTCCCTGAGTGAGACAGTATCTTTGCAGCCGTCGGGGAACTCAACGTAGGCATATTGAGGGTTGGCGTGGAGCAGGTGAACCCTGTCCACCAAGGGGCCGCCTTGTGGAGTCGGACGTGCCTCCGGAGAAGGACCGGTCCTGGAGCAGCGAGCCAAGTCGGGAGCGACACCCCAGATGTGGACTTCCTGGGGAAGGTAAAAACACATTTATGGGGTGTGTTATTAGTGCCGGTGAACAATAGTGACTGGATGGACTGCAGAGCGTCAGGACGACCTCCTGCCAGCGCGAGGCTGGGAGGTTCCTGGACCGTAGGGCCAGCTGGACGGCCCTCCAAACCGTCCCATTCTCCTGTTCTACTTGCCTGTTTCCCCGGGGGTTGTAGCTGGTCGTCCTGCTGGAGGCTATACCCCTGCTGAGCAGGAACTGACGCAGCTCATCGCTCATGAATGAGGATCCCCTGTCACTGTGGCTGTAGGAGGGGAAACCGAACAGAGCGAAGATGGTGCTGAGGGCCTTGATGATGGTGGCAGAAATCATATCGGGGCATGGGATGGCGAAGGGGAATCTGGAGTACTCAGATACCCGCGAATGGCTAACGGGGTTGTGCTGAACACATACTTCTCTTTGTTGTAGGTCAGGTTGAGAAGAGTGGCAGTGCGGAGGAATTTATCGAGGTTGGCATCGTGGTCCTGCTGGTCATGGCCGCAGATGGTGACATTATCTAAGTACGGAAAGGTGGCCCGCAAACCGTACTTGTCGACCATTCGGTCCATCTCTCTTTGGAAGACCGAGACCCCATTTGTGACACCGAAAGGGACCCTAAGGAAGTGGTAGAGGAAACCGTCCGCCTCGAAGGCAGTGTATGGCCGGTCCGACTTCCGGATGGTAGGCGGATTTCAGGTCAATTGTTGAGAAGACCCGGTACTGCGCAACCTGATTGACCATATCAGATATGCGTGGGAGGGGATACGCGGCGAGCTGCGTGTACCGATTGATGGTCTGGCTGTAGTCCACGACCATCCTGTGTTTCTCCCCAGTTTTAACCACTACCACTTGGGCTGTTGCTGGCCTCGATAATACCCTCCTTAAGCTGCCGCTGGACTTCGGACCTGATGAAGGTCTTGTCCTGGGTGCTGTACCGTCTGCTCCTAGTGGCAACGGGCTTGCAATCCACAGTTAGATTGGCAAAAAGGGAGGGGGGATCGACCTTGATGGTCGGGAGGTCGCAAAGGGTAAGGGAGGTAAGGGCCCGCCGAATTTGAGGGTGAGGCTCTGGAGGTTGCACTGGAAGTCCAGGCCCAACAGGAGTGCAGCGCAGAGATTAGGAAGGACATAGAGGCGGAAGTTACTAAAGTCTACGCCCTGGACTGTGAGGGTCACTGCACAAAAGCCTCGGATCGGGACGGAGTGGCTAGGGAGATCCTTTGATTGGCAGGGTGGACCGCGAGGGAGCAGCGCCTTACCGTATCTGGGTGAACAAAGCTTTCCGTGCTCCCGGAGTCCAGCAGGCACGAGGTCGCATGGCAGTTGATTTTAACCGTCGTCGACGCGGTGGCCAGGTTGTGTGGGCGAGATTGGTCCAGCGTCATCGAAGCGAGCTGCGGGTAGCCATCGGACGCTTCGGGTGGCGAGCTTGTGCGGTTCTGATGTCGGGATGTCCGGAGACCCTGTGGGGGACAAGCTGGTGGCGCCCATGGTGCGCACATTGCGGGGTCGGGACAAGATGGCGGCGGCCATTGGTCGCACATGGAACCAGGAGGAGAAGATGGCAGCGCTCATTGTGCGTCTGGCATGGGGGAGGGGGCATTAGCGGGCGCGATCGCAGCGACTGCGCGGGCCTGGCACACAGCCGCGAAGAGACCCTTTTTACTGCAGGCTTTACAAACGGCAGTGCAGGCTGGGCAGTGGTGGCAGGGGTGCTTCTGCTGACCGCAGAAGTAGCAGCGGGGACCCCTGGGGTGCACGGATCGGCGAAGGCAGGGCCCCGGCTGAGGAGGTCGTCGGCGGGGTCCAGGAAGGGTAGGAAGGAGTAGAAGGGGGGGCAGCGCGGCGGGAGAGGTACGTTTGTACGTTACGGGATGCGACCGTCATGGAGAGCGCCAAGGTTTTTGTCTCCGCCAGTTCGAGCATGGCCCCTTCCAGCAATCGTTCTCGGATGCGGTCTGACGCAATCCCCGTCACGAGGGCATCGCGCATGAGGAGATTCATGTATTCGGCGGCCGTGATGGCCTGCAGTCACAGTCCCGGACGAGTGGGGTTAGGGCCCGCCAGAAGTCTTCGATGGACTCACCAGGTAGTTGCAAGCGGGTGGCAAATACATGCCTGGCGAAGAGCGTGTTTGTCTTCTGCGCGTCGTGTCCTTTGAGGAGTTCCATTGCTTTTGTGTAATTCATGGCGTCTTAGATCAACGGTAACAAGCTGGAGCTCAGTCTGGAGAACAGGACGTTTATCTTCTGAGCCTCCGTTGGCACGGGGTCCACCGCGTTGATGTAAGCCTCGAAACATGCTAGCCAGTGAGTAAAGTCTTTCCTGGTGTCGGGTGAGTGCGGATCCAGCTGCAGGCGATCGGGCTGAATTCTGATATCCATTCTGTGGAAAATCTGACTGTAATAAATTGATGCACGATCAATTGCACAAAGACTAAAGTTGGGTACAACTATGGCTTTATCACAGTCAGATGTGTGGCCTCCTACTGCAGCTGACGAAATGGCAGGGCACTGGAGGTCATGCATATTTACACAGTTCTCCGTGGGCGGACCCAGCCGGAAGGAGCTACCGGCGAACCTGTAGTGCAGGTCCTACCTTACATCTCCTATTACCAAATGACGGTCGCATCCCGTAACGTACAACCGTACCTCTACCGCCGCGCTGCCCACCCTTCTACTCCTTCCTACCCCTCCTGGACCCCGCCGACGACCTCCTCAGCCGGGGCCCTGCCTTCGCAATACGCCTGCGCCGCACGCAGCCGTGCACCCCAGGGGTCCCCGCTGGTACTTCTGTGGTCAGCAGAAGCACCCCCGCCAACACTGCCCGGCCCGCACTGCCGATTGTAAGGGCAGCACGGTAGCATTGTGGGTAGCACAATTGCTTCACAGCTCCAGGGTCCCAGGTTCGATTCCGGCTTGGGTCACTGTCTGTGCAGAGTCTGCACATCCTCCCCGTGTGTGCGTGGGTTTCCTCCGGGTGCTCCGGTTTCCTCCCACAGTCCAAAGATGTGCAGGTTAGGTGGATTGGCCATGATAAATTGCCCTTAGTGCCCAAAATTGCCCTTAGTGTTGGGTGGGGTTACTGGGTTATGGGGATAGGGTGGAGATGTTGACCTTGGGCAAGGGTGCTCTTTCCAAGAGCCGGTGCAGACCCGATGAGCCGAATGGCCTCCTTCTGCACTGTACATTCTGTGATAATTACAGTGGTTCACCACACCAGTAACCCCACCTAACCTTTTTGGACACAAAGGGCAATTTATCATGGCCAATCCACCTAACCTGCACATCTTTGGACTGTGGGAGGAAACTGGAGCACGCAGAGGAATCCCACACAGACATTGGGAGAATGTGCAGACTCCACACAGACAGTGACCCAAGCCGGGAATCGAACCTGGGACCCTGGAGCTGTGAAGCAACTGTGCTACCATGCTGCTGTAAAGGCGGGTTGTCTCAATACTTTCAAAAGTACCTGGAGTAGCACTTGGAACATCATAACACTTAAGGCTATGGGCCAAGTAAATTGGATTAGGTCGGTAGATCATGTGTTTTTCATGTGTCGGTGCAGACTCGATGGGCCAAAGGCCTCTTCTGCACTGTGTGATTTTGTGCTGTGGCCCAGGTTTCCCAAGCGATGGGTAACCCAGCAGCTTCCTTAAGGCAAAAAACATGATGGATTCAGCAAGTAATTGCCTTCCTGCCCACCTTCTGGATCCAGGTGTCTACTTGAGGATCGTCTACAATTGGAGCTGCCCCCAATGCCTTTCCCACTGTAGAATCTAAAATGGCCACCTGCAAAGGTCCATGGGAATTGTGATCAACTTGGGGCACAGACAAGTACACAGCCTCTGTGTATTGTGTGAAGGAGCCAGACCTGACAGAAACTTGTACCTATTAAAGGTCAATCACCATTTCCCCAGGACAATAGAACTCGAATCAAGAAACGGCAACAGTAGCAGACTAGCTGGCGCCACTTCCCCTTATTTTGAAAGCCATACGTGCCTGGGACCATGACAGCTAGGACCCGTCCAGCCATCGAGGTAACCGCCCCCTAATTGGCCAGGATCAATGAGGGTGATCAAAACCCTATCGATCCATTGGATCTGGCGTTAGGACCGCCCCAAAGGGTTCGAAAACCCAGGGGAATAAGAAGAACTGCAAACCGAGATATCAACCTCTTTTGGACCGGTCTCTGTGCGACCAATTGCAGCATATCAACCAGCCAAGCTCAAGGACCCTCGATCACTACCTGAAGGACGAGCCCAGCCGAGACGAAACTGACGACTTCCAACCGACCCACGTGGACACAGATAAAGGCCTTATCTCCCGCACAGAGCTGATCACCCCGAAGTTAAGTCAAGGTCACCTTAGTTATTAGGTATAGTTTAGTGCGTAGCCATATGTATCATTGCATTTAGAGATATGTCTTGTGTTTATTAATAAACTGTCTTTTGAACTAATATACTGGTTGTGTGGTCATTTGGTCAATATAAGAAACAGCTTGTGGTTCACATAGAAATAAAGAAGTCAACACCACCCACCCAACCTCTGCACAACCATAAAGTTTTCCAGCCTTCTGCAGCCTCCCTTCAAGACCTGAACCTCCCTCCCTGGGGTCATCAGCTGCTTCTGCTCCTGGCACGGACTTTCCTGTTGCTGCAGCTGTCAGTTCCCCAGGATAGGATTATGGACATCATAGACACCCTGTGGAGTTAAAACTCAAATGGCCAACCCACTCCCTGAGTGTCAGGTCATACAGAATTTGGCACAGAGAGACAGATATATCTCCAATAATGTGTTTCTTTGCCCTCATCCTCTAAGTGAGACGATATCACAGCCAAATATTGTCCTTGTCAATAACCATACTTTTACTTTATCGTGTATTACCGAGTAATGCTCAATAGTGAGAATCCATGATCAGTGAGCGGGTTTCCGGGGAGAGGGTGGGCTCGTGGGCCTGGGTAGAGTGCTCTTTCGGAGAGTCGGTACAGACTCAAAGGCCGTAGGACCTCCTTCTACACTGCAGGGGTTAAATAGATTCTATGAATCCTGGTTGAATTTCCTCACCCTTTTCCGAGAAGGCTAACTGTTGCATCTCAATTACTATTTGTCTCAGATTCGTTGAAAAAAGAATTTGTATTCAAACAGTACTTTTCGTGATGTTAGGATGTCACAGCCATTGAAGTACATTTGACATGGTTGTAATGAAAGGGGAGGTACAGGGCAACCAATTTGTGCTCAGCAAGGATCCTCAAACAAGCAATGTGACAATAACAAGGTGATCTGTTTTAAGTGACATTGACTGTGGTAGAAATATTGAGGAGGTTTTCAGGGTTACTCTTTCTTTTGTTGAAATTGCGCTATGGCATCTTGTACATCCACCTGGGAGCTCGGGGCCATTGTTTAGCATCTTGGCCAAAAGTCAGCACCTTAATACCGAACGGAAATGGCTGTCCAGATTTGGCGGTTTAGTTTCTGAAGTGGACTTGAACCTATGGCATTCTGACTCTGAAGCAAATGTAGGAGATTTTCAGAATGGGTTGCTCAGTTATACCAGAGGACGTCTGAACTGGATCATTTAATTAATTGGCTTGTAAGAAAGCCAGAAAAAAACAAGAGTCCCGTTTGATAGCCTGCAGTGCCGAGAAAGACCCTGCTATACGTGCCCAAAATGGGACTCTATTTTTGCATGTTAAATGGGGCCCTTAGTCTCCAAATGTAGAATCCTGCCTTTTTCTCTAAAACCTTCCAATGGTGGGTGACGAAAATGCTTGTGTGGAAGAATGACTGCTTTCATCTAATTGTTCAAAAGAAGGAAAAAGTAAGCAAAAGTAAAGCACAACATCATACGTCCTCCCCGTGTCTGCGTGGGTTTCCTCCGGGTGCTCCGGTTTCCTCCCACAGTCCAAAGATGTGCAGGTTAGGTGAATTGGCCATGCTAAATTGCCCTTAATGTCCAAAATTGCCCTTGGTGTTGGGTGGAGGTGTTGAGTTTGGGTAGGGTGCTCTTTCCAAGAGCCGGTGCAGGCTCAAAGGGCCGAATGGCCTCCTTCTGCACTGTAAATTCAATGATAATCTATGATTAATCGAGGACAAAGGTTCGGCACAACATCGTGGGCCGAAGGGCCTGTTCTGTGCTGTATTTTCTATGTTCTATGTTCTATATGCCTGTATGGCATGAGATACTTTTGGTTTTGGAAGATAGCTATCAAAAAACAGAATAGATTTTGTGGCAAATAAAGAAACAGCAGAAAGCAAGCAAGAGAAGATATTTACCCAGATTAAGACAAGGGCAGCTGCAACATGGGGGGGGAAAGAATAGAAAAGTGACCACAACGTTATTGCATTGAGCAAGCAGAAAAATCAATGTGACACCACCCTATTGAATGAACAGACTGCCATGTTTGCCCATTGATTGAATATAAAGGGCATTGGCAGCAAATCACCTGCAACTACCACATAGCATAGCACAACCCACTGGAATCCAACTTTCTAATCTGTTTATCGGCCGAGATTATGCTTTCTCTCCCATGCTTGGAGTCGTACTGCAGGTAACAGAAGGTTGTTAAAGAGGCATATGGGATCCTTGGCTTTATAAATCATAGAATCATAGGAGCCCCACAGTGCAGAAGGAGGCCATTCAGCCCATTGTGTCTGCACCGACCCTCTGAAAGAACTCCCCATAACCCAGTAACTCCATCTAAACTTTTGGACACCAAGGTGCAATTTAGCACGGCCAATCCACCTAACCCGCACATCTTTGGACTGTGGGAGGAAACCAGAACACCTGGAGGAAACCCACCCAGACATGGGGAGAAAGGGCAAACTCCACAAAGACAGTCACCCAAGGTGGGAATTGAACCCGGGTCGCTGGCGCTATGAGGCGGCAGTGCTAACCACTGTGCTAAATAGAGGCCCAGATTATAAAAGCAAAAATATGATGCAAAACCTTTATGCATTACTATTTAGGCCTCAGCTGAAGTACAGTGAGTGCCCATTTAGCATTGCCCCATTTAACCTTTGTTTCATTTTCATGTCAATAAGTTAATAGGGCCTGCAATCTCATTGAGGATCACGAGATTATTTTAACATCATTTACTGCATGATCCGATTGGCACCGTTTTGGAATCACCCTCTCCCGTGCCTGACTTCTGACATGCACATTTCTCCCTACTCAATCTCTGACTTGCAGCCTCTCCTTGTGCCCAGCTTCTGACCAGCAACTTCTACCCATGCCCACAATCTATCACCCTCTCCCCATGTCCAATCACCAGCTTGCAGCTGGTCTCCCTGTGTCCGACCTCCGACTGATTTGTAGTCTCTTCCCATGCCAGCAATCAAACTTGCGGCCTCTCCCCATGTCCAACCTCTTGCAGCCTCTCCTTGTGCCTGACCTCTGACCTGCAGCCTCGTCAGTGCCTGACCTCTGACTTGCAGCCTCTCCCCGTGCCCAACCTCCACCCTGCCGACATCTCCTGTGCCTGACCTCGGACCTGTGGCCGCCCCTGTGCCTGACCACTGACTGCAGCCTCTCCCCATGCCCAACATCTGACCTGTAGCCTCTCCTGTGCCTGACCTCTGACTTTCAGCCTCTTCCCGTGCCCAACCTGTGACCTGTGGCCTCTCCCTATTATCCAGCCTCTGACTTGCGGTCTCTCCCCGTGCCCGACTCACCCTCTCATTGAAACTCCTGCTCCTTGATTTAGCCTCTCACTGCTTCCCGCTCCTGAACCTGTTCACATTTTAGATCCTGAGCTTTGGGGTTTTGAAAGCGTGGATTCCCATTACGCAAAAGTGCCGAGCTGGTTCTGTTACCATCCAAGATTATTTAAATGACTCAAAGCTGCTCCTTCTGCCTCTTGAGGTCTCCAGAGACCTTTTTCACACCGAGGGTTCAGGACACGGTGAGAGGGGAATCAGCGAACAGAGGGTCAGGGAGAGGAAAGGCCTACAGAACCCAGAAGGATCAGGGAGCAGGAGATTAATGGAGCAGGTTCAGTGACAAGCAAGAGGTACACATTTAAAAATATATTTTATTTTGAAGGTTATTTAATTTTACCAATGTGGGAATTTAACAATGTAAAATATTTCAACTTACAGGGTATACTGTTTTAAGGGTTTTTCTGAGAAGGAAGGTTCTACAGAACGTAAGTACAGCTTTTAGAATTTTATTTAGCGTATCTTCACACTTTCTTTTTTTTTCTATAAATTCAGAGTACCCAATTTTTTTTTCCAATTAAGGGGTAATTTAGCGTGGCCAACCCACCTAACCTGCACATTTTTGGGTTGTGAGGGAGAAACCCACACAGACACGGGGAGAATGTGCAAACTCCACACGGACAGTGACCCAGGGCTGGGACCGAATCTGAGTCCTCAGGGCTGTAGGCAGCAGTGCTAACCACTGAGCCACCATGCCGCCCCATTCAAACACTTTTTTTTACCCCTTTGGGGAGCTTTTACATTGATTCCTATTAGAATGGACGCTTCGTTTAAAGTCAGTTCACTTCAAGTTGCGATTTTCAGGAATAGAGCTGCAACTTTAAGTGAGGACTTACTGTATTATAGCCTTACAGAGGAAGCATTTAATAAAAGAACATTGAATTTAGCAGGGTTTCAATATATTACTGAAGTTGTTATGCCAAATTAACTAACGGCCTATTAAAGCTGGAGAAGAATTAAAATCAAACATGTTCTGGTCAGGTTTACGATAATAATATCAGCAAAACCGATGGAATCTGCTGAACCAGCACAAACATTTCAAACCATAGCATTTGTGATTTGCACAATCATCTGCTTCAAGATTCAATTCACTAAATCCAGGCCTCACTGATATGCTGGCCATGTCAAAATGGTGAGATTCCGCTGATGGGGTGCTTCATCTTTTCTTAGGGTCACGGACACATTGTAAGCAGGTTTTAATTTTTTTCATATTGACAAGTAATTAATTTACGAAACTGACAAGTAAAACTATTAAATTATTAAGTGTAGTTTTCGTTAAGTAATTTTTAGGAATTTTATATTGAGTTACTCACAAGGTGAGGACTGAACGCCCTTCTTAAAAATGTTGATTTTTGGTGAGATCCCCATTTTCAGCTGCATCAATAAAGCTGGAGCAAGCTACCACTCTTAAGTACATTAAGGATTTTTTAATTACAAAATGAAAAGCAAATAAACATTTGTGAATATGTCTTGAAATTTTTAACAGAACAGAACCGTAATCTAATCTGTGGTTCCCACGCCTTCTGGTGGATTTTCCTGCCGGATTAACTATATTATGGGGCCTGATTTTTTTTTGTCGCAGAATTTAGGATCCCCTGCACTGAAGAAAAGTAACATTAGTATTCTAGTGTTTACAGTTGTTGCTGTTTCTTCACGCAGCTACTGGTGAACAAGACAACTTTCATCATCTGTTTCCATAGCGAGCATTTTCCTGGAACAGGTCGTTAGTCTGTTGCCAGAAGCTTCTAGCTTGAGGGGTTGCTCTCCACATCAAGCGTGGCTGACCAGGAGTCTCCCCCAGTTTTATTGCCTGCCATTGGCATGTGTTGGAAGGATTTTACTGCGTTATGAACACACCTTCCTTGGCCATCGTCCTGGGATTAGGATCAAATGCAGAGCTTCTGACTGAGAGGTAGAGGCGCCACCCACTGCACCACATGATTTCTAAGGTTTACGGTAATGAACTAATATAGTTCTGACCAGTATGATTTACTTATTCACATGCACTGCTAGACAACTATGATCTGTAAAGAGAAATTTGGTCAATATTATACATCAATCATCCGTTAGAAGTTCAAGGTAATAAAAAACTGAATATTTACTGGTTTGTTATAATGGATGCGAGGATCAGTCATTTGAATCTTGCCCTTCATATTTATTAAGCCTTTTAAGATACAGGTCACTGAGCATGTTGCCATTGGTAACTTGATAACAAAACAATCAGTGTCTGCTTTAAAAGGTTGGAATATTTTGTGGTTTATCGGCCGCAAAGGAGCAGAGAAATTCTGAAATTATAGTTTTTCATTTCTTTCATTTAATTTTACGTCTTTTGCGGAGGCTTTGCACTTCCAAGCTGAGAATGTAATGCTAATTTTAGAATTCTGCAGTAATTTTCAATGTTGTTCAAAAATGGATTGAAAGCAACCTCCCGAGTGCACCCTCACTGGACAGCATCATCTTCAATCCTGTTCAAACTACCTTGATGATCCCCCGAGTGCCAATTTTCATGTATATATGTGTCAGATATTTTGCTGTCTGCTGCCATTTCCTCTGGGAAATAAATTTCCCACATTACCCTCACCCAAGCTCCCGCAACCATCGGAGAAGAGACATTTTCGTCCTAACAGTGTTTAAATCCTGGTCTCATGATAATGCTGCACCCTGTACACGCGGACACCCAAATTCTCTTTTGCTTTTCGTAATGTTATGACAGTTTTGAGTGTCATCATTTAATGCATATTTATATTTTTGAAATTTGGATCAGGCACGCAGTGAAACTAGAGCCATGATTTATCCTGCCTGACAGGCTTAACACCTGCCAATCGGGTTAAAATCAGGGCTCAGGTCACTCACCACTTTTCGACCTTCTAATGGGGTCTTTAAACAACCAGACCTGAAGTTCCTCGCTTTTTAGATGTGATCAATTGTGATCAAATAGTGTTTGTCAGAGATTTTCCACCATTAGATATGATGTGCGTGTTTATTTAGCTCACAGAGAGTACTTGAGAGGGATAGGGTGGCATTTTATGCCCTCTCAGGCAGGATTGGGCTGGGGGGGTGGGGAAGTGGGCATGGAAAATCGGGTTCCAGGTTGAGAATGCTCATCACTTATCTTCCACAGATACTATTTTAACCCTTGGGTCCAATGAGGCCCTTAAGTGGCCAATTAACCAGTACGGCCCACACCACATGGTGAAGCCACCAGTTGAAGCTTGGCAGCTTCGATCTGGGTTGGGCAAGTGTCTCCCATTCAGGCACACTGTGCTCAACAGAGACCCCATCCATGATACTGAAGGTGTAAAATTGGCTCAGAACTTCCCATCAATTGAGAGATGGGCTTGGCCCCAAATATTTAAGCTAGAGAGTGTGAGGCGACTGCCTTAATGTAAAATTGCATCCAAGATTTTCAAACTGCAATGGGCTGGATTCTCCGCCATCCACCATTGGTAATGGAGTCTGATGCGATGGAGAATCCAGTGACATCAGAAAAATTAGATCGTCCCTGTTTAAGCAATGAAGTGCTTTCTGCAGAGAAAAAGAGGAAGTGAGAGCACTTAACTGACTTAGATGTGGTCCAAGAGCTGTCAATCATAGCTATATGTTTATAAACATTCTGGTTAGTTTCACAGCTGGGTACTTTAGATCCATTCAAGCAAGAAGGAAAATGAAATTAAACAATTCAGACTGCTGGTTATATTGAAACTGTCAATCATAGCCTAGTAAAAACCAATTTCAAATTGATGTGAATGAAAGTCTTGCAGATCAAAGATCTTAGGGGGTTTAAATCCAGTTAATGTTGTTTTTGTTTTCTTTGAATTTGCAGGTGCTGCTTTGTCTGCCTGAACCAGCAGCCGAAGGGCACACATGAGATTAAAAGCAATGATTTTTTTCACTGTCTCTGTCTGGACTGCTCTCTAGATTCCAGTCTGTAATGGGGGCGGTCTCTTGTGGCGGTCTTTTTTATGGGGGGGGGGGTTCTCTGGTGGGAGTCTCTGTTATTAAGGTATATTGGCCAAAGGCAGGTATATGGAGTTAGGTCACAGATCAGCCATAATCTCAGTGAATGGCGGGACAGGCTCAAGGGGTTGAATAGACTACTCCTGTTCCTATGTTCCGAATAAGCAGCGAGGGGGGAACATTCAGGCATGGGGTGGGGGGTGGGGGGGGGGGGGGGACAGGCAGGGGAGGGGGAGGAAATGTGAATGTATATAGTTATCTATATGACCTCCAAACAGCAGGTGGCGATAGAGATCCACCATGTGACATCGGGCAGTTGGTACTAAGTTGTACGAGGGGACAGTCGCATTAGAAGTAGCTCCAGGAGAATGCAATTCGTTGTTACCATTTGTATTATAGTTCGTTAGTTATCTTTCCACGTGTTCATTTTGTTAATAAACATCTTACTAGTCAAAGAACTAGACATTCTGTGTGCACCTTTACCATGGCCACAACACAAACATAACAAGAGGGTTGCTGCAGACCCGATGGACTGAATGGCCTTCATCCACAGTGTAGGAATTCTATGAGCCCCAAATCTTAATTGCATATCGTATGGCAGTATGGCATATTGCTATTTTGAAAATTGCAATGGTCATCTTATTCACTTGAAGCTACCATGCTCGTTTGTACAAGTAGAGGGAATCTGCTGAAGCCGCTATTGCTCATGCATTTTTAATTCCAGATGCCCCTGGCTGTTTTATCTGGCAAAAACTTCACGAGTATCAGAGTGATTTTCAATTAGTTTGCAAACTAAAATGTCTACCATTGGATGGCCTGCAAATGGTTAACCACTTTGCACTGCCAAGCACATTGGAACTAGTTCAACAGTTTTTTTACAATATTAAGGAGGAAGTCTTCAGGGTGCATTTCAAGATATGAATTTTTAATTCCCATCACTGCTAAATCAGTTACCCTGCCCTCCAAGTAGCTGAACGTAATTGCTCAGCCTGTACAGCAGATGGCTGTTCCTGGAATTTATATCAGAGCCCCTTTGGATGTTTCAGCACAGCAATTTCGTGGGTTGGCTTTGCTGGTCCCTTTCCAGCTCTCTATTGATGGTCTTGAAACAGTATGTGCTTGTAAATTATTGCACTTTCTTTCTCTCTACCAAATTGCTTTTCATCCGGAGGGAATGTTTTCTCTCGCTGGAAGCTCAAAGGTCCCGTGATAGCAGACTTGCAGGCTTACAGATATCACCTCCTTTACTGTAAGGGAAGCAAGCGTACAGTCTTCGGTGGAGCTCTTAAATGTATTTTCACACTTTGAAGGTGAGCAGGATCCAAGTACAATGCTTGAGAGCTGGTAAAAGGCAGCCCGGAGATGGGCTGGGATGTGGGAGGCTTTGTAAAACAGTGGCAAGAGGCCTCGAGAGTGGAACCCAATGCTGCCTTCGATATTCTCGGGGGCAGGAGCCCCAGTGGCCCCAGCTGTAGCTGCTCTCCGACTTGAGGCGTGCACCTGATTAAACTAATTCGGGGCACGTCCCCATCCAGCCAACCCCTGCTGATATTTAACAGGCTTTTGAAATGGTGGCCACCATGTAATCTTTATTAGTGTCACAAGTAGGCTTACATTAACACTGCAATGAAGTTACTCTGAAAATCCCCTAGTTGCCACACTCCGGTGCCTGTTCGGGTAAAGTGAGGGAGAATTCAGAATGTCCAATTCACCTAACAGCACGTCTTTCGTGACTTGTGGGAGGAAACTGATGTGTTGGGTGCTCTGGATCAGTGGAACACATACAGGCCACCAACACTTAAAATAGTGCAACACTATTTTATTAAGTTAGAAACTGTTGAACATACTTTAACACAATGTTCGATTAAACTAAAGACCTATGCCTGCCCTAACCAGTCTATGCACTCAGCACATGGTGAAGATCTGTGCTGTAAGCTGTAAGCTCTGTCCTTCTAGGAGGCTGCATCCCGAATGAGCGGGAACTCTGATGCCTCCTGTCTTTGTAGTGAGTGTGCTCTAACTGGGGATTGGCTGCGGTGTTGTGTGTGTTGATTGGTCTTGCTGTGTGTCCATCAGTGTGTGTGTCTGCACCATGATATACTGCTGTATATTATGACAGAAACCGGAGCACCTGAAGGAAACTCACGCAGACACGGGGAGAACGTGCAGACTCCACACAGTGACCCAAGCTGGGAATTGAACCTGGGACCCTGGCACTGTGAAGCAACAGTGCTAAACACTGTATGGATGATAAGGTAAACTCTGGCAATTTCCCAAGACGGTTCCCAGTGAGAGGCCCTACCTTTCATCACGGCGACTGACCCCATGGTTGTGTTGCTGCAGCTTCATCTTCTCCTGCTTTTATGTATCAGCAGATTAATATCTGTATTCTGCCAACATTTATTGTTATAGTGCTTGCTAAATCATGCAGCTGGAAGGTGCCTACCGCCCCCCCCCCCACACACACTCATCCAGGCATGCCTGCCAGGCCAAGCAAGGCAAAAAAAAGAACCTACCTGACCGTCACGGGTGTCTCAACTTAGAGCTGACATCTTTTTCATGACACTTCAGCAATGTTCACCTTCCATCAGTGATGCTGCCAATCTGCTGGCGCCCTGATTGTTCTGGAAGGCAGGCCGCTATCCTCAATTGGATGGCAGTCTTGGTGGCAGCCAAATCGGGGCCTCCACCAGTAAAATGCTATCCAGGTTCCCACTATCTACCTGGGTAAGAAGGGTTCCACCTTTTGGCGGCAAGACCATTTGCCTCTCGGAAACAATCCAACATTTGTTTCCAATCAGTTAGATTCCATGGAATTTGGTGAGAAAAGTTTTAACTAGATCCTGCCAATCATGGTCTGGAATTCATCCCAACATGATGACTTGGAATGGGTATCATTTAAAAAATATATATTTATTGGTATGTTCCAGTTTTTACAGAGTAACAGCTCAAGTGTATCTGGTATTTACAAATAAAGTTGTTTCTTATGTACCCTCTTAGTGCTCACTTAGTGTCACATACTGCGTTCTGCTTCTTTCTGTTGCTGTTTTTAGTAGTTATCGTTACGGGGGAGGGGGAGGGGGGGGTGTGCAAGGCCCCTCCCCTCCTCCATGTTCCGTTCTGTGATTCCCTAGGGTTCCCTTCTCTCTCTTCCCCCCCTCTGCCTCTTTCCCTTGTGCGTGTGTCCTCCTTCGTTTTTCTCCCTCCCTCTTCCCCCCCCCCCTCTCCCTCCCCCTTTCCTAATCGCTATTGGCCTCGATCAGGTCTTGGAACAGGCTGATGAATGGCCCCCATAATTTGTGGAAGTTCTCGTCCAACCCTCGGATGATGAATTTGATCTTCTCCAGGTGGAGAAATTCCGAAAGGTCTGCAAGCCAGTCTGCAGCTGTGGGTGGTGCTGCTGATCGCCAGCTGAGCAGGATTCTCTGGCGTGCAATTTGGGAAGCGAAAGCCAGGGCGACTGCCTTCTTCACCATATGTAGTTCTGGCTGATCCAATACCGCAAAGACTGCCACTCTTGGTCATGGCTCCACCCTCACACCCACGCCCTTGGACATCATCTCAAAGAAGGCTGTCCAGAACCCGACAAGTCTGGGGCAGGCCCAGCACATGTCGGCATGGTTGACCGGACCACCCTGGCACCATGCACATTTGTCTTCCACCTCCGGGAAGGACCTCCTGCTCATTCAGGTTCTGGTTAGGTGAGATCTGTGCATCACATTGAACTGCCTGTTGCTTCGTCTAGCGCAGGAGGTGTTGTTGGCCCTAGGCAGTGCTTCGTTCCAGAGTCCCCAACCCACTTCCGTTCCCAATTCATCCTCCCATTTTCATCTGGCTTCGTCCATGGGAGTCTTGCCCTATCCAGCAACAATCCTTACAGTTCCCCCCCTCCTTACTGTCTGTAGTGGTATGTATTAGGGGTAGTACGGTACCCAGTGATGCCGAGAGGCTATTGGTGGACAGACACTGGGTCCTGATTGGATCTGCCACCTGCTGGCTCCACCCAGTAAGGCGGAGTATAAGAAACAGGGTTCTCCCAGCAGGCGCATTCTGTAACCGAGCTGCTGGGGAACAAGTCTGCGTAATAAAGCCATCAATTGACTTCATCTCTTCTCGCCTCGTGAGTGATTGATTGTGCTACAATTTATTACGCACACTTTAAAGGACTATGGAGCTCCGGATCGCCCCGGAGTGTCTGCGAATCAGCCCCCATACAGCAAACCCAGCGGCCACTTTTAAACACTAGCTAGCGTGCTTTGAGGGATACCTCCGAATGGCCCCCGGCAGACCTACAGAAGACCAGAAAATGCAGGTCCTGCATTCCAGGGCGAGTCCGGAGATCTACACGCTCATCGAAGACGCGGAGGATTTCCCGATGGCGCTACCATGCTGAGAGGGATCTACATTCGGCCCATAAACCAGGTCTACGCACGCCATCAACTCGCGATGAGATGGCAAATCCTTGGAGAATCATTGGACGAGTTCTACAGCGTGCTGCTAATATTGGGAAGGAGCTGCAACTGCCCATCGGTGACGGCTAACGAACATACGGAACTCCTAATCAGGGATGCTTTCGTAGCAGGTATGACCTCATCCCAAATTCGGCAGCGACTGCTGGAAAGAGAGACTCACTGGGGCTCACGGAGGCATGGGCCTTTGCGGCCTCCCTCGATGTGGCCTCACAGAATGCCCGCGCTTACACTCCCGACCGCGCAGCAGCCCCTTGGGCTCCGTGGACCCCGCCGCGACCGACTCCCCGGCACCCCCCATCCCTCCCCACAAGCATGCATGGCAAGAGCACCAGACCACCCGGGGGGACCCCGCTGCTATTTTTGCGGGCAGTCGAAACACCCCCGGCAGCGCTACCTGGCCCGCTCGGCCATCTGTAAATGTTGCGGCAAGAAGGGGCACTATTCAGCGGTGTGCCAGTCCTGGGGGGTTGCCGCAATCTCCGGGGGAGAACTGGGACCACAGACTCAACCCCCCCCAATGATCCATGTGCGGCCAATGGGCGCCAGGGACACCAGCATGGACGGCTCCACGGGTCCTGAAGAAAATGCCCCGATGCAGCAACCGCGATTGGCTTTGGTGACCCTGGACCAGTCGCAGCCCCGGATGCTCCAAACGGCAACGACAACGGTGCTGGCTAACGGGTATGAAACGCCATGTCTGATCGACTCTGGGAGCACGGAAAGTTTTATCCATCCGGATACGGTAAGACGCCGATTTGTTTCAATCCACCCGAGTACCCAAAAGACTTATCTGGCAGCGGGATCCCATTCCGTAGAAATCAAAGAGTTCTGCATCGCGAACCTAATGGTGCAGGGGAGAGAGTTTAAGAATTACCGACTTTATGTCCTCCCCCCACATCTGCGCTCCCACACTCCTGGGGTTAGATTTTCAATGTAACCTTCAGAGTTTAATGTTCCAATTCGGCGGCCCTATACCCCCACTTACTATCTGCAGCCTCGCGACCCTCAAGGTTGAACCGCCTTCCTTGTTTGCTAACCTCACCCCGGATTGCAAACCCGTCGCCACGAGGAGCAGACGGTACAGCGCCCAGGACCGAACATTTATCCAGTCTGAAGTCCAGCGGCTGCTGAAGCAAGGCATAATCCAGGCCAGCAATAGTCCCTGAAGAGCTCAGGTGGTAGTTGTAAAGACTGGGGAGAAGCAGAGGATGGTCGCAGACTATAGTCAAACCATCAATAGGTACACGCAACTAGATGCGTACCCTCTCCCCCGCATATCCGACACGGTCAATCAGATTGCACAATACAAGGTCTTTTCCAC
Organism: Scyliorhinus torazame; assembly: GCF_047496885.1. Lineage (NCBI taxonomy): Eukaryota > Metazoa > Chordata > Chondrichthyes > Carcharhiniformes > Scyliorhinidae > Scyliorhinus > Scyliorhinus torazame. Next base: position 66,803,986 of record NC_092728.1, read on the forward strand.
TGTGGACCTTAAGTCCGCATATCATCAGCTCCCCATCTGCCAGAGCGACCGCAAGTACATTGCCTTGGAAGCAGACGGGCGGCTCTACCACTTTTTAAGGGTTCCATTCGGCGCCACTAACGGAGTCTCAGTCTTCCAATGGGAGATGGACCGAATGGTTGACCAGCACGGTTTACGGGCCACATTCCCGGACCTCGACAATGTCACCATCTGCGGCCATGACCAGCAGGACCACGACGCCAACCTCCGCAAATTCCTCCGGACCGCTAACACCCTGAACCTCACCTACAACAGGGAAAAATGCGTGTTTAGCACCGACCGTCTAGCCATCCTTGGCTACGTAGTGCGTAATGGAATGATATGCCCCGACCCTGAACGCATGCGCCCCCTTATGGAGTTCCCCCTCCCTCACTGTTCCAAAGCCCTGAAACGCTGCCTGGGCTTCTTCTCTTATTACGCCCAGTGGGTCCCCAACTACGCGGACAATGCCCGCCCGCTAATTCAGCCCACTGTCTTTCCCCTGTCGACAGAGACCCGCCAGCCTTCAGCCGCATCAAAGCAGATATCACAAAGGCCACGATGCACGCAATCGACGAGTCCCTCCCCTTCCAAGTCAAGAGCGACGCATCCGACATAGCTCTGGCGGCCACTCTCAACCAAGCGGGCAGACCCGTGGCCTTTTTCTCCCTCTACGCTAACGGGACGCTCTCCGTGCTCCCAGAGTCGATCAGACATGGTGTTTCGTACCCGTTAACCAGCACCATACCCTCCACACTTCAGAAATCCGCCACTCCTCAGTGGAAAAGGAAGCCCAAGCCATAGTAGAAGCTGTGCGGCATTGGAGGCATTACCTGGCCAGTAGGAGATACACTCTCCTCACTGACCAACGGTCGGTAGCCTTCATGTTCGATAATGCGCAGCGGGGCAAGATCAAGAACGACAAGATCTTGCAGTGGAGGATCGAACTCTCCACATATAATTATGAGATCTTGTATCGTCCCGGAAAGCTGAACGAGCCGTCCGATGCTCTATCCCGCGGCACAAGTGCCAATGCACAAGTGGACCATCTCCAAGCCCTCCAGGAGGACCTCTGCCACCCGGAGGTCACTCGGTTCTATCACTTCGTGAAGACTCGCAACCTCCCCAACTCCGTCGAGGAGGTCCGAACAGCCACCAGGTACTGCCAAATCTGCGCAGAGTGCAAGCCGCACCTTTTCAGGCCAGATAGAGCGCACTTGATAAAGGCTTCCCGTCCCTTTGAGCGCCTCAGTCTGGACTTCAAAGGCCCCCTCCCCTCCACCGATCGCAACACATACTTCCTAAACATGGTTGACGAATACTCTTGTTTCCTTTCGCCATCCCCTGCCCCGACATGACCGCGGCCACAGTCATTAAAGCCCTCTGCACCATCTTTACACTGTTCGGTTTTCCCGCCTACATCCATAGCGATAGGGGGTCCTCCTTCATGAGCGATGAACTGCATCTGTTCCTGCTCAGCAAAGGCATCGCCTCGAGCAGGATGACCAGTTAGAACCCCCGGGGGAACAGTCAGGTAGAGAGGGAGAACGGTACGGTCTGGAAGACCGTCCTACTGGCCCTACGGTCCAGAAGTCTCCCAGTTTCCCGTTGGCAGGAAGTCCTCCCGGATGCCCTCCACTCCATCCGGTCGCTGCTGTGTACCACAACTAATCAAATGCCTCACGAGCGCCTCCTTGTCTTCCCTAGGAAGTCCGCCTCCGGAACGTCACTTCCGACCTGGCTGGCAGCCCCAGGACCCATCTTGCTCCGCAAGCATGTGCGGGCGCACAAATCGGAGCCGTTGGTCGAGAGGGTTCATCGCCTCCATGCGAACCCTCAATATGCCTATGTGGCATACCCCGACGGCCGACAGGACACGCTCTCCCTGCGGGACCTGGAGCCCGCTGGTGCTCCCACACCCCCCAACACCAATCACCCCCTCCCTCCCGCCGGCGCACCCCACAGTCGCTCCCTTCCCCGGTGGATCAGACCTCCTCCCATGCCCGCCCAGGAGTAGTGAAACAGGAACAAACATCGCGACGCTCCCAGAGACGACAGTGCCCGAGCCAGCGCCTGCACCACCACCGGAGCTGAGACGATCGGCAAGGATGACCAGGTCACCCACTCGACTCATTGAATCTGCGTGACGAAGCAAGATCTGTAAATAATTCAGTAGCCCAGGAAAAGCGGCATTGTAAATAGTTAACCATTGATATCGATGCATAGCCACTGTGTTAATGGAATCCCATTACCGAGCTTGTAAACCCCTACCACCATGCGACCCACCACCCCGCCAGTTTTCTTTTTAACAAGGGGTGAATGTGGTGGTATGTATTAGGGGTAATACGGTACCCAATGATGCCGAGAGGCTATAGGTGGACAGACACTGGGTCCTGATTGGATCTGCCGCCTGCTGGCTCCACCCAGTAAGGCGGAGTATAAGAACCCGGGTTCTCCCAGCAGCCGCATTCTGTAACCGAGCTGCTGGGGAACAAGTCTGCGTAATAAAGCCATCGATTGACTTCATCTCTTCTCGCCTCGTGAGTGATTGATTGTGCTACACTGTCCATGTTGATTACTTCCTCTAGTATTTTCACAGTAACTTCATTGCAGGGTTAATGTAAGCCTACTTGTGACACTAATAAAGATTATTATTATTAGTAGTAGTGTCTTTCTTGGGCCCCTGGGGTACCTTGCCGTCTCCTTGCGGGAAATGTGTTTCATTCGGAGGTGCCTGAGTTCCTGTCCTGTCGGCATGTCCAGGTCCTCCGTTAGTTGGTCCAAGTTTGCGAGTCTGTATCCTATGTAAAATCCCTGACAGCTAGCGTCCCCCGGCCCTGTCTCCATTTTTTAAAGATGCCGTCAAGCAGGGCTGGCGGTAATTTGTGTTTGCCGCAGATGGGAGCCATCTCGGTCAAACAGGAATGCTGCCTCATTTGGTTCCATGTTTTCAGTGTGGCTGCCACCACTGGGCAGGATGTGTACTTTGTTGTGGGGGGTGGGAGCGGTGCCGTGGCGAGGGCCCGGAGGGTCATTACCTTGCAGGAGCACTCCTCCAGCCTCACCCATTCCGTGTTTGGTTCTCGTGTCCATCCCCATAACTTCTAGGCTGAGAATGGGTATCATTTAAACACTCCAACAATTCAGTAAAATTGGGATCAAATTCCTTCGGAATGTTTAATATGCCCACCCCATAGGGTGAGTTTCCTGCTATGGTAATAAGTGTCGATGACTTACACGAATATATAACAATTATCCCAAAAGAAAAAACATATTTAAAAAGCTCACTTCCTCCCTAAGGACCAAGGTCACAAGGCAAAAATCTATTGGTCAGCCCATTCTCTCTCTCGTTCATCCATTTAAAAAAATGATTTTAATTGCCTTGTGAATGTTGTTCACTTGATTCTGATTTCTCAAATGTTCTTAAATGCTCATTTATTTTTAAACAATATTAAAACCCCCATCACCCCATCCCAACTTCATGTGATTAGTGTAATGTAAAGGAAAGAAAATCACCACTTATGAGGTGATTTAGGATGGTTAGCTGAGGGAAAGAGAGGGAAAAAAACAAAGGGATTTATTGTTGAGCTTGTGCCAGTAAAGCCTTGGTCTATTTCAAAGCTAAAATGGGCAAAGGACATATGCGTTTGCCCCACCCAACCAGAAGTCATTTCACTTGGTTTACGATTTTTATTCGGTCACAAGGAGGAGTTTGGAATTCAGATGGAGAAACAATTTTAATTATTGCTGTTACTCTGTATATTCTCATCGTTGAAAGTATAAAGCAGCTTAACTATATTTAGTCTCATCTCATTGAAGTGTCATCAGCCCAGGCACTGAAGATTGGAGATGTACACGCAAGGACCAATGTTCCCTCTAAGCCGCACAACCCAGAAGCTCCCCCAGAAGGCTGCACACATTAGTCTCTTTAAGTATGGCATCTGGGTCCACAAAATGTAAAGGATCTACACACTTGAATGAATTGGCCACGCAGCACAAAAAAAAAATTAGGGGTATGTTGATGAAGACATATGAAAAAGAAAACAAGAGCAATTAATGAGGAAAAAGAGAGTTCCATTTTTGGCATGCTTAGCAGGGTGTTTGTTGGCGAAGCAGCGGCGAGAATGATCCCGCTATCAAATGGGTCTCAGGGTTTTTTTCTGGCCTCGGCGAGGAATGCCCCGCTGAGGCTGCCCTTATCTTCATTTCCTGCACTGACGAGCTCTTGACATGCAGGAGGAGATCAGGGCACCATTTTTAAATGCCGCCCTAATCTCTCAACCCCATCCATTGCTGTATCTGGATCCCTCCAATGCCCTAACTTACTTGTTCGGGGTCCTTGAGCCCCCTCATCCCACCTCCTAAGGGCAGGGCTTTCCCGGACAACCTGCCACCTGGGCACCGCCGGTCTGGCAGTGCACTGTCAGGGTTCCCAGATGGCAGTGCCAAGGTGCCAGACTGGCGGTGCCCAGGTGACAGCAGGAGTTCCAGGATACCACCCTACCCAGAACCTGACCACACTGGGGCCTCCGATGGCCTGGGAGACAACACTCACCCCCCACCGTTACGCCTGGTGGTCTCCCAGGGGCGGGCATTCAATGCTGCTGATACCGTTCCTCCCCCCAGATCACACAATCATGTCAGCCATCAAGGTCCTTAAGCTCTGTTCTCTTCTTTAAACCTCTTTACCTCTCTCTACTCCTTTAAGACTGCTTGCAGCTTTAATTTTTGACCAAGCACAGTCACCTGCCTTAATACTACCTTCTTTGATTCAGTACCAATATTTGGCTGTCACAATCTTGTGAAGGGCCTTTGAATATTTCACTGTATTAAAGGAGCGTTCATAAACGCAGATGTTGCTGGTGAGATTGTGAGCAGCACTGATCACTTCCTGCCGTCACCACTGCCGCAGGGGATTATCAGCAGACTTGAAATTTGTAATGGTGGCAATTTCAAAGTTATTTTAAATATAAATCAAGTTTTCCTAAAGCTATCTATTGATTGTCCTAAGTACATTCATCTCACATTCATCTCTTCAATCAAGAAGTAAATGAATCCAAAATTCTTTCATTTAACTTTTATTGTTTTAAAACTATTATACGTATCAATGGATGAAGAACCCCTTGCCATCCTTGACTATAATGTAGATAATGGAATTTTAAAAAGAAAATTGAAATGTCAATATTAACAAAATATGCATTATTAAATGTTTTTAGTAATAAGTGGCAGCTAGCTCATGTTTTCAATCACAAAAGGCAAATGCAAGTCAAAAAGCAGCTTCTTGTGTATGTTCAATTCTGCGCAATGGTTTTCAATCATTTAGCACCATCTAGAACCTGCAGGAACTGACCAAACCACATGCTTTTGTCTGTAAGCACATCTATATACAGATAAGATATGAATATATACATATCATCAGTCCACAACTGTACAGTACTTAATATATACAGCTATAAACAAGACTTAACAGAAACAGGTGAGAGTATACTCTGTGAACAAGGACTGTAAAACCACAGACTGATTCCTTGGCATACATTCGGAACAAGTGAGACAAGTAATTGCAATGCAATTCTACACAGCACAGAAACCACTGCAATGCTGTTCCTTACTTGTTCGAACCAGTTTCACGGCCAAATTTTAAAATCAGTTTCTGATAGGTCTTACAATCCTTAATGACTTCATGTGAAAAATAGCTCCCCAAATATTTTAAATTTGATTTTACACTTTCAATACGCATGAAAGGTATTTTTTGTAAAAATAAAATGGTCCCCATTGGTATTAATTTCCCCATCAAGGCAACTGGCATGAAATTTTTCCCTAAACTTGGTTGGTGTTAAGTCAGTAGCATTGGCGAAATAACGGCAGCTCAAATTGTCTCTTTGTTGAAAGGTGTTCTGACCTTCCCTAAATCCCTGGGGGGAAAGCAGCGCACGTTCGACTCAATTAGTTGCTCAAATCGCTCAATCCAAATGAAGAAATTACTTTGGAACAGTAGTGGGCGGACAAGCCCTGCCTGGCACAACATAGCGATAGTCTGGGCAGGATTCTCCCTCCGTCCACGGCAACGGGATTCTCTGCTCCCGTTGCGACGAATGGGAGATTTGGCTGAGCACTGAATCCTCTGTCCTCGCTGGCAGAGACACGCAGCGGAGAATCCCGGCCAATGTATCTCCAATATTTTACACAATTGAGCAGTTTTTTAAAAAAAGTCCATAACTTAAGAAAAGCTCAAAAGTGCACATTGGAGGGCTTCACTTTAAGGTTGCTGGTCAAGTGCTCCTGTCCCAAAGAGAAATTGTTTAATTGCACTTGGTACAGCCAGTTAAATCAGAGAAGCTCCAAGCAACACAGCATAAACATAAATGAACCAATTTATACAAAACAATACTGTAAATTAAGAGATATGCTGCATTTCTCTCCAGTTTCCATAAACCACACTACACTTGTGTATTAAATACTGCAAATCTACATTATATTCATACACTGTTAAATGCTACTTATTTATTTTATAGTTAGCATTAGAAACTTTTAAAACATTTAATTTGTATTTGTTCTATGGCAGATAGCTAAAGGGAAATAATTCAGTAATGAAAGTGTAAAATCACCTTCATGTCGGGTAAGGAACTGTACAGTAACTATTCTCTACCTCCAAAGGTTGGACTTGAGCATGGTCCGCCATGACAACGTTTGTATCTTTTCATCCGTTAATGCAATTGCTGCACCTTTCTGAACCAGTAATGGCAGAGTTTTAAACCAATTGAGATGATGATGGTTGTATTCCACAGATTTGGAGACATCAAAAGTGGCACTTGGGATTCAAAATCTATTCATACACTATGCAATGATTTCACCACTTTACTAAGCTATCTAGTGATGTGGTTTAACTATCCCAAATTAGAGCTTAAGAAAGCCAAGGGAGAATGTTTGGTCTTTAAATTCAGGTCTTCTCTTTAGGGTATTTTTGCTCTGCTGTCAGTAATATAAAAATGTTACCATTGTGTTCAGTCCTATCTTTTCTCATGAAAATGTTTACTTATGCTAGGTACAGTTGCACCCTTAGTACCACAACTGGGTGTTTGCTACCCCTACCACAAGCATCCACTCTCTCCACCACCGACAAACAGTGGCAGCCGTATGCACCACCTACAAGATGTACTGCAGGAACTCACCAAGGTTCCTTAGGTGGCACCTTCCAAACCTGCGACCACTACCATCTAGAAAGAAAAGAGCAACAGATAACTGGGAACCCCACCACCTGGACGTTCTCCTCCAAGTCACTCACCACCCCGACTTGGAAATATATTGGTGTTCCTTCACTGTCGCTGGGTCAAAATCTTGGAACTCCCTCCCCAAATAGCACTGTGGATGCACCTACACCTCACAGACTGCAGCAGTTCAAGAAGCGAACTCATCACCACCTTCTGAAGGGTAACATGGAATGGGCAATAAATGCTGGTCTAACCAGCGACAATCACATCCCATAAATATTTTTTTTTAAAATGTAATCCCGGGGGTAACTGTTTGCAGGCTATTTTCACAATGAACGGCATCATAACTGAGCCTCGTCCTTTCTGATTCACACAAACATACTTTCTGGCCATGATCTACAGCAGGGGTGGGGTGGTTGCTCTTTTCCCCTCCAAACATGAGGTGATAGTTGTTAAAGCCATTTGTACCATTATCCTAAATTTAATTAGCTAATATAGCCATGATCAAGAACCAAGCCTTATATCAACATAGGTTTCAGTTTGCAGTGCCTTTTAATTGGTACCTTGGCCAATATTTTGCCCTAAAATTAACAGTCACATGAAAAAATCGCCACTGGGGCAACTTTTCATTCTGAGGTCTGACGCCAGGAACATTTTCTGGTCCTGATCTCGCATCATGGTAGTAATGTGATGAAATCCTCAAAGTGGTAGTGTCTAATTGACCCGGAGGTGAGTTAAACGCTCAGTTAGAGCAGCCCCATGGTTTTCTGATGCCTACCTAGAGGCTTTGCTCAAGACTATGGTGGACAGAAGAGCTGTACTCTTCCCTTCATTCGGAAGAGAGACGGACAAAGTAGGCATGAGGCTAGAGTTGGTCACAGATGCCAGCAGGCTCATGTTCCTCTCTAGAGTCTAAACACACTCTCCTCGCAAAATCAAGCCTCTTGGCTCCAGCCATGGTAACTCAGTGTCACTCCATTGGTTTCATTCACCACTTTTGTGTAACCTTTTCACATGAGCGCTAATGGCTCCCCACTGTGTTCCTGGCAGCTATACATAAACATATTCCATACCTCCCATGTTCGCCATGAAAATTGCTACCTGATGCTCTCCATACTCTTAACAGGCTTTCCCAGAAGCTGAACAAACTAACGATAGGAGGGGTGAACATTGTGAGCTGTGCCATCCCAGGCTTCCTTTGAAAGAATAGACGTGTCGCTCAGGAACCAGTGACCTCTTTCGAGTACCTGCATGCACCTGAACTTGCTCCCATTAACGGTTGAAAATTCAAACCATTATCCCTGTGGGCTTAGTTTTGACCTTGTGTGAAAACTGGCCACTGTGTTTCCTACGTTATGACGGTGACCAGATTTCAAAAATACTTAATTAGCTGTAAAACGCTAATCCTGAGGTTTGTGAAAGGCCTTCTATAATTTCAAGTTCTTAATAACTGAACCATCAAGGGAACTCCTACATCCAACTCCCCAATAGAACTCTGAATAACCAGTGTTTCTTTTTCGGATAATGTGTAATTAATTCATCACTGGTGCAGATACGAATTACCTTTGATTAGTTTTCAGTCAGAATAGTACTTACGGTACTTGATAAAGTGAGTACCACAAGTATTGTTGAGTTAGAACTCAATCTTTTCACATAATTAGTTTGAAAAACACATTTATCAGAGGATAATTAATTGCTACTATCCTTGCTGGAATGTCACCCAATAAAGGAGGATGTCAGCTTGATACACCAGGGTTCATTTCTTTCATTAAATTCACGATAGGTTGAATCACAGTGAACCTGTCTTTTTTTGAAAGATTTTGCAATTCTTGGCTCAGGAATGTTGTCTGCTGCTGTTTGCTTTTGAAGTTTCATAGGGACACTATGCTGCCTTCTTCAGCGCACACAATACAGTAAATACGAGGCATTCTTTGTTAAGGCAGACGAGTGTCACTGAAGGATAAATAAAACATTAGGTTTCAAAGTTGAATCCAGAAGGATTTGGAGCCAATCCACTAGAATTGGCTTTACTGAGCCTTGGTCTGAATTTCCAGTCAACTGACGGATGTACCTCTTTAGAATTCAGACCCATTCCCTCGATATCTTTCCCCTGTACAATGACTGTCTGTGGGTGAGGCACTTCTGTGGACAAAAACTGACCTCGATGTCTGATGGGTGGCAGTTGGGTGGAGCCAAGATCAGTTCACAAAACATTACTGTCAACCCTTTGGAGGTCAATTTCCTTGGGCCACAAATGCAAATTCAGGAAATATTGCTCCTACAATGTGGATTGTGCAATCTTGCTTCTTTCTCTGGTGCATGCTTTATGTTATTCAGCATCAGCAACTTACACAAAATCTGTTTAGCATAATGCGCTCAAAATACAGACTGAGATACACTGCAGAGAAAGTTCACTCATGAAAGAGTTAGGCAGTGAACTGACTCTTGTTGCATCGATAGCTTTAGCTTCACAGAAGTTGCATGTCCTACGAAAGTGGTTTTCAGGACATACATAACAGTCCATCAAGTATGGTGGATTAAATAAAAACACTTTTCTGCCTGGCAACCCAGAATCCAGATTTGTAATGGCAGTTTTTCAACAAATGCCTCACATTAAAACCTTGGTTTTGTTTATTGAAGGTGGGATAATTTGAACTTTGGGTAACAATGCAAAATAAAGCGATATCAAATCAGCCACCCAGACATCGCCCCCAAATTAAATTTCCATTAATGGACAAAATGATCCAAAGAGATAACAGGTGGCTGAATCAATATTGCCCATTTGACTTCATAACTCAAAGTCCAAATTGCGCTACTCCCCATGATTAACAAATTGATGTCGTTAGACGGTTGAGTGAGTCCTTTCGCTCTCTTGAGTGAATCAGCTTTTTCAAACACACGCTCAGTTCCCACAGGTCACAGATCCTTTTTTCCTCTTTTCTGTCTCTCTATAGGCTACATGACGATAACAGTAATTGCTGTCACCCACTCAGGTTTTCTCGCAGAGTCAAACACTGATAAGTTCACACAGTGATCTGATTGTCCTTATTTGGCTCCAAGCTTTCAGCGACCTCCTCAAGTTGGTCCAGTAATTCAGTGAAGGATGGCCTTTTAAAGGCATCGATCTGTGGGGGAAAAGCAGATGACATGTTTCCTGTTTGGGGGGCGTCTGAAATGATTTACAATTTTAAAGAAAAAGTACTGGCACGGTGTGGAGCTAAAATGAGGCTGTACAGGCAGAAATAATAACATCAAATTATGGCTGCCTTGCATGAATGTTCTTGCATTTTTAAAAATCCTGTCATTTACAATTACTTATTTCCCACAGTAGTGGAGCTTTGACATCTCAAAGATAGATATCTTACTCTGGGTGTTGATAGTAAAGTTCAGACTCCATCATATCACGTGTAAATAAACATAGTAAAATTGGGAATATCAAAGGCACTAAATAATCTTTCACTTATAAAACACATGCTGTGGTCTTGATCCATTTTATAACCAGCCATTTTGTCATTGCCAAAACAGTTCCAGCAGTTGACCATTGAGCTTGACCTCTGCTTTTCCACTAGTATTCTTGCCAATTGTAGCGCACAAAGACTCACGAGAGACGAATAGAGATGAAGTCGATGAGGCTTTATTAAGCGTGACTTGTTCCCCGCAGTTCAGTAACAGACTGGCCTGCGGGGAAGAACTCCTGGTTCTTATACTCCGCCTTCAGGGCGGAGCTAGAGGTCAACAGCCAACCAGGACCCGGGATCTGTCAGCCAATGACATCACGGCTTCACAGTCCCACATGACCCCTAATGCATACTACCACATTCACCCCTTGTTAAAAATGAACCCGGCGGGGTGGTGCTTCGCATGGTGGTAGAGGTTTACAAGGCTGGTCCTGGGAGGAAAAACTTTTGCATGTCATCACAGTATGTACAGGGTATTTTTTTTTTGTTTTGAACTATTTACAGTATTCGTAAGAGGGAAAAAGGGAAAAAAATTCTCGATAAAGTCCACAACATTCTAGTGTTACACCGATGCCACAAGTCGGTCGGGCAGTCTGGTCGTCCTTGTCGATCGCCTCAGCCCTGGTGGTGGTGGTGCTTGTTCCAGTGTTGTCGCCTCCGGGAGCTTTACGGTTTCTGCTTCAGCTTCACTTCTGGTCGGACCTGGGAGGAGGACCGATCCTCCCGGGAAGGGGGCTGTCGCGGGGTGCGCCGGTGGCAGGGAGGGGGTGATAGGTGTCGGGGGGGGGGGGGGGTGCGTGTTGCCGGCGGGCGCCAGATCTCGCAGGGAGACCGTGTCCTGTCGGCCGTCGGGGTACTCCACGTAGGCGTACTGCGGGTTCGCGTGGAGGAGGTGAACCCTCTCGACCAACGGGTCCGACTTGTGCGCCCGCACATGTTTCCGGAGCAAGATGGGTCCTGGGGCCGCCAGCCAGGTCGGCAGCGACGTTCCAGAGGAGGACTTCCTGGGGAAGACAAGGAGGCACTCATGAGGCGTTTGGTTAGTAGTGGTACACAGTAGCGACCGGATGGAGTGGAGGGTGTCCGGGAGGACCTCCTGCCACCGTGAAACTGGGAGATCTCTGGACCGTAGGGCCAGTAGGACGGTCTTCCAGACCGTGCCGTTCTCCCTCTCTACTTGCCCGTTCCCCCGGGGGTTGTAGCTGGTCGTCCTGCTCGAGGCTATACCCTTGCTGAGCAGGAACTGGCGCAGCTCGTCACTCATGAAGGAGGACTCCCTGTCGCTATGGACGTATGCGGGGCAACCGAACAGTGTGAATATGGTGTTAAGGGCTTTAATGACTGTGGCCGCTGTCATGTCAGAGCAGGGGATGGCGAAGGGGAAACGGGAGTACTCGTCCACCACGTTCAGGAAGTATGTGTTGCGGTCGGTGGAGGGGAGGGGCCCTTCGAAATCCAGACTGAGGCGTTCAAAGGGACGGGAAGCCTTGATCAGGTGCTCTCTATCTGGCCTGAAAAAGTACGGTTTGCACTCTGCGCAGATGTGGCAGTTCCTGGTGACTGTACGGACCTCCTCCACAGAGTAGGGGAGGTTGCGGGACTTTATAAAATGGTATAACCGAGTGACCCCCGGGTGGCAGAGGTCCTCGTGGAGGGCTTGGTGACGGTCTATTTGTATGTTGGCACATGTGCCGCGGGATAGGGCATCGGACGGCTCGGTCAGCTTTCCGGGATGGTACAAGATCTCGTAGTTGAAGGTGGAGAGCTCGATCCTCCACCTTAAGATCTTGTCATTTTTAATTTTGCCCCGCTGTGCATTATCGAACATGAAAGCTACCGACCGTTGGTCAGTGAGGAGAGTGAATCTCCTGCCGACCAGGTAATGCCTCCAATGTCGCACAGCTTCCACTATGGCTTGGGCTTCCTTTTCCACTGATGAGTGGCGGATTTCTGAGGCGTGGAGGGTTCGGGAGAAGAAGGCCAGGGGTCTGCCTGCTTGGTTAAGGGTGGCCGCTAGAGCTACATCGGAGGCGTCGCTCTCGACCTGGAAGGGGAGGGACTCGTCGATGGTGTGCATCGTGGCCTTTGCGATATCCGCTTTGATGCGGCTGAAGGCCTGGCAAGCCTCTGTCGACAGAGGGAAGGTCGTGGTCTGTATCAGGGGGCGGGCCTTGTCTGCGTACTGGGGGACCCACTGGGCGTAATATGAAAAGAACCCCAGGCAGCGTTTTAGGGCTTTTGAGCAGTGTGGGAGGGGAAATTCTATGAGGGGGCGCATACGTTCGGGGTCGGGGCCTATTATCCCATTGCGCACTACATATCCCAAAATGGCTAGCCGGTTTGTGCTAAAACGCACTTGTCCTCGTTGTATGTGAGGTTCAAGGCTTTAGCGGTCTGGAGGAATTTTTGGAGGTTGGCGTCGTGGTCCTGCTGATCGTGGCCGCAGATTGTTACATTGTCGAGATACGGGAACGTGGCCTGCAACCCGTGTTGATCAACCATTCGGTCCATCTCTCGTTGGAAGACCGAGACCCCGTTTGTGACGCCAAATGGGACCCTTAGGAAGTGGTATAATCGCCCGTCTGCCTTGAAGGCTGTGTACTTGCGGTCACTTGGGCGGATGGGGAGCTGATGGTAGGCGGACTTGAGGTCCACGGTGGAGAAGACCTTATATTGGGCAATCCGATTGACCGTGTCGGATATGCGGGGGAGAGGGTACGCATCTAGCTGTGTGTACCTGTTGATGGTCTGGCTATAGTCTTTGACCATCCTTTGCTTCTCCCCTGTCTTTACTACTACCACCTGTGCTCTCCAGGGACTATTGCTGGCCTGGATTATGCCTTCCTTCAGTAGCCGCTGGACTTCGGACCGAATGAATGTCCGGTCCTGGGCGCTGTACTGTCTGCTCCTAGTGGCGACGGGTTTGCAATCCGGGGTGAGGTTTGCAAACAAGGATGGGGGCTCAACCTTGAAGGTTGCGAGGCCGCAGATAGTGAGTGGGGGTATTGGGCCGCCGAATTTGAAAGTTAGGCTCTGCAGGTTGCACTGGAAGTCTAATCCCAGTAATGTGGGCGCACAGAGTTGGGGAAGGACGTAGAGCCTGTAGTTTTTAAACTCCCTCCCTTGCACCGTTAGGGTCACTATGCAGTAGCCTTTGATCTGTACGGAGTGGGATCCTGCAGCTAGGGAAATCTTTTGCGCACTGGGACGGATGGTCAAAAAACAGCGTCTTACCGTGTCGGGGTGGATGAAGCTTTCTGTGCTCCCGGAGTCGACCAGGCATGGTGTCTCGTGCCCGTTGATCAGCACCGTTGTTGTCGTTGTCTGGAGCATCCGGGGCCGTGCTTGGTCCAGCGTCATTGAGGCCAGACGTGGTCGTAGTGCTTCAGCGTCTTCCTCGAACCCCGTTGAAGCGTCGATGCTGGGGTCCATTGTTGCTGTCCAAGATGGCGGCGGGGTGAACAAAATGGCCGCCCCCATGCATCACACATGGCTGGGGGTCACAAGATGGCGGCGGGGGTGGACAAAATGGCCGCCCCCATGCGTCGCACAGGGCAGGGGGGTCCCAAGATGGCGGCGCCCCTCCTCCCCTCGTGGTGGCCGGGACCCAAAATGGCGGCGCCTGCGGGTCGCACATGGGGCACTGGGGGGGTTGGGGAGCGTTTGAAACGCGCAGGACTCCTTGTTCTCCGGGGACAGCGGTGGCCGGGACCCAAAATGGCTGCGCCTGCGGGTCGTACATAGGGCGCTGGGGGGGTTGGGGAGCGTTAGAAACGCGCAGGACTCCTTCTTCTCCTGGGACAGCGGCGACCTCACGGGACCGGCACACAGCCGCGAAATGGCCCTTTTTCCCGCAGCTCTTGCAAATCGCTGCGCGGGCCGGGCAGCGCTGCCGGGGGTGTTTCGCCTGGCCGCAGAAATAGCAGCGGGCCCCCCCGGGATGACTTGGAGTCTGAACCGTTCAAGCCGTGGGGTGGGGGGAGGCGGGTTTGTCGCGACGGGGGTCTACGGAGCCCAAGGGGCTGCCGCGCGGTCGGGGCCGTCCGCGCGGGCGTTTCGCGCGGCCACATCCAGGGAGGCTGCAAGGGCCCGTGCCTCTGAGAGTCCCAGCGACTCTTTTTCCAAAAGTCTTTGGCGGATTTGGGGAGTGTTCATACCTGCCACAAAAGCATCGCGAATCAACATGTCCGTGTGTTCAATCGCATTTACCGGCGGGCAGCTGCAGGCCCGTCCCAAAATTAGCAGCGCGGCGTAGAATTCGTCCAGCGATTCTTCGGGACTTTGCCGTCTCATTGCGAGTTGGTAGCATGCGTAGATCTGGTTCACTGGGCGAACATAGATGCTCTTTAGTGCTGCGAATGCCGTCTGAAAATCCTCTGCGTCTTCGATGAGAGGGAAAATTTCCGGGCTTACCCTCGAGTGCAGGATTTGTAGTTTCTGGTCTTCTGTGACCCGGCCGGGGGCCGTTCGGAGGTATGCTTCGAAACAAGTCTGCCAGTGTTTAAAAACTGCTGCTGAGTTCACTGCGTGGGGGCTGATCCTCAGGCATTCCAGGATGATCCTGAGCTCCATAGTCCTTTAAGCACGCTTAATAAATTGTAGCGCACAAAGACTCACGAGAGATGAAGTCGATGAGGCTTTATTAAGCGTGACTTGTTCCCCGCAGTTCAGTAACAGACTGGCCTGCGGGGGAGAACTCCTGGTTCTTATACTCCGCCTTCAGGGTGGAGCTAGAGGTCAACAGCCAACCAGGACCCGGGATCTGTCAGCCAATGACATCACGGCTTCACAGTCCCACATGACCCCTAATGCATACTACCACATTCACCCCTTGTTAAAAATGAACCCGGCGGGGTGGTGCTTCGCATGGTGGTAGAGGTTTACAAGGCTGGTCCTGGAAGAAAAAACTTTTGCCTGTCATCACAGTATGTAGAGGGTTTTTTTTTTTTTGTTTTGAACTATTTACAGTATTCGTAAGAGGGAAAAAGGGAAAAAAATTCTCGATAAAGTCCACAACATTCTAGTGTTACACCGATGCCACAAGTCGGTCGGGCGGTCTGGTCGTCCTTGTCGATCGCCTCAGCACTGGTGGTGGTGATGCTTGTTCCAGTGTTGTCGCCTCCGGGAGCTTTACGGTTTCTGCTTCAGCTTCACTTCTGGTCGGACCTGGGAGGACCGATCCTCCCGGGAAGGGGGCTGTCGCGGGGTGCGCCGGTGGCAGGGAGGGGGTGATAGGTGTCGGGGGGGTGTGAGTGTTGCCGGCGGGTGTAATGCATACTACCACACCAATCGTCATGCCTTTTGTCCTCTTTACATTCATTTTCATGCTTTCACCACTTAATTCATTATCTCCAGTACTATCTGTACAGCTTCTGCTGTGCTGATCACTAGGGACTGGTCATTTCTGGATCTCACTTAAGTTCACCAATTGACTTCCTACTTTGACACCTTCCAGGGCTTCATCTACTGCTTCTTTTGATCATGACTTCTGCATAGATGTAAAACATCATTGGTCATCATGAACAACCTTTTTCTCACCGTGCACTCATATTCCACCAGGTTCAGTTCCACTACTGTCCTAATTCTAGCAGTCAGTCCGCGTACAGAGCGACACTCATTCTTTTATCTCTCCCGTCAACTCTGATATCCTCCAGCATTGTTAACCCAGTTTCCCCAGCCAAAGGCTTGTTCCTGACCCACAAAGGAGGTCTAGATCCCTAGTTGATAGTCAGGGCAGGATTCTCTGATCCTGAGGCTAAGTGTTGACGCCGCCGTAAACGCTGTCACGTTTCTCGACGGCATCAACATGCCCTCAGGAGCAGAAATTCTGACTCCTACAGGGGGCCAGCACGCCACTGAAGCGACCCACGCCGCTCCAGCTGCCGATGCCCGGCGTCAGATGGGTGCCGCAGGTCTGCGCATGCGCAGTGGGACCGGCGCCAATGCAAGCATGCGCAGAGGCGCCCTTCTCCGCGCTGGCCCCGACGCAGTATGGCGTAGGGCTACAGGGGCCAGCGCAGAACAAAAGAGGCCCCCAGCCCGAGAGGCCGGCCCGCCGATCGGTAGGCACGATCGCGGGCCAGGCCGCAGCGGAGGCCCCCCTGGGGTCGGACCCCCTCTCCTCCCACCAGGCCGCCCCTGCATGCATCCACGCCCAGGTCCCGCCGGGTAAGAGCAGGTGTGAACGGCGCCGGCGGGACTCGGCTTTTTTTGTGTGCCGCTCGGACCATCCCGGGCCGGGAATTGCCGGGGGTGGCCCTCATAGAGTGGCCACCGACTTGCGCCGCGCCAACGCCAATGGCGCCGATTCTCCGCTCTCCGGCGTCAGGGCGGCGATTCGCGCCAGCCCCGGCGATTCTCCGGCCCGGCCCCGGGGTGAGGGAATCCCACCCTCTATGTTCCGTTCACTTAATACACTCATCACTGCTTTAGGCTCCCTATTCACAACCTTTCCTAAAACCAAATGGATCACAGCTGACATAATGGTTTGCTTTGTCTTCCAATCTATTTAAGTACCTGGAAAGCATGTTCTCAGGCGATGCTTACTGCCACAAAGAAATTGTAGCTGGAGTAATTGGAGGCAAACAATGCATTCTCTGAACATATAGAATTGCTTAGTATAGGAATGAGTAGCAAGCTTAAGGTGATAAGATACCGCACAAAAAGCTATTTAATAAGATAAGTGCCTATGGTGTTGAGCGTAATGTAACAGCATGGCTAGAGGATTGGCTAACTGATAGAAGATGGAGGGGACAGAGTCCCATGGGGTGTCTCTGTTGGGGTCTGATGTTGGGGTCTCTGATGGGTTGGGTCTGTTGGGGGGGGTCTCTGTTGGGAGTGTCTTTGATGGGGGTCTGATTGGTGGTCTCTGTTTGGGGTTTGGAAGGTTGGAGGGGGTGTCTGTTGGATAGGGTCTGTTGGGGGGTCTCTGTTGGGAGCTCTGTGGTGGCTCTCTGTTAGGGGTGTCTGTCGGGGTTGTCTCTGTTGGGGGTTTGGAGAGGGTCTGTTGGGGGTGTCTCTGTTGGGTTGTCTCCGTTGGTGGTTTGGATGGGGTCTGTGCCCTCGTGTTCCCAGGAGTGGAGGGTGCGGGGCATGCACAGCCCCTTGGACATGGCGGGATTGGAGAATCCCATTGCTGGCCAATGGCAGGTCGCCTCTGCTCGCTAAAAAAAAATGCCTTTGGGGTGGGGGTGCAATGGTAAGTCATAAATACGCCATACCTTACAGCAGTTAACAGTTAACTCCAGGACACGTTTTGGACAGCCATTCACCATTTCCTTGAATGCTTCAGCATTGAGTCCATAATCCTAGAAAATGTTTTGAGAAAATCTATTTAAGAATAATATTCAGCTTTTCTACCTGCCAAGTTAAACTGCATCAGGTTTCTCAGCCGGTGGGATTTTCTGTAGCGCCGGCAGCACACATATGCCCACGGGTTTCCCGGCGGCGTGGGGTGGTCACAATGGGAAATTCCATTGGTAGGTGGCGGGAACGGAGAATCCCGCTGCCGGTGAGGCAGGCTTATTTACTAGGCAATAGTTTAAAATTGCTTCTTTGGCACCAGTCAGCTTTTTGACAAGTAGATGCTAAGTTGGTTGCTGTGCAGGGCTAGAGAGGTTGTTCAGCAGAAATTAGACTTGGTTTCCACAGAATCCCTACAGTGCAGAAGGAGGCCACTCAGCTCATCAATATTATTGGGCACTTTGAAAGAGCACCCTACTCCATTCCCCCGTCTTATCCCCATAACCCTACCTAACCTGCACATCTCTGGACTGTGGGAGGAAACCAGAGCACCCAGAGGAAACCCATGCAGACACAGAGAGAACGTGGCAAATTCACATAGACAGCCACCCAAGACCAAAATTGAACCTGGGTCTGACGTTGTGCTAACCACTGTGCCACCGTGCCACCCATTAATGCCGTGACACATTAAAAACCAAGTTACACCTCATTCAACAAGGCACAAGCTTTGTCAGGGACATTCGTCTGAGATTAACAGCATAAAAAGTGGAAATCACTGTCAAAATCAAGTTATTTCTATCATTACCATCTGTAAAGACTTCAGCAATGCACCCTATGGAGGAGTTGTGGATCAATGCCAGTAACCCTGGGACTGTGCATATGTGAGTGTTAAAAGTTGCTGTCGGTTTCACAGAGAAATAACTGATGGTTTGGTTGAATTTCAAAAGCGACTACCCTCGCAATTACCTCAATCACTGTAAGGAACTTAGGGAAATCTTGAAGTCCTGAAAGGCGCTATATAAACGCAAGTGTGTCTTCTTTTTTTGTTTCCTGCTTTCTTTACCATTACCACAGCAAAAGCTGGTCTTTCCAGGGGCGGCACGGTGGCGCAGTGGTTAGCACTGCTGCCTCACAGGGCTGCGGACCCGGGTTCGATCCCGGCCCTGGGTCACTGTTTCTGCGTAGTTCTCACCCCCACACGCAAAGATGTGCAGGGTAGGTGCATTGGCTACGCTAACTGCCCCTTAATTGGTTGGAAAAATAAAAATAAAAGCTGGTCTTTCCAATGGAAGATTCTTCAACTCCCCTTTAATTGGTTCAAAAAAAAACTGTTTCCGGCTGTCTTCGTGAACATCTGCATTCGTCACATCTATAATTTATTCTAGTAACACAGGGTTACTGAAGGCTAAGTTCAGTCTGAGCACCTTTTGCACAATCAATATCACTTCCAGAGAGCAGCGGTGGGTTGATGGGTATAAATCCCCTGGTAGCCCTTCAACTGAGTGGCATTTCTGAGTCAATGACGTTCCTGTGGATCTGGAGTCACATGTAGGTCCGACCAGGTAAGGACGGTAAGTTTCCTGCCCAAAAGGACATTAGTGAAGCAGATTGTTTTTTATGACAATCAACAATGGTTTCATGGTTATCATTAGATTTCATATCCAGAATTTTATTGGATTAAAATTTTAGCATCTGCCATGGTGGAATTCGAACCGGGAGCCCCAGAGCATTATCCCTGGTCTCTGCAGTATTAGTCTGGTGACAATACCACTGTGACACCACCTCCACTACCAACATCCGTGTCAGGTCTTATCTTATGAAATTTGCTCTCAAAATCATGGTGTGACATCCAATTGAAAATATTCAGTTTTGCATTTAGAATGACCACCTACCTTCTCTCTCTTAACATTTAATTAACATTTAATTACAGTTGTGTAATTGTTGCTCTGTGACCGTGAATCGGGGAGGACATTGATAAATCATATGCTGGTTTATATTAGGATATTTAAGCATTCAATTTCATTCCCATCTACTTCGTTCAATGTGGAAATGAAAAAAAATGAAAGCCGGGGTTCTCCGTTGTGAGTCCGCCCTGTTACCGCGGCCAGCGAGGACGGAGAACGTGGCGCTCAGCCAAATCTCCCATTCACTACAAAGGGACCGGGGAATCCCATTGCCGTGAATAGATGGAGAATCTTTTAAATCTTTTTCTGTCGACCTCCACAATTCACTCAAGGGGATGATCGCATTCGGGCTTCCACTGTGTTAAACAAAAAGATTTAACCATCCAAAAGTTCAAATGATACAAAGTTTTTGAATTTAATCCATTCCCACCAAAAATGCCTCCATCATCGACTTAAAAGTACGATTTTCCTGCTATTCTGGAGGTTCAGGTGCGGACTGCTCACCAGTCAAGTTATAGGTACCTGCGTTCTGGGAAGAAATTCAGGATCAGCAGTGACTCTGCCAAGTATTTCACACAATACTATCCCAAAGGAGAAAACATCAACCTGAAAGATATATAACAGTTAAGAACAACTGTCAGTCCAGTGCCCAATATAATGCCAGACATCAACATACCTTCAAAAACTTGTGGATAATGGTATTTATCACAGCCGATAATGCACTTTCACATGATAGATCACTCAAAACTCTGGGTTTACAAAGTAAAAGTAAAACGTAACTCACAGGGTCTGCGTGGATGAGCATATCCCCCTTCCAAATTATGTAATCAAATTGTTCTTAAGATCTCTAATTATGTTATCCCAAGTGGTGCATTTTAGTATTCGTGCAAGAATTACATTAGAAAGAAATATAAATGGAAAGTGCAGAGTAGCAGAGTAGAGTAATGTGAACTGAGTGTAGTTTGCACGAATAGCGCATATCAACGCTATGGGTAAGATTTTCCAGGCCTGGTCGCTCTCAGGATCATCCAGTCCTGCCAAAGGTCAATGGACCTTTGGGTGAGCTCGCCCAATCTCCCGCAGTAGGTCCCACCATGGAGGGCCGGAACAGCCCGGCTTACATCTGGAAATAGCTGCGACCCTGAAGAAATCAAGTTCTAAGTCCTCCTGCTCTACACTTTGGCTAGGGCTGCTGTCTTCCTAAGTTTGAAGTAATTAGTAACCTCTTTGCGATTTACAGTGGGGAGGTCATTTTCAGTTGTGAATCGGACAGAGGCAAATTACGTCTGAGACATTGGATGGGATTTTCACTGCAACCCGCCTCATGTTTCGCAGCTACGGAGGCAACCCGCCAATGGCCGGCGGCGGGATCTTCTGGTCCCGCCTTTGTCAACGGGGTTTCCCGTTGAATGCGTCCCTCATCACTGGGGGACTGGAAGATCCCATCAGTGTGAATGGCTGAAAGATTCCGGCCATTAGATACATCAGAATTGCACTAAAATCTGAGGGACCATGAGCATGAGTAGGCCATTCAGCTTCTCTATCCTGCTCTTCCAGTAAATTAAACTGAATCTTGGCTAATCTGTACCTCAATATTCACTTTCACGCAATATCCCACAATACCTTTACCTCACAAAACTCTGTCCATTTCATTCTTGAAGATTTCAATCGACTCAGAATTTGTCTCTTTTTGGGAGAGAGAATTCCAGATATACACTATGAAAAATGCTTTCTGAATTCCCTCCTCAAAGATCTAGCTCTAATTTTAAGATTACATCCTTGTATTCCGGATATGTCCCATCAGGCAAAATAGTTTCCTCATATCTACTGTATAAATCACTTTATCATTTTAAACACCTGGAGTAGATTACACTTCAATCTCGTAAACTTGAGGGAATAAAAAACAAGTTTATGCAATTTATCATTATGTTTCAACCCTTGAAATTCTGCTCGAATTCTGATGACTATGCTGCATCCCGAAAAGAGCCAATATATTTTTCTGGGGGTCAGTATCTAATGCTAATGCAGTATTCCAGATAAGATCACTTCCTTCATTTTGTATTCCAAACCCTTCAGGCGGAATTTTCCCTGAATTGCACTAAGCGCGGCAGCAGACGTGAAAAACTATTGGCGAGATTCTCCTGGCCCCAGCCATGTTTCTCGGTGGCGCATCGCTAACTGGCAGTGGGATTCTATATTCCCGCAGCTTTTTAGTGGGGTTTCCCATTGTAACGACCTCACGCCACCACAAAATCCGCTGGTGGGGATGCGCTGCCAGTGGGAAAAATCAATCGCAATGACCGGAGCATTCCGACCTATGTTTTTTCCGCTGACCGCTACGGCGTGTTTTTGCACTACTTTGTCCGCTTCCTGGTGCATCCCACTTCATTAATAATGGATTCACGGGAAACACGCAGGATTGCTAGTGGTTGTGCTAGGAGTTGTCCGCCACACCGTGACCTCAGCGCTTCCTCGCTCCAGGGACGATATTTAATGTGCAGTACAGCACAGCCTACTTCACGTAGAGACCAGGACTGCTCCATGGGACAGATGGTCCCAAAAGCCAGGAACAGAACAGCCCCCATATGTAATGACACATTATGGGAGCTCTTTTGGACATTGTTGGGCTCCGCCACAATGTCCTCTACCCTGCTCTGGCTGCACGAGGTCCATGAGAGGCAGTGGCAGTGGTGGGCAGTGCCAGTGGAGCACAGAGAACATCAGCTAGCCAGTGCAGGAATAGAATGACCTCATCCATTGTGCCAGGGTAAGTCAGCCACCTCATATACCCATTGCACATCCACAGGGATCTCACACCTCAGGGGACATCACGAATAACTCACACATACCCTCACATTTCCAACAGGCTCATATTCTCGGAGCGTGCATCCTCATTCTCTCCATGGCTCCATTCAGCACACAAATATTCCACACATGCTTATTATCTGCCATGTCATGTGTCCTGCTCACAATTCTCTCCATCTGTTTGCATGCTGGAGAAGTAGGCTCACAGCACGAGTCCCACACCAGGGGTGGAGTGGCCGACATGAGGCCCCTCACATACTTTGAGGAACGTTCCATCCCGCTGGCTGGTGAGAACATGGATTAAGCCCATGGCAATGGTGAGGTTGGCAGTGAACACTCACATGAGGATTCTGCATCAGATCATTCCTGTCTCAAGGCAATTGTTTCTGACTCTGTTGCCATGCACTAATTATCTATACTTTGGTTCACGAGGAACTCTGCCAGGTGACCAGCACCCTCTGCCGGTCAGTCCTCACCCTCCAGCCAAAAGGACACCTCCTCTCTTCAGGAGCTTGAAGTAAGCAGCCTGGCAGACCCATCACAGTGCCTTACCCACACCCTCCACCCGCACAGAGATGGACACCTCAGTGGGACTGAGTGGAGGCAGTGGCATAATGGTATTGTCACTGGACTAGTAATCCATGCTCCCGCCATGGTAGATGGTGAAATTTGAATTCAATAAAAAAACCTGGAATTAAAAGTCTAAATGGTGACCAAGAAACCATTGTCGATTGTCGTAAAGGCCCACCTGGTTCACTAATGTTCTTCGGGGAAGAAAATCTGTCGTCCTTACCTGGTCTGGGCTACATGTGACTCCAGATCCACAGCGATGTGGTTGACTCTTAAGTGCGCTTAGGAATGGGCAATAAATGCCGGCTCAGCCAACAATGCCCACATCCCATGGACGAATAAAAAAATATCAGGCTCAGGTTCACTATCCGGCAGTCACTGCACAGACACAAGACCACAGCAGGAGGAGACACAGGTAGGCGAGCCCCTGGCATACGGCAGACTTCTGGGGAATAGGCAACTGTCAGGTTGGAGTCAGATGACGGGCCTCTGGATTCTGCCTTCCAACTCGTGGAGGATTAACACCTTTGAACGCGACACCTTTGTCCAGCACACTCATCTCACTGTCCCGAGCATTTTCAATGCTGTCTGCTGGGGTTCTCTTTAAGCATTCCATCTGAGCTGACCAGTGCCTCCACCCACCCACTGATTGCGCTCCCAAGAAGCACCTCTGCCCGGCCAAAATGAGGCTCTGCTCACTTTCAGTTTGCAACATGATAGTTTTTGGTGAGCTCCGACATCCTTTCCCCTCCGCAGTCACTTTTGCCAACAGTGGAATCTCCCCACCGGGCATCAACTTCCATATCCCCACTATTACCCTCCAGCCCAAACCCTTCTTCTTTAGTGATGTCCAGGTGAATGTGCAGGTTCCCTACCTTTGTGAATATCGCACCCCCTTCCCCATTGACCTCCCAGGTCTCATCCTTCCCAGGGTGCGCATTTGTTGCCGTGACCCCAACATCCCCTTTGCTGCTCCTTCTATTGGTACCTTTGCACCCTCACCCTCCCAGCTCCCTCTGCTCCTTCTCACACTCGCCATCCCACCGGTCAGGCCAACATGGAGTTTACTCCCCGGGAGGCTCACATTGACTCCACAGAGCCTTCCCTTGCATGTTCACCTGGATATTTTGATCTCCCCTTACACATGCTCCCTTACAGCTTTCTTCCCCCTTACATCTTTCCCCCTTGCATAAACCTTCCTCCCTACACATTTTCCCTTACAGTTTCCTTTCCCCTCAATCGTTCCTCCCGTTACACCTTCGCACCCGCCTCCCAACTTCACCCCTAATACCTTCAACACCCCCCCATTCCCAACTTCATCCCACCAATACCTTTGGCCCTCCCTCCTAACTCAGCTCCCCCCGCACCCCGCACCCCCCTCCTCCCAACACTATTGGCGAAATCCTCGAAGATGCTGCAAGTCCATGGTGCTGTCCCTGAAATTCTGAAGCAGTTCTGAGGCACAGTGAAGTCGAAGTTGCTACGTGGAGACCGCCCACCTACCGGGAACTGCTTTGCAGCAGAACCATGGGCATGAGACACACCCACCATTTGATGCACGCGTTCCTCCAGGCTCCGGTAACTATAGGCCTCCAGCATCTTCTTCTCGGATGTCCGCTATCAGAGCAAGACCCTAAAGTTCCAGCTTCTGGACTGGCATGTTTTCCTGCTGCTTAATCAAAAATGGGTGTGGTGGGACGATTCTGGAGGGCTTTCTGTTGCATTCCGTTAGTAGGGTTCAAATTGGTTTCATGTCGGCCTCCAGCAAGATTTGCAATCCGCCATGGTGGATACCATTGGATGATCCCAATGTGATTTCACTCCAGCATAAAATCAATTTCTGCCCAACCCGCCGAATTCCCCCCTCCCCCTTCCTGCCATGAAGCCTGCTGCAAACGGGGAGTGGAAAATCCTGACCTGTGAGATAAAGGCCAGTATGCCATTCGATATTTTGTACCAGTACACCAGCTTTCACTCATTTGTGCACGTGGACACCTTAGACCTGTTGCTCCACAACATTTCCAGCATTCAGAAAATATGTTGATTTATCTTTCACTGATCCAAAGTACATGACCTGCTCATTTTAAACTCTGCCTACTGTAGGGACTGCTTGTGAAGAAGTAACATGAAGGTGATTGTGTTTTGAACAACCAAATGTGATCCCAAGTCCGTTTCACCGACGACTGAAAGGGGGTGAGAACTTGTTGGTTTCCCCACGAATTAGGCAGTTAACGGTTCAATTTCCTCGATTTGTGTATCTTAGCCCAATGGTTAATCCCTAACAAGACCACTTGCTTTGTGCTAGTTCGACAGAACTATCAACGTGTTTCAAATAAAATTATTAACTGTTTACAACAGTGTGGACAGGAAAATGCAAGAATACATGAAACAGTGCACTAAGAGTCGAACACAGGTTAAATCGAATCTTCCAATGGGGACAAAAATCTGTGGCAGTGATACTATCTTCTTAATTAAATCCTTCAGGGAAACAATGAAGTATGCTCTGCATTAAATGTATAATGAGATTTTACTCACTAGAAACGATTAGTCACAAACATTGGCCACAATAAAGTGAAACTATGAAAGGAGTGGCCCATAATGTTCCAACCTTATTGAATGTAGACCCAGGCACTTATTGAATAAGGAATTAATCATTAATGATTTAAGTATTTCTTCATTGGTTTAGGATATATTTAGTAGGCCCTTTACAGGGGCTCCAAAGTTAATAGCAGCTCTATCATTAGCCCATGGAAATTGGCATCTTATGGCATCGCTAGGACCCCAAAGCATGATATGAGCCTCACTGGGGAGGCTGCCATTTATTGCTGATCCCTACTTGCCCTTCAAAAGGGAGTAGTGAGTTTTCTTCTTCAATGCACAAGCTATCTGTGGAAGTGTGATAGGCATTAGCAGCTTGTTAATGGAGTCTGGTGCCATTTCCACACCAGGTTTAGGCCTCCCAAGTTAGTGTACTGACAAGTATCTGCCTAAAATTCAACAAAGCTTAACTCTAACCCATTCAGTCCCGGATGGTTTGAAAATAAACCATTGATTGAACCAAACAAGTAAGAACATAAAATGGAAGGTAGAGAATAATATTGCATGTGAGAGACAAATCTCTCAGCACATTTAAACTGGACCTCATCCAAAGAGATGAGATAGCGTGATTTCATGTTATGTTTGTACTTCCATCCTTTTTTATGCTTTGTTTTGCCTATTTTGTTAAAGCTACACATTCAAATTAGTTATAGTATGAAAAAGGTGAACAAGAGGAATTCTGCCATATTCCAAATTTATAACGGTGGGAATATTGGTCACACTTTACCTTTCTATCGTAAGGTTCACCACGCAGCATTTCTGGTGCCATCCAGAAAGCTGACCCGACCAAGGACAGCTTCCGCTCCAGATCCTTTGTAGGCAGCTCAACGACTTCTCGTGCCAGCCCAAAGTCTGTAACTAAGGCCTCTCTCCCACGTGACGTTATCCTGATCAAGCAGTTCTAATGCAAAATAACATAGGTGTAAAATACAAGAGCATAATAATAATAATAATAATAACAATCTTTATTGTCACAAGTAGGCTTACATTAACACTGCAATGAAGTTACTGTAAAAATCATCCAGTCGCCACATTCCGGCGCCTGTTTGGATACACAGAGGGAGAATTCAGAGTGTCCAAATTACCTAACAGCACGTCGTTCGGGACTTGTGGGAGGAAACTGGAGCACCCGTAGGAAACCCATGCAGACACGGGGAGAACATGCAGACTCCGCACAGACAGTGACCCAAGCCAGGAATTGAACCTGGGACCCTGGTGCTGTGAAGCCATAGTGCTAACCACTGTTAAGTTACTAATATCAATATACGAGAATTGTTATGAATTACTTCAAAAATACTGGGGGAAAAAAACACTTTTTAAAACATTTGCCAACAGATCACCTTTACGCAAAGTTGTACAGATGAAGGTCTCACTATTCAATCATTTTACAGTGATGTAGGAACTAAGTTGAAACACCATAATGAAATAAACAAATGGTAACCTAGCTCATGCATCAGCTAATGATCTTTTGAGCCACACAGATATACACTCAGGAAATCTTTGTAACAAAGCACAAGTGTTTAACCACAGTGTTGAACAGAATAATGTTAAAAGCTTCTTGAAGAAAGCCAGGATTGCACACTTCAGAACCAAGCAACGTTTGTATTGAGTTTGCATGAAGCTGTTTGACTCCAGGCACGCCAGGTTATAGCTGCTCCCACAGCAAAGTAATTCAATATTTGGCTAAATAGACATACACTGTGCCAATAGCACAATTCCACACCTCACTGCAGAATAAACCAAAAGGAAAGCTACTTTTGATATACTGTGATTGGACTGAGATGACTGCTCGTGTTGGCCTTTGGGTTAAACTGCTGGGCGAACATTTGTTGGCGTAAGTGATTTTGTTATTAATCAGAACAGGCATTTTTATTGCCACCGGAACTTTTATACCAATTACAATTACAGTGCAATTTAGACAAAATTACAGTTTTCATACATGGCCATAAGAAAGCAAACGTGATAATTATAGCTCAAAAAGTAGTATTTTCTGTGTGATGTGTGCTGCAAAATGCAGTTTCTGGTTCAAGCCTTCACGTGTAATCTGTAAAAAAAAAATGATTTTGAAGAAGAAACCAAACACAAGTAGTGAGCAGACAAGACAAGACACATGATTAGACCCATAGCGGAGCGGCCTGTCATATGCAGGTGCTCGTAGGGTCACCTGCATGCCGTCGATTACCCCCTGGACCCGGGGCATGTCGGCGATGGTGGGATCCCGGACAGGTTCCCACTCAGTGCCTGGAAGGACCCCATGGCATAGAGGTTCAGTGCGACCGTCACATTGACGGCTACCGGGAGCAGGTGACCTCCCCCATTCCTCCGCGGTGTTAGATGGGCCATGATCAGGCAGATATGTCGCACTGTCCTCCTGTTCAGCCGGAGTCTTCAATGGGATGCATGGTCTGGCTTGTCCTCAAATGACAGGCGCTGCTGGTACACGTGAGGCTGGAGTGCAGGGGTGGTGGGGTGGAGGGTGGGGGCTGATGTGCGGAGGTACTGGGGTGGGGGCACCCATACGGCCAGTGTCACTCTGTAGAACCAGGGTCCAAGGTGCGTGGCCAGTGGAGTGCACCGCAAGATGGCTGCCTACCATTCCACGGCAATGGCAGTCCGTGCCTGGGCACCGCCTCAGACAGTACAGCGGTCACCCCGGCCACACAGCCCATTCGCCTGTAACCATCAGTGCCACCCGCCCCTGGGTTTACTGGACGTGCATTCTGGAATGAATTAACACCACTGTCAAGATGACGGAGAATTGTGATTTGGATTGAAACCAGCGCCTGCCACGATTTCGGCATTCTCCGCTCAATCGGGTTTCCCGATTCCGGGGTCAGCCGACAGAGAATCACGCCCAACGATTCGATGTTGATGTGGTTAATCCTGTGTTTAAATTACATTTTGTTTCAACATTAACGATATCTATTGGTCACAATCCTAACTCCTGGGGTGAAGTAGCCTTTCCTCACAGTTTTACAAATTACAATGTATATTTTGTAATGTTATTTAAAAACTCTCGTTTAAAATACATACAGGTAGTATGACTGCTAAAGAGACCAATGGAGTCTTTGGGAGAAGGTTGGCGAGAATAGGTCTGCCATTCTGCCTTCAATATGGCAGGTTGATGCCTGATTTCCCTGAATAGTCGCATTTGTGCCGACCAGGCCTATGTAAAAGGGGACCCCACCTTGCTGATTCTGTAAATTCTGGTGCGATCAGCGCTGGTTAACATTGGTGGGATGACCTGTTAGGATATCAGATCAGACCCCAGTTTTTGTGAGAATACCTGACCAGATCCCAATCTTTGTTAGGATACAGGACGAGAAAGCCCAAACAATTTGCAATTTGTAAAACTGTGAGGAAAGGATACTTCACCCCAGGAATGATGGCGCTGACCAATAGGTATCGTTTATGTTAAAATAAAATTTAATTTAAACATAGAATTAAACGCTTTTCAATAATCAAATCAATATATTTACAATTTACAGTCTTTAAATAATAGGAAGAACTTTAAGTCACTACCTACACCTGCCACTATATACTTTGCAACTAAGCAACCCAGTACAGTTCAAAATCCACACATAAATAAAGTTAGCAAATCAGGGTTAATTGTTGTTCTCTGTGCAGAACGTAGGAGAGAGACTCTTAGGAACAACTTAAAAATCCTTCTGTCTTGTTAGACTAGAATCCGATGGCCACGATGTTCAACTTAAATTATTATAACAGACTGCAAAACTACAGACAGACCTGGCTCCTCCCATTAATTACATCATCTGTATCCCATTAAGATGTCCTATGACCTGCTTAGCTAGGACTAAACACAATCCCTCAAATTATCTACACCCCAGGAAACCTCCAGCAATCAAAACAATGTTCCATTAGTCATCTCTCTGTAGTCAAGTAAATGGTTAGAATCAACGATTACCATACATTTTGTGACCCCTTCATCACAGCTTTAGCAGACATACTGCCTGTATATATTTTAAACCAGAGGTTTTAAATAATACTGCAACAACAAAATATAAAATACACAACAATTTTCAACATTCATCACCATCCCCAGTCGGGCTGGTTCAGCACAGTGGGCTAAATAGCTGGCTTGCAATGCAGAACAATGCCAGCAGCGCGGGTTCAATTCCCGTACCGGCCTCCCCGAACAGGCGCAGGGAAGTGGTGACTAAAGGCTTTTCACAGTAACTTCATTGAAGCCTACCTGACACAATAAGCGATTATTATCTTCGGGGTAATTTTCCAGGTATGTGTTGAGAGCAAAGAATCTTGTCCAGCACCACACACTAGAAAACTATGGCCAGTATGCACTGGTAGTAAGGAAGGTTCCTTGCCATTAGTGAGTACATGGAAAATGATATCTATATAGCAGAATTAAAATATATTTTGGTAATGTTAAAGGATCTGTGTCATTCTGTTTGGTATGTAATAATGAGATGTGGTGATACACGAGCTACTTGTATCAGTGGAGTATGAGTAATCTTCGATCGACCAGTACAGCAAGCAATAAAAAGGAGTATTCTTTTTGCTTCGGGTATTAGTTAATTTAAAAAAAACAAATTTTGTACAATGCAGACAACAAATTGCCACAAGATGTTATGTACTTCCAGACCCCAAAATGTACTATTCACCACATCAATCAAAACATTACAGAAGAGCACGATGGCAAATGCAGCATTTTCTATGTATATCCCATGCATCACTAGTTGTTTCACTTTTCGCATTCATTTAAGTTCAATAATTTTTTACCAGATGAGATTGACTTTATCTGAAAAATTGGAAAACGTACAGAAATGGTGGGGGGCAATATATCGGACTCTGTCAGCCAAATGTTGCAGCAGAAAATCACCGGTTGAGAACACTTAAATCACAATGCGTTTATTTACTTTCCTCTGTTTTTGTTTTCACTGTAAGTGAATTCTGGACGATCTTGCTTTTGGTTCGTCTATTTACTAATTTCAGTTGCATAATGAAATTCAAATAATTGTGATCGTAAATTGTCACCGACTAGAAAACTGGCAAAACCTGACCAACTCAACAACTCATATAAGTAAACCTTTGACAGCAACACTACATGGGCATGGGGTTTTTAATAAGGACATGGGGAGTCAACACTGAGTGAACGTAAGAACAAAGTTTTGTTAACCATCGAGATAGGTACACTTGCTGGAAGACTCCTACTGGGTTCTGCTGACCGGTGCCTTATTGGCTGACCTTATATACACTAGGTAATTGGATTACACGGCCCCTAGCGGGGGAGCTCAAGTTCCGCAAGGAGATTGGGATAGACAAGCATTCGCATCCTGTAGGAATATTATACCGTTGTCAAACATGTTTACTTCTCCAACAAAATGTAGAGTGGAGAAAAGTTTCATACAAATTACAGACATAAAATCAACCCCAACCATTTATAGACATCATTGAGAGGGGGGAATTATCTAATAATCTGCATTCTGGCCTGCAACTATCACTTCTTGATGCCATGCTTCAAGCATGGTTGGCATATTACATAATATGTATCGTCCCTGGTCAGATGTTCTAGTATGCATCTAGATGCGAATGGCGAGGTTCTAGATTCAAGTCCTACTCCAAAGATTTGAGCACATTACCTCACCTGACATTTCATTGTAAGACTGTACTGAGGGAGTACTGCACTGTCAGAGGCTTTCAGAAGAGACATTAAAATAAGGCCCCATCTGCCCTCTTGGGTGGCTATCAAAGATTCCATGGTATTGTTTTGGAGAAGAACAAGGCATATCTCTCCTGCAGCCTGGTCAATATTTATTCCCCAACAAATATTATCAATGCAGATTATGTGGCTAATACCTGAGTATTCCATGTAGGATTTTACTGTGTGCAAATTGGCCCCATGATTCTTACATTATAATAGCGATCACACTTCAGAAATGCTTAATTGGCTATAAAACACTTTGGGAAGCCTTGAGGACAGAAAAAATGTGACATACATACAAGTTCTTTCATTTTTCTTTTAAGTTCCTATCCAGCCATCCTTTGCTCTTTGTGTTATGAAGTTTGGCATGGCTCACGATTGCCTGTGTTAATGCAGCTTTAAATTGGAAATCATTTCCATAGGCTGGGATTTTCCAGTCCTTCCCGCCAGCTGGATGTTCCTGTCCAGCCAAAGTCAATAAACATTTGAATGGTTTGCTGCAGCGCCACGATGGAACCCACGCCTCAGTCAAAGCCTGCGCAGGTTGTTACAGAACCGAATTGAGATAGAGACGCGGGCATGACGGAGGCAGCGGACTCTGACTCCGAGATGGAGACACAGGACGCATTTAAGGGGGAATCCTCGGGTCCACGGGCCGCGGATGTACAACCGTTACGCCGTTCATCACGGAAGCGCCGGTCTCCGTCTCATTACACGCCGCTTGATCCAGCGCCGCGTGCAAATGGTGTCTGGCCTGCGGCAAATCGAGTCCGATGCCCTCCTTCGCCAGGGTCTTCGGTGGATTCGTTGGACTTTGGGGGGAGGGAGGATGTTATAACCTGCCTGCTTACCATTGGTTGGGGACTAATGACAATCCCACAATCCTGTGGGAGTATGAGCTTCCCCAATGAGGGGGGCGGAGAAACCATTAGTAAACTCCATGTATAAATAAAGCTGGCCAGTTTGGAACCAGCAGGAAGTTGCTGCTGCTGTTATATATATATGTTATTGTAAATAAATGTTATTACTTTGTATCCTTAAAACTCGTGCTGGATTCTTCGTGGCCCTTACAAAAACGTATATTCTACATTTGCTCCGTAGTCCTGAGAGAATAATGCCTATTTATAGAATCATAGAATCATAGAATCTACAGTGCAGAAGGAGGCCATTCGGCCCATCGAGTCTGCACCGGCTCCTGGAAAGAGCACCCCACCCAAGGTCCACATCTCCACCCCATCCCCATAACCCAGCAACCCCACCCAACACCAAGGGCAATCTTGGACACTATGGGCAATTTAGCATGGCCAATCCACCTAACCCGCACATCTTTGGACTGTGGGAGGAAACCGGAGCACCCGGAGGAAACCCACGCACACACGGGGAGGATGTGCAGACTCCGCACAGACAGTGACCCAAGCTGGAATCGAACCTGGGACCCTGGAGCTGTGAAGCATTTGTGCTATCCGCAATGCTACCGTGCTGCCTTTTTCCGTGCTGAGTTTGATTCCTCATTCTTCACTACTCTAGACTACCAAATCTAAGCCCAGGCTCACCACACTCATTAAAGGTAAGAGAAAATGGTGGGTCGCGAAGTTCGGCCGGTGTGTCCCCCGAAGGATGGCTGGTTGGTAAAAATGGGTCCGGGGCAAAAAAGTTTTAAAAACACCGCTGTATATTACAGGAGAATATCTTTGTATTCTTCAAGAAATATTTAACAATATCCTATAACACTACATGAACAATAATCGGTCTTTTTGTGTCCTTCCTGGTTATTTACTTTGTCCCCATTTCTTTTCTTTCTATTACTTGGTCCATTGACCCATAATCAGGATGTGCCTTCAAGAAGAAGGCTCAAGGTTGATACAGCCTGCTTGTCAGGACACTGTGTTCCCAGGGTTTGTACTTTGGCGAGGAGAAACCAGACTCCCTGGCACCGAATGGATCTTAAGTACCAGGTTTAGATGGGAGTCAGTTTGATTGGTTAACTGGCAACCAGTGAGTTGGCCAGGGTCAGTGTTCTGCCTGACAGCATTCAGTGATTGATTCCTGCATGATGATTCCTGAGATAACTTAGCCGAAGTGTTTAGACTCTGGAACTGAAAGGAACGCATTCTCTCTCTCCTGCTTGCTGAAGTGCAAGAACTGCTCTGTTGTTCTGAAAGCAGTGAGCACCTGGCACATCATTTTCTGTGAACCTGAAATGATGCAAAGTCTGCAGAGAAAGTAGACAACATTTCCAGAGAAAACCATCCCAAGCCTCGAAGGAAAAAGTACCAAAACACAAGCATGAACTTCAGAAAGACAGTGACTGGAAGTCATCCCAGTGAACCAAAGATCCTTATCCATTTTATTTATATTTTATTTCTTTTTCCATCACCCTTTCCCCTCTATGTTGTTTGTCTGTGAGTGTATGTAGAAAGTGGCGGGAGTTAGGAAAGGGGGAAGAGTTGGAAAGGGGTAATAGTCAGTTACATTTTCTGTGCATTTAATTATAATACTAAACATAATAGAAGGTTACTTGTGTTTTAAACCTGGTGACTGTAGTTTATTGGGCTCAACCAAGGACCTTAGGTATTTTAAATAAAATCTAATTTCGCCTGCGTTGCGACTCCGGGTCAAGTGGGGCTGGAATTGACCAGGCACTAGCCCAGGGTGTTGTGACTGATGTCAGGAGCTGGCAAATTAAACAGTGCAATTCCAGTTAAATGACAGTTTTCAAAAAATGCACCGAAAGAGAGGACAAATATAAGTGACT
Source organism: Scyliorhinus torazame (assembly GCF_047496885.1). NCBI lineage: Eukaryota > Metazoa > Chordata > Chondrichthyes > Carcharhiniformes > Scyliorhinidae > Scyliorhinus > Scyliorhinus torazame. The sequence continues at coordinate 66,838,224 of NC_092728.1, forward strand.
CAGTTCTTGTTATTCTGAAAGTAAATCCTCATTATCTGCCACCTACACAACATGTTTTCGTCACAAGATAAAGAGGAAATGGTCTTTATTGGACTCAATAATAATGGACATTATTAATTTACAGCTATCTGAAAATTGAACAGCATGCTTATGAATATTTTAGAGAAATGCATCTCTGTATCTTTGTATCTCTGACTTGGTGAAGATTAGTTGTAATGAGGCAGCAACCTTGATATTTCTTTGGATAACTGACCTGTACCTGAGTCTATATTTTCCAATCACATGGTGCACCCACTTCAATGTTTTTAAACCCATTCCACAGTAAAAGGAAGAAAGCAAAGCAGTAGGCCAATTTCAGATTTTAAAAAAATATATATGTTGCATTTGCAGCACAGAAATGGGCCTCTTGACCCAACTGGCTTTGTTTCCTGCAACTGCCTGTCATGCTGTCCATTCATTCTCAGTCAATACTTTATTCACAACAATTCATAGAATCCCTACAGTGCAGAAGGAGACCATTCGGCCCATTGAGTCTGAAAGAGCATTCCACCCAAGCCTACTCCCCCGCAGTAACCCAATAACCCCTTAACCTAACCTACATATCTTTGGCCACTAAGGGGCAATTTAGCATGGCCAATCCACCTAGCCTGCACATCTTTGGATTGTGGGAGGAAACCGGAGGAAGTCCCCGCCGACACAGGGAGAACGTGCAAACTCCACACAGACAATCACCCGACGCCGGAATCGAAGCTGGGTCCCAGATGCTGTGAGGCAGCAGTGCTAACCACTGTGCAACCGTGCGGCCCCTGCTTATTGCTGAAAAGCTACATTCATTTCAAGGCTGTTATATTCAGAAATGTGGTAATACCTTTTATTCCTCCTTTTTTTTTTCTTTTCAGAAAACCTGGAACTCATGTTGACCTAAGATGAGAGGTTTCCATTTTCTACACCATTCTTTGTGACTCGTTTGACAAGACTGTCCATTTAAGGGTCATTTGCTAAGAAGCAGTTGTGGAAATATGCATACATGCATATCTGTGTATAAATGCATATAACTATCGAACTGGACAAATGTATAATGCTATTCATCAGTGCATGTACAAAGAACAACAAAGAACAAACAAATGTACAGCACAGGAACAGGCCCTTCGGCCCTCCAAGCCCGTGCTGACCATGCTGCCTGACTGAACTACAATATTCCACACTTCCTGGGTCCGTATCCCTCTATTCCCATCCTATTCATGTATTTGGCAAGATGCCCCTTAAATGTCACTATCGTGCCGGCTTCCACCACCTCCTCCGGTAGCGAGTTCCAGGCACCCACTACCCTCTGTGTAAAAAACTTGCCTCGTACATCTACTCTAAACCTTGCCCCTCTCACCTTAAACTTTTGCCCCCTAGTAATTGACCCCTCTACACTGGGGAAAAGCCTCTGACTATCCACTCTGTCTATGCCCCTCATAATTTTGTATACCTCTATCAGGTCTCCCCTCAACCTCCTTCGTTCCAGTGAGAACAAACCGAGTTTATTCAACCGCTCCTCATAGCTAATGCCCTCCATACCAGGCAACATTCTGGTAAATCTCTTCTGCACCCTCTCTAAAGCCTCCACATCCTTCTGGTAGTGTGGCGACCAGAATTGAACACTATACTCCAAGTGTGGCCTAACTAAGGTTCTATACAGCTGCAACATGACTTGCCAATTCTTATACTCAATGCCCCGGCCAATGAAGGCAAGCATGCCGTATGCCTTCTTGACTACCTTCTCCACCTGTGTTGCCCCTTTCAGTGACCTGTGGACCTGCACATCTAGATCTCTCTGACTTTCAATACTCTTGAGGGTTCTAGCATTCACTGTATATTCCCTACCTGCATTAGACCTTCCAAAATGCATTACCTCACATTTGTCCAGATTAAACGCCATCTGCCATCTCTCCGCCCAAGTCTCCAAACAATCTAAATCCTGCTGTATCCTCTGACAGTCCTCATCGCTGTCCAAAATTCCACTAACCTTTGTGTCGTCTGCAAACTTACTAATCAGACCAGTTACATTTTCCTCCAAATCATTTATAAATACTACAAAGAGCAAAGGTCCCAGCACTGATCCCTGCGGAACACCACTGGTCACAGCCCTCCAATTAGAAAAGCATCCTTCCATTGCTACTCTCTGCCTTCTATGACCTAGCCAGTTCTCTATCCACCTTGCCAACTCACCCCTGATCCCGTGTGACTTCACCTTTTGTACTAGTCTACCATGAGGGACCTTGTCAAAGGCCTTACTGAAGTCCATATACACAACATCCACTGCCCTACCTGCATCAATCATCTTTGTGACCTCCTCGAAAAACTCTATCAAGTTAGTGAGACACGACCTCCCCTTCACAAAACCATGCTGCCTCTCACTAATACGTCCATTTGCTTCCAAATGGGAGTAGATCCTGTCTCGAAGAATTCTCTCCAGTAATTTCCCTACCACTGAAGTAAGGCTCACCGGCCTGTAGTTCCCTGGATTATCCTTGCTGCCCTTCTGAAACTGAGGAACAACATTGGCTATTCTCCAGTCCTCCGGAGCATTCACCTGAAGACAGTGAGGATCCAAAGATTTCTGTCAAGGCCTCAGCAATTTCCTCTCCAGCCTCCTTCAGTATTCTGGGGTAGATCCCATCAGGCCCTGGGGACTTACCTACCTTAATATTTTTTAAGACGCCCATCACCTCGTCTTTTTTGGATCTCAATGTGACCCAGGCTATCTACACACCCTTCTCCAGACTCAACATCTACCAATTCCTTCTCTTTGGTGAATACTGATGCAAAGTATTCATTTAGTACCTCGCCCATTTCCTCTGGCTCCACACATAGATTCCCTTGCCTATCCTTCAGTGGGCCAACCCTTTATCTGGCTACCCTCTTGCTTTTTATGTACATGTAAAAAGCCTTGGGATTTTCCTTAACCCTATTTGCCAATGACTTTTCGTGACCCCTTCTAGCCCACCTGACTCCTTGCTTAAGTTCCTTCCTACTTTCCTTATATTCCACACAGGCTTCGGCTGTTCCCAGCCTTTTAGCCCTGACAAATGCCTCCTTTTTCTTTTTGACGAGGTCTACAATATCTCTCGTTATCCAAGGTTCCCGAAAATTGCCGTATTTATCCTTCTTCCTCACAGGAACATGTCGGTCCTGAATTCCTTTCAACTGCCACTTGAAAGCCTCCCACATGTCAGATGTTGATTTGCCCTCAAACATCCACCCCCAATCTAGGTTCTTCAGTTCCCGCCTAATATTGTTATAATTAGCCTTCCCCCAATTTAGCACATTCACCCTAGGACCACTCTTATCCTTGTCCACCAGCACTTTAAAACTTACTGAATTGTGGTCACTGTTCCCGAAATGCTCCCCTACTGAAACTTCTACCACCTGGCCGGGCTCATTCCCCAATACCAGGTCCAGTACCGCCCCTTCCCTAGTTGGACTGTCTACATATTGTTTTAAGAAGCCCTCCTGGATGCTCCTTACAAACTCTGCCCCGTCTAAGCTCCTGGCACTAAGTGAGTCCCAGTCAGTATTGGGGAAGTTGAAGTCTCCCATCACCACAACCCTGTTGTTTTTATTCTTTATCTGTCTACCTATCTGCTCCTCTATCTCCCGCTGGCTGTTGGGAGGCCTGTAATAAACCCCCAACATTGTGACTGCACCCTTCTTATTCCTGATCTCTACCCATATAGCCTCACTGCCCTCTGAGGTGTCCTCCCGTAGTACAGCTGTGATATCCTCCCTAACCAGTAGCGCAACTCCGCCACCCCTTTTACATCCCCCTCTATCCCACCTGAAACATCTAAATCCTGGAACGTTTAGCTGCCAATCCTGCCCTTCCCTCAACCAGGTCTCTGTAATGGCAACAACATCATAGTTCCAAGTACTAATCCAAGCTCTAAGTCCATCTGCCTTACCCGTAATACTTCTTGCTTTAAAACATATGCAGTTCAGGCCACCAGCCCCGCTGTGTTCAGCAACTTCTCCCTGTCTGCTCTGCCTCAGAGCCACACTGTCCCTATTCCCTAGTTCTCCCTCAATGCTCACCTTCTGACCTATTGCTCCCGTGCCCACCCCCCTGCCATACTAGTTTAAACCCTCCCGTGTGACACTAGCAAACCTCGCGGCCCGGATATTTATGCCTCTCCAGTTTAGATGCAACCCGTCCTTCTTATATAGGTCACACCTGCCCCGGAAGAGCTCCCAGTGGTCCAGATAACGGAAACCCTCCCTTCAACGCCAGCTGTTTAGCCACGTGTTTAGCTGCTCTATCTTCCTATTTCTAGCCTCACTGGCACGTGGCACAGGGAGTAATCCCGAGATTACAACCCTAGAGGTCCTGTCTTTTAACTTTCTGCCGAGCTCCCTGAACTCCTGCTACAGGACCTCATGGCCCTTCCTGCCTATGTCGTTAGTACCATTTTGTACAACGACCTCTGCCTGTGTGCCCTCCCCCTTCAGGATGCTCTCTACCCGTCCGGAGACATCCTGGACCCTGGCACCAGGGAGGCAACATACCATCCTGGAGTCTCTTTCACGTCCACAGAAGCGCCGATCTGTGCCCCTGACTATAGAGTCCCCTATTACAATTGCTCTTCTGCGCTTTGACCCTCCCTTCTGAACATCAGAGCCAGCCGTGGTGCCACTGCTCTGACTGCTGCTGTTTACCCCTGATAGGCTATCCCACCCCCGACAGTATCCAAAGGGGTATATCTGTTCGAGAGGGGGACAACCACAGGGGATTCCTGCACTGACTGCCTGCCCTTTCTGGTGGTCACCCATTTCTCTGCCTGCACCTTGGGTGTGACCACATTTATATAACTGCTATCTATGACGCTTTCCGCCACCTGCATGCTCCTAAGTGCATCCAATTGCTACTCCAACCGAACCATGCGGTCTGTGAGGAGTTCCAGTTTGGTGCACTTTCTTCAGATGAAGCCATCCGGGACGCTGGAAGTCTCCCGGACCTGCCACATCTCACAGTCAGAGCACTGCACCTCTCTAACTGACATTGCGTCAATTAATTAGTAAATTTAAGTTAAAAGTTTTTTAAAAACTTTAAAAGTTACTGTTAACTATCTGTTTCCTAGCACTAGATTTCTACTATAAATGTGAAAGCTAAATATAGTACTCTCCGATCTCTGGCTTAGATACCCCTCTAAATTATAATTAAGTAATTATGTTTAATTAGTTACCAATGCTTAATTTTTTTAATTTAGTGTAGATTCCCAACCAGCCACTCAGGTCACAGCTTTTCTGTGATGTCACTTCAGTCGTCGTCGTCCCCACCCCCCACACACACAATTTGAAAAGGGAATAAAAGTAAAAATGAGTAAAAATCACTTACTTACCTTCTGAGGGTCTCAGATGTTCTCAGGTTCTCTCCCTGCTGATTAAAAGTTACAGGCCAGAAGACAGAGAGAGAACAAAACAGTAGGGACGAAGTACCTTCTCCCACTCTGTACCGAATTACCTCACTGCACCAAATTACCAAGTTTCAAATTCTCCCTCTGTCTGTGTCTCACTCACTCAGGCTGTGTCTCTTTGACCTGCGCAAGGCTTACTAAGTGCGTTTTCTGCCTGTCTTTTATACAGACTTTAGGATGACTCACACTACTTAAACTTCAAAGAGAAGAATACAATGTGTACCTTTGTGCCCCTAAACAGGCCTCAGGTGACTGCCAGATAACTGCCTCACAGGCAGATAACTGTAATCACAGGTATGACCTCCTGCCAGTGGGTGGCGCCAGACATTCATCTTGTGTCTGATGGGACTTGCCAGTCGGTAACAGGACAGATAGTAGGACAGTCACACTTACAGTAGCTTTCTAGGAACTTAAATAACATTGTTTGTACATGGATCTGTTGGTTACCTACCCATGTATTTAATAATAAATAATTGTTCTGGTTTAACACATATGTGTTCTGTGCGTGTCTTCATGATCAGGGGAGCCACAGAACACACCAGGAGTAACTAGATGGCGGGCTAACTAGAACTTGAGAGTGCCCAAACAGTTTGGGCTAATGCATCCACAAAGAGAGATGTATTTCATCAATGTGGCTGAGATATAAGCCCAAGTCTCAGGGATGAAATGGTCGTAATTTAACACACTCAGGCTAGTTACTCACTTCAAAGCAACTCTGATTTAGGAACTGGGAAATAAACATACATTCTTGTTCTAGTAATCAATGACCTTCAGATACAAGGCAAAAAAAAACTAGGGTGAAGTGCTTTGAGACTTTTAAAGAGCATATCATTTTCTTGTGACAAGTAATTTGAAGACATGCTGAATATTTAAGTGTATGAAGGCACTGTTTGTTACCTTGGAGTTTAAGTCCCTGTGATAGATATTCTTTGAGTGTAGGTATGCCATTCCTCGTGTAATGTCTGATGCAAGATCCACTTTCTCCTTCCAAGTCAGGTTTTCCTCTTTATTGGCCAGAAGTTCTTCCAGGCTTCCGCCATTAATATACTGTGAAGGAGTGCACATAAAAATGTTTGAGAACACAATTGCACCAATTTGCTTGTCTCTTATTTGCTTTGTATTTGTGAAGCAAAATGACGTTTGTACGTAATGGTATTTACCTCAAGCATAGGGTACAGTTTATCTTCTTTAACGCACACCCCCAGGTACCTGGAAAAAAAAGTCAACATGGAAACGTTTTGTATAGCAGGTCACAAGTTCTATTACCGTGTGTGACGCGACAAGTTCTTCCAGTGTTGATTTGGTGGTCGGAGCTGAGATAATAGTTTCTGACCTTGAAATAGTGAATGATAGCTTTCCACCCAATGTCCTGGGTAAATAATACATTTGTGGTAGACAGGCATGGTGGAATTTGGGACAGGAAACTCCTCAGAGCTGCCTCTCCGCTCCACTGACATTGCTTTGCAGGAAGTGCTGTGTAAACGGAGTTTTATCCCCAGTTCCGGCGAATTATAGCAGACTGGGAGTAGCTCATAGAATCTATAGACTCCCTACAGTACAGAAGGAGGCCATTTGGCCCATCGAGTCTGCACCAACCCTCTGAAAGAGCACCCTCTACTAAGTCCACTCCCCATAAACCCCACCTAAGTTGCACATCTTTGGACTGTGGGAGGTAACCCAGGGGAAACCCACACAGACATGGGGGGAAAGTGCAAACTCCACACAGTCACCGAAGGCCGGAATTGAACCCAGCTCCCTGGTGCTGCTAGGCAGCAGTGCTAAGCACGGTAGCACAGTGGGTCGCATGGTTGCTTCACAGCTCCACGGTCCCAGGTTCGATTCCCGGCTTGGGTCACTGTCTGTGCGGAGTCTGCACGTTCTCCCCGTGTCTGCGTGGGTTTCCTCTGGGTGCTCCGGTTTCCTCCCACAAGTCCCGAAAGACGTGCTGTTAGGTGAATTGGACATTCTGAATTCTCCCTCTGTGTACACGAACAGGCGCCAGAATGTGGCAACTAGGGGCTTTTCACAGTAACTTCATTGCAGTGTTAATGTAAGCCTACTTGTGACAATAAAGATTATTATATATAATTGTAACCACTGTGCCACTATGCTGCTCCAATGAATTCACTGACTCTGGTAGCCAGAGGTGGTGGGTGGTATTTTGTTTTCTGTTTTATTGGTTTGCGACTCACTATCATTGTGCAAAGCTGGAGCAGGCTGCCTATCAGCGAAATTAGATAATTCTGCTTTCCACTGATTTCAAAACAAAAGTCAGGTGATACAGTTAGTGTAACTGGCATAAGCGAAATCTATGTCTCAAATATGCCATCTTATGTTGTAGTATTTTTAATTTTTCTTCTGCCCCTATTTCTGTTTCCCAAGGTTTTTGCTTTGATTTTTAACTTTCATCATAAGAACTTTCTAAACAGTGCTCCTATTGGTCTCTAGTTCTGTCATAACCCACAGGGGACAGACGAGGTGTCAATGATTAAACTCCCATGAGTCTCACCGAATACGAGCTCCCCTGTTAATGCGGGCGGGGAACCCTATGCTACCGGCTGCACAGCAGCATAGTGGATAGCACAATTGCTTCACAGCTCCAGGTTCCCAGGTTCAATTCCCGGCTTGGGTCACTGTCTGTGTGGAGTCTGCACGTTCTCCCTGTGTGTGTGTGGGTTTCCTCCGGGTGCTCAGATTTCCTCCCACAGTCCAAAGATGTGCAGGTTAGGTGGATTGGCCATGCTAAATTGCCCTTAGTGTCCAAAATTGCCCTTAGTGTTGGTTGGGGTTACTGGGTTATGGGGATAGAATGGTGTGGGCTTGTGTAGGGTGCTCTTTCCAAGAGCCAGTGCAGACTCGGTGGGCCGAATGGCCTCCATCTGCACTGTAAATTCTATGATTCTAATCCGTGTATAGTTATCTTCTGTATAGAGTTGGCAAGTTTGGATACCAGCAGGGTAGAGCCGGCTGGGATCTTTCGTGCTATGTAAATAATGGTAATTGTAATAAACCTTTATTTACTTTTAACAACTCGGTGTGGACACCTTTGTGGTCTACAAGAAGCCCAAAGAATTAAAATTGTAAGCATCATCCTGTGCAAAATCAGGAAAATGATTCTTTATCCTCCTGCCTTGCAATGGCTTCTTTTACTGATAGTTATCATCACAAGGTTTTCTTTCACTTGCTCCTTCTCTCTAAAATCCTCAGCGGAATTTTCCTTCGGCGGGATCTTCTGGTCGGCTGGCAGTGCACCCACCCCCACGGGTTTCCCAACAGCGTGGGTGGCCACAATGGAAAATCGCATTGGCCGGTTGTGGGAATGGAGAATCCCGCTGCTGGTGGGGGCGTGCCCTCCTGGAAAATACGGCTGGCACACCGGCGAATCCCGCTCTCTATTTTTCTTTCCACGCATGACATCCTCATCTGCTTCCAAGGGGTCCAGTTCAACACTTTCCAAATGTGCAAATGTAACAAGTCTTGCTTTGCCTGTCATCTATCTCTTTCTGTTAAAGGCATTACATATGTTAGATTAATGGTGAAGGGGATTAGGATACACAGAGCAGGGCCTTTGGTTATCATGGTTCTTATGCTGTTGGGAATGTGGAAATTACAATTTTGGAATGTAAAACATCAGGGTTGGTGATGCAGATTATAAGGTTGCATTAACAGTTTGGCATTCCTTCAAAGGCTTCTGGAAGTGGCCCTGAAATAGATCTTCTGAGAAGTTTATCCTGGGATGGGTTGCTTCTGTCAAGACTTTGGATTGATAGAATCCTGCATGGAGCAAATCTTAATGCACTTTTAGGGCGGGTCAGATTTGGTGGGCTAAGCAACTTCCGATGTTCCATTCCTTCCAGGCTTCTATTTCCAAGCTGTATGTTTCAGCTTCTTCTGTGTTTGTGATTTGTTTGTCAGAAATGACCAGCCTCTTGAAGGACAAGGGCAGTAGGTGCATGGAAATGCCACCGCTATCAAATTTCCCCTCAAACTACACCATCTGTTTTGGACATATTTGGTGTTTCCTTATCATCCCTGGGTCAAAGTTCTGGAAAAAGAATACACTGCGGGAATATCTTCACCGAATGGATGGCAAGGATTCAAGAAGGTGACACGCCACCATCTTCTCAAGAGCAATAAATGCAATGGGCAATAAATACAGATAAATAAAAGTGATACCCATGACTTGAGAACAAATAAGTAACAACAACAACACCAAACAACGAAGCAAAGTTCCAAATATTCAGTGCATATTGCACAAATTAAACCTAAATAGAAAAACAAAATCCTTGCAACTAGATGGTATCGATCACATTATGACGTTTAGTGTCACACTTGGTTACAGATTTTATAAAATATTTTCTTAAAATATGGAGAAAGAAAGCAAGTCATTGCCTGTTGTTTTTTTCTATCTTGATAATCTGGTCTCTCCTCAAGGCCAATTGTGAACCTTCCAAAAAATATGCTCAACAATGAGCCTCCAGTTCCCTTCAGGGTGGTTCTTTGATTAGTTTGACTCAGGAAGTGCTTGAAAATGGTCTTAAAGGGATGGTGAGTCAAACACAGACATCTCTTTGTATTCAAACAGCACAACCAATCTGCAGATGTACACTACGCAAGAGTAAACACAGAGATCATTTATTGCTGTCGCGATCTTCCAGGCCTGCTTGCGGTGGATAAAATTACCATTATGACTGCTAACTCACGCAAGAGATCCATAACAGGATTTGCACCAGGGAAATCTCAGATTGAGAACTTCCCCGTCCCCTGCCAGCGAGGGCGTGAACATGATCGCCATCAATTTGAATGAATTTAAATAAACGGCATAAATCTACTGGGGACGTCCGATGATCCCCCCCCTGTCGGTGCGATGTCACACCGGCAGAAATCACTACTGCTCTCCAGCAGTCGAGATGACTATGACTGGGACACAGAGGCCACTACACTGAACATCCTGGCAGTGCCAACATGGCATTTTCAGGTTGGATTTTCCAGGTTGATACTGCCAAGGGGTGGAGTCAAGAAGTGGGGTCAGGGGCGATGGGGAAGGAGAGGGAGAGAATTGCCGGCGATGGTAGATGGAGGATAGCTGCCAATGATGGATGCGGGTTTTCCCAATGTCCGTTGCGGGAGTGCTGATCTGATTGTAGCTCCAATCAGGAAGCGGGTTTCAGATTGGCTGGTCATTCCCAGGGTCTCCTGGGTGGAAGGTCTCAGGACGTGCTCCAATGTATCCTCCTCCCTCCGGCTGCTCGGGGGCCCCTGGGTTACTCCTTGAGACGGCGAACCAGTCAGAGTGAGCTCCAGAAGCCTTAAAGTCATCTGGCGTTGCCAGTCCTGGAGGCCTGCCATTGTCTGAATCATACAGATGAGCTTCTCATCCATGGTCCTCAGGAACTGGATCATGCTTCGGAGTTCTCCCTTCGTGGATCTGACCTCTTGCTCAGGCTTTCCACTGCCAATGTCACTCTTGCAGTGTTAAGTTTCGGTGCCATGCTATGCCGGCACCACCTCCTGCAACAGATAGTTGAGGGACTCGTCTATTCGGCCATGCAGTTGCAGGAGTGTCGCTGACACCCCCATCCGGGTATTCCCGGCTCTGTCGTTGCATCTCAAGCAGCTGAGGGATGAATGTATCCAGACGGCACCTGGATGGGGAACTGCTGAGTCCTGGGATCCAGCAGATGTCCGATTATCCAATCCCTGGAACATTCCTAGATAGTGACCCAGAAGCCTGCCTGTTCAGGTCATCCACCGACATTTGTGCCTCTGCGATGGTGAACGGCAAGCTTATTCTGCAGGAACACAAATGGGGATGATGTTAGCTGGCTGGTCAGATATTGGAGACACCTGGTATGTGTGGGGATTGTGCGGTAGCAGGCAGGGGTTCTGACAAAGAGTGCTGGGGGTAAGAGGACACTTGTGGGAGGTCGGATGCTGGGGCTTTGCTAGGCGGCAGCATGTGGGATCGAGGTGACATTCCGAGGGGTGACAGCAAAGTGGGGTGCAGAGAGGAGACAGGGAGCACTTACCCTGGCAGAATGGAGTAGGTCATTCATCTTCTTGCGACACTGCTACCAATCCTCTTATACAGGCTGCTGGTACTAGCCAGGGCTGCAACTTTCTCCCAGGTTGGATTTGTCACCTTGCTGGAGGGTCTCATGCCAGCTCTAAGGTACATTATTGCCCGCCTCTCCTCCATGGTATCCAGCATATGAGTGAGTGCCACCTCGGTGAATTTAGGAGCAGTTTCCTTGCTGCCGTCCTCCTGGTTTGAATGAAAGCAAGTGCTGCGGGGCTGTTTAAATGCAGCGCCCCTTCATTGAAGTGTTCAGATGCCCACCAGGGCGGGCGAATCAGAAGCTTCACGCCTTAGGCGCATGTTTCACGTGGGCCAATTTTTTTGTTACGTGCTTAAAAATGGCGTTCTGAATCTCGCTGGTGGGGCCGGCGAGACTCACGCCAATTTTCATGCCGAAAATTACACGTTGCCATTTTTGGGGGAGAATTCCACCCTGTGGCACAAAGTCAACACAACGACCAATGAGGTAGGCTCAGATTTTTTTCCTATTTTCCCAGCGTGTTGGATTCTGAATAAATTCTTCCTACATGCCCAGCTCTGCCTGCATATTATTACCACATAATGTTCCTTTTCTCTTTGCGAATTATTAAGAATTCTTTAATAATTTTAAGGCAGCATTGAGTTGCATACTGTGCACGTGCTAATAAAGCAGCCTGTGTTTGGACCAGGATAAGGCAAATTATCAAAAGAATATTGCAGGCATATAGTTTGACTGATGTACTTCACCCTGTGTGCATCCAGAGCGAATAATGAAACTGCTGACTATTCCGCTCATTAATAAAAGACACAACATATTGAAAATATTTACTGATTACCTAGAAAGGTTTTCATTAAAATATTGTTGCATCACCATATATTTGTTTAAATCATTGCATCTGTGCACCAAGAGTTAATCAATTTGTTTCATATGCAGTGACATTATTGAAACAGAACAGTATTGTTTTCCCAACACTTTGAGTGAGATAAATTTAGATCAGCAAATTATCATCTGGTACTCTTTAGCTCCGGCCAATGCCAAACGGATTACCTTCTATTTAATGGTTTGTTAGGTGCAGTTTTGGAGCTGGGCAGATCCTTTATGTCCATCTTTTTCTGACTTGCATTTTAGCGTTTTTTCATCCATACTGTACTTTTGTGTATAGGACCTAACTGGTGACTCAGTTGGCAATTGGCTCTTGAGACCTTTGGACCAGAAAGACCCAAGAATAATAATAATAATCGCTTATTGTCACAAGTAGACTTCAATGAAGTTACTGTGAAAAGCCCCTAGTCGCCACATTCCGGCGCCTGTTCGAGGAGGCTGGTACGGGAATTGAACCCGTGCTGCTGCCTTGTTCTGCATTACAAGCCAGCTATTTAGCCCACTGTGCTAATCTGTGTGGAGTTGACAGATCTGAGGAAGGTTGAGGGAGGGGCGCTGTAATTACTTTAGCACCATGGACTATGTTGGAGGATGCACATGTGGACACTAGAAAAGGATCAAATAAAAGCAAAATACTGCAGATGCTGAAAATCTGAAATATGAAGGGAAACAGAAAATGCTGGATAAGCTCAGCAGGTCTGGCAGCACCTGGGGAGAAAGAAATGGGGCTAACATTTAGAGTCCGTATGAATCTCCTTCAGAGTCTGCTGACTTTATCCAACATTTTCTGTTTTTATTACAGAAGGGAATCAAGGCCGCAACTGTGAAGTCCTCCCGCAGTTGAAAAGATTTGGCCCAAGGTTTGCTGACTGGCGCTCCCAGTCCTTGCTCAGGGTGCCATTCGGAGAGTCAGCCTAAATAACAACTTTGTTTAACAAGTCAGCACGAAACAAATGTTGGAATGGTGGAACAGTCATTTATAGAATAAATAATCGAGTACATCGAAATAAAGTGCAAATTATTTTTCAAATCTTTCAAAATTGTGAATTTGAATGCGAGACCTCAAATAAATGCTTGTGGACTAAAGAGGTTAGCAATGATGTGCTGTACTGGGTATTCCTGATAACAGGTCAACTAAATAGCAAAGCTGATAGTAGGCCTGCAATCCTTAACTTTCCAGGAATGTCAGAGCAGAGTTCCTGTTTACATTATTCAATCACACTCTAATCCTGGTGTCCTTCATTCTATCTGCTCAAACCTAGAGGGACTGCCTCGGTAATGTTTCCTCACGTATTGGAGTGAAGGAAGGGGTCAGTGTTGTTTTTTACTGCGTAGGTTACTGAGCTTCCATTACGCTGCATTTTCATTATATTGCCACAGAGGAATTAAGGTTTTGGAAATGCAATTTTCAATCAGTCAGAATTGGTTAGGTATTGATTTTAAGAAGCTAACCGCTTGCAAGTTAATACCTACTCCTTTTAATTCCAGATCTTAAATGTCTGAAACTAAATCCGTTGGCAAGACTTGATTAATTCATCAATCCTGCACTACCAGCAGGGAGCTACACGCTGAGAAATCACAAGTCATAGATTTGACACTAACGTCGATGGCCCAATCCCTCTCTCTTTGATTGTAGCCCCTCTGTTAGAAGTGTAGGTTTGGTGAACTTAAACATTATATCCTTGCTTTTAGGCCATTTACTGAAGTAGGAGAAAATAGAATTATCAGATTGCGTTGAACTGTTATTTCATTGCTACAAGGCCCAGTGTATTTTATATTAACTTTGTTTTATCTAGCATTTCAACATCTGTGCCATTGTATGCAAGACTATCACAAGCTTCTTATGCCGTTAACTGTACAATGCATATGTCAGTTTGATAGTTTCATAAGAAAAATGGGCTTTTTAAATTGAGATTGGTATCTATCAATGTCAAAGTAACAAGCTTTCTAAACTCGCGTTCAGTTTTTTAACCCATGTTACAGCTAATTAGCATTTCTAAGAGCAACTCAGACCAGACAAAGGTCAAACTGAAGCCTGTCTGAATAAGCCATGTGGGCTGGAGGGCAAGACTCTGACTGAAACCATTTAGAACCAATTGGATTTTGGGGGGGGATTTGTTTATTGTCACGTGTTCCGAGGTACAGTGAAAATTATTTTTCTGCGAGCAGCTCAAACAGTTCATTTAGTACATGGAAAGAAAATACACACTGGGGAAACACAAGGTACATGTGATGAACGGTTACTGCCTTATCATCATGTAAGGTGATGTCCCCTTTAAGACCAGGCTTGGAACCCTGGGGACTCCGCCTCTGGCTCCGCCCATCTGGGAGCCATACATAAAGGCCTGCCTCATGGTCTGTATAGCAGTCAGCTCTCGTCCATATCTGTAGCACAGTTATTAGCCTAATAAAGCCTTCTTTACAGTTTAATCTCTAAGCATCATTATTGAGGGTACCTCAGTACACAATGTAAATACATAGACATCGGCATTGGGTGAAGCATACAGGAGTGTAGTGAAGATAAGATCAAATTACTGAGGATGCTGGAATCTGAAACAAAGGCAGAAGATGCTGGACAATCTCAGGAGGTCTCTGGAGCTGACGTTGAGTCTGGATCACTCTTTGTCAAAGGTGGAGAGAACTGAAAATAGAATGAGGTTTATATTGTTGTGGGTAGGGGTGGGGGGAGGGGGGGGGGGGGTTGTAGAGCAGTGGGGCTGGATAGAGGGCCAGCATTAGATGGAGATTGACAAAGATGTCATGGATAAAAAGACACAGGGAATGTAAATGATGGTGATAATGATGGAGAAAGGTGCTGATACTGGCACATTAAGAGATCAGAATGTGTTAATAGCCGAACAGGGGTAAACACTGCTCCAGCATTTTCTGTTTAACATCAGTTGAAGGGCAGTTTGCAAGTATGTTCAAGCCAAACAGACTCAAACTACTAATTGTACACAAATCTTGGAGAGAATAGGGGGGCGATTTATGACACCCCCCACCACCAGCCCTCCCGTGTGGCCTGTTTGCGTCAGCGGAGGTGGCTCACCACTGTCCCACCATTGTTCGCAACCTCTACCACCGGAAATTCCTGCCCAATAACAATCTGCCTGATTTTACTCCCGCTTAATGAACAGGAGAATCCAATAGATTGGATAAAACCAGAGCAAACTTGTGCTCTATCTGTATGGCCCTTAACACCCTAACAATAAGAGAGCAAAATCTGCCTTTGTGTGACATTCCTCCCCATCCATTTGTTTAACTGAGACATCGGCTCATTTATATCAGATGTTATAGGGCTTGAAACAAAAATTGTGTGTTCGAGGGAGGGATGAGGGTATCGATTCACAGCGACAGATTTACATCTGAGAAAGAAGTTGAAAATCAACCCTCACATAACATGGTCTTTTCGATGGTTTCATTTTCTTTTAATTTTTAAATATCTTTCTTTCTGTATATAGAAGCATTAAGTTCCAAATAATAGAAAATGCAGTGGCAAAGGTCAAAGTTGCATCTAACTGGAAAAGAAGATTTGTTCCTTCAGTTATTCTCCTTCAATGATTTCTAATTCCATTGCTGCTGTAAATTGTGCTTTTATGTACTTCAGGTTTCATCCTGTGCCATGAAAGTGACAAATGCGTAATAAACCCTGGTCAGAAGTTATCTAATTCTTAGGCCTATTAATTATAGGGCAAGAGCTAAAGGAATTTACTGTGAACTAGCAGAAAATCACTGCCCAGACAGTAGGCCAGACTGAAGGTCAGCAACACCAACAGAAAATAATTAGCCTTCTTTTGTTTATGGCTTTGATACTTTGGAGTCTGAGATGTGAAATACATGGCCTGAATTTTCAGGATGACCCGCTCTCGGCACCCATCACCCTGTGAGTCGGCAGGGAACGCATCCCCGCTGACTCTGACAGGCCCATTGCCATTTCACGCTCAATTGAGCATTGATTGGAAGAAGGCTGGACTTCCGTCCACCATTAAGGGCCATAATAGAGGCATGGGTGGGCATCCTGCTTTCCCAGGCCCAGCTCTGACCGCCCTAACTTAAAATGGGTCAGAGCAGGCAGGATCGCGGAAGGAATTCCGTCCATGCAATTCTATGCTCCCCCCACCCCTGCTCAGCCTCAGAATCCATCTAGTTGGGGGAGGAGGCAGGGGGTGGGGGTTGTTCTGGCCCAAAGGTTCGATGCAGGATATATACATATGTACAGGTAGACATTCACATAAAGATACTGTGGGTAAGTCAGTGCACTAGTTCTGCTACAGGACTGGTAAATTTTGTAAATAAATCCAATACATTTAGTAATTTGTGTCCTTCAGGCTATTTTATTTTTAGTCAAAATGTTCCTAGTTCAATAATGTCCTTTCATGGAAGGGATTCTGCTAATCCATACCCAGTATGGGCTTCAGGTGACTGTAGACTCATACTTCACTGTTGGCCCTTAATATATTCGTAAGTTGACCAACAAGCCAGTCGGTTAGAAAATAAAAATTGCTTTTCGCACAATTGTCACTGTCACCCCATATTCTAAGAACAAGTAAAAGCATGGATGATTTTTGGGCTTTTTGCATAGCTACCATGGTGGTTGTCATGTAGTTTTATAACTACTGTTATATATATATTGCACTCTCAAAAAATAACTTTTGGAACAATTAATAGGAAGTAAAATTCCAGACTTTTACCTGACTATGTTAGGATGAGAGAGTTTCTGGAGAAGACTGATCTCCCGTACAATGGCTTCCTGGTCAACATCCTGCTTGTGAATTTTAACCACCATTACTTTATGAGTTGTATTGTGAGTCACCTGGTGAGAGAGAGGGAAAAAGAGAAAGTATTACAACACCAAAAGGAAAGTAGTTTTAGGTGAAGTGAGAGTGACTGCCCTTGACATCAAGGCAGCATTTGATAGAGTATGGCATCAAGGAACCTTATTAAATTGGAATCAATGAGAATCGGGGGAAAACATTCAGCTGGTTGGAATCATACCTGGCACAAAGGAAGATGGTTGTGGTTGCTGGAGATGAATCATCTCTGTTTAAGGACATTACTGAAGCAGTTCCTCAGGGTAGTATCCTGGGCCCAACTAAGGGGCTGGTTTAGCACACTAGGCTAAACAGCTGGCTTGTAATACAGAACAAGGCAGCATCGCGGGTTCAATTCCCGTACTGGCCTCCCCAAACAGGCGCCGGAATGTGGCGACTAGGGGCTTTTCACAGTAACTTAACTGAAGCCTACTTGTGACAATAAGCGATTATTATTATTATAGTGTCCTCAGCTGCTTCATCGGTGACCTTCCACGGTCAGAAGTGGGGATGTTCGCTGATGATTGCACAATGTTCAGTACCATTTATGACTCCTCAGATCCTGAAGCAGTCTACGTCCAAATGCAGCAAACCTGCACAATATCAAGGCTTGGACTGATAAATGGCAAGAAATGCTTGGGCCATAAAAGTTCCAGGCAATGACCATCTCCATCAAGAGAGAATCTAACGATTTCCCCTTGACATTCAATGGCACTACTATCATTAAATCCCCCACAATCAACATCCTGGGGGTTACCATTGACCACAAACTGAACTGGATTAGCCATATAAATACTGTGGCTACAAGAGCAGGTCAGAGGCTGGGAATCCTGTGGCAAGTAACTCATCTCTTTACTCCCCAAAGCCTGTTCACCATGGGCAAAGCACAAGTCAAGATTGTAATGAAATACTCCCAACTTGCCTGGATGAATGCAGCTCCAACAACACTCTAAAATCTCAACGTCATTCAGTACAAAGCAGCCCGTTGATTGGCACCCCTTCTACAAACATTTACCCCCTCCACCACTGATGCACAGTAGCAGCCCTGTGTAGCATCTATGAGATGCACTGCAAGAACTCACCAAGGATCCTGTGACAGCACCATCCAAACCCATAACCGCTACCATTTAGAAGCATCAGGGCAGCAGACATACGGGAACACCACCACTTGGAAGACTTCCACCAAGTCACTCACCATCCTGTCTTGGAAATAAACACCATTCCTTCACTGTCACAGGGTCACAATGTGCCATAGAGAGATCCTATCCGGCTGCATTACAGCTTGGTATGGCAACTGCTCGGTCCAAGATAGCAAGAAACTGCAGAGTGTGGTGAACCCAGCCCAACGCATCACACAAGCTTGCACCCTCCCATTGATTCTGTCTACACCTCCTGCTGCCTCAGAAAGGTAGACAGCATTGTCAGAGACCCTTTGTACCTAGGCTTTGCCCTCTTCCAAACCCTTCCATCAGACAGAAGATACAGAAGTCTGAAGACCCGCACATCCAAACATAGGAACAGCTTCTTCCTCACAGCTACTAGACTCCTCAACAACTCTCCCTCAGACTGATCTGTTCCTTGTAAGAACACTATTCACGATGCCCTATGCTGCTCTTGCTCATGTTGTATTTGATTTGTTTGGCCCTTGTTCTGCACTGTAACCTATTACTTATTTGTCAATGTATTTTGTCGATGATTCTTTGTGTCTATGTGTACATACTGTGTACGTTTCCTTGGCCGGAGATAAATGCTTTTCACTGTACTTTGGTACATGTGACATTAAATAATCAATCAGTCAATCAAGTCCTGGAATTCCCTCTGAAACAGTACTGTTGGAGTAGCAACACCACATGGACTGCAGCGGCTCAAGAAGGCAGCTCAACACCACCTTCCCGAGGGAAGTTAGCGACAGACAATAAGTGCTGGCCTAGCCAGCAATAACCACATCCCATGAATGAATTTAAAAAAGAACAATATTATATTTTCCCCACATGCTTGGTTGCCTCCACTCAGGGTTAGAAATTCAATGGATTGCGTTTTGCTCTCGGCAATTAACGAACCGTGCCAGCCAATCATTCCACTTTCTATGGAACGTGTGGTAATGAAAAATCCACAACAGCGCAGTGCACTCCACAGGGTATCTGGGACCTATGTGATCAGGACAAGTAACTGTGTATCCGTTTAACCAACAATCTGATTGGAGAAAGACAAGTAGAGACTGAAGTTAGTTAGAATGTCGAATTCAAAGCCGAATCATGTACAGAAAGCAAAAGTATAGCATGGGAAAGAAAAGGGAGATTAAGAGAGAAATGAATGCAATTTCCACTTTTGTCACCATCAGCAACAATGCCTCTAAGTTACATTTGAAACTTCTAACAATGGGCAAAAAGTTCCGCTCCCGCCATAGGCGAGAATCACAGCGGGCAGGAATACCAAATTTGGCATCATGGAAAAAACAGTTTCCTACCAGCAGGAAATGAGTTCGGAATTTTGTTCTCCTGGCGCCGATGGCAGGTCGGATTTCCCGCTGATCTGTGTCGGGAATCACTTTTGCATTCATTCGCATATAATTAAAAGGCTAATTCACCAAAATTACATTCGCCCTCCAAATTAAGTGCCCCTCCAGTGGATAATTTAAAAAGTCTGTTTCCTGACTGTGTATAAGTGGCGTGCACCTGGTGAGTTTCAGTTTATCAATGACACCAAGATCAGTAGACGTTGCTTTCACCCACCCTTGAGAGTGTTGCTGCAGGATTTTGGGTGCTGTATCACAAGCTGCACCATGGCTGTGCACCGGGGACAATGCCCGAGGGGAGAGGTGAGATGAAGACAGGCTGGGGTGGGTGGGTGGGTGGGGGGCGGGGGGGAGGCAAGGAACAGAGTGAAAGACTGTCTTGGGATAGGAGTTATAAGACTGTCCAAGGAAGAGTCAAATACTGTCCTGGGTCCGGGGCACATTGAACAGACTATCCTAGGGCTGTGCGGGCCATGTTAGAGGGTTTTGGGTAGCATGCATATCTTGGTCCCATTCTTGGGAAGGCCTCTCTGAGCGGTGATGGCCGTGGACAATTTGGGTGGAGTGAGTGGTCAGTCGCCTAAGGCACTATAGACTGAGTGTTTTGTGTCATAATACTGTGAGACAGATGTCACAGTCATTGTCAGAGGAGGCATCTGCATCCTGAAAGTCAGCAGCTGAAATGCCATGGATGTTTTGTAAGGCCTCATGCGAGGGGTGGTCCCAAGAAGTCAGAATCCATGTGGCCTCGAGAAGGGGAGGGGTCAGGTTGTCAATGGAAATGGGGACAGCTATATTAAAGGGGTCTAGAGAAGAACAGTAATATCCACATGGTAATGATCGGTTCAAGGGTAACAAGGGGAGGCAGAATAGTGAAGGGAGGGCAATAGGCTGGAGGTTGGAAGCTGGTCTTCCAGATAAAGATCAGCAACACCATTTTTGAGCTCACTTTGGAGAGCATGCCTCAGCTGAGTGCTGGACTCGAGGGTTTAATGTACAATGAATGAGGTGGTGATGTAGCGGTATTGTCATTGGACAAGTAATCCAGAGAACCAGGACAGCAGAACTTTATAGCAGATGGTGAAATTTGAATTCAGCAAAAATCTGGAATGAAAAGTCTAATGATGACCGTGACTGTCGAAAAACCCATCTGGTTCATTATTGTCCTTTAGCGAAGGAAACCTGCCATCCTTCCCTGGTGCCATTCAAGACCCACAGCAATGTAGTTGACTTTTAAATGGCCCAGCAAGCCACTCAGTCCAAGGGAGGTGGCAATTAGGAATGGGCAATAAATGCTGGCCTAGCTGGTGACACCCACATCCCATGTATGAATGAAAAAGAAAATGATGATGAGCATTCAGCCAAGAAACCATTACGTTTAGGTGCTGCGGTACATATGGTCTTAATTGGCATCTGATCCTTACAGAAGCGTGGGAAAATGAATGTACGGTCAAAACATCGATGGCCATGGACCCTACAAACCTTCACGGCATTCAAGGCACCACGCTTACAGTCAGGACTTAAGGGCAAGGGTTGGGTATTGATTGTTATTGTCAAGGCCACTGGGGGACAACCAACACAAAGCTGACTGGCTGCTTGAATTTGGGCCTTTTGACCCTAATTAAGACACTCATTGTGAATGCGCAGTTACGTCTGAGGGGAGAGGTCAACCAAATGTCATCTTCTAGGATTATCTCATCCTGCAATGGGTGGCTTTGGAATGCCATGTACACACTGAGGGCAAAGTAAGGGCTGGAGACTGCATTCCTGCCCTGTATATGGGGAGGGGAAACCATTCCACAGGAACCACCGCTGATCACTCAATTGCATCTGTTCACAGACACAAGGAGGAGTGAAGAAAGCAGGTTGCAGAGAACACTGCCTTCTTGACAGCTTTGATTAGAAAAGGAGAAAGCCTTGTAATTGCTTTGCACAGTTTGGAGAAGAGCATCACCCTGAAAAACAAGAGCCAGCGGGGCTCCAAGAAGACCCAGATGTCAATGAGCCAAGAGCCAAATCCATGGAGATGTCTGAAGTAACCATGTGTCCGGCGCAAATGCAGGTCATACATGGAGATGAGTGAAAGACAGTTCCGTAGGCACCTTTATATGTCTGGAGATCCGGGGCGTCATTCTCCGACCCCCCGCCGGGTCGGAGAATGGCCGTTGGCCGCCGTGAATCCCGCCCCCGCCCCCGCCGAAGTCTCCGAAGGGAGAAAAGTCGGCGGGGCGTTAATGGCGCCGCTGCCGCGGAGAATGTCACGGGCCTGCGCAAGGCAGCCGATTTTCGGCCTGCCGATATTCTCCCTTCCGGATGGGCCGAAGTCCCGTCGACGTGATGACCGTTCACGTCGACGTCAATCAAACCTCCTTTTCATCGGCGTGACCCGGTGCTCCAGGCTCACGCCGACCAGCGAGGAGGTGAGTGACGGCCTGGGGGGTTGGCTCTGGGCAGGAAATGGCGTGGCCGCAGACTGATTGCCTGAGAAGAGGTGTGTCTCGGCTTGTGTGTGTGTGCGGCGGGGGGGGGGGGGGGGTGGTTAGAGTAGGCTGGGCTCCGGGGGAGTGCCGGGAGGGGGTCCGTGCCGGGGTGGAGGTTGTGGAGGGGGTCCGTGCCGGGGTGGAGGTTGGGGGTTGTGGAGGGGGTCCGTGCCGGGGTGGAGGTTGGGGGGGGGGGGTCCGTGCTGGGGTGGAGGTTGGGGGTTGGGGAGGGGGTCCGTGCCGGGGTGGAGGTTGGGGGGGGGTCCGTGCTGGGGTGGAGGTTGGGGCGGGGGGGGGTCCGTGCCGGGGTGGGTGATGGGAGGGCAAATGAGTTGGTCCACCTGGCCAGGTGCCAGCCTCCAACAGTTGGACCCATGCGGTCCATGCCACCTGGCTGGGGGGAGGAGGGGATATGGGCAATGATGACATGTCGTCGTTCCCCTCCCCCCCACCAGGTCGTCATGTTTTCAGATCATCCAGCGATGTTGGCCGCCGTGGTGGCAGCCGCTCATGTCTATGTTGCCCTGGATGAGGAGGAGGAGGAGGAGGAGGAGGAGGAGGAGCGTGCCAGAGAGGCGGCGCAGGCTGCCGCAGAGGGGCAGGCGGCAGCCGCCCAGGCTGGAGGGACACCTGACCGACAGGACGAGGAGGGGGAGGAGGACGTCGCGGCCCCACGGCAACGGAGGCACCCGAGGGCGCCCCGTGTGTACCGGCCCCGGCAGTCATACCAGGACCTCACGGACCGGGAATGCAGGAGGAGACTCCGGATGAGCCGGGAAACCGTGGCACACATCTGCCACCTGCTGGCACACCTGTCACCGCGTGGCACTGGCGGGGGACACCCTCTCCCCGTGTCCGTCAAGGTTACGGTGGCCCTGAACTTTTATGCAACGGGGTCATTCCAGGCACCGAGTGGGGACCTGTCCGGCATATCGCAGACATCGGTGCATCGGTGCATCCGGGCAGTGACAGATGCCCTTTATGCCATGGCGCACCGCTACATCCGCTTCCCCGTGGACCGGGCCAGCCAAGATGCCCGGGCCGTGGGCTTCTCTGCCATTGCCGGGTTCCCCATGGTCCAGGGCGCGATCGATGGGATGCACGTCGCCGTGCGGCCACCTGCAGATAACAGGGCCGTGTTCACTAATAGGAAGGGGACCTATTCGATGAACGTACAGGTGGTCTGCGACCACCGCATGATGATCCTGCACGTCTGCGCCCGTTACCCAGGCAGTGTACACGACTCATTCGTGTTGTCGCGGTCATCCATCCCCGGCATGTACGAGGGACGCCATCCCCGGCTGAGGGGCTGGTTGCTGGGCGACAGGGGCTACCCATTGCGATCGTGGCTGATGACGCCTATACGGAGGCCACGCAATGAGGCGGAGAACCGCTACAATGATGCCCATGTAGCGACAAGGGGAGTGATCGAGAGGTGCTTTGGCGTGCTGAAGATGCGTTTCAGGTGCCTGGACCTCTCTGGGGGCGCCCTCCAGTATCGGTCAGATAGGGTCGGCCGCATCATTGTGGTGTGCTGCGTCCTGCACAACATAGCCCAGCAGAGGGGCGATGTGCCGCAGGCAGAGGAGGGCGGAGTGGAGGAGCAGCAGGAAGAGGCCCAGTCCTCCCCAGATGAGGGGGATGGGGGCAATGGTCAGGGCAGACGGGGTAGACACAGACGGGTGGCTGTCCACCGTTACCGGCTGGCCCAGCGGGCACGGGACAGACTGATAGACGCCCGCTTCACTGACTAGATGGGCGTGGGAATCGGGTAGTATGGCCACAGACCGCACACCATGACAACAGCCGACCACCCACACCCCCCACCCATCCATCCACCCAGCACCATCACCCCCCTCCCCAACCCCACACACCCCACCCGCATGCACACCACCCCCCCACTCCCAATTGCCGATCCACCGGCGGCACAACGGGCCGGGCTCACCCAGTTGCGGGTGGACGCGTGTCTATCGCAGGCCATGGAGAATGATGACAGCCCGCCTCCGATGAGCTCCTGGCTCTACATCGTTGGACTATGTCTGACCCATGGCCACAGTACCACCATCCACCCGGACCATCCCTGCATGCGGCTGTGATACTGCAGCGCACGGTCCCGTCCTCTGCCCGGGGGATGTTGATGGCGGCCCAGGGGGAAGGGGGCAGACTCACCTGGGGCTGAGGTAAGACCACCCCTCACACACACACTTGCGCTCAACGTACATGACACCCCCGCACACTTTGGACAGAGCATAAAGGCAGCTTCGGTAGGTGTAACATTGACTTTAATAACCAAAGGAGTTCATGCACGTGCCCTAGCGCCTAAAACTCATCTGTGCCCTGCACCCGTGCCAACTTACTCAGTGTCTAATTGTTTGGCCTTACGGGCCCTTTGACTACGTCTACGTGGTTCCCCAGACGGTACAGCAGAACTGGAGGTGGACTCCTGTGATTCCTGCCCTCTGACACTGGATCCCTTTGGCGGCCGTTTCCTGGGGCGTCCTGGCCTAGATGGGCCAGGCTGCGGCCCGGGCGACTGGGATGGCGAGCTGCCAGCCTGTCCTGCCCGTTGCCCACCCGATGCACCTGGGACGGAAGGGGGGGAGTCCGAGGTGTCGCGGTGTACCGGGACCTCCCCTACAGAGGGAGCCGGGATGGACCACACCACCTCCTCCTCCCTCGGGGTGCCCGATGGCCCCCAGGCCTCTACATGGGTGGGGGATGCGAACGGACTGGCCATCCGACGCGCCCCCGACATCTGGCGCTGCCAGTCCTGGAGGCCCGTGCTGGTATCGACAGGGGTCTGCAGGTTTGCAGCCATGGAGCCCAGGGGGTTGTCGAACCCTGTCTGCGACAGTGCGACGCCAGCTCGCACATGGCCACTGGCGCCGATGCCCTCAGCGATGGCCTGCTGAGACTGGGCCATGGCCTGCAGAGACTGGGCCATGGCCTGCAGAGACTGGGCTATGGCCTGCTGAGACTGGGCCATGGCCTGCTGAGACTGGGCTATGGCGTTGAGCGCCTCTGCCATCTGGCGCTGGCACTGGCTCATGGCCTCCTGTGAGAGGGCAGCCATTTCCTGGGCCACAGACGCCGCCTGCACGGAAGGCCCCAGGCCTCGCAAACCGTTCCCCATGTCTGACACCGTCGCACCCATTGCCTCCACCGCGGACGCCACCCGTGCGGTGTCAGCCTGGGTGGCACGCATGACCGGGACCACTCCCAGCTCCTGGACGCGGGTGGACTCCTCCACCTGCGACCGCAGCCGCCGCAAGCCACCCGTCACCCTATTCGCTCGTCTCCGTGTCGGTGGTTGCATCGGATCTATGTGTGGGTGTGGTAACTGCAGGAACCCGGGATCCATCTGGGCGGCAGATGTTCGCTTGGCCTGGGCTGCCCTCCGACCGCCCGGTCCCTCTGCTGCTCCTACCTCCACCTGCTGTACCGGGACGGCTGTGTTGTGCGCACCAGTGAGTGTACCAGACGCCTCATCACTAAAGTGCCCAACCGTGGTGAGTGTTTCTGCGATGGTGGAGGGTGTTGGTGACAGCAGTGGCGTTGTGTCGTGCTCTTCGTCCCACTCTGAGTCCATGGCACTTTGGGGTGGGGGTTCGTCTCCACCCATCCACTCTGAGTCACTGTCCGGTATTTCGTCTTCCCGGGTAGGGGTGTCCTGGGTAGTGCTGTCCCGGGTAGTGCTGTCCCGGGTAGGGGTGTCCTGGGTAGTGGTGTCCCGGGTAGGGGTGTCCTGGATAGTGGTGTCCTGGGTAGTGGTGTCCTGGCTCGGATGTGACGGGGGCCTGTGGCTGCCCCCCTCATCGCTGGGTGGTCGCTCCCGCACGTGACGGGGGTGTCGTCTCCCTGTTGCTCCAGGTCTCTCCGTCTCCCGTGGTCTCCGAGGGGCATCCTGCGGGCGTCGCATGCTGGAGGGTTCGGGTCTCTCCGTCTCCCGTGGTCTCCGAGGGGCATCCTGCGGGCGGTCTGCATCTGCGGGGATGGGTGCCTGGACGTTTGGTCCTGCGATACACAATGAAGCATGCATGGTTAGACATCAGGCAGTGATCAGGTGATACGGGAGAGGGGGATATAGGGGAGGGGGGATATGGGGACGGGCTGTTGGTGGCTCACTTGCTCGTGGGGCCCCGACCTCTGCATCAGCAACCTCCCGGTCGTCAGGTCCGCCAGCCAGTTCCAGGGCCCTTTCCTCGTGTACGGTCAGTGGCCTCTCATCAGCGGGCCCTCCTCCAGTCCTCACATGCTCCCTATTGTTGTGTGCGCGCTTCTCCTGGGGGGGGGGGGGGGGGGGGTGGTGGCAGGGGTAAAAGGCAACAGTGTTAGGCAGGTATATGAATGCACGCCATCGGTTGCGCGTGCATTGCAGAGGTTAAGGTTAGGGCTGGATTCACTTGGGGATATGGGGGATATGGGGGAGGGGGGATATGGGGGAGGGGGGATATGGGGGATATGGGGGAGGGGGGATATGGGGGATATGGGGGAGGGGG
This sequence comes from Scyliorhinus torazame, assembly GCF_047496885.1. Classification (NCBI taxonomy): domain Eukaryota; kingdom Metazoa; phylum Chordata; class Chondrichthyes; order Carcharhiniformes; family Scyliorhinidae; genus Scyliorhinus; species Scyliorhinus torazame. The sequence continues at coordinate 66,864,926 of NC_092728.1, forward strand.
GATATGGGGGATATGGGGGAGGGGGGATATGGGGGAGGGGGGATATGGGGGAGAGGGGATATGGGGGATATGGGGGACGCTCACCCTGCCTGCTCTGACGAGGTCGTTCACCTTCTTGTGGCACTGGGTGCCTGTCCGTGGTGTCAGGGCCACAGCGGTGACGGCCTCTGCCACCTCCCTCCACAGACGCCGGCTGTGGCGTGGGGCAACTCTGCGGCCGTGCCCGGGATACAGGGCGTCCCTCCTCTGCTCCACCGCATCCAGGAGCGCCTCCACATCGCGTGACTCGAACCTCGGGGCTGAGCGACGGCCAGCCATCAAGTCGGGTGTTGCGGTCGGCTGTTCCGGTCGGGTGGGGGGGGAGCTGCGCGGCCTTATGAGCCGTCACGCCGTGCAGCGCGTATGACGCTGCACGGCGTGAACCACTGCGCAAGCGCGGATCCCGTTACGTCGCTGCTAGCCCATTTCGGGCCGCAGACTATCGGCCCATTTTTATGACGTGACGCAAGTGGGATTTGCGCCGTTTTTTGCGCCGATCGGCGGAGTTTCCGCCGATAACGGAGAATTTCGCCCCCGATAGCTCATATTTGCCATATTCTCCATGAGGAACTCTCACTACATGGACTTGGGAGGACAGCCAATGCTGGTTGTTCTGAAGGTTTCTGTGCACTGAACATTTTTGCTGGAGGATTCTTCTAGTTCTCTTCTGGGGATCTTTGCGAAATCTCACAATTGTCACCATACAGATGCACAAGTTGCTCTTTCCAATAAAGTTCACCATATATGCAGTTCTGTATGGATGGTACAAGCCAGAGCTGTGATCTCAGGCTTTCCGCATGACCAAGGTGCCATTGAATGCACACATGTGACTTTGACAGATCCCTGGCAGCAGCCTGTGAAGTACATTAATAGAAAAGGATTTTGCTCTCTAAGCATCCAGCTACTGTGTGATCACAAAGCAAATAAAGCATGTACTCAGGGTACTCACATGACTCATACATTGTGAGTGAGTCCCAGCTGCCAGAGATTTTAGAGGGAGCTTGGCATTTAGAGGGATGGCTCCTCAATGATAAGGGGTACCCCTGAAAGATGCAGCTAATGGCGCCTGGTCACCCTCCACAGAGTACATCTGAGGAGAGATACAATGCTGCACATTCAGCCACAAGGTCCTTAATAGAGCAGGCTAATGGCCTTTTAAAGATGCGTTTCATGTATTTGGACCGGTGAGGTGGGGCATTCTAAGATTCACCGCAGAGAGTGTCCTTGGATCATTATTGTTTGCTGCATGCTTCACAACTTGGCACTGCAAAGCGAGGATGTGTTGCTTAAGGGAGACATAGAGGAGCTAAACGTCTTGTCGGAAGAGGGCGACATTGATCGGGATGAATTTGAAGAGGCTGAGGATTTAGATGAGCTACATGTGGATACCATTCCATGGGCATGACCCAGCAGTCATGCCTGTGCCAACCTCAAAGCTACAAGGATCGTAAGACGGAGAAAAGTTTTGTGAGCATAGTTCTCTTCAAGCTTCAATGCAGGAAGCACAACAACACCTTCATTGACATCTTCAACACATCACAAAATTTCAACAGCCTCACAATGATCACAAAGGAAGCATAAGTCATTTTCAACCTTAACAATGGGGTCATCCTTGGAAGGTATAGTAGCCTCCGGACCATGTTGCCACTGTGGACTGTGCTTAACATTCTACTAGCACACAGTCTTAAACAATTGCACATAATGCAATCCCTTCAAGAGGTTTGAAACGTTATTTTGCTTATTCATACACTCATGACGGCATGACAGTAGCTTAGCAAGGCAGCTCTAAAATTAAAAACATTTATCAATGATTAGCGCTTGACTGTCTCAAGGAAGAGCAACATCCAGACAGCACCATCTCTTCAAATGTCTGCTTTCATGCCTGAGAGCATGAAAATCTACACCGCTGCCCAATGATGACACAACCAGCTTACCTGCCCTCCACTGTGCTAATTCCACCCAATTTAGCATTGCGCCATCCTCAGAAGAGCACCCCAAATCGCACGCAAATGGAAATGTTTCCACTACCTACTCTAGGAATTGTGCACTCTCTCTGGAAGATATTGTCAAATTATGGACAATATTGTGAAGTGCGAGCAGTGCTAATGCTGTCCTTAATCATTTTATATTGTTAAACCCAATGTTGAAAGGAGACTTTCAGCTTCAACCGTGGATTAAAATGGCAATACAAATACAGCACCCTAACCACTGCATTTGCAAATCCCTCTTACTTTTCTACAATATCAGGCTTACTTCCATTCAAAGGCTGTGCACTGTGTTTTTAACAATATCACCTCACACTTGCTGACACTGAATTCAATCTGCCACATTTTAGCCCAGTCTTCTGACTTTATCATTGAGGCTTCCTTTAGATTTCTGAAAACAATTAACTGTACCTCGTATTTTAGTTTCATCCAATGAATTTTGGCAGTGTTGTGATATGCCTTTCAGAGGTTGCAGCAAGACATCAGGAGAAGGGACGTGTGTGTCATGTGATCCAGTCTTAGTTTCACTTTTGTTTTGAGCAGAAACACACACAGCTTCGTAGGAAGCCTGTTACTGGTTCATTGAATCATAGATTGCAGAAGAAGGCCATCGAGACTGCACCCACCCTCTGACAGAGCACCTTACCTAGGCGGACAACCCTGCTCTATCCCCATCATCACACCCAACCTTTGGACACTAAGGGGTAATTTAGTGTGGCCAATCCACCAAACCTGCACATTTGTGGATTCTGGGAGGAAACCGGAGCTTCTGGAGGAAACCCACATGGACACGGGGAGAACATACTTGTTTGTTGGAAGGAATTATAAATGTATACTACTCTACTTTGTTTAAAGTCTACCTTGGACTCAGGCTGCTAGAACCCCTGCTTGCCTAATTAAGAGCCTGCTGCTGCTGGAGTTGCAGGGGCCTGAGGCCTACAGGGCTGAGATGTTGGAGGGAGGAGCTGGGAGACTGGGAGAAAGAAGACTTTACAATTCTAACAACCAGAGATGGGTATCTGGACTTTTTGTGGGGGGTCGCTGAAGAACTGTGTATGCTTTGAAGGGGGAGGTAAAGAAGATAATTTATAAGACTTGAGAGAGGAGGGGGGGGGGGGCATGTGTATGTGTGTAAGTCCCTACTTCCAACCCCTCCCTCCCTTCTACTTATCTCCAGGTTGTTGGTGCTGTCTGGTGAAGAAAGGGAGGAGAACATCTGTGTGCCAGGAGAGCATCTGTGTGCCAGGCAATACCAGCTGCCCATTGAAGGCACCGTCCTCCAGCCACCCTCCCCCGCTCTCCATCCCGAACAGCAACCACAAGATAGACACCCCCCAACCTCTCACTACTGACGTGCACCCATCCTACACGCTTTCCATGTAGTCTTGCTCGTTTCTTTCTTTCTTTCTTTCCCCTCTTCCCTACTCAGCACCGCACACCCCACTCCTTTCAGTGTATGACACTGTCAACTAACACAAGAGTTTGGGGTGGGTGTAGGTTGTGCCTCCATGGCAAAAACACCATGGCTAGTTGCTGGGTCTTCCAAGAGTCCCATTGTGGCAACACCATCACCGGTGGTGGGACCCCAGACAAGAATGTACACGGGAGAAGCTGCTTCTGCAGTTACCATTGCTCCTGTGACCTCATTACTGTTCCGTCCGGTCACAAAAAGTCTCAGGATAAAGTGCTACACCTATCGCTAAATGACCCTGGAGGATTGATAAAAGCTATGGCTGGGATTGGCCCCTCAGCCACAGTCACAGCCTCACGTATGGATGGCAGGGGAGTGTTTTTCCTGAGGATCAAGTGGGCATTGCACCTGACCCTGGCCAAGAGGCTAACCGTGGGTGGGACATTTTTGGCGGTCAATCCGCTTGAGGTCATAACACAGAGGGGAACATTATCTAAAGTCCCGACCTTAATCCTCTATGAGCTCCTCCTCCCATATCTGCAACACATTGGAGGTCAGGTTTGGGGTTGTGCCAATTCCTGCTCAGCCTCAGCTTAGCCTCCTTCTAATACCAGGCTTTTTTTGACCTCACCCGGGAGGAGCTGCTGGAGGGCCCATTCACTCTCTAGCCTGAAGGCATACATTACAAGGACTTTTGGTTAGTGGATGGCCTTTAGTCCCCTCCAAACAGATGCCACGCTTGGACTCCCTTCTGGTGTGGGTGGAGATCCTTCCATTCTGCACTCGGATGCAGTCCACATACCGGCACTTTAACAAACTGTTCCTGGAGGAAAAGTGGTTCCTGGACTTGTTCCGTCACTTCTGGGCTGATTGGCAAAGCAGGGAAGCTTTCCCTCCTTGATGTTATGGTGGGGTGTGGGCATGACTCACATGACTCGCATGACTGTCAGGAGTATGCAAAGGGTCCAACAAAGAGGCAGAAATCTGGGAGTTGCAGAAAGAGGTGCTCGACCTGGAGTCACGTACCAGTCATCCCGATGAAGACCAGTTCTGCAGTCGGTGTACAAAGTGTTTAGGGACCTCCATCTGGTTGGCTCCTGAGAGGCAAGCGTCAGATTGGGGATCCAGCTCCTAAGTACTGGGACCACAGACCCCCCTTCTTTTACTCGCAGGAAAAAAGTCACGAGGTCCAGCAGCAGCTTCTTATGCTGTTGGCTGATGACTGATAACTTGACTCAGATCCGGAGGGAATAGGAGCTCAAACTCGAGCCTATTACTGTTCTCTGCAGAACATTCAGCGAGGATGCTCGCAGAATTTTGTGGGAGGGCCTGCCGCAGCTCGGCTCAGAGGACATCGGCAAGCATGATACCCGATAACCCTGGCGGAGTTGAACAGTGCACTTGATAGCCCCTTCGGGGAGCAAAACCCTGGGGTTGAATGGGCTGACTGTCACGTTCTTCAGGGCGATCTGGAATGTCCTGGGGAACAGGCATGCGTGGGTCCTGCGGGAGAGTAGTGTGAATGGACAGATGTCCCTCTTGTCGCGCAGGGCAGTTATTGCCCTACTGCCCTGAGAGGGGGCACCCACCTTCTTAAGAACTGGCGTCTGATCTCTTTCCTCAGCGCAGGGTATAAAATCTTTGCCAGTGCAATGGCTTTTGTGCCTTGGACCCATGCTGGACAACTTAATCCACTCTGATCAGTCTGACAGCCCCGTACCGGAGCATCTGTGATAACAACAATTTGATCTGGGACGTGGTCTATTATTCCCAGATGGCAGGTCTGTCCAGCGCTTTTTTTCCCTCTCAACTAGTAGAAGGCGTTCGACAGGATGGATCACAAATATTTATTTGGGACTCTTTAGACATTCGGGTTTGGGTCGTATATTGTCACGCAGATCCAACATCTGTACACCACTGCAGAGAGTGTAATTAAGGTCAACGCGTCCCTGACAGCGTTGTGAGAAAGGATTCGCTTTGAGAAAGGATTACATCAGGTCGCTTCCATTTGCATGAAATCTTTCTGGCGCCTAATCCATCAACTGTTTGGTTATATTGTGCAACACAAATGCTAGAGGCTACAAGTTGAAATGATGAAAGCTTCCACGCTACAGAAACTGTGGAAACCATCACTGAAAGATGGCCTGATTCAATTCAGCATGTCCACGAACACAAAACTACTTTTGGCCTGATAAAAATGCCTTCAAGGTTTCTACTTATGTTTTAGCTGTTTTCATGTGCCTTGTTTAAATAAATGAACCACATCACATTTGTCCAATCCCTTATGAGCGATTGGTGCATTTACATCATCATTACCACATGACAGGCACCATTCCCTCCAGGCCGATATCCACATTTTGGAACCCACTGAAACAATTTTGGTGCTCGTGAAATAGAGAAAGCATTTATAAGATCACCATGCCCTTTAACTCTTTACCAAGCGTTATATCCTGCTCGCGCGTCATAGATCTTAAACTGGAAGCTGCACTGGCTGCTTTGCAGTGTTTCCCAGGCAGCAGACAGTAATATTGAGAACAGCAATCTATGCCCTGAAGCATTTATCATACATGCAGATCAAACACTGAGTTCCTGAGGCAGCAACTGTTTCATCAGTGTTTCTAAAATTTCTGCCAACAGGTGTGATGCACGATCAATAACTACTAAAACGAGGTTGTAGCACAACTGAAGGCTTTAATAGACTAGAACTGTTCCCCAGCAGCTCAGGTACAGAACGAGGGCTGCTGGGACGGCACTGACTCTTATACCCCGCCTATCAGGGCGGAGCTACATACTATACAGCCAATGGTAAACCCCCAGGTTTAACCAATGGAACTTCAGCCTCTCAGGTACTGCAATACCTGATAATACCACAAGATGTACCATTAATAATCTGCAATGCCAGTCGATTTGGAGTTTATCTTTTAAAATCATAGTCATGGAGGTGTACAGCACAGAGAAGGCTCTTCAGCTCATCATGTCTGTGCCAGTCAAAAACAAACACCTAACTATTCTACCCCCATTTTCCAGCACTTGGCCTTGTATGCCTTGGCGTGCAAGTGCTCATCTAAATACTTCTTAATGTTATGAGGGTCTCTCCATCCACCACCCTTTCGGGCAGTGAATTCCAGGCTCCCACCACCCTCTGGGTGAAAATGTTTTTCCCCACATCCTCTGTAAACCTCCTGCCACTTACCTTAAATCTATGCCCCCTGGTCATTGATCCCTCCACCAAGGGGGGAAGTTTCTTCCTGTCTATCTATGCCCCATATCATTTCATGCATTTCAATCATGTCCCCCCTCAGTCTCCTCTGTTCCAAGGAAAACAACCCCAGTCTATCCAATCTCTCTTCACAGCTCAAACTGTCCAGCCCAGGCAACATCCTGGTAAATCTCCTCTGCACCCTTTCTATTGCATCCTTTCCATAATGTGGATTCCAGAACTGCACACGAATGTTCAAATGTTACCTCTGTGACAGCAACAGCTGTGATACCAAGGAAAAGTGCTCAAAGTGCCTTCCCTTGGGGCTGAGAAGCACGGGTTCGTAAGAACTAATAAGACAGTAAGAGAGATAACCCAAGCATTGTCCTGTATTACAGATATGCCCGAGTCCAGGTATGGTAGTTTAGTCATCATGTTGCTGGGCTAATAATCCAGAGGTCTGGACAAACGATGAGCGGACTTGAGTTCAAATCCCACCACAGCAGATACGGAATTTAAATTCAGTTAATACAATAAATTAAAAATTCCAAACTAGCATCGGTGATGCTTATCACAATGATTACCACAAAATTATCACATTGTCATAAAAACCCTCCTAGTTCTCAATTGCTCTTTAGGGCAGGAATGCTGCTGCTCTGCAGTTCAAGAAGGCAGTGCATCATCTCAAAAGCAATTAAGGAAGGGCAATGATGACACACTTCCTATGGAATGCACAAAAGACTGGAGCAACGAAGTTCTATTACTGTCTGTTTAGAGATGAGCAACCAGATTTAATTTCTAGACTGATAAATATTTCCGTGTAAAGTTTAAGACCAATTATCCACTGTTTTAAACCGTCCTGGCTCTGTTCTAACAATCTGTAATCGAAGACCAGGAGCTGGATTTTCCGCACCCCGACGGCAAAATCGCATTCGGCGACGGGGTGGAGAATTCGCTTTGCCGCCAAAATCGGAAGCGGCGCTGGTTTCTGAATTCTTCGCCCGATTGTCCACCGCCTCAGGCCCGCCCCACGATGTTCCGTCCCCGACCATCCGAGTTCCCGACGGCATGGGTTACGTGTGCTCACACCATCCGGGAAGCTCGCGTGGCGGCTCGGACTCAGTCGGCAGGCGGGGAGGCTTCATTCTGAACAAATGTCTCTAACAGAACACAATATTTAAGTATGGCTCTATTTGAAGTAACAAATTCTCTCTGCTAGGAGATAGTAGCGATTGAAAAGGCAACAAGAACATCAGATTTATGAACCATTTTACAGAGAGTACAGTGGAAACTCCCTTTTCAGACTGTCTATATGGTATATGATGAGCGTCAGTTGATAATACCCGTGCCTCTGGGTCACAAGGTTTCAGGTTCAAGTTCCACTCCAAGCACACAAATCAAGGTTAACACTCCAGTGTACTGCTGATGGAGTGCTGCACCATCAGAGACACTGGGCGGAATTTCCTGCGCAATCCGCCACTTGTTTTTCGGGGAGCGGGGGCAGCCCGTCAGAGGGATCTTCTGGTCCCGCCACTGTCAACGGGATTTCCCACTAAATGCACCCCTCATTACCGGGAAAAGCCATCGGTGGGACCGGAACATCCCGCTGGTGCGAACAGCCGGTAAATTCCGCCCAGTGTCTTTTAGATGAGGCATTAAACTGAGGCCCTTCTATCCTCAGGAGTGGATGCAAGCATTCCCATCGCACTTTTTTGAAGAAGAATGGGGATGTTATCCCTGATGTTCGACCAACTATTTATTGCTCAATCAACATCACTAAAAGCGGATTTTTCTGGCCATCATCACATTGCTGTTTTTGAGAGCTTACTGTGCACAACTTGGGTGCTGTAATTTCTACAATACAACAATAAGGACAATTCAGGAAGTGCTTTGTAGGCTGTAAAGAACTTTGAGAAGTCCAACACTTGTGTAAAACACGATATAAATAGGAGCCTATTTCTGATTATATAAGGAGAGGATAGTAATTTTTTTCCAGGTAATTGGTAAACCATCAAGTATCAGATCCTGTGGCCAACTTTCAAGTGGCAGAGGGATCAGGACTTGGACTTGGTGCAAGCAGGCTTTGAATACCATGGCTCCTCAAAGGGCCAGCAGGAGGAAAGGAACGGGAAACTTCCTTGCCCCCAAATACTAGACCATTTCCGTTCCGCAGGGAGCTTATTAAAGGGCATGTGAATTCGGGAATGTGATTTTCGGTCTTTATTTCGGCAAGCCGGAACATTCTGGTGCTACTCCCTTCGACAAGCCCACTCTTCCTGCAGACTGTGTACATTGTTGTAAATTCCATTGAACTTATGTAGTCTCTCCAAATTGTCACCTAGCCTCAAAGGAGAATTGTGAAAAACTCTTGACTTAATATCCAGCATTTTGCATCTTAAGGCAATGTCATTTCCATTGTCCATAAGCAGCTCAGTAAGCCCTATGATGAGGCAAAACCGGCTGTGTTCACCATCTTTACTCCTTTGAAATGGACAGAAACCTCTGGAATTGTCACTTGTGCAGCTAAAGGCGGAAATCCAGAAGCTGCAGTCAGTGATTCTAACCTTTCCCATAAGGTGTGCTGTTGCAGTTCACCCAGAGACAATCCCGAAACAATGAACTGGTGAAAACTTCCAGTTTTACACCATTTGTTGCACTGCATGGGAGGTCTTGTGGCACCATGGTTTAACATCCGGTGACACAGTGGTTATCACTGCTGCCTCACAGCGCCAGGGACCCGGTTCGTTTCCAGCCTTAGGTGACTGCCTGTGTGGAGTTTGTAGGTTCTCCCCGTGTCTGCGTGGGTTTCCTCCAGGTGCACTGGTTTCGTCCCACAGTCCAAAGATGTGCAGGTTAGATGGAATGACCATGATAAATTGACCCTGCCAGTGGGGTCGCAGGAATAGGTCGGGGGATTGAGCCTGGGCAGGGTGCTCGTTTGAAGGGTCAGTGCAGACTCGATGGGCCGAATGGCCTCCTTCTGAACTATGATCCCTGTCTCTGAGCAAGAAGCTCTGGGTTCAAGTCAGGACTTGATCGCCAAGGAAGGTGCGTTTGTAACCTGGGCAAACAGGTTCAGTATCAACCCTTCCAGCAAACATCAATAGCAGAAGAGATTCCTGTCCAGCCATGTGATGGAAAGAAATCAAAACTTGTATTATCACCATCCGTAGCTGCAGGCTGCAAAATGCATGCAATTGTGTATGTTGCCACAGTAGCTCGGACTCCTTGGGGAGGGGCGGTTGGCTGAATGCCCAATGTGGATCAGACTGGTGCCAAAAACATGGGTTCAATCACAGTTCTGGCTGGGGCGGACTCAAGACTTGCTTTCTTGCCCTGTGCATGGTAGAGTTTGTGATGCTTTGGGTCAGACCTGCCTTTGGGTAGAGAACTCAAGGAGGGGAGGCCTCACTGTAAAATTCCTGGAAAAAGTTACACTTTGTTGAATGAGGTGTAACTCGGTTGTCAACAGCATTCGAACTTCATAATTACTGCTAAGCAGGAATAATTTTATATTTGTTGAAAATCAAATTTCTTCATTATGATTTTAAAAACTTTCATATCATAGATTCCCTACAGTGCAGAAGCAGGCTATTTGGCCCATCGAGACTGCACTGACCCTCTGAAGGAGCACCCAATCTAGGCCCACACTTCCACCCTATTCCTGTAACCCCACTTAATCCTTTGGACACAAAGGCACAATTTAGCATGGTCAATCCACCTAACTTGCATATCTTTGGATTGTGGGAGGAGACCGGAGCACCCGGAGGAAATCCACGCAATCACGGGGAAAACGTGCAAACTCCACACAGACAGTCACCCAAGGCTGGAATTGAACCCGGGTCCCTGTTGCTGTGAGGCATCAGTGCTGACCACTATGTCACTGTTATAACCTGCCTGCTTACCATTGGTTGGGGACTAATTGCAATCCCACAATCTTTTGGGAGTATGAGCTTCCCCAATGAGGGGGGCGGAGAAATCATTAGCAGCGTCCCTGCATAAATAAAGCTGGCCAGTTTGGAACCGGCTAGAGGAAAGTGAGCAGCAAAGGAGTTATATGCATGTTATTGTAAATAAATGTTATTTCTTTCTATCCTTCAACTCGTGCTGGATTCTTCGTGGCCCTCACACAACTGGCGATGAAGGTTAAAGTGAATAGCAGTCTACACTGCTGAAGCCATCTCCCTGGATTTTTTTTGGATACAGGATGGATGTTGTTTTCTATTACACCATGCCTCTGTATGAACGTTTGGATGTTTTTGACACTGCGCTGGAAAGCTAGAACCAGTACGCACAAAGGATGCGTTACTATTTCCGGGCAAACAACATCACCGAAAACGAGCGCCAGGTGGTCATATTGCTCACCGCCTGCGGCCCACATAAGTTTGGGGTGATTAGGAGCCTTACGTACCCAGCTGCGCTGGACACCAAAACGTTTGATGAACTTGTGAACTTAGTGGGGCAACATTTTAACCCACCCCCGTCCACAATAGTCCAGCGTTACCAGTTTAATACTGCTGAATGGACCCCAGGAGAATCCCTTGCCGACTTCCTATCCAGGCGAAGCAGGATTGAGGAGTACTATGACTATGGTGACACCTTTTCAGAAATGTTACGCGACCGTTTGGTTTGCGGTATTAACAACGCGGCCACCCAGAGAAAGTTTTTAGCTGAGCCAACATTGACTTTTCAACATGCCATTCAAATAGTATTGTCCCGAGAGAGCGCAGAACGGGGAGTGCAGGAGCTACAGGGAATGGAGGTGCACGCCTTGGGACGCAAACCATTCCGTCCGAAAGCGTCCCCCCCACCCCTGCGATACCTTGGGCGAGGCGATGTCCGGATCGGCGCCAGTGGCCGTCGGACATTCCTCCTCGAAGGGAGCCTTCTCCAGAACCAATGGATGAGGAGCCATGTCCATGTCAGACTTGTGGACGCCGACCCCGTCGCGGACGCCGGTCCTGGGGGCGCCAGAGGCGCCATCATTCTGACAGAAACTGGGGCCGTACCTTCCATTTGGATGAACCTGCGGTGATTACTCCCGAGGACGTGGAAACGGAGGACGACTGCCTGCAGCTGCATTGTGTGGCAGCTCCCCATGTGGCCCCCATTAAGGTGACAGTACGGGTCAATGGTCACCCGCTTGAGATGGAGTTGGACACTGGCGCAGCAGCCTCCGTGATCGCCCAGAGGACAATCGACCGCATCAAGCAGGGTACACATATCCTTACATTAACCGACACACAGGCCGGCTTGGCCACTTATACGGGGGAACCATTGGACATTGCAGGGACTACGATGACCCATGTTGTTTATGGCCGCCAGGAGGGGTGTTTCCCGCTTATCGTGGTGCGCGGCCAAGGGCCCACCCTGTTGGGTCGGGACTGGTTGCACCATTTGAGGCTGCAGTGGTAGCACATCCTCCAAACAGTTTCTGGAGGGTTGACTGAGGTGCTAGGACGATACCCAGATGTATTCCAGCCCGGTTTGGGGAAAATAAAAGGGACGGTAGCCCGTATCCAAGTCGAACCAGGAGCCACGCCGCGTTATTTCCGGGTGCGCCTGCTGCCTTACGCCTTGCTCGAGAAGGTAGAAGGGGAGCTCACTCATTTGGAGACTTTGGGTATTATCAGGCCCGTCCGTTTCACTGACTGGGCAGCACCAATTGTACCTGTAATGAAGCCAGATGCCACAGTCCGCTTGTGCGGCGACTATGAACTTACAGTGAATACGGCTTCCCGGCTCGACCGATATCCAATGCCTCGCATAGAGCACCTCTACGCGAAGCTTGTAGGCGGACTCTCATTCACAAAATTAGATATGAGTCACGCCTACCTAACTGCAGTTGGAGCTGGACCCTGCCTCCCGGCCATATGTAACAATTAATACACACCGGGGCCTGTATGAATATACACCGTTGCCCTTTGGGGTATCCTCTGCCTGCGCTATTTTTCAACACGTCATGGAGGGCATTTGAGAAGTTTACCACGTGTCGCAGTCTACTTAGACGATGTTTTGATGACAGGGATGTCGGAGCAGGAACAATTGGAAAATTTGGAGGCTGTCGTTCAACGCTTTTCAGAGACTGGAGTCCGTTTACGTCGCACAAAGTGCGTTTTTCAGGCGAAGGAAGTAGTCTACCTGGGTTATCGGGTGGACCACGAAGGTTTGCACCCCGTCGCAGAGAAAGTGCGCGTAATTCAACAGGCCCCCACCCCGACTGACACTTCACATCTTCGTTCTTTTCTCGGCCTGGTAAACTATTACGGGAAGTTCCTCCCCAATTTGGAAACTACGGTGGCCCCGTTGCACCTTCTGCTAAAGAAGATTCACGCCTGGGTTTGGGGTCAGCCGCAAGAAACCGCTTTCCGGCGGATAAAACAACAACTGTCGTCGTCTGGGTTACTAACCCACTATGATCCTGGAAAGCTTTTGCTCATCACGTGAAGGATCCCCGTATGGTATTGGGGCCGTCCTGTCCCATAAGATGGAGAACGGGGCCGAGCGGCGATAGCTTTCGCCTCCCGCACATTGACTGCAGCGGAAAAGAAGTACGCGCAGATCGAGAAGGAGGGACTGGCGGTGGTCTTTGCGGTGAAACGCTTCCGCCTGTACGTGTATGGCCGCCACTTCACTATCATGACTGATCATAAGCCCCTGCTGGGACTTTTCTGAGAGGATTAGCCAATTCCGCCCATTGCTTCTGCACGGATCCAGCGCTGGGCTTTGTTGCTCGCTGCCTACGGGTATTCTCTGGAGCACAAACCAGGAACCCAGATAGGGAATGCTGACGCACTGAGCCGATTGCCTTTATCGACCGGTCCCATGTCAATCCCCACGACTGATGAGGTGGTTGCAACCCTAAATTTTATGGACACCTTGCCTGTCACGGCATCACAGATCCGTGAGTGGACCCAAACGGAGCCAGTCCTGTAAAAGATTCGGCACATAGTCCTATATGGTGGGCAGCATAGACAGCTCCCAGGTGAGTTGCGGGCATTTTCCTCCAAGCTGTCAGAATTTAGTGTGGAAGACGGTATCCTCTTGTGGGGGACGCGTGTGATTGTCCCGGAAAAAGGACAGGAGCTGATACTAAGAGACTTGCGCAATGGGCATCCGGGTGTGACCAAAATGAAAATGTTGGCCCAGAGTTATGTCTGGTGGCCAGGCCTCGACACTGACATTGAGAAGGTGGTCCAAAACTGCTCCATTTGCCAGGAGCATCAGATTCTTCCGCCGGCCGTGCCCCTACATCACTGGGAATGGCCAGGGCGGCCTTGGGCACGGTTGCATGTGGATTTCGCCAGCCCTTTTTAAGGATCCAATCCCTTCTATTAATCGATGCCCAGTCTAAATGGTTAGAGGTGCATAAGATGGTAGGCAAAACATCCTGCGCAACAATTGAGAAGATGCATTTGTCTTTCAGTACGCATGGCCTCCCCGAGGTGCTGGTCACGGACAATGGCACTCTGTTCACAAGTGAGAAGTTTGCGCGGTTCATGAAGATGAACGGCATACGCCATATCCACACCGCCCCATACCACCCTGCTTCAAATGGGTTGGCGGAGCGCGCAGTGCAGACATTCAAACGAGGCCTAAAGAAGCAGTCTTCCGGGTTGATGGACACGAGACTGGCTCGTTTTTTGTTTTCCTATAGGACCACCCCACATGCGGTGACTGGGGTAGCTCCCGCGGAACTCCTAATGGGCCGGAGACTTCGCACCCACCTTATTAACCCACTATGATCCTGGAAAGCCTTTGCTCATCACGTGATGCATCCCCGTATGGTATTGGGGCCGAGCGGCGATAGCTTTCGCCTCCTGCACATTGACTGCAGCGGAAAAGAAGTACGCGCAGATCGAGAAGGAGGGCCTGGCAGACATTGGCGCAAAGGTACGCACAAGAACGGCAGGGACATGGTTTTACTCGGCATCGGCCAATTCGGCAGTTTGCACCCAGTGACCCAGTGTTCATTCGGAATTTTGCTGGTGGTGCCCAGTGGGTCCCTGGCGTAATCTTTCGCCAAACGGGCCCTATATCTTACCAGGTGCAAGCCCAGGGCCGTCTCCAACGCAAGCATGTAAACCACTTCGGTCCAGAAGACCATCCCTTCCAAAGATTCCCCACCCCCGGAGCTCATTTCTACAGCCACAGAGACCAGGCACAGTGGAAAGTATTCTTCACAATCTTCCTCTGGTGCTGCACTCAAAGCCTGCGCAGGTCGTTGCAGAACCGCGTGGAGATAGAGACGCCGAGATGACGGAGGCAGCGGACCCTGACTCTGAGATGGAGACACAGGACGCCTCAGAGTGGGAATCCTCGGGCCCACGGGCCGTGGATGTACAACCGTTACGCCGTTCATCACGGAAGCGCCGTTCTCCGTCTCGTTACACGCCGCCCGATCCAGCGCCCTGTGCAAATGGTGCCAGGCCTGCGGCAAAACGAGTCCGACGCCCTTTTCGCCAGGGTGTTCGGTGGATTCCTTGGACTTTGGAGGGAGGGATGTTATAACCTGCCTGCTTACCATTGGCCCTCACAAAAGACACCATGCCACCCTTTTTAAAATAGTAAAACATTTTCAAATTTTGATATTTTAGCCTCTACCATAATCGCACATATATATCCTAATCATTTATGTTGCTCTGTGCAAGATGTAAAAATTAATAGTGAAGAGGTTCAAGGCATTTTACTTCCTAGTTTTCAGTGTGTCACAATACTTCTATCCGATTGGCCGACTGTCCTGTTTGATGACATCACTGCTGCTGTGCACCTTCAACTCCCTTTGACCTGACGCCGAATGTAAAGTAATGTTGGGAAAGGCAAATCTATGCCCCTGAGATCACTAGGTTTGTGAGTAGCTTATTCCGAGGTCAGTGGTGGTCCCTTTTGATTGCCCGCTGATTGCAAAACCCAGTCCATGATGTTTAATTCTAGAGCAATCAGCAACAAAATTAAGCGGTTTCCAAGCAAAGTCATGAACATGGCTGCATTTTCAATGGGGAAAACAGCATGAAAACTACTGCTGGGCTTAAACTCATTGATCTACTGCTTGTGTTGTAATGTAGTGATCTAATCCATTCCATTGTTCGCAATAGCTCCGTCCCGTGTTTTAGCCAGCAAGGCGGCTAACACGGGATTAGAGGGGTATGAGCAGCAAGCTGAAGAGTGTCATGAATAGTCTGGCTATTCAGCCATATTTAAGCTGTTTTAAACAAAGTGTATTAAATAAAGAGGATGTTCGAGTCTGGAAAAGTACATTTAAAATAATCATATTTGTTGCAGTCAATCTTGCTTTTAAGGATTTCTACAATCGGACACTTCTGTTTTGTAAATCCTTTCTACCACTACCTCATCACTGTTAATCCAGATTTATGAATATTTGAGTGTGAGACAAGCACCACAACTACAAGCTGATTGACTCTCAGCAATAACAATGCAATTGTGATAAAAGCATAACTAGCACTCCACTGCATATTATATTCATGATTTTTCATAGTAGTGTACCCAAGACAAATAAACCCCATGCAGAAATGTAATTTAATTCTACTGTGCTGTTGCTCTTCAAAACTGTTTGAACTCTTGATTCTATGACATCTCTGTCCCACTGTCAAACTAATGGGCGTTTGGTCAGGACTATCTCTTCACAGATAGCTTGAATCTTCAAATAGTATGTTCAGTGTCTCCATTTAAAAAAGGAATACATTCTGGTCCCGTTTGTTACACTAGACTAGATAACCAGACAGTGAAAGATAAAACCCAAAGCTTGATCTTTAAACACTTATGAGCTTTTACTTAGAGAGCTGGGCATTGCACACATGCATCCCCAAAGCCAACAAGCACAGTTTCATTCTGCTCCTGAATGTTAAGAGTACAGGTGAATCCCCAGTTAACGCCCACCACCTGAATACAATTTAACATCTAATTAATATACAACTAATATATTATCAGTCTAGCCTTTCTGCAGATGCCCTCCAGGACACAACCCAACATTTCCTTGCCCTGAAGTAATCTAAAACCCTTTGCAAACAACATCCAAACAAGCAGTGAGCTACTCTGGGCCGATTCCACGTGCCCTTACATGACCTCCTGCCTCCGACCATCCCAACAACATTTCTTTCCAATCGACAATTTTTTTTTTTAACGAATAAATGAAATCGCCCAAAGAGAATTAAAGGAAGCCATAATTTATTCTCATACCGTTATGACTTTTTCTGCCTGTTCTTCGGAGGGAGAACAAATTGTATTTACATTAAAAGAACCCTGCGCACTTCACAGAAGCAAATGATATTTGACACAAAGCCCCTTAGGGAGATATTAGAGCAGATATTTGGTCAGAGAGTTAGTTTTAAGCAGTATCTTCAAGGAGGGTAGAAAGTTGGAGACAATTAGGGAGAGAAGTCTAGAGCTCAGGACCGAGATAACTGAAGAGCAGGGCTGCCAACAGAAGGAGGCCAGAATATGAGGAGCATGGAAACTACAGACGGTTGTAGAGCTGGAGACGGTTACAGAGATACAGAGCAGGCTAAGGTCATGGAAGGATTTGAAAACAATTATGGGAATTTTAAAATGGAAAATGGAGGATGGGTGTCCAGGTAGGAGAACTTTGAAGTAGCCAGTGTGAAGGTGACAAAGGCATTACTGAGGGTTTCAGCAGCAAATGAACTGGAGAGGAGACAGGAATGTTTGACATGCACAGTGCTCTGGAAAGTAGTCTTTAATTCAAGGAGACTCCAGGCCAGACCAACAATTGTCAACCCTATCGATATGCACATCCGCCTCATGTACCCAGAGTGAAAATGCATCAAGAGGTGTGGGCCTTGTTCTTCAGCATTGCTTCCATTTAACTGCCAGTTCACAGAACCCTCCAGGCATCAAAGCTACAGAAACTAATGAGAGGGTGCTGGCATTCCCAACATTCATCTGAACGTGCACCAAATTGTACCTACTCAAGCTTGATGTCGAACAGTCTAACTAACTTTGTGATCCAACTTCCCTGCCTGACGTATTTCCAGAATCCAGTATCAGCCCTATCAACATAAAGCGCGACACAAATGCACCAAACTGAGGAAGGACCTCCATTTGTTGACACATTTATCATGCAATTGGTAATATATCGCCTGTCATCCAGGAAGCCATGTTTGATTTGTAAAACAGAATAAACATTTAAGAATCAAAACCAGGTGCAAACACTTTATTTTCAGGAAAACCAGAGGAACGTTGATATGAAATATTTAAAAATTGTATATTTCACATTATACTGAATATGGAACTAGTAAAAGAAAGTTACAGATCATGGGATATTAAAAACAAATAATCTACTGTTCTTAACTTAAAAGCATTTATGTGTTATCTTATACTTTCCAACAATATTACTGATTTTTTTGCAGTATCATTATTTATCGACCACATAAAATGTATTTTCTAATATTTTTGAAAAGTCAGGCTGGTTATATCAAAACATTGAGTACAACCCACAATAACCTATGATTACTTAGCCCTAGAACTTCTAACAAAATTCTGACTCCATTTGGCTGGAAAATCTTTTGACCACTCATTTCAATGAAAAAGGCATTAGCGACCATGATTACATAAAGCTGTGAACTAGTTTTCTCTTCTCCAAGAAAGCTGACAACGCTTGGCTAATTGTTCCTTCATAGTTTAATTTAATGGCACATCAGTTCAGCATAAATGGAACAACTTTATTATTTAAGGGTTTTAATATTTAAAATGTGCCCTTTGAAATATCATACCAATATTAAGAGGCTCCTTTTGGCATATCTTCATTAAACATTAATTTGCTTTGGACTGACTGGTATTGTTTAAACTGGTTAATAAATATAATGAGCTCTGAGAGTAGTTTCCCTCGGCGTGAACTTTGTAAATACTTTATCATATTTCCTAAGCGATTAAACAGCAATTCCATTTTAGTCTTATGGAGCTACACATTTCATGCCAATTAGTTCTTCATACTCGGGAGTAAAATAATCCTCAGCAACACAATTTACCAATCTGTGCTAAGGGTACTATAGGCTTTAAATTTTGGAAAGCTTTTGATAATATTGGTGCTTAACTGCCATAGTGAAAAGTCATGGAACAAGACTTGAAGCACAGTACTGTGTAAATCCTTTGGATAAAATAGAAGAGCATTTGGTTAGGAGGAGAAACTACTGAGAAGCTGAAGCTGTTTTCACTAGGACATGAGTTAAGAAGAGAACTGATAGTGGTGTTCAAAGTTGCAATAAATTACAATAAATTATTTACATGAATGTAAACTTGGGGAGGCTCGCACAGTTGTATTGTACAGATCTCGCATTCCTCTGCATTCCATCTCTGATGATTGTTACAATTCTCATCGAGGCCGATAACTTATAAAGAAAGATATTTGAATTTCTAATGACTGACTAGAAGGATCACACAACAATATTTCAAATTTTAAGACTTTTACTGCAACAATGAGCTTAAAAACACATGGCTAAACATTATTTTGTGGGCATCTTAAACATTAAAGACCACAGAAAGGTTTCCCTCATGTAACTTATAAAATGACCGAAAATCCCCTTTCATTGTTATACTTTACTCTGTCCCTTATGTACACACTTTATTCTCCTGCAACAAATCCAAAGCTATTCTCCATTTCTGCTGGCTTGCTTCCTTTTTCCTTTTGCAGCTACTTAACTTCTAATCGCTGAACACTCACAATTACATTTATACTGGAGATTCCTCCCTCGAATCAAAGTTAGGTTAATGTTCCAGCCTCAATTAAATCCTCATAAACTTTATATCTACAATCTCAGTGTGAGCACTTCAAACAAAAAGTGTGAGCCAACTTCACAGCTTATGTGTTGTTAAGAATAAATGATGTGGAGATGCCTGCATTGGGCTGGGGTGGGCACAGTAAGAAGTCTTACAATACCAGGTTAAAGTCCAACAGGTTTGTTTGGAATCACTAGCTTTCAGAGCATAGCTCCTTCATCAGGTGAGTCCAAACAAACCTGTTAAGAATAAAACATCATTTTCACTGTTTCAGGTGCTGGACTGTCTGTCCCCATCTCTCTCTCTATTTCTCTGGTTCTTGCAGACTGACTTGGGTCTGTGAGGTTCTGTGATATCTTTGGAAACTGTGTAATCTGAAATCATAATGGCTTGCCATAGACTCTTGCCCTCTCAAAACACATCTCCATGGTGATGTGGATCATATGGAACCTTGTATCTAGAATGACATGTTAATTGGTTATCCTCTACACTCACAACTCCATCCTATCTTGGAATTAAATAGACAACTTAAAGTGTAACCATTTATAAAACCTGACATTCTAACACCATCACCAGGTGAGACTTGGAGCCTAACAGTCTACCCTCAGCAAACCCTGGGGCGTCATTCTCCGCCGGCGGGAGTCTCCGTTTTGCCGGCGCCCGGGGGTTTCCTGATGGCGTGGGGCTGCCCCACAATGGGAAACCCATTGACCAGCCGGTGTAACGGAGCATCCCGCCGGCGGGTCGGGGCAGAAATGTGGCGGGGCGGGATGGAGAATTTCGCTCCAGATGTCTGTATCATTTTTTTACAGGTGTAAATACCTTCTTCCTAGTAAATCAACCCAGGGCTCCTTTAGCCTTTAACAACCAAGCTGTCCAAATTTGTTGTCAGGCAAACAGAGCAGGTCACATGACCCCCTTTATTCTACCATTTTAACCTAAATTAAAGACAGACCCAAAATGTAACAATCTTATAAACTTCATCTTTGTAAGTTGATTATTCAAGCCACAGCTTCAAACGGAATCTTGTACTCAGTCCACCTTGACGGAAGCATTATTTTGATTTGTTCATTAACCTCCAAAGCCTCAAGAAGCTTAAGGGGAAATGCCACATTCAGTTCTGTATGTGACTGGCAGTTCACTTTTGTAATTGATTTGACAATTACTTAAATCCAGAAAGGCTCAGCAAATGTTTGAGAGTTACGTGAATGTTCAATCGTTCAAACCATTAAGTCAATTGGTGTCACATATCAGTATTAGGAGCACTGCTTTTCTTGATCTACTTTAATGACTTAGACTTGGTAGTGCAGGGCACAATTTCAAATTTTGCAGGTCACAGAACTTGGAAGTATTGTGAACTGTAAGGAGGAGACTGGCAGACTTCAAGGTGTCAGAAGCAGGCAGGTGGGATGGTTGGACATGTGGCAGATGAAATTCAATGTAAAGAAGTGTGAAATGATACATTTTGGTAAGATGAGGAGAGGCAATAGGAAATGACGGCTATGATTCTAAAGGGGATGCAGGAACAGAAAGACTTGGGGGCATATGTGCTTAAATCACTGAAGGGCAGGTTTTTGAAAGTGATTTTTAAGGCATACAGGGGCTGGATTTTCCACCGGCGGGATGCTCCGATGGCGTGGGGCTGCCCCACAATGGGAAACCCATTGACCAGCCGGCGTAACGGAGCATCCCGCCGGCGGGGTCGAACAGAAATGTGATGCGGTGGGGCGGAGAATCCAGCCCCGGATCTTTGGCTTTGTGAATAGAGGCATAAAGTACAAAAACAAGGAAATTACCAAGGAAGGGTTCAGCCACACATTAGGATGGATCTGAAGGCTTTGGAGGGGTGCAGAAAACATCTACTGGATGAGAGACTTCAGTTCGATGAATATATTAGCCGAGATGGAATCTTTCCCCGAGAGGAGAAATAGTTTAGAGATTTGATAGGGATCTGGACAGAGTAGACAGGGAAAAATTGTTCCCATTGGCAGAAGGGTCGAGAAGCAGGGAAATTGATTTGATGTGATTGGCAAAAGAGGCATAGGCAACACAAGGGTAAACATCATTCCACTCAGTTGTTGGGATCGGGAACGCAGATTGTGCCAGCTCTAAAGTGCATGGTAGCTGCAGCTGGCTTTGCAGCAGTTGCTTCCGATTTGCAATTTCTGCTCTATTGGCCTAGACCCACTGATGCAGAGGTGACCTTACAACTGCTTATTAAATCTTCTTACGGTGCCCTTTAAATGAGCAGCTCACCATTGAATGATACTGACATCCATTTTATACATGAGCAAGATTCGTACTTGACATTCTGCATGGTGCCACGTCGAAAATAGAATACAGGATGAAATTAAATCATCACAATCTCATATTAAGATTCTCATAAATTGCTCCAATTTAATGTGGAAACATTTGCCCTCTATTTCAAAAGGGAAGAGGAGCGAAGCAACAAAATGGAGATCCTGGGCGGGTTTCTTCGGCCGTGCCCGCCCGGCAACTGGAGAATCCCGCCCGAGGTCAATGGACTTCTCCATTGTCTGCGTCTCGCGATCTTGCGGCGGGCAGAGCGGAAGAATCCAGCCCCCTATTCTTTACACCTGGTACACTCAGTCACACAGGACACTGCCTTTGAAAAATGACAGAAGTAAAATATCTACTGTGTGAATCAGGCACACACAGTTTGTATATGACATGCTTGCCCTTCAGTTGATCTGCCTATGTTTAACAAGATACCTAGGAGGCTTTGTTCAGTGAAAACCGTTAAATTGCTCAATTTGCTCTTTGTTTATTAATTTGCCAGAGCTGGTCTTGTGCATTTCTATACATGAGCAGATACTGTTTCAAAGTAAATAGTTAAGTAGTTTGAAATCAAGACTTCAATACTGTACAAATCTATTTTCTACACTTGAAATGAAATGAAAATCGCTTATTGTCACGAGTAGGCTTCAATGAAGTTACTGTGAAAAGCCCCTAGTCGCCACATTCCGGCGCCTGTTCGGGGAGGCTGGTACGGGAATTGAACCGTGCTGCTGGCCTGCCTTGGTCAGCTTTAAAAGCCAGCGATTTAGCCCAGTGAGCTAAACCAGAACTAAGCAATAAGTAATAAAATTAATAAAAAGCAGAAAGTGGTAGGAATACTCAGTACTGGGGTGATGCACAATCAATACTCTCGAGACAAAGAGGAGTCATATCTAATCGGCTTTAATCAGCTCGAACTGTACCCAGCAGCGGTGAAACAGAAAGTGAAGGCTGCTGGGGTGGCATCAGTTCAGAGGCGGGGCTATGTACATTATCCAATGGTAGACCCCTCGGTCCAGCCAATGGTCATTCACCTCTCAGGTACTGCAATACCTGGTATTACCACATGGGGAGAGAGAGAAGCAAAGTTAACGTTTCGAGTTGAATAATACTGGGGGCGATTCTCCAATATTCAGCCCAAGTGTTCGCGCCGTTGGGTTTCACCACGTCGCGAAACGGGCCCGGGTACAACGGATTCTGGCCCCCGCATGGGGTCGGTGTTCAGGGGCCGGCCGTGCCAGAAAGTAGGCCGGGGGGGGAGGCCGGCCCGCTGATCGGTGGGCTCCAATCATGGGTCAGACCCCATCGGAGGCCCCCCCCTCCACGATGAAGGAGACCCCCTCCCCTCCCCCACAGGCCGCCTCCCCGACCGTTCCTGCGGAGTTCCCGCTGTAACCAGGGGTGTTGTATCGGCGCGGCCACTCGGCCCATTCGGGCGGAAGAATCGGCGGCCCTGCTGATTCCAGCGGCCCGCGCCGTGCCAAGCGCGCTGGCGCAAATGGCGCCGATTCTCCGCACCCCGGAGAATTGCCTGCCGGCGTCGGGGAGTCGTGGCGCGGTTGCGGCGATTCTCCGGCCCGGCGCGGGGCTCGGAGAATCACCCCCACTCTTTTTCAGAGCTAAACAATTGACAAGATTATTTATTGGTGTCCACTTGAAAGGAATTTCAACCTAGTCTTTAGCTAAACCTTCAAAGTGTTAATCTCTACAAAATGAGGAAGGAGCTTCATTATTGACATAAGTAAACCCAACAAAGGTAACAATGAAAGATGCTGTTAAGATGGTGAGTAATGGTTCTCTTACCTTGTATACTTTAGAAAAGAACCCACATCCTGCCAGTTCAGCACTGAAGTTTTCCCAGAACTCTAGCTTCCTGACAGCTGTTCGGAGCTTTTGCCAGCGGTCCACACGATAGTATGAATCCGACGATTCGCCATAGTATGACGGTGGGCTTGAGGGTTCATTTGATATTATTTCTGTCTCACACATGACAGCAATGCCTAGAATGGGAAAATCAGAAAGGCATTATAACAATGAATGTCACAATCGTCCCCGAGGACCAAAGGCTGCTTTCACATCTGAGGGGGAGAGCTGACTGCTGGTGATTTAACCTGGGGGTTCCCACATCTCAGACGAGGGGCAAGGTTGAGAAGGTAAGGCCGTCATGGGTAACCTCAGCTGGTACAGGAAATGAATCCATGCTGCGGGTGACGCTCGACCCAATACTATAACAATATAACACAGATAGGAAGTTATCTTAAGACTATAACAGATAATATCTTAAAAAAGAAAGAAAGATTTGCATTGAGGTAGTATCATTCCCGACCTCCGAAATCCCCAAAGCACTTTTAAAACCAATGAAGTATTTTTATAAGTGTAGTCATTGATGTAATGTAGAAAATGTAACTATCAATTTGCATGCAGCAGACTCCCATAAACAACATTGAAATGAACAGCCAGACATTTGTTGAGGAATAAATGTTGCCTTGGATATTGGGGGAACTCCTCTATTCTTCTTGGAATAGATCTTTCACATCCACCTGAGATGGCAGAGGGTGCTTCAGTTCAAAATCCCATCTGAAATACTGCACCTCAGGTTCAGCTTCGATCATCTGCTCAGGTCTCTGAAGCGGAACTTGAGCCCACAACTGTCTGACATAGAGGCAAAAGTGCTACCACTGAACCTACACTGATACACAATGCTTTAGACCACGAACAAAATACACACATTTTCCTTTTCCTCAACTGCCTGACACTGTAACAAGAAACAGAGAGACGCTTTATTTTGTGGTGATGTTGCCCACTTGTTTGTCCTCTTTAGACTAGAACTTAACCCTATCCTCTTTAAAGATCAAATACGTCAATTTAATTTACACAGGATCACATCTCGTTATCTGCCATTTTGAGTTACTGCATTATAACTATTGTTCAGCCAAAATAGACCACAATTTGTAACCATTGTTAAGAAAAAAAAGGAGATATGAGGTCTTTGGGATCAGATGGCTGAATCAAATGCGGGTGCCAAGCCCAGACTAACTGGCAACAAAAACCAATGTCAAAAACTTCCAGGAGGTTGCCTCCTAATTGGCCAACTCTATACTCACTTCCGTTCCTCCTGATGCTGCCAGTCCCTTCAAAGGGCTATCAGCTCTTGAACCTCAGCAACCCCATTTGGAGATGTGAACACTGCTGAGGCAAGTCGGAAACTGCAAGGTAACTCAAGATAGAGGCACTTTCAATGGCAGAGAGGGACTCCCACTGAGCTAGAGGAGCTACTCCACTGCTGGTAAAATGGTGAATGGTGTAGCCACCTAAAATGGCTGATTCCCTATTAATTTGGCCAAAACCCGATTTAAAATGGCTAACCGAAAAGGCTGATGGGAAAAGCAGCCAACAGGACACAAACGGACAGCTGCAGACAGAATAGCGTATTCGGCTCTGGGGAAGTCGGCCCAGATCGATACTCAAGACTATTAGCAGCACATCAACCCAGACATCTGCAGTTTAATCGGCTAACCCCGGGAACAATTGCAACATATTAGCAATTGAATGCCGGGCCAGACCTGTCGGCGCTTGCAGTGGCCGAAACAAAGACAGGTGAACCACCACCCCCCGATCGAGGAATCGCCCCGTTATTGGACGTATCGAACCCAGTGATTGGGAACAAGTCCAATCACTTGGGACTCAGGGTCAAGGGTCACCCCGAGAGGCGGGAAGCCCCTGGGCCCTATAAAGTGAGGGGCCAAGTTCAGATCTCTCTCTCTCTCCCTTCGTCTCCTGCTCGAGACCTTCGCAAGAACATCAACCAGAAACTGTAAGTTTGACTCCAGCGATCGCTATCCGATAAAGACTCCTAGCCATCGACCCGTATCAGCCTTTTCGAATCCCGCGGGCCAGATCCGATTCGATAAGCCATTTGTTTCCCTGACCTGGTGGGCCCTTCCTAAAGTTAAGTATTGGCCAGTAGTGGTAGGTTTCTATATAGATAGTAGGATTATTGTGTAAGCATTACTTGTTGTATATAATAAATGACCGTTGATTTCAATCTTACTAAGCGGTGTGCTGACTTATTAATCATAACTCGAGCTTGAACCACGTGGCGGTATCAGAAAGATACCTGGCGACTCGTGAGCAAAGGTGACATAATCAGAGCTAATAAAACTAAGGCTAAAAAGAGCAACAATGGGTCACAAAATGTTTCAATAATTGGGACCTCAACCTTGCTGATTGGCTGCGCATCTCCATGGATCAGGCAGCTGGTCCATTGCCCAGGTCACCCTTGGGAAAGTTGCCCAGCAGCAGGAATGCAATGGGGAGCTCCCCCTATTTTCCTGGCCCCTATCCCTCCAGGCCTACATATGATCGAGCTGGAAAACGTCAGCCATCAGAATTCTATGACATGCAGCTCAGCACAGTAGTGAGGCATAACTGTCTCCACTTTCACTTGTGGAAGTCAAAGCAAATCATTATCCTGAGTTCATTCTAAATTTGGAGATTCCATTCACTAAAACCTTGTCTGATTCTGTGTGGTTTCCTTTGATGGTGACATTCTCAACCAAGTTTGGGATTCCCTTTTTAAAAATATAAAACTCAGGTCTATTTCCCTTGTAGAAGTCCAGGGTTTTTTCTCCATCATCATAGCAAGATACATAAACTAATCTTGACCGTTAACATAGTTTCTGCCTGGAAAGTTAATCCAAAAGCCTTGGGGCTGAATTTTACATTCCCTCATTGGCGGGGTATCAGGCAAGGTTGGAGCCTGTAAGGTTCCCTGGATGGCCTTCCCACCACTCCCGCTCATCCCAATCTCCCCACAATTTTACAGTGGGATTGGCGAGGTCTAGGCCAGTCAACCTACCCCTACCCCAATTGTGGTCCTTAAGTGGGAAATTGATGACCACTTAGGGGTCATTTCAGGAGCAAAGGGGAAGTGGAAGTAGCCTGCAACATCACCGTAGGTCAGAAGGGTGAGGATGGGGACCCCCTTCAATGACCTCCTTTCCACATCAGCTATCCCTCCGACAAGGTCTTCAACTCGTGGATGCTCTTTCACCCGCTGCCTCCCCCAGGTTCTCCATCAAGACCTCGACACCTCCCCTCGCCGTCCCCTCCCCCGAGCCTCCCCTCCCTAACCTGAGTTCAGACCACCAAGCGTTTATCGGGTCCTGGACTCCAGCACTATTAATTTTGGGACTGCTTGTACTCCTTACCCTGGCCAATATGTTACTGGTGCTGCTGGCACTAGATTGGTCAGCAGCTCTCTGAGTGAGGGGAGGATGCCCTTTCTCCAGCCAAAAGGATGTGTGGCAGCCAGTATCAATGGGAATACATTCCCCAATGACTCGTCGGGTGCTGGGGTGCGGACCCCACCAGCTAAAAAATCCTGCCTGTGCCAATAAAATGTTCTCTGCCCTATATTCTCATTCTCTCACATTCAATTTTGCTTATTTGATATTTCAATTTTGATCCCACGACTACAGGATCCACTCCACTCCTATCTACCCCGTCTCATCCTTGTATAATTTTTAATGCTTCTGTTATATTGTCCAAAACATGTGTTGCTATTTTTCAAGTCAATTTTCATATTTGTACTTCCTCACACTAGGCAGTATCCTGTGGATATGTGCTGTATCCTCTCTGAGGAAACAACATTTTTCCAGAGTGTGGTGTTTAAAGATACACACAGTACTCGCACTGAGGTCATATTCAGTGTTTTACACAGGCGTACCATTATCTTCAGTGACTGCAGCGTATGCAAATGATGCAGTTATGTCACACAGCAAGATCCCATAAACAGTAATGACAAAGAGCCACTGATGCAGTTCCTGTAATCTGTTTGCCTAAGTCAATTTTCAGAAGCAACCAGTGAAAGACATCCAAAAAGGTATCGAAGGTTTGTTAGCTGCTGAAAAAAGTTACTGCACCATTTGTTATCTTCAAGAGTGCAGTTTTCCAGTGCAACTTCAGCACGGTGAGGTAATTTTGACACGCGCCCTGGATATGATAAGACAGTTCTTTTTTAAACTACCCCTTTTATTGCAAGATAAATTGGAGTCATGGAGAGGGGCATGTGATCTTCCACTAGTTCTGCTAATGATAAGCCTATGTGGCCTGGTTGCCATGGTGATCAGGGACCCAGGTCAATTCCTGTTGAATGCCAAATTTCATCCCTGAACATGAAGAAAGGAGCAACTACTTTTCTTTGAGCAATTTTATAGACTTTCAGATAGTCTGACTCAGAGCCCCTGAACAGGCGGGGAGTGGAGGGGGAGAGAGAGAGAGAGAGAAGCAGGGGAAAAGGCTGTTCTCTGCTAGCCAACGGGGGTGTGGGGGGGGGGGGTAGAGAGAGAAGCAGGGGAAAAGGCTATTCTCTGCTAGCCAACAGGATCGGTTCTGGTGGGAGCACACTTTCTGGTAGAACAGAACTTGTGGAAATTTATGGACACTGGAAGATTTGCATTGTGTGGCCAGGAGGAGAAGTCACCTGAGCAGCCTTGATGCTGAAAATCGATTTGGGAATCCTGAAAGGACTGAGGGAAATGACTTTTGAAGGACACTGGGTGTTACAGCTCTGGAAATTGGAGGTCAGTCTGATGAAATCTGGAAGTAACTTTGAACTGATTCCTTTAATCTCTGTCGGTGGGATCTTCCGGTTCGCTGGCAGAGCACCTATGCCCGTGGGTTTTCTGATGGCATGGGGTGGCCACAATGGGAAACCCCATTGGCCGGCTGAGAGAACAGAGAATCACGTAGTTTGTTTGTTACAGTAAAAGACTTAGATCCTTTGAGTCTGTCACTGGGAATTCAAATCTTTTTCCAGAAGTTATCAGTCTTGATCGTAACAAATTGATATCAAATGGCAGCGTTACTGGAGAAAAACTGACTTGAATTCTGAGATCATTTGAGCATAAGGCTATCTTGATAAAGTTTCATATTGCAATATACTTCCTTTTGCATATCAAATACTGGTAAAGAATCATGTAGTCGTAGAGTTTACAGCACAGAAGGAGCCCCTTTAGCCCATTGTGACTGTGCCAGCCATCAAGCATCTATTTATTCTGATCGCCATTGTCCAGCACGGTCCATAGCCTTGCATGCTATGGCGTTACAAGTGCTTAACTAAATGTTTCTTAAACGTTGTGAGGGTTCCTGCCGTTACCACCCTTTCAGGCAGTGAGTTCCAGACTCCCACCACCCTCCGGGTGAAAATGTTTTTCCTCAAATCTCCTACCCTTTAGCTTGAATATCAAATTCAGTTTGAGGGCATTAAACTTGAATCCCACACCAAGGCATGAGAACATATTTGGCCCTAGTAGGCTAGATGGAAAGACAAAAAGGTAGGACAGTTGATGAACAGTGGCAAACATTTAAGGGGGCTATTCAATTCCTCCCAATTAAAATATATTCCAGAGAGGAAGAAAGATTGTAAGAGAGAACAAATGCATCTAAGCCTAAGCAAGGTGGTGAAAGATAGCATAAAGGCAAAAATTAAGGCATACCATATTGCAAAAGTCAGTGGCGGGCTGGAAGATTGGGAAACTATTAAAGACCATCAAGGGGTTACAAAAAATGTAATAAAAAGTACAAAGGTAAATTATGAAAGAAATCTAGTGCAAAATATAAAACAGACAGCAAAAGATTCAAGTGTACAAAAAGGAAGAGAGTAGCTAAAGGCAACGTTGGTCCCATGGTGGATGAGACGGGGAGTTAATAATGGGGAACACAGAAATGGCAGAAACACTTAATCAATTGCATCGGCTTTCATGGAGGAAGATATAACCATTCCAAATGTAACAGGCATCGCAGAGATTGTTGAAAAGGAAGAACTCGAAGCAATCACCATCACTAAGGAACTAAGGAAAAAATATTGAGCAATTGGGATTAAAGAAATACATGTACGCAGGGCATCATGGACTACATTCTAGGGTCTTAAAGGAAGTGGCAGCAGAGATAGTGAAGGCACTGGTTATAGTATTCCCAAATTCCATGGATTCTTGAAAGGTTCCAGTGGATTGGAAAAAGACTTGTTGAAAAAGGGAGAAAGCAGGAAACTATAAACCAGTTAGTTTAACATCTGTTGTTGGAATCCATTATTAAGGAAGGATCATGATCGGGAGATATTAGGAACCGAGGTCCAGAAATCGGGTCCAAGATGGAGCAGGCAATTTAAGGGCTAAACAGACTGAAGAGAAAGACTGCTAGCAGTAGAGTCGGAGGGATACACCCACAGCCTGAGTTATCTTGTCCCATTCAGCCTTACCCTCATAGGGGGCCCAGGATGATCCACTCAGGATAAACTGTTCTACGGGACAACCTTGTTTTCTAGGCTATTAGCCCATCACAGAGTCTGCTGACCTATTTGTCCATCAATGGAAAGTTAGCTGCAAATGAATGGCATAGCTCTCTTGTTTTGTAGCAACGGGAGTGGGAAACCAGACAGCCCCGATAACATTAATGGATTCACATCTGGCCATCTCAGGGGAGAACCTTTGTTTGAGGGACTGGGCGGAGCTCAGAGAGAAAGAGACAGGAAATGCTGTTTTGAACAGTTACAGAGAAGGCTGTGGGAAATTGACCAGGGAGGTCATGAAAAAAATGATCAAGGTGCTTGAAAGCAGGAGATAAATAAGAAAGTTAAAATGGGGGAAAATAGGGCGGATTAAAATCAGTCAAGAAAGAGAACTTGTCACGACAATTGCACACCACTCTTAGCCAAGATAATTTGCTGACTGGACAGATAGCTCATTCTAAATTCCAAAATTAGAATGTGGCAAGGCCAGCATTTGTTGCCCGTCCCTAATTGCCCTTGAACTGGGTGGCTTGCTTGGCCATTTCAGCTTTCAGGGCAGTCTGATGTCACATGTAGGCCTGACCGGGGAAGGGTGGCAGATTTCCCTCCCTGAAGCACTCACGTGAATCCGTTTTTCCGACCAAGCGTTTCCCTGTTCTATCTTAACTGCATGGATGGTGCCACAAACGATTATCAAGCCAAGCAAGAGATTCAGCCGGTGTTAACTGAGCTCAAACTGAAGCAAAGAATAAAACAGCCAGGCAATACCTGCAAGGGTCTGTCAAAGAGGACCTCCGCCATGCACATTTGAATCTCTTAACTTTGCCGTCACTGCTGCTCCAAGCACAGACTTGCGAACAATGAAAGCGACTGTCTGCTTCTGACAGGAAGAAATTAGTCAAACCACAACAACCATCTGAGCAAGAGAGAACCACACTGATGACCTTTGAGACAGGAACAACTATCACACCACGCTGACTCATGCACGCAGTCAGGTAAGTTACAGTGCTAAAGTTCCACAACTAGCTCTTGCTCCTTGTACCACAAATGGTGAACTCGTCAAAAGTCAAAAGGTTGGAGCTGTAACCAAAGCAGCTGGTGTGAAGAAAATGAAACGTAACTGGATGAGTAAATATGCTCAGTAAATGAGGCAGATTAGAATCTTTTTGCTCAGTACGCTGTAGTGGCATGGGTGGCTAATGTTTGAGACACAAAGCTGGGAAGGGATGTTGCTGACATAGGGCAACAAGCTTTAACTATTTTTCACGTTGCATATTGGATAATTTCACGTGCACCATGTCTTATAACGGAGGCCAGGTTCCGCACACATGTGCGATCCCATGTTAAATCCCACTCACCTATCAGCAATCCCCCTCGTAGAATGTTGTGGGTTTCTTAAATCACCGACACCAAGGACTTACAACAAAGGTAGTTTATTCCTGAGCTCAACAGCCACATACAGTACTTGTGCTCCGCCCAAACTCCCGGGAATGACTCTCAGCACTCCCGCTATGTGACCTCTTACGTAGCCACACCTCTGACTGAGTTATATTAGTTCCACGCCCTCATTGACCTATATTAGTTCTGTATCCGCAACACAGAATCCTGATCCTCATCAAAAAAATCCATTCATAACCTTGCTTCACTCCATCACCTGCAGGTTTTCCATCCTTCTCAAATCGTCTGGGCAGGATTATGCTGTTTTGGTCAGGACCCTGATGTGGGGATCAAATGTGTGTGTGTGTGTTGGGGGAGGGGGGGGGGGGAAGTGGGGTGTTAACAATCCCCTACTGTGTGGGAAACCCGGCAATGATTTTAACCAAATTGGTCAATTAGTGGCCAGAGGGCTGGCTGCCCATCCAATTCAGGATGGCTGGCAGACTCTCGATCCTAGAGAGCCAATAGGGAGCTCGTCAGCTAAGAAGGAGACTGAAGTTCAGATATAAAAAGAGGGTGCCTTCATTTTGAAGAGCCCTCTCTCTAACCTTTTAAACTTAAAAAAGGAATCAAGTTCCAGGTCACTATTGTGGAGGAGAAAATTCCAGTTCGCTCTGGCAATGGCTTTAAGCGGCAACTTAATATCCTTAAAAGGCTACCCATCACTTGCAGGCTGATAACCCTGCCAATCCCCATCCCATCCTGAGGAAAATGGCCTAGTGGCAGAGTGGTGCCAGAAATCCAGCATGCCAACTGGTAGCACAGGCTAACATGCACATCTGTCTCCATGCCCATCCCTACATGGGACTAACATTTCTGTGCTTTGATTCTGATCTGTTCATTGCCCACACAAAGCTTCAGCTTCAGAACCCTCAGTCTGACTTCATTTACATTTCTTTCCCTCAATATCTCTCCAACTTTAAAGCCTTCCTCAAAACCCATACCTTCAATCCAGCCTCAAGCCACTATTCCGGATCTCTTCCTTGCTGATTCAGCATTTCGCTTCCCTTGTGTCAGTTCTGTGAAGCACCTGGAATGCTTTCCATAGTAAAGATTTTACATAGTTGTGATTGGATTTTCTTCTCACTGCATGCTTGAAATCTTGAGTGAGTTTTCTTTAGTCTCTTCCTCTGGCTCTGTCATTCTCCTGCTCTCCTTGCCTCGTTCACCCTCGCGCTCTCCTCCCCCTTTCTTTATCACTTCCATAAATCTTTCCAAATCCTCTCTCATTTCCACTTTCGGCACATTCCTTTCCCAACCCTCCGGCTCGTCGACACTCCAGCTCAGCGCCTCCCCTGCTTCCCAACCCTCTGGCTTGCTGCCTTTCTCATTGATTGGCTCTCCAGCTTGTTTCCTCTGCTGCTCACTGACCCTCTCACTCGCTGAATCTCCCATTTATCACACAACCTGCTCCACGATCCCCACTCTGGCTGCCAAACATCCCTCTTTCCAAACCTCCTGCTCCCCATCTCTTCAAGTCGATGATTCTCTCTCCAAATCCTCACTGTGAGCTGTGGCCTGGGAGATGAGAGGCAAGAGGCAGGAAGAGCAGCTTCAAAGTGAGAGCTGCTTCACATTGCAGGCTTGTGAGAGAGATGCTGCAGGCTGGAGGGGTGCTGAGCGGGAGAGTTAGTGAGGGGGGAGAGTTGGTGAGCAAGAGGGTTGGCAAGAGGGAGTGTCAGCAAGAGAGAGGGTCAGCAAGTGGAAGGGTCAACGAATGGGAGGGCCAGCAAATGCTTGGGCCGAGAGAAGACAGCCAGTGAGAGGAAGGGTCAATGAGAGGGAGGGTCAGCGAGTGGAAGGGTCAGCGAATGGGTGAGTCAGCGAATGTTTGGGCCGAGAGAAGATGGTCAGTGAGAGGAAGGGTCAGCGAGAGGGAGTGTTGGTGAGAGAGAAGGTCAGCGAATGGGAGAGTCAGCGAATGCTTGGGCCGAGAGAAGATGGTCAGTGAGAGGAAGGGTCAGCGAGAGGGAGTGTTGGTGAGAGAGAAGGTCAGCGAATGGGAGGGTCGATGAGAGAGAGGGTCGGTGAGAGGGAGCGTCAGTGAATGGGAGGGTCAGCGAATGCTTGGGCCGAGAGAGGAGGGTCAGTGAGAGGAAGGGTCAGCGAGAGTGTGGGTTGGTGAGAGGGAGGATTGATGAGAGGAGGGTCAGCAAGAGGGTGTGTCAATGAGAAGCAGGGCCTGCGAGCGGGCAGGTCTCTTCCGGTGGCGGCTATGACCAGCTAGGTTGCGTTCACGGCAGCTCCTGCCGAGATCGGGATTTCGGGCCGCTAAACGGGGCGGCGATGGCACTTGGAGGCAGAGACCGGTGTTGGAACGGACGCTGGGGAGGTTCCCCCCCGGTGCTATATGGAAGGAACCAGGAGCGGGGCTGTCAGACGTGCAATCGTGGGAAAGAAGGCTGAGAAGGTCCTGGAAAACAAAATGGCGGCCGGAGTGGATCGAGAGGTGTGGGCCCAGTGGGCCAGAGAGCAACAGGAATTTCTCGGAAACTGTTTTACAGAACTAAAAACGGAGATGCTGGCCCCCATGAAGGCCTCTATGGAGAAGATTGTGGAGGTCCAAAAAGCACAGGAGAAGGCAATCAAGGAGGTGGGGAGGAAGGTGGCGGAGAATGAGGAGGAGATCCTGGGACTGGCGGTGAAGGTGGAGGTGCACAAGGTCCTACATAAGAGATGGCAGGAGAGGCTGGATGGCCTCGAGTACAGGTCTCGGAGCGATAATCTGCAGATCCTGGGCCTTCCCGAAGGAGCGGAGGGGGCCGACGCGAGCACGTATGTGACCGCAATGTTGCCGGCGCTGATGGGCGCGGGGGCCTTTCCGCGGCCCTTGGAGCTGGATGGGGGCGCATAGCGTCCTCGCCAGAAAGCCAAGGGTGAATGAGCCACCCAGGGCGATGGTGATAAGGTTACACCGGTTGGCTGACTGGGAGCGTGTCCTGCGGTGTGCGAAGAAACAGCAGAGCAGTAATGGGAGAACGGCGAGATCCGCATTTACCAGAACTTGGGAGCTGAGCTGGCGAGGAGACGTGCGGGTTTCAACTGGGCTAAGGCGGTCCTCCATGGCAAAGGGGTGAAGTTTGGGCTCCTGCATCCGGCAAGACTCTGGATAACAAACCAGGACAGGCACCATTATTTTGATACGCCAGACGAGGCGTGGACGTTGATCAGGCACGAGAGGCTGGACTTGAACTAAGTGGTATGTGGGTGAAACGTGCTGATGGGAAGGGGTATGGCGGGTAGAGCATAAGTTTGATTGCCTGTTTGCTCCAGTTTGTTTGTTGTTTTTTGTTTTCCTTGTGTTTTGTTTCAGGGGGTGGGAAACGCCCGTGTCGTGTTGTCCGGCACACGGGATGGTCCCGGATGGCACTTGCCCCTCTACCCTGCGGGGGAGGGGAGGTTGGGTGGCCCGAAGGAGGTGACAAGATTAAGGTCGGGGGATAGAGGCGGGAGCGGCCGGGGTCAGCATGAGTGAGCTGACTTACGGAAGCGCAATGGGGGGAAATCAGAGCTATGCGGATGCTTGGCAGAGGGGGGGGATGCGGGGGGAGGGGGGAAAGGGGTTCTGTTTTGCTGACTGAAGGGGAGCCAGTTGAGGGGAATGAATGGAGAGTCGGGCTGGGGGGCCGCCAAGGGGAGGGCTGGAGCGAGCGGGAGTCGCGGGCACGGGGCTGGCTGAAAAAGGGAGATGGCTAGTCGGCAGGGGGGAGAGGGGGGGGTGGTAAACCCCCCGACCAGGCTGATCACGTGGAACGTGAGGGGTCTGAATGGGCCGGTCAAGAGGTCCCGTGTGTTCTCGCATCTAAAGGGGTTGAAGGCGGACGTGGCCACGTTGCAGGAGACACACTTAAAGCTCGCTGACCAGACAAGGTTAAGGAGAGGATGGGTGGGCCAGGTGTTTCACTCAGGGTTAGACTCAAAGACCAGAGAGGTGGCAATTTTGGTTAGTAAACAAGTGGCGTTTGAGGCGGGGAGCATCGTGGCGGACAAGGGGAGCAGGTACATAATGGTGAGTGGCAAGCTACAGAGGGCCCGAGTGGTGTTAGTGATATGTATGCCCCGAACTGGGATGATGCGGACTTCATGAGGCGCGTGTTGGGTAGGATCCCGGACTTGGAGTCAAGTAACTTGATTATGGGAGGGGACTTTAATTCAGTCTTGGATCCGGTCTTGGAATCCGGTCGGGAAAGAGGCCGGCGGCGGCCAGGGCCCTGTGGGAGTTCAGGGACCAGATGGGGGGCGTGGACCCGTGGAGGTTTGCGCAGCCAAGGGCGAAGGAGTTCTCCTTTTTCTCCAACGTCCATAAAGTCTATTCGCGGATAGACTTCTTTGTGTTGAGCCGGATGCTAATCCTGAGGGTGGAGGGGGCCGAATACTCAGCCATTGCGGTCTCGGACCGTGCCCCGCACTGGGTGGACCTGCGAGGCTCCCCTTCAGTCAGCAAAACAGAACCCCTTTCCACCCCCCCCCAACCCCCGCATCCCTCCCCTCTGCCAAGCATCCGCTTAGCTCTGATTTCCCCCCCATTGCGCTTCCGTAAGTCAGCTCACTCATGCTGACCCCGGCCGCTCCCGCCTCTATCCCCCGACCTTAATCTTGTCACCTCCTTTGGTACACCCAACCTCCCCTCCCCCACAGGGTAGAGGGGCAAGTGCCATCCGGGACCATCCCTCTCTGGAGAATAGATGTGGGGCTGCTGGCGGATGAAGAGGTGTGTGGGCGGATAAGGAGGAGCATCGAGAACTATGTGGGAGCGAATTACACAGGGGAGGTAACAGTGGCAGTGGTTTGTGAGGCTTTGAAGGCGGTCATTAGGGGGCAGTTAAATTCTATTAGGTCGCACAGAGAGAGAGGGCGGAGAGGGAGAGGCTGGTGGGAGAGATACTTAGGGTAGACAGGAGATACGCGGAGGCCCCAGAGGAGGTGCTGCTAAATGAGCGCCGGAAACTGCAGGCGGAGTTCGACTTGCTGACCACGGGGAAGGCGGAGGCACAGTTGGGGAGAGTGAAAGGGACAGTCTACGTGTATGGGGAGAATGCGAGTAGGATGCTGGCGCACCAACTGCGCAGGAGCCAGAGAGATTGGGGGAGCGCGGGATAAGGAAGGCAACACTGTGTTGAGCCCAGAGAGGGTCAACAAGGTTTTCAGGGAGTTCTACGGGAAGCTATACGAGTCGGAACCCCCGAGGGGAGGGGAAGGGATGAAGCAATTTATGGAACGATTGAGGTTCCCGAGGGTGGAAGCGGAGCGGGTGGAGGGCTTGGGGGCCCCGGTTGAGTTGGAGGAGGTAGTTAAGGGGCTGGCAAGCATGCAGTCGGGCAAGGCCACGGGGCCGGATGGCTTCCCTGTAGAATTTTATAAGAAGTTCTCAGAGCTGCTGAGCCCACTCCTGCTAAGAACCTTTAATGAGGCAAAGGAGAGAGGGACCCTCCCCCAACGATGTCGCAGGCATTGATTTCGCTTATTTTTAAGGAGAAGGATCCGCTTCAGTGTGGGTCGTACAGGCCGATATCGCTCCTAAATGTAGACGCTAAATTGTTGGCAAAAATTCTGGCCACCAGAATAGAGGACTGTGTCCCGGGTGTGATTGGGGAGGACCAGACGGGTTTCGTCAAGGGCAGGCAGCTGAACACGAATGTGAGGAGGCTCCTGAACATTATCATGATGCCCTTGGAAGGGGGTATGCAGAAGTAGTGGCTGCAATGGATGTGGAGAAGGCCTTTGACAGGGTGGAGTGGGAGTACCTGTGGGAAGCGTTAAACAGGTTTGGATTTGGTCAGGAATTCATAGGGTGGGGCAAGCTGCTGTATCAGGCCCCTGTAGCGAGTGTGTCCACGAACCGGCTAAGGTTGGAGTATTTCAGGCTGCACTGGGGGACGAGGCAGGGGTGCCCCCTGTCCCCGTTGCTGTTTGCCCTGGCAATCGAGCCGTTGGCCATAGCGCTGAGGACTTCAAGGAACTGGGCTGGTGCGCGGGGGGAACACTGGGTCCCCCTCTACGCGGATGACCTGTTGTACATTTCGGACCCGCTAGAGGGGATGGGGGAGGTCATGCGGATCCTGAGGGACTTTGGGAGCTTTTCGGGGTACAAGTTGAACGTGGGGAAGAGTGAGCTGTTCGTGGTCCACGCTAGGGGCCAGGAGGAGAGACTGGGGGAGCTCCCGCTCAAGATAGTGGAGAGGAGCTTTCGGTACTTGGGGATACAAGTGGCCAGGAACTGGGATGCCCTGCACAGGCTCAACTTAACCCGGCTCGTGGAGCAGATGGAGGGAGATTTTAAAAGGTGGGACATGCTCCCGCTTTCCCTGGTGGGACGGGTGCAGACTGTGAAGATGACGGTTCTCCCCAGGTTCCTCTTCATTTTTCAGTGCCTCCCCATTTTCATCCCCAAGTCCTTTTTTAAGCGGGTGAATAGGATTTGTGTGGGCGAATAAAACCCCGCGAGTTAAAAGGGCATTCTTGGAGTGTAGTCGGGGAGGGGGAGAACTGGCTGTGCCGAACTTTTGCAGCTATTACTGGGCGGCCAATGTGGCCATGATTAGGAAGTGGATGATGGAGGAGGGGGCGGCATCATGTAGAGGCACCAGCCTAGGGGCACTAGTCACGGCGCCGCTGCCGTTCACGCCGGCGCGATACACCACAAGTCCGGTGGTGACGGCGGCACTGAGAATTTGGGGGCAGTGGAGGAGGCATAGGCAGGAGGAGGGGGCCTCAGTGTGGACCTCGATACGGAATAACCACAGATTTGTTACGGGTAGGATAGATGGGGGGTTCCAAGGCTGGTATAGGGCAGGCATTAGGAGAATGGAGGACCTGTTTATAGACGGGACTTTCACCAGCGTGCAGGCGCTGGAGGAGATGTTCGGCTTGCCCCCGGGGGAATGCGTTCAGGTACCTCCAGGTTCGGGACTTTCTTAAAAAGCAGGTGGGGGCATTTCTGCTGCTGCCCTCACGTAGGATCCAGGACAGGGTTGTGTCTGGCATCTGGGTAGGGGAGGGGAAGGTGTCGGACATATATCAGGAGCTGTAGGAGGCAGAGGAAGCCTCAGTGGAGGTGTTGAAGGGCAAGTGGGAGGAGGAGCTGGGCGAGGAGCTGGATGAGGGCCTATGGGCCAACGCCCTGGGCAGGGTAAATTCCTCCTCATCATGTGCCAGGCTCAGCTTAATTCAGTTTAAGGTGGTGCATCAGGCTCACATGACGACGGCGAGAATGAGTGAGTTCTTTGGGGTGGAGGACAGGTGCGCGAGATGTGCAGGGAGTCTGGCGAACCATGCCCATATGTTTTGGGCATGCCCGGCGCTTAAAGAATTCTGACAGGGGTTTGCGAGGGCGATGTCTAGGATTTTGGACACTCGGGTGAAGGCGAGTCCAACAGTAGCGATATTTGGGGTGTCAGAGTATCCGGAAGTGCAGGAAGCGAAAGAGGCCGAGGTACTGGCCTTTGCCTCCCTGGTAGCCCGGAGACGGATCTTGTTAATGTGGAGGGACTCAAAACCCCCGAGTGTGGAGACCTGGGTTAGCGATATGGCGGGATTCCTCAGCCTGGAGCGAATAAAGTTCGCCTTGAGAGTGTTCTTGATGGGGTTCTCCCGGCAGTGGCAACCTTTCCTTGACTTTCTAGGGGAGCAGTAAGTGTCAGCAGCAGCAGCATCCCGGGGGGTCAGCGATAGGGAGGGTCAGCGAGAGGGAGGGTCAGCGAGAGGGAGAGTCAGCGAGAGGGAGGGTCAGCGAGAAGGAGGGTCAGCGAGAGGGAGGGTCAGCGAGAAAGAGGGTCAGTGAGAGGGAGTGTCAGCGCGAGGGAGGGTCAGCGAGAGGGAGGGTCAGTGAGAGGGAGGGTCAGCGCGAGGGAGGGTCAGCGAGAGGGAGGGTCAACGAGAGGGAGGGTCAGCGAGAGGGAGGGTCAGCGAGAGGGAGGGTCAGCGAGAGGGAGGGTCAGCGAGAGGGAGGGTCAGCGAGAGGGAGGGTCAGCGAGAGAGAGGGTCAGTGAGAGGGAGGGTCAGCGAGAGAGAGGGTCAGCGAGAGGGACAGTCAGAAAGTGCAAAGGTCAACAAGAGGGAGGTTCAGCGGGAATGTGATGAATGTAAAAAATTATCATATTTTACATGTTTTGCAGTAATGTTATTAAGACCTGGTTTAAGATGCATAAAGACGATATGACTGCTTGAGAGCTAATTATGGTGTTGTAAAAGTCAGGTAATCATTGATCCACAGGTGAAGTGTTCTGCTAATAGATCTTGAGAACAATTTACTTGTTTGCGCATAGCTAGCTAATGCAAAATTGTTCATGTTTCAAGGACCCCTGGGGTGTATATAATTTATGAGAGATTTTGTGTTTGATTCTGACTGAACAAGTCAAGGGTCAACTTGCAAGAAAACAAAAGTATGCCTTATGCTTTTGGACAGCTGGTATAGTTAATGGGTAAAGACAGTCGATCCTCGGACTCATCTGAAAAGTTGTCTCAGTTTGAACCTGAAAGGTTCTCTCTCCAAAGATTCTGTATAGCGGAAAGCAAGTAGAAACTTGGTTGTTAACTTTATTAATGAGTGATATTTGAAATGTATTGGTTTGCCAAATTGGAATATAGTGGCAGGTTTAGGAAGTAAGTTAAGGATTTATTTTTTATTTAAGAACCGTTGCAACTGTTGTTAACTGTAAAGCTATTTCTGTGTTGTTAATGTGGTAATTTTGTGATTAAATTGAAATTTGTTTTAACATAAAAGATACCTATTGGTCACTGTTATTACTCCTGTGGTGCAGTAATATTTCCTCACAGTTTTACAAACTGCAAATAGTTGTGCTCTCGTTCAGGGTCCTAACAAGAGGGAGGTTCGTGAGAGGGCGGGTCAGCGAGGGGGGGGGGGGGGGGGGTTAGTGAGGGGGTGGGTCATCAAGAGGGAGGGTGAGAGAGAGGGTGGATTGTCGAGTGGGAGCGTCAGCCAGAGGGAGGGTCATGAGCGATCACGAGGGTCAGCAAAGGGTCAGCAAGAGGGAGGATTGGGAACAACCTACAGGATCAGCAAGTGTAATGGCCAGTAAGTAGGAGGACCTCAGCAGAGGCTGGGAAGGTAAGTGGCAGGAGAGGCCGCTCAAAAATGATGCAAAATTCGCTCACATGACGGTATATCAGAGCCGGTATGAAAACACTGTTGAAATAAATCTCCTGATACTAAATTGAAATACCAACCCCATTCACTGTGTAGCGATAAAGCTGAATGACTTAAACAGGGAATTATTGTATATCATGAATAAGAGGATTACAATCATATAATTCGAAAGGAAGAGGGCCATTTGGCCCATCAAGTCTGCACCAACCCTCTGAAAGAGCACTCTGCCTAAGCCCAATTCCCCACACTATCCCAGTTACCCCAGCTAACCTTTGGGCACTAAGTGGCAATTCAGCATGGCTAATCCACGTAACCTGCACATCTTTGGACTGTGGCGGGAACCCGGAGCACTGGCAGGAAACCCACGCAGACGCGGGGGGAATGTACAAACTCCACACAGTCACCCAAGGTCAGAATCGAACCTCGGTCTCTGGCGCTGCGAGACAGAAGTGCCACCATGCACGTGTATGACCTGGCCCAAGAACATAAACTGGTCATGAAAACTCTGGACCGCTGTTAAGGGACAGGGGATTGAGATCCAGCTTGGAATGGAATACACATGACTCTAGTCCCACACATAGGTTGAATTTTAATGCCTTCTCATAAAAAACCAATTGCTTCTCAAGAAAACAGGGCCTTTATCACTTCCTCGCTGTAACAAGGCATAGTCAGTGTTCATATGGAGCAAAGACAGGTCACAATGCTTCAGTGTGTACTCTTGCATTGACTGATGTACCGATCTACTCGGAGTGCACCAGAGGTAAAGAGGAAAAATCATGAATTCTGGGAATTTGAAACAAAAACAAATGGTGGAGGTGCAGTAAGTTGATCAGCATTGTTAAAAAAAATAGATATTTCAGTATTTTAGGCATTGTGAAAAAGGGTTTCAGCCAGAATGTTAACCCCCATTTCTTTATTCTTTTCTCCCCAGTCTTTTCTATTCTTCTATATCTGGGGAAATCAGGAACGAGTAAGGGAACATTAGGGACAACACTGGAAATCCAAAGCACACTGGAGCCGCAGCAATCACTTAACAAAACTAACAGCAGCAAACTGAGTCAAAGCAGATCATATAAACATGTACAAATATTGTAACATGGAGAAATAAAATAACCTTTGGAAGTGTGTGTGGATGGGAGAGCTGTGAATTGGTTTCTGGTATTCCCTCTAATAATATAATTATACACCATGGCCTTCTTTCTTCAGGAAATCTTGTGTCTCAAATCAAACGCAGCTCAGGTAACTGGACCAGATTGCTGTTGCAAACCAATTTTGATCACATGTAATAGGCCCTCCAGGATTATAATGAACTGAAACAGGTCTGAGCTGAAATCAAATCCACTCTAACAACAACAGTGTTTGCTTATATACCACCTTTGACTTAGTCAATGTTCCAAGTTGCTTCATAGAAACATAAATTGACATAAATCAAGCCAAGGGAGGAGACATGAGGACTGGTGACCACATGCTTGGTCAAAGATGGTGGGCAGGTGTAGCGTCCTGAAGGATTAGGGGGGAGGTGACAAGGTGGAGAAGCTTGGGTTAGAAATTCCGGAGTTTAGGCAGCATGGTGGCGCAGTGGTTAGCATTGCTGCCTCATGGCATCGAGGTCCCAGGTTCGATCCCGGCTCTGGGTCACTGTCCGTGTGGAGTTTGCACATTCTCCCCGTGTTTGCGTGGGTTTCGCCCCGACAACCCAAAGATATGCAGGCTAGGTGGATTGGTCATGCTAAGTTGCCCCTTAATTGGAAAAAATGAATTGGGTACTCGAAATTTATATTAAGAAAAAGAAATTCCGGAGTTTAGGACCAAAAGGGCTGAAGATAATAATAATAATCTTTATTAGTGTCACAAGTAGGCTTACATTTACACTGCAATGAAGTTACTGTGAAAATCCCCTAGTCGCCACACTACGGCGCCTGTTTGGGTGCACTGGGGGAGAATTCAGAATGTCCAATTCACCTGACAAGCATGTCTTTCGGGACTTGTGGGAGGAAACCGGAGTCAGCCACCAATGACAGGGAAAAGGCAATGGGGATGCACTGGAGGCCAGAGGAAGAGGAATGCAGAACCTTTTGGAGGGATGCAGGACTGGAGGAGGTTATGAACATAGGAGTGGCATGTGGAGAGATTTGAACATGAGGATATAAACTTTACAATCTAGATATTGAAATTCATCCTCATTCCTTGGTAAAAACAAATTATGAGGTACAAAACAAATTGAGGTGCCCACATTTTGATATATTAGCCAAAACATTCCGGTTGATCCCGCCGGTGGGGATCTGCTGGTCCCACCGATGGCACACCCCCACCGCGGGTTTCCTGGTGGCGAGGGGTGCGTTCAACAGGAAACCCCGTTGACAACGCCGGGACCCAAAGATCCCACCGCCAGCCAATGGCGTAACCCTTCCATGGTAAATCCTGCCCATTGTGTCTTTTCGCAATTGGCTACAGGCAATTGTGATAGTCTCCAACTTAAACAACTTGATTTTTAATCAACATGTTTTTCATTACTGCGTTGTTTTCAAAACTGTAAATTATTCCATTATCACCATTAGTCAATATGCTTTCGATAATATTGACGGTCTCATTGAGAAACCACTGCAGTTAGCGGCTAAGGCTGAGCAGTCTTTAACAATTAACATTTTTGAAATGTTATTCAGTGCCTAATGACAGGAAGCTGGGAGCAAGATCGAATTTCAAAATTAGATATGTGAGGATTTTGCTTAACCCTGCAATAGAATTTCATGATGTATTACATCAATATCAAATCATTATACAAAGAAAATCATGTCTTCCTTACAAGTTACATGGTTGACACATATTTAAGCCATTCTGAGAAATGGTAACATGCACCAGAAGTACATCCTGTAGTTTATGTAGTATAATAGTCCCTCATCGCAGGATATAACAGTCCTTCTACCTTAGTGCTTCTGCAAACCTTCACATTCAGTAATTCAATATGTGATGCAACTAACACGATACTGGAGATTTATAATACTGATCTGCTTGCTGTAAGAATTCAGGACGTAGCTGGAAATGCAAGAATTGTCGTGGAGTGTGTTTTCAATTATACAAAATAGTTTGATGAGTTTGTGAGGAAATAGAGTAAATTCCTGCCATTCACTACTTCTTTCGCGAGTTCATTGAGCCGCACAAAAGTCCTTGTGCACACAACCCTTTTGCGACTTCCTATTTTCGCCGATCCACGATTCAACATTAAAAGTTTGTACCTGAACATGTACTGGTGCTGAAGTAAAGAAAAATCAGCACTTAGAAGATACAAAAGCCAAGGTTTCTGTGGGATATTTCCCCCAGTAGGGAGTGCGCACTGCACACATGTCGGTTGCTGTGATTTACAGGATGCAGTAACTCCTGACCTGTATTTTACAGTACAGGTGCAGTATAACACTTCTCTAAAACTGAGAGAGTCAGAGTAAATGACACTTGAACAAAAAGGTCACAATCTTAGATAAACTAAAAAATGGTGCAAGTGCTACCATGTTGGCCAGGAAATAAATAGTGTGGATGAATCTACAATCAGGTACATTAGAAAGTCTGAAGAAAAAATAAGGGTTAGTGTTCGTGCTTATGGTAGTCATACTGCCAAGTTAACTTTTGCGAGCAGGAGAGATCCACCTTTAGAGGAAATAAAGGAGTTACTAAAAGTGTGGGTAGAGCACCAGCATCAAAGGAGGGCCCCAGTTAATGGCCCAATTATTCGAAACAAAGCACCTGAATTGTACCAACA
Organism: Scyliorhinus torazame; assembly: GCF_047496885.1. Taxonomy (NCBI): domain Eukaryota; kingdom Metazoa; phylum Chordata; class Chondrichthyes; order Carcharhiniformes; family Scyliorhinidae; genus Scyliorhinus; species Scyliorhinus torazame. The sequence goes on from NC_092728.1 coordinate 66,909,195, forward strand.
CATGGAAAGTAGTAAAGAGAGTAGGACTGGTGTTACCAATGATAACAGTGATGATGAACGTCATGCAGAAGGTGCCTTTTCTTTGACTTGCAAAGGATTGTCAGCCAGCACAGAATGGTTTGATCATGTTCAAAAAACATTTCAGGCTGCATAATGTGACATTGGTTGGTGGGGTGGCTGCTTCAGCCGTCCATGCAGCTGCAGGCAAGTAAGTGTCAATGACAGACCATGTGCTAATGTTGTTGTTATTTCCCTTCTCACACCTAATAGTGCACAGGCAGACTTTCGTCTGCTTTCACAGCCAGTTTTTCCCGCAGAACAGGTGGCTAGCCTGTTGCCAGAGGCTTGTAACTTGAGGGGTGCCACTCCACACCAGGTGTGAATGACCAGGAGTCTCTCCCACTCTAACTGCTTGCCATTGGCTTATGTTGGAAGGATTTTGCAGGTTGACACACAACCTTATTGGCTGTGTTATGAATGCACCTTCCTTGGCCTTCAAGTCCCGCAGTGGGACTCACAACCGGAGCCTTTGATTCAGAGGAGGCCAAAAGACCTCCTAATGTGCCAATGTGGCTGGTTTTCAATGTAAACTAATGCTGGTTCATTGGTCAGAAAACTGTCCTGTTTTTAAAGGGAAAGATGAACCTCATCTGACAGTTTTTTGGAAGACTAACAGCAGTAACATCAAAAGACTGGTTTGAGAATTCCAGAGGCCCACACTTGTCTGAGGTAAAAGAATCTATCTTCCCAGGTTCCACTTTTCCTTGAGAATGCACCTGGGCTTCGACATTCTTTCACAGAGAACCGTGCAGATGTTGACATTTTGTTTACACCGTCAATTTAAAAAAAAAATTAAAGTGCCCAATTCTCTTTTTTTCCCAATTAACGGGCAATTTAGCGTGGCCAATCCAACCACCCTGCACATCTTTGGGTTGTGGGGATGAGGCCCACACAGACATGTGGAGAATGTGCAAACTCCACACGGACAGTGACCCCGGGCCGGGATTGAACTCAGGTCCTCGGCACCATGAGACAGCAGTGCTAACCACTGCACCACCGTGCCGCCCACATTTATACCCTCAAATAATGGGGGCCGGTTCAGCTCAGTTGGCTAGACAGCTGATTCGTGAAGCAGAGTGAGGCGAACAGTACGGATTCAATTCCTGCACCGGCTGAGGTTATTCATGAAGGCCCCGCCTTCTCAACCTTGCCGCTCACCTGAGGTGTGGTGACCCTCAGGTCAAATCACCACCAGCCAACTCTCCCCCTCAAAGGGGAAAGCAACCTATGGTCACCTGGGACTACAGCAATTTCACTTATTTTGCTTTATCCTCAAATACAACCTCGCCTTTCCAACCAATGGACCAGGGATTCATGGCATACAACACTTTGTAGGCGATTCAGCCACATTCTTAACCTATGGAAGCAAACCATTCAATCACAGTTCATGATTGCTGGAAGGAATTCAACAGTCTCATAGCAGTGGGCATAATTAAGGACTCATGGGATGATGTTGGAATTTCAACCATAGATGCCTGCTGGAAAAAAGGTTTGGCCTGTGGCTGTGAATGATTTCACAGGTTTTCCAAATGTGGATATTGAAGTGACCAGGACTGTTGAGTTGGCAAAGCGAGTTGGAGCGGAGGGAATTGAAGAGCTGGCCACAGATGAAGTAGAGGAATTGCTTCAATCTCATCAAGAGGAACTCTCCACAGAACATAACATAAGAACATAAGAACTAGGAACAGGAGTAGGCCATCTAGCCCCTCGAGCCTGCTCCGCCATTTAATGAGATCATGGCTGATCTTTGTGGACTCAGCTCCACTCTCCGGCCCATACACCACATCCCCGAATCCCTTCATTCTTTAGAAAGGCATCTATCTTGTTCTTAAAAACATTTAAAGAAGGAGCCTCTACTGCTTCACTGGGCAAGGAATTCCAGAGATTCACAACCCTTTGAGTGAAGAAGTTCCTCCTACACTCTGTCCTAAATCTACCTCCCCTTATTTTGAGGCTATGCCCCCTAGTTCTGCTTTCCCTGACCAGTGGAAACAACCTGCCCGCATCTATCCTATCTATTCCCTTCATAATTTTATATGTCTCAATAAGATCCCCCCGCATCCTTCTAAACTCCAATGAGTACAGTCCCAGTCTACTCAACCTCTCATCATAATCTAATCCCCTCAACTCTGGGATCAACCTAGTGAATCTCCTCTGCAATCCCTCCAGTGCCAATATGTCCTTTCTCAGGAAAGGAGACCAAAACTGAACACAATACTCCAGTTGCGGCCTCACCAACACCCTATACAATTACAGCATAACCTCACTAGTCTTGAACTCCATCTCTCTAGCAATGAAAGACAAAACTCGATTAGCCTTCTTAATCACCTGTTGCACCTGCACACCAACTCTTTGCGACTCGTGCACCAGCACACCCAGGTCCCTCTGCACAGCAGCATGTTTTAACATCTTACCGTTTAAATAATAATCCATTCTGCTGTTATTCCTCCCAAAATGGATAGCCTCACACTTGGCAACATTGAATTCCATCTGCCAGACCCTAGCCCATTCATCTAACCTATCCAAATCCTTCTGCAGACTTCCGGTATCCTCTGCACTTTTTGCTTTACCACTCATCTTAGTGTCGTCTGCAAACTTTGACACATTGCACTTGGTCCCTGACTCCAAATCGTCTATGTAAATTGTGAACAACTGCGGGCCCAACACTGATCCTTGAGGGACCCCACTAGTTACAGGTTGCCAACCACAGAAACACCCATTTATCCCCACTCTCTGCTTTCTGTTAGTTAACCAATCCTCTACCCATGCTACGACTTTACCCTCAATGCCATGCATCTTTAGTTTATGCAGCAACCTTTTGTGTGGCACCTTGTCAAAAGCTTTCTGGAAATCCAGATATACCACATCCATTGGCTCCCCGTTATCTACTGCACTGGTAACGTCGTCAAAAAATTCTACCAAATTATATGGGACTGGCCTAGAGAAGGTAATGGCTAGTCGACACGGGAGGGGGGCAGGTAGCCCCCTAGTGAGGCTGGTCATGTGGAACGTGAGAGGCCTGAACGGACCGATAAAAAGGGCCAGAGTGCTCGCGCATTTGAAAGGACTAAGGGCAGACGTGGTTATGCTCCAAGAGACGCACCTAAAGGTGGCGGACCAAGTTAGGCTAAGGAAAGGATGGGTGGGACAGGTGTTCCACTCAGGACTGGACGCAAAGAAAAGAGGGGTGGCCATTTTGGTGGGGAAACGGGTAGCATTTGAAGCAAAGAACATCGTAGCAGATAGCGGAGGTAGATATGTAATGGTGAGTGGCAGGCTGGAGGGAATGGAGGTCGTGTTGGTTAACGTGTATGCCCCAAACTGGGACGATGCGGGATTTATGAGACGGATGCTGGGGCGTATACCGGACCTGGAGGTAGGAAACTTAATTTTAGGAGGGGACTTTAATACGGTGCTGGACCCGGGGCTAGATAGATCCAGCTCAAGGACCGGAAGAAGGCCGGCAGCGGCCAAGATACTTAAGGGGTTTATGGACCAAATGGGGGGAGTGGATCCATGGCGATTTCTTAGACCTAGGGCTAGGGAGTTTTCCTTCTTCTCCCATGTCCATAAAGTGTACTCCCGGATAGATTTTTTTGTTTTGGGAAGGTCGTTGATCTCTCGGGTGGAAGAAGCTGAGTACTCAGCCATAGCGGTTTCGGATCATGCCCCACATTGGGTGGACCTGGAATTAGGAGAGGAAAGGGAGCAGAGAACACTCTGGCAATTAGATGTGGGACTGATGGCGGATGAGGGAGTGTGTGCAAGAGTGCGGGGGTGTATTGAGAGATATCTGGAGGTCAATGACGACGGCGAGGTCCCTGTGGGAGTGGTATGGGAAGCACTAAAAGCGGTGGTCAGAGGAGAGCTGATCTCCATCGGGGCCCACAAAAGGAAAACAGAGGCCAAGGAAAGGGAAAGATTACTGGGGGAGATTTTAAGGGTGGATAGGGAATTTGCAGAGACCCCGGAGGAGGAATTGTACAGGGAGAGGAGGTGACTCCAGACGGAATTTGACCTTCTGACCACCAGAAAGGCGGAGGTACTGTGGAGGAAGGCACAGGGGAGGAGGTATGAATATGGGGAAAAGGCGAGTCGCCTGTTGGCTCATCAATTGCGAAAGAGGGCAGCAGCGAGGGAGATAGGAGGAATTAGAGACGAAAGGGGAGACACGGTGCGAAGGGCAGGGAAGATAAATGAGGTGTTCAAGACCTTCTATGAGGAACTATATAGGTCTCAACCCCCAGAGGGAGAGGGGATGCGGCAGTTCCTGGACCAATTGAGGTTCCCGAAAGTGGAGGAGCGGGGGGTGGTAGGCCTGGGGGCACCGATTGGGGTGGACGAGGTTATTAAGGGACTGGGAAGCATGCAAGCAGGGAAGGCCCCAGGACCAGACGGGTTCCCGGTGCAGTATTACAGAAAATATGTGGACTTGTTGGCCCCGTTGATGGTGAGGACGTTCAATGAGGCCAGGAAAGGGGGGACTCTACCCCCGATGATGTCGGAGGCGACGATATCGTTAATTTTGAAGAGGGATAAAGATCCGTTGCAGTGCGGGTCCTATAGACCCATTTCATTATTGAACGTGGACGCCAAATTGTTGGCAAAGGTACTGGCATCGAGGATAGAGGACTGTGTCCCGGGGGTGGTGCACGAAGACCAGACAAGGTTCGTAAAAGGGAGACAACTGAATGTTAACGTGCGACGACTATTAGGGGTGATAATGATGCCCCCAGTGGAGGGGGAGGCAGAGATAGTGGCGGCAATGGACGCAGAGAAGGCATTTGATAGGGTGGAGTGGGAGTATTTATGGGAAGTGTTAAGGAGGTTTGGGTTTGGGAACGGGTTTATTAGCTGGGTTAGACTTCTTTATGGGGCTCCAACGGCAAGCGTAGTTACAGGTCGACATAGATCGGAGTATTTCCGACTATATAGGGGAACAAGACAGGGATGCCCGCTGTCTCATCGCGCTGGCAATTGAACCTCTGGCCATGGCGTTGAGAGACTCCAGGAAATGGAGAGGGGTGATTAGAGGGGGAGAAGAACACCGAGTCTCGTTATATGCGGATGACCTATTGTTATACGTGTCGGACCCAGCGGGGGGGGATGATAGAGGTTATGCGAATTTTGAGGGGGTTCGGGGATTTCTCGGGGTATAGGCTAAACATGGGGAAGAGTGAATTATTTGTGATACATCCAGGGGACCAGAGTAGAGAGATAGAAGGCTTGCCTCTAAGGAAAGTGGAAAGAAACTTCCGATACCTGGGGATTCAGATCGCTAGGAGCTGGGGAACCTTGCACAGAATTAATCTGACACGGTTGGTAGAACAAATGGAGGAGGACTTCAAGAGGTGGGACATGCAGCCTCTATCGCTGGCGGGCAGGGTGCAAGCAATTAAGATGATGGTCCTCCCGAGGTTCTTATTTGTATTTCAATGTCTCCCTATACTAATCACCAAGACCTTTTTTAATAAAATAGACAGGAGCATCACGAGCTTCGTGTGGGCAGGGAAAGTTCCGAGAGTAAGGAGGGGGTTCCTTCAGCGTAGTAGGGACAGAGGAGGATTGGCACTACCGAACTTGGGCGATTACTATTGGGCCGCCAATGTGGCAATGATACGTAAATGGATGATGGAGGGTGAGGGAGAGGCGTGGGAAAGACTGGAGAGAAAGTCCTGTAAAGGGACGAGTTTAGAGGCGCTGGTGACGGCGCCGCTACCGATCTCACCTAAAAAGTTTACCACGAACCCGGTGGTGGCGGCAACATTGAATATCTGGGGACAGTGGAGGCGACAGAGAGGGGTGCGGGGAGCCCTGGTGGGGTCCCCAATCAGGAACAACCATAGGTTCGCCCCAGGAAGAATGGATGGAGGATTTCAGAGCTGGTACCAGTTGGGAATTAGGAGGGTGGGAGATTTATTTATAGATGGGACTTTTGCGAGCTTGGGAGCATTGGAGGAAAAGTATAAGTTGCCCCGGGGAAATTTCTTGAGATATATGCAGGTGAGGGCATTTACTAGACAACAGGTGAGGGAATTTCCGTTGCTCCCGACACAGGGGATACAGGACAGGGTGCTTTCAGGGGTGTGGGTCGGAGAGGGCAAGGTGTCAGAGATTTACCGAGAGATGAGGGAAGAGGGGGAGGAGTCGGTGGGCAAACTAAAAGGAAAGTGGGAAGAAGAACTAGGGGAGGAGATAGAGGAGGGTATGTGGGCTGATGCCCTAAGCAGGGTAAATTCCTCTTCCTCATGCGCCAGGCTTAGCCTGATTCAATTTAAGGTGCTACATAGAGCACACATAACGGGAGCAAGATTGAGCAGGTTCTTTGGAGTGGAGGACAAATGTGGGAGGTGTGGCGGGAGCCCGGCAAACCACGCACATATGTTTTGGGCGTGCCCGGCACTGGAAGGGTATTGGAAGGGAGTGACGGGAGTGACGGGAGTGATTTCGCGGGTGGTGAAGGCCCGGGTCAAACCAGGCTGGGGGTTAGCTCTATTTGGAGTTGCGGAAGAGCCGGGAGTGCAGGAGGCGAAAGAGGCCGACGTTGTGGCCTTTGCGTCCCTAGTAGCCCGGCGCAGGATCCTACTCATGTGGAAGGAGGCGAAACCCCCCGGACTGGAGGCCTGGGTAAATGGTATGGCGGGGTTCATTAAACTGGAGCAGATAAAGTTTGCCCTGAGAGGATCGGCTCAAGGGTTCACCAGGCGGTGGCAGCCATTTCTCGACTACCTAGGGGAACGTTAGAGGGAAGACAGATGACCAGCAGCAGCAACCCAGGGGGAAGGTGGGGGAGGGGGAGGGGGGGGGGGTTTAGTTTAGTTTAGGTCAAAGATAAAGGGGTTTTGTTACTTGTGTATTGTTAAAAATTTCTGTATTGTTATTGTTGCGTTTGCTTTGTAAGAGGGGAAAAATTGTTGTTTGGGAAAAAATTTTCAATAAAACATATTTAAAAAAAAAAAAAATTCTACCAAATTAGTCAGACACGACCTACCCTTTGTGAACCCATGCTGCGCCTGCCCAATGGGGCAATTTCCCTCCAGGTGCCCCGCTATTTCCTCCTTAATGATAGATTCCAGCACTTTCCCTACAACCGAAGTTAAGCTTACCGGCCTATAATTACCCGCTTTCTGCCGACCTCCTTTTTTAAACAGTGGTGTCACGTTTGGTACTTTCCAATCCTCTGGGACCACCCCAGAGTCTAGTGAATTTGATAAATTATCACTAGTGCGTTTACAATTTCCCTAGCCATCTCTTTTAACACTCTGGGATGCATCCCATCAGGGCCAGGAGACTTGTCTACCTTTAGCCCCATTAGCTTGCCCAATACTGCCTCCTTAGTGATTACAATCATCTCAAGGTCCTCACCTATCATATCCTTATTTCCATCAGTCACTGGCATGTTATTTGTGTCCTCCACTGTGAAGACTGACCCAAAAAACCTGTTCAGCTCCTCAGCCATTTCCTCGTCTCCTATTATTAAATCTCCCTTCTCATCTTCCAAAGGACCAATATTTACCTTAGCCAAGCTTTTTTGTCTTATATATTTGTAGAAGCTTTTACTATCTGCTTTTATGTTCTGAGCCAGTTTACTTTCATAGTCTACCTTACTCTTCTTTATGGCTTTTTTAGTAGCTTTCTGTTGTCCCCTAAAGACTTCCCAGTCCTCTAGTCTCCCACTAATTTTTGCCACTTTGTATGTTTTTTCCTTCAATTTGATACTCTCCCTCACCTCCTTAGATATCCACGGTCGATTTTTCCCCTTTCTACTGTCTTTCTTTTTTGTCAGTATGAACCTTTTCTGAACACTGTCAAAGATCGCTCGGAAGGTTCTCCACTGTTCCTCAACTGCTTCACCATGAAGTCTTTGCTCCCAGTCTACCTTAGCTAGTTCTTCTCTCATCCCATTGTAATCGCCTTTGTTTAAGCACAAAACACTAGTGTTTGATTTTACCTTGTCCTCCTCCAACTGTATTTTAAATTCCACCATATTGTGGTCGCTCCTTCCAAGAGGATCCCGAACTATGAGATCATTAATCAATCCTGCCTCATTACACAGGACCAGATCTAGGACCGCTTGTTCCCTTGTAGGTTCCATTACATACTGTTCCAGGAAATTATCCCGGGCACATTCTATAAACTCCTCCTCAAGGCTGCCTTTACCAACCTGGTTAAACCAATCGATATGCAGATTAAAATCTCCCATGATAACCGCTGTACCATTTCTACATGCATCCATTATTTCTTTGCTTATTGCCTGCCTTACCATCCTGTTACTATTTGGTGGCCTATAGACTACTCCTATCAGTGACCTTTTCGCCTTACTATTCCTGATTTCCACCCAAATTGATTCAACCTTGTCCTCCATAGCACCAATATCATCCCTTACTATTGCCCGGATGCCATCCTTAAACAACAAAGCTACACCACCGCCCTTACCGTCCATTCTATCCTTTTGTATAGTCTGATACACTTGGATATTTAACTCCCAGTCGTGACCATCTTTTAACCATGTTTCAGTAATGGCCACTAAATCATAGTCATTCACGATGATTTGCGCCATCAACTCATTTACCTTATTTCGTATACTACGAGCATTCAGGTAAAGTACACTTATGCTGTTTTTTATGTCTTTGTTATGAATCCTAACACCTTGATCAATAACTTTTTGCAAATTATTTTTCCTCTTACCCTTTCTCCTAATTTTCCTTGTCTTTGAACCCATATCTCTACATAATAACCTGTCACGTAACCTGCTGCCTTGATCTCCATTAACCATTATACTGTCCATAGCTTTACACTTCCCTTACCCCCAACTTGCTAGTTTAAAGTCCTTGTGACCAACCTATTTATCCTATTCGCTAGAACACTGGTCCCAGAATGGTTCAGGTGAAGACCGTCCCAACGGTACAGGTCCCTCCTGCCCCAGTACTGATGCCAATGCCCCATGAAATGGAATCCCTCTTTCCCGCACCACTCCTTTACTTCTCTAATTTTCTCAACCCCATGCCAATTGGCACGTGGCTCGGGTAGTAATCCAGAGATTATAACCCTGGAGGACCTGCTCTTTAATTTAGTCCCTAGTGTTTGATAATCCCCAAACAGGTCCTCTTTCCTAGTCTTACCTATGTTGTTAGTCCCAACGTGGACCACAACAACTGGATCCTCCCCCTCCCTCTCCAAAATCCTTTCAAGCCGATCAGAGATGTCCCTCACCCTGGCACCGGGCAGGCAACATACCATGCGGGACTCTCGATCTGGCTTACAAAGGATGCCATCAATCCCCCTAATTATAGAATCCCCTACAACTACCACTTGTCTTTTTGCTCCCCCCTCTTGAATGGCTTCCTGTACCATGGTGCAGTGGTCAGTCAACGCATCCTCCCTACAGCCCTCTTCCTCATCCACACAGGGAGCAAGTACCTCATACCTGTTGGACAAGTTCAAGGGCTGAGGCTCCTCAACTCCTAAACTCAGGATCCCCCTACCTGCCTCCCTTGCAGTCACACCACTCTGTCCCTGACCACTGTCCGAATTAACAGAACTTATTCTACCGGGTGTGACTGCCTCCTGAAACAAAGTGTCCAGGTAATGTTCCCCCTCCCTGATGTGCCGCAGTGTGTGCAGCTCGGTCTCCAGCTCATCAATTCTGAGCCAAAATTCCTCGAGCAGCCAACACTTGCTGCAGATGTGGTCACTGACGGTCTCAATGGGATCCACCAGTTCCATCATCATACAGCAACAGCACATCACCTGTCCAGCCATATTCAACTAGTGAATTAATTTAAATTTTTTAAAAAAAAATTTCTTTATAGAACCTCATGGATAAACCCGAACGCCAACAAAAACACAGCCACTCACCCGAATTCAGTCACTCACCTAAACTCAGATGCACTCTGTTCCGATCAGCACTCCGTGACTAAAGGCACTCATGCCACACCTTTTGTGCACTCACCTCTCCCAGCACTGTCCCGGCTCTCTCCTCCTGCGCTTTTTAAATCTCCCGGCTCTCTCCTCCGGCGCTGTTTTCGCTGTCCCGGCTCTCTCCTCCCGCGCTTTTTAAATCTCCCGGCTCTCTCCTCCGGCGCTGTTTTCCCTGTCCCGGCTCTCTCCTCCCGCGCTTTTAAAATCTCCCGGCCCTCTCCTCCGGCGCTGTTTTCGCTGTCCCGGCTCTCTCCTCCCGTGCTTTTTTAATCTCCCGGCTCTCTCCTCCGGCGCTGTTTTCGCTGTCCCGGCTCTCTCCTCCCGCGCTTTTTAAATCTCCCGGCTCGCTCCTCCGGCGCTGTTTTCGCTGTCCCGGCTCTCTCCTCCCGCGCTTTTTAAATCTCCCGGCTCTCTCCTTCGGCGCTGTTTTCGCTGAAGAATTGGTTGAACTGATGAAATTAAATGAAAGAAAAGACAAGCAGGAGCATGGAGGAGAATCTAAGAAGACTTTGACAACCAAGTTGATGGCAGAACTCATAAGATCATCTGAAGATTTGAAAAAACTGGTGACAGATAATGATACAAGCAAGAAAAGCAGCACTGCCGTTCGTAGAATGATTGACATAGCTTGCTCCTTACTCAGAGCTTTGCAAAATTGAAATGCGAAAGGCAAAGCACTTTTATCCACATCAAATTCTGTATCAGTCACGTCACCCACTCCCTCCATCTCTACCCTCAAGTACTATACAGAAATTTATACTTCAAGCGTAATAAATTTTACATTGTTCTTCTTCTCTGATTTTGTTGAAACTAATTTCTTCAATAATATTGTCTTAAATTTACTCAACAACACAGGTCTGCACTTTCCATTCCCGTTTTCATCGGGACGGTATGGCAACAGGAGCGGAAAATCCTACAAGAAGTCCAAAATTGTGTTCCACGCCAATGTAAACGTCTGATGCGATTGTCCCCTCCCTCCGTCAGTGACGTAATGTGTTTGCCGACGTTCAATGCCAGTAACAACATTTGAATATATTAACATCTCATTATCACCCCCCCCCCCCCCCTTCCGCCCAGTGAGAAAGTCCATTCATGTCAGCCTGATTGCAACTGGCGTATAACCCAACTGGTTTTCCATGGCTTGCACCTACCGAGCAGACTTCCCAGACGGGTTCAGGTGAGTGGTTCGCTCAGAGGCTGTGTCGAGGGACAGTGCCTGTGGGCAGTGCCAGGGGGCAGTGCCTGGGAAGTAGGGAAGTGGGGAGTGGGGTTTCTAGTCAACTCCTGTGTGCTGGGTCTGTCTTCAAAAATAGTGCCCTGATCGTAAAATCATAGAATTTACAGTGTTGAAGGAGGCCATTCTGCCCATCGAGTCTGCAATGACCCTTGGAAAGAGCACCCTACTTAATCCCATGCCTCCACCCTATCCCTGTAACTGTGTAACCCCACCTAACCTTTTTTGGAAACTAAGGGGCAATTTAGCATGGCCAATCCACCAAACCTGCACATCTATGGACTGCGGGAGGAAACCAGCCGGAATGGCCTTGCAAGCTGTTTGATTGTATTCCGGAAGGTGGCCCTTTGCAAAGGCACTTAGAGATGGGCAATAAGTGCAATCTTGCAACCCAGCTCACTTCCCTTGAATGAATATAACAAATGTATACATATCGTGAAATAAAACTGCTCTTTACATTCCTGGTGCTGTGACATTTACATGCTGTACTTCCTCCCATTTCTTTGTGGCATGGTCAATAATTAAATCAGATAGTCCAGCTCAGAACTATCCCTTTCCCGAGTTAAATCTTTCCTCCTTGTAAAGAAAGACTTGCATTTATGTAGCACCTTTTATGAAGTCAAGATGTCCCAAAGTACTACAGGGTATGTACTTTGGAATGCAGCCATTGTTGTAATATGGAGAACATTATATCATCACTTGTAGAGAAAGGAATTTGAGTTGCTTTTAAAGCAACTAGCTACATTTGTAGATACTGAATTTGTGCTAAAGGAACAATCAGTGTCCTTTTGCAAACATTATTCTGTAAATTATAACACAGAGCTAACCAGGCAATGGTAGTGCCGAGGTTATGAAAATGAAAATCGCTTATTGTCACAAGTAGGCTTCAAATAAAGTTACTGTGAAAAGCCCCTAATCGCCACATTCCGGCGCCTGTTCGGGGAGGCTGGTACGGGAACCGCGCTGCTGGCCTGCCTGGGTCTGCTTTCAAAGCCAGCGATTTAGCTCTGGTTATTTTACCGGGCTTGAGTCCAACAGGCATAGTTAGTGATCTGGATATAGGTGTTCAAATCCCACCATGGCAATGGGTTTAATTGAATAAAATATGGAATTAAAAAGTTTGTATCAGTGATGGCCACTATGAAACTATTGGGTTGTTTTAAAAACCTATCCGGTTCACAAATGTCCTTCAGGGAAGGAAATCTGCCATCCATACCGGTCTGGTCTATCTTGTGGACTCTTAGGGTAGGATTTGCGTGATTTGCAGAGTCTTGCAGATCTTCCAGTTCCGTCACCATCAGTGGGTTTGCCTATTGTTCGCACCCCCCCGCCGTCAGGGCAGGACCGGAAGATTCCCACTTGCAGGAATGGTGAGAAAGGTTTGGCCTTAGCTACCTGCTAAAATGGGCAAGCAAAACCATTCAGTTGTATTCCAGATGGTGGCTCACCACCACCTCGTCATGGGGATTGGCAATAAATGCTGGCCTCACCTGTACTGCCCACATCCTGTGAATGAGTAAAGAAAGAGATAAATGTATTCAATATTAATATTCTACACCAGATATTTTACTCATCCGTCATTCAGCTGTTAGATTCCTTACCATATACAAGAATTGATCACTTTTCTAAGGAAGCCTTAATGACTTGGCATCAAGAATCATAATCTTTTGAGTCGAGACTATAAGCGAACTAATTTTAATTGCATTTGATGACAAAAACTGAATGCCTGCATTGCACATACGCTCATTGTACCAGTGGTTTATGTCTTTACAAGGTGGTGTCCGTATGCAACATTTTTCATTCTACTTTGACCTTAGCTGCCTTTGGAAGCCGCTGAAGAAAAGGTGGCAGGACAAAATACCAGACACTGAGGTGCTCAGCCAAGCCGGCTTGACAAGCAGCCACACCATATTGTGACAGTCACAAGTGAGCTGGACTGGTCACTTAGCCGGGATGCCTGATAAACACGCTGACCAAAGTGAACCTCCAGTGGAGTGCCCGGGTCTCAGGATACTCAAGGGAAACAATACAAGGACACTCTGAAGCCTTCGCTTTGGGGTTTTGCTATCGATCCCTTTGTTCTTTGTTCTTAAGCTCACCCAGGACTGCAGCATCTGTCACAACCAAATATAAAGGCATGCAGGCTCCAATGAAAACAAGCATATCAAAGGCAAGAGGGAAGCACAGGGCAGGAAATCCTGAGCAAACAACTTCATCATCTGCATTACCCTGTCCCATTTGTAGCAGACCTACTTGACGCAGTAACCTTCATACCCACACCCGACCAAACACCCCAGATGACAGATATGGTCATCTAGGCCTCGAAGGACAGACAATACCAATAAAACAAAATGTCATCAAGTTTTATGCTTTTTTTTTCTTAATAGTTCTGGAAATATTTATAGTAAAGACCTCAGTTCAAAGGGTTTACTTGTACGCTTTTTGCCAATTGTGATTTTATCAATGCTGATTCCAGAATGTACTGTTCTGTCCTTCCATTTTATAATGAAAAGTTGCATACAGACAACAATTTGTAAAGATTAAACCATAAAAAATGTAAGTCTGATGTTTTTGTATGTTGCTAGCTCTCTAGAGCATACTGCACAGGGGCTGGTTTAGCTCACTGGGCTAAATCGCTGGCTTTTAAAGCAGACCAAGGCAGGCCAGCAGCACGGTTTGATTCCCGTACCAGCCTCCCCGAACAGGCGCCAGGATGTGGCGACTAGGGGCTTTTCACAGTAACTTCATTGAAGCCTACTCGTGACAATAAGTGATTTTCATTTCATTTCATTTCACAGACGATACTAAATGCCAGCGTTCTTAAAAAGAGCAAATGACGCACTTCAACAAGTTGTACTGGAAGTGAAAAATCTTTGCTTTCTGATACTAAAGTGCGAGGGAGTGCCAGGAATAAACTCAGAAACAAGGGGATACACATTACAATGTGTCTAGTGCCCATTAGAATGTATCCTTCCTCTCTCTTGTCCCTCGTGACTGCCAATGGTTGCAAGGAAACCCCTTTCTTCTGGGTCCCCTGGTTTTGTTTGCTTTTAATTCATGCTCAGCTATGTTGAACTAATCATTTAATATTACCATTCATAAAGACAACCAATGGAGCTTTGTGTTACAGGGATATTAATGAAAAACTGAAATCCCTAAAACACTATTTCATGCAAAATGTAAACTCTATTCTTGGGTGGTCATATTTCATGCTATTCTCTCTTCAATCAGTTTCTCCTTATAATGTTTAACAGTAACTCATTACTATACTACATCTATCTTTATCCTTTTCACCTATTGTTTCTTTTGCTGAACACTAGTGACTTGTTTTTTTTAGCACATTGGAAGCCCAAATACTGCAGAATAATACAATTTCATTATAAGGGTGAACAGGTCAATATCTATTCATGAAACATATGCAAACCGATTCAAAGCCTTAATAAACATGCATGAATAGGTCAATCCATCCTAACGATAATAACCTTGATGCTAATCCACCTACAGTTTGCAATGTCTCTCACTAATATTAAACAGCTGGGGAGCAGATGGTTCTCTTGGCAACAGGCAGTACTGAGTGGTTCCTACTGCATAGAACTCTTAACTCTCCATGCAGCCAAAATTAGTTCATGACTTTAATACTGAGGTACCCTCAATAACGACGCTTAGAGTGTAAACGGTAAAGAAGGCTTTAATAGACGAAGAACTATGCTAGAGCTGAGACATGTGCTAACTGCTGCACAGCCCACAAGGCAGCCCCTTATATATAGCTCACAGATGGGCGGAGCCAGAGGCGGAGTCCCCAGGGTTCCAAGCCCGGTCTTAAAGGGGACATCGCCTTACATGATGACAAGGCAGTAACCGTTCATCACATTCACCCCCTGTTTAAAAAAGAGTCCGGCGGGGGTGAAGTGCCATCATAGGTCGTCCTCATCGACCTCCTCAGTTCGGGCGGTGGTGCGGTGGGCATGGAAGTCCCGGTTGAGGGTACATCCGGGAGCACAGCGGTCGAAGCTTCGGTCCGGGTCGGGGCAGGGGGACTAGGCAGGGCCGGGGGTAGTGGTGCCGGCGCCGGCGAGGTGTGTAAAGGGGGGCGCACGGTAGGTGCTCACCAACGTGGGGT
Source organism: Scyliorhinus torazame (assembly GCF_047496885.1). NCBI lineage: Eukaryota > Metazoa > Chordata > Chondrichthyes > Carcharhiniformes > Scyliorhinidae > Scyliorhinus > Scyliorhinus torazame. The sequence continues at coordinate 66,924,530 of NC_092728.1, forward strand.
AGGGCCGGAAGGGGGTGTGTTGTCGGGGGCGCCTGGTCCTGCAGGGGAGCGGCGCGGGAAGGGGCGTCTGTAGTGGGGGGTCCAGCAGGTGCCAGATCCCGGAGGGAAACCGCATCTTGCCTGCCGTCGGGGTACTCAACGTAGGTGTAACTGGGGTTGGCGTGGAGCAGTCGGACCTTTTCAACCAGGGAGTCCGTTTTATGGCTCCTCGTGTGCCTCCGGAGAAGAACAGGTCCCGGAGCCATCAGCCAAGGTGGAAGCGAGGCCCCGGAGGTAGACTTCCTGGGGAAGACAAACAATCGGTTGTGAGGGGTCTCATTCATGGCCATGCAGAGGAGTGACCTAATGGAGTGTAGGGCATCGGGTAGGACCTCCTGCCAGCGGGTAGTTGGGAGACCTCTCGACCGCAGGGCCAGAAGGACTGCCTTTCACACTGTCGCGTTCTCCCTCTCCACTTGCCCGTTTTCCCGCGGGTTATAACTGGTCTTTCTGCTCGAGGCGATGCCTTTGCTGAGCAGATACTGACGCAGTTCATCGCTCATGAACGATGTACCCCGGTCGCTGTGGATATAAGCGGGGAAACCGAACAGTGTGAAGATGCTGTGCAGTGCCTTAATCACGGTGGCTGAGGTCATGTCGGGGCAGGAAATGGCGAATGGGAAATGGGAGAACTCATCGATGACGGTGAGGAAATAGGCATAACGGTTGGTGGACGGGAGGGGCCCCTTGAAGTCCACGCTCAGTCGCTCAAAGGGGCCCGAGGCCTTCACGAGCCGAACCTTGTCTGGCCGGTAGAAGTGCTGTTTGCACTCCGCACAGATCTGGCAGGCCCTGACCATGGCCTTGACCTCCTTGGTTGAGTAAGGTAGGTTGCGGAACTTGATAAAATGGATGAGCCAGGTAACCCCCGGGTGGCAGAGGTCATTGTGGATGGCATGCAGGCGGTCGTCCTGCGCGTTGGCACATGTGCCGCGGGACAGGGCATCTGGGGGCTCGTTGAGCTCCCCTGGACGATACTTGATATTGCACGTGTAGGTGGCGAGTTCGATCCTCCCCCTCAAAATTTTATCATTTTTTATTTTGCCCCGTTGCGTGTTATCGAACATAGAGGCGACTGACCGTTGGTCGGTGACGAGGGTAAACCTCCTACCGGCGAGGTAGAGTCTCCAGTGCCGCACAGCCTCCACAATGGCTTGTGCCTCCTTTTCGACTGCGGAGTGTCGAACCTCGGAGGCGGTGAGGGTTCGGGAGAAGAACGCTACTGGTCTGCCTGCCTGATTGAGAGTAACAGCCAGGGCGATGTCTGATCCATTGCTCTCTACCTGGAAAGGAATGGTTTCGTCCACCGCGTGCATAGCGGCCTTGATGATGTCGGCCTTGATGCGGTTGAAGACCAATTGAGCCTCAGCCGAGAGGGGAAAAATGGTGGTCTTTATGAGTGGGCGGGCTTTGTCCGCATACTTGGTGACCCACTGGGCGTAATAAGAGAAAAGCCCCAAGCACCGTTTGAGGGCCTTGAGTCTGCGGGGGAGAGGGACCTAGGACCCCGTCTTCCACGACATAGCCGAGGATGGCTAGCCGGGTGGTGTGCAAAACGCATTTTTCCTCGTTATAGGTCAGGTTAAGGGCTCGGGCGGTCTGGAGGAACTTTTCGAGGTTAGCGTCATGGTCCTGCTGGTCATGGCCGCAGATGGTGACATTGTCCAAGTACGGGTATGTAGCCCGCAAACCGTACTGGTCCACCATTTGGTCCATCGCCCTTTGAAAGACGGAGACCCCATTTGTGACACCGAAGGGGACCCTGAGGAAGTGGAAGAGCCGGCCGGCTGCTTCGAAGGCAGTATAGGGGCGGTCTTTTGGTCGGATGGGGAGCTGGTGGTAGGCGGATTTGAGGTCGACCGTGGAAAAGACTCGGTATTGGGCAATCCGTGTTACCATTTCCGCGATGCGAGGAAGGGGGTACGCATCAAGCTGCGTGAATCGGTTTATGGTCTGGCTATAATCCACGACCATCCATTTCTTCTCCCAGGACCGGACTACCACCACTTCCGCTCTCCAAGGGCTGTTGCTAGCCTCGATGACCCCCTCTCCCAGTAAACGCTGGACCTCTGACTTGATAAAAGTCATATCTTGGGCACTGTAGCACCGGCTCCTGGTGGCGACTGGCTTACAGTCAGGAGTGAGGTTCGCGAATAGCGAGGGGGGTGCGACTTTCAGTGTCGCAAGGCAGCATACCGTGAGGGGGGCAAGGGTCCGCCGAACTTCAGTGTCAGGCTTCGGTGGCTGCACTGGCAATCCAGTCCTAGCAGCAGGGGGGCACAGGGGTGAGGGAGGATGGACGCAGGCCTAAAACCAGAGGAGGTTATAAAATTTGAAGCGGGTGTACTTGGCGCCCTGGATCGAGAGATCCGCAATACAGTACCCCTTGATTTATACCGAGTGGGACCCAGATGCGAGGGCTATGGTTTGGGATGCAGATTGGGTGCGTAGGGAGCAGCGCCTTAACGTTTCAGGATGGATAAAGCTCTCCGTGCTCCCGGAGTCGAAGAGGCATGCAGTGTCGCGCCCGTTGACCTGGACCTGCATCATAGAGTTCTGCATGTGTTTTGGCCGAGTTTGGTCGAGGGTGATCGCACCCACTCGCGGGTAGTCCGAGTCCTCAGCCGAGTCGGACTCGTAAAATGGCCGCCGCCGTCAGTCACACGTGTCAGGTCGAGAAGATGGCTGCCGACAAGATGGCCGCTCCCATGATTCGCACGAGGCTGATGACGCGTCAGAAGGGGGCGTGTCGGGTCGGTGCGCAGCCGCATTGCGAGGCCTGCGGGCCTGAGAGCCTGATTTTCGGGCCGTCTGTTCTTTGTTTTTCTGGCCCCTGGGTCTGGCCAGGCAGACCCTCGCAAAATGCCCCTTCCTCCCGCAGTCGCTGCAGATCGCGGAGCGGGCTGGGCAGCGTGGGCATGGATGCTGGCCCTGTCCGCAGAAGTAGCACGGTGTGCCCCCATGGTGAGCAGGTTACCGCGTGGCGCAGGCCAGTAATATGGCTGAGTCTGAGGAAGTCCGGGGGGGGGGGCTTGCAGAGTCCGCGGGGTACGTACCCAAGTTATGTCGGGCCACCTCCAGCGAGGAGGCGAGCGTTAGCGTGTCCTGGAGGTCTTTTGCCCCGTTTTCAAGCAGCCGCTGCCGGATGTAGGTCGAGCGGATGCCGGACACGAAAGCGTCTCTGAAGTGCAGGTTCATATGGACTTACCCTGTCACATCCTGATGGTCACAGTCCCTAGCAAGCGCGGTGAGTTTCTCGACGAATTTGTCTAGCGATTGCCGCGAGCACTGCCGGCAGGTAGCGAGCAGATGCCTGGCGTGTACCTCGTTGATGGGTTTGACAAACCACTTGCCGAGCAACTCGACCTCCTCTTCATAAATCGTCGCCTTTTTGAGCGTGGCAGAGATTCTGTGACTCACCCGGGCGTGGAGTAGGCTCAGCTTGCGTGGTCCCAGGATAGGAATCTCTGCGGAGTCCAGATAGGCCTCGAAGCACCGCAGCCAGTATTTAAAAATTTCCTTTGCCTCCGGTGTCCGTGCTTCCAGGTTGAGATTCTCTGGTTTTAGGCCTGCGTCCATCCTGATCTAGTTTAGTCTATTAAATTGAGGTACCCTCAATAACGATGCTTAGAGTGTAAATGGTAAAGAAGGCTTTAATAGACTAAGAACTATGCTAGAGCTGAGACATGTGCTAACTGCTGCACAGCCCACAAGGCAGCCCCTTATGTATAGCTCACAGATGGGCGGAGCCAGAGGCGGAGTCCCCAGGGTTCCAAGCCCGGTCTTAAAGGGGACATCACCTTACATGATGACAAGGCAGTAACTGTTCATCACAAATACTATTCCCATGTCTAACACCTCGTCCATCTTCAGAAAAGAGGATAGGGGTGAAGATTTAAAATTATAGATCTGTAAGACTTGCTTCCACTGTTGGGACAGTATTTCGAAGTATCATGAGGGCAATATAAAGGAGCATTTTAAGAAGCATCAGCTGACGTGAGAGTCAGAATATTGAGAGTAGTGGAAGATAATCGTTTATGTATTCTTTGATGAGATAATACATCTACCAGATGGGGGAGAGACGGTAGATGTTAGCTACCAGGATTTCAGGAAGGCATTTCACACTGTCCCATACAATAGGCAAATACAAAGGGTCCAGGTCCATAGGATGGATGGGAATGTATTAAATGCATTTACAAATGGCCGGTCACTAGGCAACAAAGCTATATGCTGGATGGATACAAATCTGGTCGGTAGCCAGTTATCAGAGGAACACCACGGACAGCTGTTGATTATTATTTTTTAATTGATTTGGCAGACAGAATCATGTGCAATGTGTCCAAGTTTGCAGATGGTGTTAAAATTGGGAAGAGCAGCAAATGATGAATATCAATGTGAACTAATTAATAGTTAATCAATGGACACAGAAATTACAGGTGCAATTTAATTTAGCAACATGAAAGGTTATGAGATTTGGCAGATGGAAGTGTGATATGTGCTAAATCAGAATACACTTCAGGTGTTGGAATCATAGCAACTTGCCTAAGCTCCTTTGATAACACCTTTCAAAACCTTGACCTCAAACACCTTGGAAGACAAGGGAATAACAGATGGATTGGAACCCCGCCACCTGCAAGTTTCCCTCCAAACCTCACACCACCCTTTGACAAAGGGTCATCTGGACTCGAAACGTGAGCTATTTTCTCTCCCTACAGATGCTGCCAGACCTGCTGAGATTTTCCAGCACTTTCTCTTTGGTTTCAGATTCCAGCATCCGCAGTAGTTTGCTTTAATCTCACACCACCCTGACTTGGAACTATATCACCATTCCTTCACTGTCGCTGGGTCAAAATCCTGGAACTCCCTTTCTAATAGCACCGTGGGTATACCTGCACCAAATGGGCTGCAGCACTTCAAGACGATGACTCACCACCTCCACCAAAGGCAATTAGGTATGGGCAACAAATTCTCCCCTTCCAGCGCTGCCCACATCTCATGAAAGAATAAAATAAATATTGGCCTTTCAGTGGATAGATCAGTAAGACCTTCAACACAATTTCCTCAAGCTATTGTAAATGAAACATATAGAGAATTGTGATGCTCAGTAAAGAATAAACATATAAATTCACAGAGCACATTTTAAAAAAGTATTTTGCCATGTGTAGCAAAAGCAATGATTGGCAGCTACCAGTTGGCTAATGAACAACAAAGGATTTATTGGGGGCAGCACGGTGGCACGGTGGTTAGCATTGCTGCCTACGGCGCTGAGGGCCTGGATTCGAATCCCAGTCCTGGGTCACTGTCCGTGTGGAGTTTGCACATTCTCCCCGTGTCTGTGTGGGTTTCACCACCTCAACTCAAAGATGTGCAGGGTAGGTGGATTGGCCACGCTAAAATTGCCCCTTAATTGGAAAAAATAATTGGGTACTCTAAATTTAAAAAAAAAACAACGGATTTATTCATAAACAATCTATATGCACAGCATATACTGTGTCACAATGGCAGCACGGTAGCACAGTGGGTAGCACTGTTGCTTCACAGCGCCGGGGTCCCAAGTTCGATTTCCAGCTTGGGTCACTGTCTATGCGGAGTCTGCAAGTTCTCCCCGTGTCTGGGTGGGTTTCCTCCGGGTGCTCCGGTTTCCTCCCACAAGTCCCGAAAAATGTGCTGTTAGGTAATTTGGACATTCTGAATTCTGCCTCTGTGCACCCGAACAGGTGACGTAGGGGCTTTTCACAGTAACTTCATTGCAGTATTAATGTAAGCCTACTTCTAGAAGACAATAAAGATTATTATTATTATAATAAACTGGCTGAAAAGCCTGCAATCTGCACCGAGATCTGCGCATTCATTCCCCATTAGCCGACGGGGGTCACATGATCTTTTTGAAACGCGCCACCTTAGAGGGGCAAGCTACTACATCCCTCTCCCTTTAAGACCCCTATTACATTGTACATTGATAAGTTATACAACTCTCAAAACGTTAAAAAATAATGAACCACTTTTAACAGTTCATCAGACACTCGGTCTGTCAGGGGACTTGCTCTTTCTCTGGGAACGACGTAGCTCAACTGGTCGAGTTTCCGCTGTAGAGGTAGCTTTGGTTGGACCTGCTTCCCTGGAACTTTCTCTTGACAGCAGTACACCATTATCCACTGTTTTTTTCAGTGCTCCGGTTTCCTCCCACAGTCCAAAGATGTGCAGGTTAGGTGGATTGGCCATGCTAAATTGCCCTTAGTGTCCAAAATTGCCCTTAGTGTTGGGTGGGGTTGCTGGGTTATGGGGATAGGGTAGGGGTGTGGGCTTGGGTAGGGTGCTCTTTCCAAGAGCCGGTGCAGACTCTATGGGCTGAATGGCCTCCTTCTGCACTGTAAATTCTATGTAAAAGGAACATCGCGCCCACGAATGGGCCAACGTAATCTTTATGAACTCTCACCCAAGATCAACTCAGCCATTCCCAGGGGCGCAAGGGAACTGCGGCAGGCAACTTCTGGTATAACTGGCAGGGGTCACATTGTTTCATAACACTTTTTATATCCGCCTTGATCCCACTCCAGCATTTTCAACTGGGACGTTCCCGAATGGGCGCTATACAATTCATCAAGAAGTGATTCTTTTCCTTGTATGGGGACGACCACTCTCATTCCTCAAAGGATGACACCATCGTCGCAACTCAGCTTATCTTTCCTGATGTGAAAAGGCTTCATTTCCTCTGAAACTTTCTCTTCCACCATCCATGGAGTACCATGTTTAACCTTCACTGACAATGGGTCTCTATTAATCTAGTAATTAATTTGATGCGACGTCACAGGTAAAGAATTGAGAAAGTTTAAGGCCATTAGAATCTCTTGCAGTAATAAAGGGGGTTACACATGCTTTCTGGTAACGCACCCCGCTCGTAACCAATTAACAGTTGTTTTAAGACATAAAGATGTTGGAGAGAGCATGCCTTCATTTTGAAGCCTTTGCTCCCTCACTTACCTTCCATTGCATCCTTCTGCAGCTTTCAAGTTGTAAGACCTCTGGTTGGCCCTCCAGTTTTGGGAACTCAGCTGCCATCATTACTTGGGCAACAACTAGCTCTCTGACCCTTAATTGGTCAGTCCAGGGAAAATCGCATTTAGTTACTATGACCCACATCTTTGCCTGATGGTGGGGTACAGTAGCCTGCAGGGAAATTTTGCTCAACATCTTCAACAGAATCATAGAATGCCGACAGAGCAGGAGGAGACTATTTGGCCCATCGAGTCTGCATCTACCCTCTGAAAGAGCACTCCACCTAGGCTCATTCCTCCGCCCTTTCCCCGTAACCCCACCTAACCTTTGGACACTAAGAGGCAATTTTTAGCATGGCCAATCCACCTAACCTACACGTCCTTGGACTGGGATGAAATCAGAGCACCCGGAGGAAACCCACGCAGACACGGGGAGAATGTGCAAACTCCACAGACAAGGTCGGAATTGAATCCGGGTCACTGGCGCTGTGAGACAGCAGTGCCAACCACTGTATCACAGTGCAGTTTTGGCTGACGTAACTTTTTAACATGCTATTGGAGGAGACACAGTTGACCCCAAAACTCAGTGGAATGATGTATAAGGGAAGATTAATTGAACAGAAAAGACTGAGTGTACTGGGGACAGACAGTCTATCCTGAATAACTGTATGTTGCAGAAAGAGAAAGAGAAACTACATGGTAAGATGTGGACATTTAAAAATCCAAGCACCTCTTTGTCTAATACTTTCCAGTGGTATTCAATAAGAAAGCCTCGATAATAATTAAAAATATTTGCCATATTTCTCCACCAGCATTTGCACCAAATCATGCTGAAACTACTTCACATCGATACAAAGTGTTATATTTTAAAAGCATATAAGATTCTGAGGAGGCTTGACAGGATAAATGCTGGGAGGATGCTTCCTCTTGTGAGGGAATCTGGAACTGGGAGCACAGTTTAAAAATGTGGGCTCACCTATTTAAAGAAGACATGGGAGGAATTTCTTCTCTCAGAGTGAAGTTAAGTTTCGGAATTCTCTTCGACAGGAGCAAGAGAGGAGGAGTCACATGATAGATTCAAGGCTGATCTAGACATGAAAGATTATGGGGGAAGAGGCAGGAAAATGGTGTTAAGGCCACAAATCAGGCATGATCTACCGAGCGGCAAAGCAGGCTTGATGGGTTTATTGACTCTGTTCCTGTTTCTATTTCTTATCAACTGTCTAAATGATAACTTTTTTAAAAATAAATTTAAAGTAACCAATTCATTTTTTCCAATTAAGGGGCAATTTAGCGTGGCCAATCCACCTAGCCTGCACATCTTTGGGTTGTGGGGGTGTAACCCACGCAGACATGAGGAGAATGTGTAAACTCCACACGGACAGTGACCCAGAGCTGGGATCAAACCTGGGGACCCATGCTGCCCGTCTAAATGATACTTTGATCAGGGACTCTTGTGCTTGTAATGTGCTGGTGGAGCAATGCTCCCAACGCCAACGGCATATTCGTCATAGGAGGTAAGAAAAAGAAGGGGAACAGGGCGGGACTTTAAGGTGCTGTGGATGACAGCACAAGTGTAACTGGAAACATGGAGTGGAATTCTCCCATGACCCTGTTGCAGAATCAATGACGGCTGGAGGGAGAATTTGGTGAGAGGTCCAAAAGTCGGTTTCATACTGCTGTGAATTTAGAACAGAATCTTCCAATGGTGTGTCCCCCTCCCCCCAATGGCGGATCGGGGACTCTCACTGATGGCCAGCGTGAAAACTATTTGTATCCCACTAATGGCATGCAGATGAAGGCCCGATTGGGATTTTGCCCGCATGCCCAATTCTCCGTGATGTCAGTGGGAAAACACGCCAGTCCAGGACCCGCCTGCCCCAATGTGGTGTGCAGAAATCAGGGCTTACCTGAAGAAGGCCTGGGGCTGCCTCCAGAATTCGGGATAGAAGCTGCCAGTGACCTTGGACTCCTTGGACTCTGGAACACCAAGCAGTGGGTGGGGGAAACATCTGTCAGGTGCATCCCCCAGAATTACTTGAGGAGATCCCTATTCCAGTCTCAGAGTCTTCCTGGAGGTCCATATTTTTTCTTCAAGAGATCCAATGTCTTTCTTAAGGAGGTCCATCTTCTTTCTTCAAGAGGTCCATCTTCTTCCTTCAGGAGGTCCATCGTCTTTCTTCCGGAGGTCCATCTTCTTTCTTCTGGAGATCCACCTTCTTTCTTTAGAAGGTCCATCTTCTTTCTTAAGGAGATTCATCTTCTTTCTTCAAGAGGTCCACCTTCTTTCTTCAGAGGGTCCATCTTCTGCCTTCAGGAGGTCCATCTTCTTTCTTCTGGAGATCCACCTTCTTTCTTCAGAAGGTCCATCTTCTTTCTTAAGGAGATTCATCTTCTTTCTTCAAGAGGTCCACCTTCTTTCTTCAGAGGGTCCATCTTCTTCCTTCAGGAGGTCCATCTTCTTTCTTACGGATGTCCATCTTCTTTCTTCTGGAGGTCTACCTTCTTTCTTCAGAAGGTCCACCTTCTTCCTTAAGGAGGTCCATCTTTTTTCTTCTGACGGTCCAACTACTTTCTTCTGGAGGACCATCTTCTTTCTTCAAAAGGATCATCTTCTTTCTTCAAAGGTGGGTGAATGATTTTGGGCACCTTTTAAATACAGCGCCCAGATATGACGGCTCAAGCTCACTCCGCCACAGACGACACTACAAAACTCCCGGATGCATAATTAATGACGTCAGGGCTGGAAGATATGCTGCGGGATTGTCTGTCGGCGGGATCCTCCAATTCGCTAGCAGCACACGCACCCCCGCGGATTTCCCAATGGCGTGGGATGGCCAAAATGGGAAACCCCATTAGCTGGCTGTTGAATGGAGGGTCAGGCCCGGAAAATGGGGCTTGTGGGACGGACAATCCCACCCATGATGTTGTTTTCCGCTGGCTTCCACAGTAGGAAACACTCTCCGCGCCCACCATGGGACTTAGTCTAAGATGGGGGAATTCCGCCCGTCATTTCTGGAGACTTGTTGGTACAAACAAGGATGGAACAAAGGGTGGGCGGTCTCCTATGGCTGGACAACAGCAGAACAACGGTATAGGAGGATGAAGTGATTAACTGTACTGAACACCACAAACAGGTGAAGAGATAATGCACCTCAGTTGTAGTCACAAAGGATCTTTCTAGTGACTTAGATTAATGTGATGGACAGGGCCAAAACCAGATTGTAGAATTATTGGGAGAGGAGCTCATGAAGTTAGATGACAAGAAAATGATCCAAATTTATGTTGAGCAAAATGGGATTAGATAGGGAAGAATAGTTGTAACGTATGGAGGAGTATGAAATCCCAATCATGCATTGAGTAGCTCCTTGAATTCTAATTTTCCAGTAATGGAAAACTGAATCGACCGTATCCTCTTAAACTAACTACATTAGGAAGTTTTATAGTGGCTCAGTGCTTTACCATTTATCATTCACCTATCCACAATCCATCTTAATAAATGGATGTTTTTGTGGCATGCCATTTTTAGTCACATCATTAACAATCCAAAGGTGCACACCATAAAATCAGCATCTGCTCAACATTGTTTTTATCATGCTTGAATAAAGAACCTAACAAGTGGAAACTAACTTCCACTTCACCGTGTAGTCCTGAGAAAATTACCTGACATTTGTTGCTATCTATATTCCCCTTACTCCCTGAAGCTAAATAAGGCTTGCAAAGACTACCACTTTTCTGTTTCTTTCACATAACCCCCCAATGGCAAGTTATTAGTTAATTGGACATTTAAGAATCGATGGAGGAAAAGTAGGCAAATGTTACTGGAGTGGCAGTCAACATCACCACCGGGGGTAGCGGCTTGATTGGGTGACCCATGCGACTTCCTGCAGAGGCATTGGAGAAAAGGTGGGGGATATGTGTGACCGTATTTGAGGAGTTGTTTTCGTGCGGGGGCGGTCAATTTGCGTCAACAAATGCTGGGAATTCTCATTCACTACATCTGAGAGAATGGCAGTGACGAAACCTACTGAAGCGAATCAATATAATATAGATCTGGCTGATGAACTCATCCTTTACTGAGCTATTTGCAGTACTCTGTTGTCTCCTATTTGTTCCCTCCATTGTTATGTGTCACAGACTGTGATGAAATGCTCCAGTTAATCCAACAATTGTAACATTTAGGCTCTTATTACCTTTCCATGCTCAACAAAAACATAAACAGAGAGCCCAGTCTGCTCACTTTAAGAGTTGTGCTGAATTTCACATAGTGAATTGTTAATCAGAAAAAATAATCATTAGAGGGGGAGAAGAACACCGAGTCTCGTTATACGCGGATGACCTATTGTTATACGTGTCGGACCCAGCGGGGGGGGATGATAGAGGTTATGCGAATTTTGAGGGGGTTCGGGGATTTCTCGGGGTATAGGCTAAACATGGGGAAGAGTGAATTATTTGTGATACATCCAGGGGACCAGAGTAGAGAGATAGAAGGCTTGCCTCTAAGGAAAGTGGAAAGAAACTTGCGATACCTGGGGATTCAGATCGCTAGGAGCTGGGGAACCTTGCACAGACTTAATCTGACACGGTTGGTAGAACAAATGGAGGAGGACTTCAAGAGGTGGGACATGCAACCTCTATCGCTGGCAGGCAGGGTGCAAGCAATTAAGATGATGTTCCTCCCGAGGTTCTTATTTGTATTTCAATGTCTCCCTATACTAATCACCAAGACCTTTTTTAATAAAATAGACAGGAGCATCACGAGCTTAGTGTGGGCAGGGAGGGTTCCGAGAGTAAGGAGGGGGTTTCTTCAGCGTAGTAGGGACAGAGGAGGATTGGCACTACCGAACTTGGGCGATTACTATTGGGCCGCCAATGTGGCAATGATACGTAAATGGATGATGGAGGGTGAGGGAGTGGCGTGGAAAAGACTGGAGAGAAAGTCCTGTAAAGGGACGAGTTTAGAGGCGCTGGTGACGGCGCCGCTACCGATCTCACCTAAAAGGTTTACCACGAACCCGGTGGTGGCGGCAACATTGAATATCTGGGGACAGTGGAGGCGACAGAGAGGGGTGCGGGGAGCCCTGGTGGGGTCCCCAATCAGGAACAACCATAGGTTCGCCCCAGGAAGAATGGATGGAGGATTTCAGAGCTGGTACCAGTTGGGAATTAGGAGGGTGGGAGATTTATTTATAGATGGGACTTTAGCGAGCTTGGGAGCATTGGAGGAAAAGTATAAGTTGCCCCGGGGAAATTTCTTGAGATATATGCAGGTGAGGGCGTTTACTAGACAACAGGTGAGGGAATTTCCGTTGCTCCCGACACAGGCGATACAGGACAAGGTGCTTTCAGGGGTGTGGGTCGGAGAGGGCAAGGTGTCAGAGATCTACCGAGAGATGAGGGAAGAGGGGGAGGAGTCGGTGGGCGAACTAAAAGGAAAGTGGGAAGAAGAACTAGGGGAGGAGATAGAGGAGGGTATGTGGGCTGATGCCCTAAGCAGGGTAAATTCCTCTTCCTCATGCGCCAGGCTTAGCCTGATTCAATTTAAGGTGCTACATAGAGCACACATAACGGGAGCAAGATTGAGCACGTTCTTTGGAGTGGAGGACAAATGTGGGAGGTGTGGCGGGAGCCCGGCAAACCACGCACATATGTTTTGGGCGTGACCGGCACTGGAAGGGTATTGGAAGGGAGTGACGGGAGTGATTTCGCGGGTGGTGAAGGCCCGGGTCAAACCAGGCTGGGGGTTAGCTCTATTTGGAGTTGCGGAAGAGCCGGGAGTGCAGGAGGCGAAAGAGGCCGACGTTGTGGCCTTTGCGTCCCTAGTAGCCCGGCGCAGGATCCTACTCATGTGGAAGGAGGCGAAACCCCCCGGACTGGAGGCCTGGGTAAACAATATGGCGGGGTTCATTAAACTGGACCAGATAAAGTTTGCCCTGAGAGGATCGGCTCAAGGGTTCACCAGGCGGTGGCAGCCATTTCTCGACTACTTAGGGGAACGTTAGAGGGATGACAGATGACCAGCAGCAGCAACCCAGGGGGAAGGGGGGAGGGGGGAGGGGGGGGGTTTAATTTAGTTTAGGTCAAAGATAAAGGGGTTTTGTTACTTGTGTATTGTTAAAAATTTCTGTACTGTTATTGTTGCGTTTGCTTTGTAAGAGGGGAAAAATTGTTGTTTGGGAAAAAAATTTCAATAAAACATATTTTAAAAAAAAAAAGAAAAAATAATCAAATACGTGGCCAGCTCCCCCGTTCAAACATTGTTTTCCTTCCCAATTTGAATGTTTTCTATTTTTTTTTTTGCGGGGAGGAGCTCAAGTAATTCACAGACACTTCAGAACCTATTTTAAAGCTGGAATTTTCCAGCCCTCATCCGTGATGGGATTTCCCGCTGGGGAGCGACTTGCCATCGGCTGCCGGTTGGATCCTCCACTCCTGTCGAAGTCAATGGCAACTTGTATGGCTCGCCCAGCCTGCCGCCAAGGAACCCGCGGCGGCAGGCGATAACTTTAGGAGAGGGAGATCCTCCCAGCAGGAAGGGCTGGAAAATCCTGCCCAAAGTCTCAGACTTGCTCTTTGGATAATGCCAGGTGTAAATGTCCTTTGCTTTGGAGATTTGAACATGGGTCTCCTGGTTAGGAACCTGATATTGCAGCCCATACTCTTAATTACTTTTATTGATAAGTAGTCATTTTGATCTTGCTGAAAAAAGAGACATGCCAGCAAAACGTATGTTTTGAGCTTTGCAATGACGGGTTGGTTGGGTTTGGTCAGTATTTTGCCTGTTGCAAACAGCCAAAAGAATGTGCTGTTTGATATGATCTGCCAATCCTTGAGGCTTAAGGCCTACATAGCTGGCATCACACCAGCATTGAAATTCATTTACCACATTATTCATTTGTGTGATAGCAAAATGTCTTTTTGACTTGACGGCAACATTCTGGTAGCGGAGAATACCACTTGTATACTATACCCACATAATGTCCAATATTAGATGTGATTGGACAATACTTGCTTAACTGACAACCAATTTAAGATTATCAGTGTGGCTCGCAGTGTGGCCCACTTACTCATGCTGTAAGTTACATATATTCACACACAGGGTCCTATCGCTTGCACACAGAAGGAACATGTCCACTCATTGCACCTTTTTCAACGAAACAAAAGCTTGGCAGATAGCCACCTTTTGGTTCATTCCCCATGGCAATGCTTGACCAGAATCGACCTACCTGGTTTGTATTTAAATAACAGCTTGGTAGTTAACAGTTCCCTGGCGCAAAGCCTCTACCAATCAGAGTCCATTTGCCAATCAATGAATATTCTCTTCATATGCAGTATCAATTGTTGTCCCTTTTACAATTGGTATTCTTCCGAATTCTGCCCTGATGAGTGCAAGATGAAAAGCTTTGATAGCATGTCCCTTTTTATTGAAAGTTTCTGGAAAAAAGGAGTAATTTCAACCATTAACAGTTACCTGTGTTTAGATAGTTACGTGGCTAGGCCACTTCCTAATAGTCTCAACATTCTTTATCTCAACGAGAGGGAGGAAACAACTATCTTTCAGCTGCTTGATTATCATTCTGCACTTTATTTTCAAGAACAAATTTAATCAATTTCAGTTGCACATTTTAATAATAAAATCAAAAACTCTGTTCAGTGTAAAACTCCTCTTAAACAAATTGAAATTGAATTAATTACAGATGCACTATTTCCTTCTTTTGATTTTATCACCAGCACAATTTATTTACCTTGGCCTTCTTTATTTAAGCAATCGCAGAACTGCACCTTTCCACAGATACATAAAGGTCAAACATATTTACAGGAATAGGTCACTCAGCTCCCCGAGCTTGGTCCACCGTTTAATTAGATAGATCATGGCTGATCTCTATCTAAACTCCATTCTTCTGTTTAAAACCATGAACCACAGGAACGTTACAGCACAGAAAGAGGCCAATTAGCCCATCGAGTCTGTGACGGCCACAAAAGATAAAAAGGACCTAGTCAATCCTTTTAATCCCAATTTCCAGCACCCGGCAGCTTACAACATTTCAGGTGCAGATCCAAGTACCTTTTAAATGAGTTGAGCATTTCAGCCTCAGAGAATGTCTCACGGACAAGTTTCGCTTGGAAAGGGAAGTCGGGAGAAATTAAAGTGAAATGAGTTTCAGGGTGAGAGTGGAACTGAGGGTGTTTGACTTAGGATCAAGGGGAACAGAAAGCACTTGAGGAACCTGATTCGACAGTCTTTAATTTATTGACAGAGAAATCCATGCTCTGCTTTTTCTTGTCGTTAGAGGTGAGGATGGAAGGTCATGGTGTTTGCAGCATCATTGTTCGTCGAAAAAGAAAACATGAGGGGCGAAATTCTCCGGAAACGGCACGATGTCGCTGACTGGCGCCCAAAACGGCGCAAATCAGTCAGGCATCGCGCCGCCCCAAAGGTGCAGAATGCTCCGCATCTTTGGGGGCCGAGCCCCAACCTTGAGGGGCTAGGTCGGCGCCGGACGAATTTCCGCCCCGCCAGCTGGCGGAAAAGGCCTTTGGTGCCCCGCCAGCTGGCACGGAAATGACATCTCCGGGCGGCGCATGCGCGGGAGCATCAGCGGCCGCTGACGGCATTCCTGCGCATGCGCAGTGGAGGGAGTCTCTTCCGCCTCTGCCATGGTGGAGATCGTGGCGAAGGCGGAAGGGAAAGAGTGCCCCCACGGCACAGGCCCGCCCGCGGATCGGTGGGCCCCGATCGCGGGCCAGGCCACCATGGGGGCACCCCCCCGGGGCCAGATCACCCCGTGCCTCCCCAGGACCCCGGAGCCCGCCCGCGCCGCCTTGTCCCGCCGGCAAGGTAGGTGGTTTAATCTACGCCGGCGGGACAGGCATTTTAGCGGTGGGACTTCAGCCCATCCGAGCCGGAGAATCGCGCATGGGGGCCCGCCAACCGGCACGGCGCGATTCCCGCCCCGCCGAATCTCCGGTGCCGGAGACTTCGGCAACCGGCGGGGGCGGGATTCACGCCAGCCCCCAGCGATTCTCCGACCCGGTGGGGGGTCGGAGAATCTCGCCCGAGGTTACATTTGAGTTCCAGTTTAACTCAACTGGGCCTTTCTCTCCTCCACCAACACTGCAAATTACTACAGAATTCTGGAACTCAAAGGTAACTCCATGTTTTCTTTTGGTAAGTCAGAGTTTTTTTTAACAAACAATTTTAATGAGGTAATTTTTGGCATTCCAAACAACAACAGTGTAAAAACAGTGTACAAAGAACAATAAACATAGTGCAAACACCGACACCCGTCCCTACAAGACCCGCCTATTTAACCCCCTATTCTACACTATCCTAGCCCTCCCCCCCCCCCCCCCCCCCCGCTGCTGACGATAAATTCTCCGCAAAGAAGTCGATGAATGGTTGCCACCTCCGGGCGAACCCTAACACTGACCCTCTCAAGGCGAACTTAATCTTCTTCAGGCCGAGAAAGCTCGCCATGTCGGTTAAACAGGCCTCCGACTTCGGGGGCTTTGAGTCCCTCCAAGCTAACAATATCCGTCTCCGGGCTACTAGGGAGGCAAAGGCCAGGACATCTGCCCCTTTCTCCTCCTGGACTCCCGGATCTTCCGACACCCCAAAAATCGCCATCTCTGGACCCATTGCCACCCTTGTTTTCAATACTCTGGACATAACGTCCGCAAACACCTGCCAATATCCCCGAAGTTTTGGACATGCCCAGAACATGTGGACATGGTTCGCTGGTCCTCCCGCACATTTTACACACCTGTCCTCCACCCCAAAGAATCTACTCATCCGGGCCATTGTCATTTGGGCCCGATGTACCACCTTGAATTGGATCAAGCTGAGCCTTGCGCATGTAGCGGTCACGTAGACTCTGCTCAACGCGTCTGCCTATAAGCCGTCCTCCATCTCTCCCCCAAGCTCCTCCTCCCACTTACGCTTCAGCTCCTCGGTCTGCGTCTCCTCCGCCCCCATTAGTTCTTTGTAGATGTCCGAGACACTCCCCTCCCCCACCCATCCCCTAGACACTAGCCTATCCTGGATCCCCCTTAGTGGCAGGAGTGGGAAGGATGGTACCTGCCTGCGCAGAAAGCCCCGCACCTGCAAATATCTGGTCGTTCCCTCTTGCCAACCCAAACGTCTCCTCCAGCGCCCTCAAGCTAGGGAAGCACCCTTGCAGGAACAGGTTCCCCATCCTCTCAATTCCCGCCCTTCACCATACTCAAAAACCCCCATCCAGGCTCCCTGGGGCAAACTGGTGGTTGTCACATATTGGGGGCCAAACCGATGCTCCCACTGCTCCAACGTACCTCCTCTACTGACCCCAGATCCTCAAGGCCACCACCACCACGGGACTGGTGGAATATCTCGCCGGCGGGAACGGCAGAGGTGCCGTTATCAACACCCCTAAGCTGGTGCCCCTACAAGAAGCTGCCTCCATCTGCTCCCAAACCGACCCCGCCCCCACCACCAACTTCCTTATCATAACATTATTGGCCGCCCAGTAGTCATTACTGAAGTTTGGCAGGGCAAGCCCTCCCCTCCCCCCCGATTCCTCTCGAGCATTACCTTCTTCACCCGTGGGGACTTACCCGCCCAGACAAAGCCCAAAATGATTTTATTAATCCTCTTAAAAAAGGACCACGGGATGAAAATTGGGAGGCATTGGAATACAAATAAAAATCTTGGTCGGATCGTCATCTTAACCGTCTGCACCCACCCAGCCAGCGACAGCGGTAGCGCATCCCATCTCCGAAACTCGCCAGGTACCTAAAACTGTCCCCCACTAACCTAAACGGTAGCTCCCCCAGCCGACCCTCCTGACCTCTTGCCTGGACTACAAACATCTCGCTCTTTGTCATGTTCAGTATATATCCCGAAAACCGGCCAAATTCCCCCAAAGTGGCCATGATCTCACCCATCCCTGCCCCTGGATGTGCTACATATAAGAGCAGGTCGTCCGCATACAGCGAGACCCGATGCTCCACTCTTACCCAACCCCCCCCCCCCCCCACCGAACTAGCCCCTTGAAGCTCTCAGAGCAATTGCCAGCGGGTCTATAGCTAACGCAAACAGCAGTGGGGAGAGGGGGCATCCCTGTCTTGTCCCCCGGTGCAGTCTAAAATAGTCCAAGGTCATCCTATTCGTCCTTACACTAGCCTCCGGGGCGTGGTACAACAGCCTAACCCAGTCGATAAAGGCCCTACCGAACCCAAACAGTCCCAGCACCTCCCATAAATAGTCCCGCTCCACCCGGTCGAACGCCTTTTCCGCATCCATTGCCACAACTACCTCAACCTCCCTACTCTCCGGGGTCATCATAATCATGTTGAGCAGCCTTCTTATATTGACCACCAACTGCCTGCCCTTGACAAACCTGGTTTGATCCTCCATAATCACATCCGGCACACAATCTTCAATCCTGGAGGCCAAAACTTTGGCCAGCAACTTGGCATCCACATTAAGCCGGGAGATCGGCCTATATGACCCGCATAGCTCCGGGTTCTTGTCCCGCTTCAATATTAACGAAATAGGGGCCCGTGACATCGTCGGGGGCAGCACCCCGCTATCCCTCGCCTCATTGAAAACCTTGACCAACAACGGCCCTAATATCCCCGAGGATTTTTTGTAGAATTCCACCGGGTACCCGTCCGGCCCCGGAGCCTTACCCGACTGCATTGTCTTCAAGCCCTCAACTATTTCTTCGGCCCTGATCGGGGCCCCCAGCCCATCCACCAGCTCCCTGCCCACCCTCGGGAAGGTCAGTCCGTCCAAAAAGCACCTCATCCCCTCGGGCCCCGTGAGGGGTTCCGAGCGATAGAGTCTGCTGTAATAGTTCCTGAACGCCCTGCTTAGCCCAGCCGGGTCCCCTACCAAATTCCCATCCCCATCGACTACCTTTTCTATTTCCCTGGCCGCCTCCCTCTTCCTAAGCTGCTGTGCCAGCATTCTGTTGGCTTTCTCCCCATGTTCATAAAATGCCCCCCTCGCCTTTCTAATCTGCTCCACTGCCTTGCCTGTGGACAACACCCCGAACTCAGCCTGCAGCCTCCGACGTTCCCTTAA
Source organism: Scyliorhinus torazame (assembly GCF_047496885.1). NCBI lineage: Eukaryota > Metazoa > Chordata > Chondrichthyes > Carcharhiniformes > Scyliorhinidae > Scyliorhinus > Scyliorhinus torazame. The sequence goes on from NC_092728.1 coordinate 66,943,631, forward strand.
CAGCTCCACCCCCGGGGTCGCCGCATACCTCCTATCTATCTGTAGGATCTCCTCAACCAGTCTGTCCATCTCTGCCCTATCCATCCTGTCCCTATGAGCCCGGATCAAAATCAGCCCCCCCCTCTCACCACTACTTTCAACGCCTCCCAGACCACCGCTGCTGAGACTTCCCCTGTGTCATTGACCTGCAGGTAGTTCTGCATGCAATTCCTCACCCTCTCGCACACCGCCTAGTGCGCCAACAAGCCCACGTCCAATCTCCATTGCGGGCGCTGGAAGCTCTCCTCACTAACCTGCAGTTCCACCCAATGTGGGGCATGATCCGAAATAGTGATGGCCGAGTATCCTGTGTCCACCTCCCCTGCCAGCAAATCCCTGCTCAGAATGAAAAAATCAATCCGGGAGTAAACCTTATGCACATGCGAATAAAAAGAAAACTCCTTCCCCGCCGTCTGCCTAAAACTCCATGGGTCTATCACCCCCCTCCATCTGCTCCATGAACCCCATCAGTTCCTTTGCCATTGCTGGCATCCTCCCTGTTTTGGTAAGTCAGATTTGATAATGGGTGATTATGCCTCTCATGCAGCAATGAAGCAATAACTTGCATTTTGACTGCACCAGGTGCAATCTAGTCTGTATCCTTCAGACTTGAAGTAGAGAGCACTAGGGCCAGTTGGGAAATAGCGACGCTTACGCTGGAGCTGATGGCATGAACTGCAATGGTAAGGGGGTTGCTGAGCAAATTGATAACTGCCATACATGTGTGGCAATGGGGGAACATTGGGAGTTTGAAAGGGCAGTAGCAAATTTCAGAGTTTTTCCACGGGTAGATACAAAAGGAAGAGAGGTTGAAGGAGCTTGTGATAAAGGGCAACGCCAGTCTTGAACCAGGTATACTCAAATGTGCTGCCCCTGAATTTGAGTTAATCAAGATTAGGTCTGTAGAAGGGAGAATGATAGCTGATAAGGATTGCAATTTAACTCCCATAAGCGAAAAAAAAGTGACACATAAAATTAAATAAATTTGCGAAAGAAAATCACAAACTTATCAGGAAACATTCCACCCTCTAATAGTACTGACATTTCCTTCCTCCCTATAAAGGATTGGGTCCAGGTTTGCCATCCCCTCGCAGGAGATAGTAGCATAACCACCATTCAAAAGGCTGCTGTACTGTAGGACCAGGGTCAGAAACAGTTCAGACCTGCAGTGTGCCTGTACTTTACCAGCAGGATGGGAGAGGCAACTTTCGCAAGGTAAGTACAGGAAGCCTGCACTTAGATACTTTTTCTCCAGCAATCCAAACTAAACAAGTGGTTATGCTAAAGCAGCCTTTTAACAGGATCCTTCAACCTTTTTATGTTTCAATGGGACATTTTGTTAATGCTGCATGAGGCTTTTTCATCCTCTGGAAGTACGCCCTTTAATCAGAACAACTTCACAAAGACTCCATTGTCATTCATGTTCCCTTCAGTTTTTTTAAATATTCATTTTTACAGGATGTGGGTGTCTGCCGAGGTCAGCATTTATTATCCATCCTTAATTGCCCTTTATCTGCAGGGTTTTGACAGTTGAGGCAATTTTCAAACCTTCCATTTTTGTCTGAAATTGTGTTTCAATTGCACAGGTAACAAAATAAACCTCGTTCCTACTTGCCTTCAGAATATTTTTCAGAGGTTGTGTCGAATGTTCTGCAAGCATAGGTTACTTTTCCCTTCATTTGGAACATCGGTACCCTTGATGTTATCAGAAATACATCTCTGCAATATGTTTTAAATTTATCACTTATCCACCTTGTCGTGGCACAGTTCTGATGTTTAATCACTCGGAGATTCAAATTCTTTATTGTTGAATGTATTCAAATTAGTGAAAAATTAAATTACCAGAATTAATTTGCTCTTGGACAAATGGCTGTGAAGCAGGTTGATGTTGCTAATAAATAATCATTAAATTTTATCAAAAGACGGTCAATGTTTTGGTATTGTCTCCACGATAATCTGTCCAGTGTAAAGTCTTCTGTAGCAACTTGATTTCCCCATTTTCTATGCCTTTTGAATATCAAGGAGTAATTTATGAGCTGCTGTGTTGCGTGGAAGCATTCAACCATGAAAATATAAGGGCATGTATTTATAAAGCGCCTTTTATGTAATATGTTCCAAGGAACTTCACTGAAGTAATGTAAAGCAAAATTTGGCACCAAGTCACATGCAAAGATCTTAGGACACATGGACCAACTCATGGTCATACAGATAGGTTCCAAGGAGGTTTTCAAAGGACGAAAGAGAGGCAGAGAGCTAAAATAGCTTAAGAAAGGAGGTCCAGGGCAACAGTGGAGCAAATAAAACCAAGGGTGTTCAAGAGGCCAGAATTAAAGGAGTGTAAATATGCTGGAGAGTCATGGAGCTGGAGATGATTATAGAGATTATGGGATGGGGGCACGGTTGTAATGGCATGGAGGAATTTGAAAACAAGGACAAGCTTTTTTAATTGAGACATGGCTTAACCAGGAGTCAATGAGGGTTAATGAGCACTGGGGTCGTCGGCGAAGGGTTCCATGCAAATAAAGACATGGGCAGCAAGGTTTTGAAAACACCAATTTTATTGACGGTGGAATCTAGGAGGCTGGTCCGGCATGCGTAATCTAGATTTGACAATGAGGGTTTCATCATTAGATAAGCCGAGGCAATGGTCGGGTCTGGTAATGTTACAGAGCTGGAAATAGGTATTTGCCCTGGTGGCACATTAAATTTCGGCAGGATTTTCCAACCATTCCCGCTGATGGGATCTTTCGGTCCTGCCAACGGCAACCCCCTGCTGCAGGTTCCCCGGCGGTGGAGGGTGTGTGGTGGTATGTATTAGCGGTAATGTGGTACCTGGTCGGTAGCCTTTATGTTCGATAATGCACAGCGGGGCAAAATTAAGAATGACAAGATCTTAAGGTGGAGGATCGAACTCTCCACCTATAACTATGAGATCTTGTATCGTCCCGGAAAGCTGAACGAGCCGTCTGATGCCCTATCCCGCGGCACATGTGCCAAGGCACAAATAGACCGCCTCAAAGCCCTCCACGAGGACCTCTGCCACCCGGGGGTCACTCGATTCTACCATTTCGTAAAGTCCCGCAACCTCCCCTACTCTGTGGAGGAGGTCCGTACAGTCACCAGGAACTGCCACATTTGCGCAGAGTGCAAACCGTACTTTTTCAGGCCGGATAGAGCGCACCTGATCAAGGCTTCCCGCTCCTTTGAACACCTCAGTTTGGATTTCAAAGGGCCCCTCCCCTCCACCGACCGCAACGCGTACTTCCTGAACGTGGTGGACGAGTACTCCCGTTTCCCCTTCGCCATCCCCTGCCCCGACATGACAGCAGCCACAGTCATTGAAGCCCTTGGCACCATATTCACACTGTTCGGTTTCCCCGCGTATATCCATAGCGACAGGGGGTCCTCCTTCATGAGTGACGAGCTGCGGCAGTTCCTGCTTAGCAAGGGCATAGCCTCGAGCAGGACGACCAGCTACAACCCCTGGGGGAACGGGCAAGTAGAGAGGGAGAACGGCACGGTCTGGAAGACCGTCCTACTGGCCCTACGGTCCAGAGATCTCCCAGTTTCCCGGTGGCAGGAGGTCCTCCCGGACGCTCTCCACTCCATCCGGTCGCTGCTGTGTACCACCACTAACCAAACGCCGCACGAGAGCCCCCTTGTCTTCCCCAGGAAGTCCTCCTCCGGAACGTCGCTGCCAACCTGGCTGGCGGCCCCAGGACCCATCTTGCTCCGGAAACATGTGCGGGCGCACAAATCGGACCCGTTGGTCGAGAGGGTCCACCTTCTCCACGCGAACCCGCAGTACGCCTAAGTGGCGTACCCCAACGGCCGACAGGACACGGTCTCCCTGCGGGACCTGGCGCCCGCCGGCAACACACACACCCCCGACACCGATCACCCCCTCCCTGCCACCGGCGCACCCCGCGACCGCCCCCATTCCCGGAGGGATCGGACCTCCTCCCGTGCCCGCCCAGGAGTAAAACAGGAACAAACAGCGAAACGCTCCCGGAGACGACAACGCCCGAGCAAGCACATGCACCACCACCGGGGCTGAGGCGATCGACGAGAAAGACCAGACCGCCCGCTCGACTCGTGGAATCCGCATGACACCAAGAAAAGCAAGAATGTTGTTGTAACAAAATTTTTTTGCTCGTATTGTAAATAGTTCTCACAAACTTGTACATAGCCCAATGTAGGGCTAAAGCTGTATTAACACAGTCCGAAATTTGTTCCAGGGCCAGCCTTGTAAACCCTTACCACCATGCGAACCACCACCCCACCGGGTTCTTTTTTAACAAGGGCTGAATGTGGTGGTATGTATTAGGGGTAATGTGGTACCTGTGAAGCCAAGAGGCTATTGGCTGACAGGTCCCGGGTCCTGGTTGGATCTGCCGACTTCTGGCTCCGGCCTGAAGGTGGAGTATAAGAGCCCGAGCTTCTCCCCGCAGCCTCATTCTGTTGCTGAGCTGCTGGGGACAAGTCTCGCTTAATAAAGCCTAGATCGACTTCATCGCTTCTCGTCTCGCGTAAGTCATTGTGCGCTACAGGGTGCAAGCAATGAAAAACCGCGTTGATGGTGGCAGGACTGGAAGATCCTTCTGGCGACCAATGGCGGGCAGCCTTCACCACCACACAATGCTGTGAGTGGGGCAGAAAATCCCAGCCAATGACTTCAGTGGAGCTAAAAGCAAATTACTGCGGATGCTGGAATATGAAACGAAAACAGATAATACTGGACAATCTCGGTGGAAACAAGTCGATGGAAGAAACAAAAATAAGTTGAGAGAAATAAAAATGGAGTGTGGGTGGAGGAGAGAGTTCACAGGCTGTGTTGTTGAACTCAATGTTGAGTCTGGAAGATTGTATGTACTTCATCAGAAGATGAGGTGCTGTTCCTCCAGTTTACACTGGGCTTCACTCGAACACTACAGCAGGCCAAGGACAGACATGTGGATATGAGAGCAGGACGGGGAGTGGGGAATCTTGCCCAGTGACTTGTGTTGTCAATTTGTAATTGAAGGAAGTTTCTGCTCATTCAGTGTTAGATATCAGACATGCAGCATGATAATTGAAAGTGGAAGGGTCGAGAAAGGTTTTGATGTGGTAGAGCTGGGTATCATCAGTGTATATGTGGAAATGTCGATTTCAGATGATGTGACAAAGGATGTCATGTAGATCAGATGTAGGAGATCAAGGAAAAATCTTTTGGGGACACCAGAGGTAGTGATCAAGAGTAGATGCAGCTTCCATTTCAGATGCTTCACTGGCTACAATGAGATGGATGACAATAGAAGGAGATACAATTGATGTGATTTAAGAACAGGTACATATTATATTGCAGCACAGAAAGTACTTTATGGCATTCCTGCTTTTCTTCCTCATCCGTTTTTCTATCTTCTAGAGACACAGTGGAGACACAGCTGAGTTGTGGGTCCTCAGCCACTAGTCATTCTCTGCCACTTTGCCCATTCTTTACGTGTGAACCTAGACAGAGACTGGGGCAGGATGATTCCCATTGGTTAAGGGGAGTGGGAAAGGGGTAGCACTGTCACCCAAAGACTACAAATATGCAAATCAACACAGTGCAGGGATTAACCTCAGGGGGGGGGCATTTTTCAAAACTTTTTAACAGGCAATTAAATAAAAGTGTGGGAAATCACAAGCATAGCGCTCACAATATTGCCTGCTGCAAGCCAAGCACTGGCATAAAATCTAACTCTAGTTTATTTTGAAACCGGCAACAGATTTGTCAGCTAATTCATTCAGGTGGGCTCTCATATAAATTATGAATCAGTTCTTCCCACTCTAAGCACACATAAACTATCAGATTTTTCAAATCATTGTCAGAGTGCTGTTCTTGGTTGATGTCCATTTTCGCTACAGAATGGAAGTATGATTATAATAATCATCCCCACAAATAATTGGTGCAGTTCCCATGTTTACAGTACAAAGTGCTGACCGTCAAACAGTTCAGAGAAGAGGCAGTGACCACAAATATCGCCTCTATATTAATTTTCTTTATTCTGTAATAACAGCTATTTAATGGAGTGTAATTTAGTGCCAACTGAGCCATCATTTCAATAGTTTGCTGCTCTGATAGCATTTTTTGAGAGCTCCATGTTTGTTAAGTGTTGTTGAACAACACCATTAAAAAAAAAATCATTATCACTGACTGATTTACTCAGGAATGCTCAGACTCCTATCCTGGACAACCAATGTAAATGGAATAATCATAGAATCCCCACAGTACTGAAGGAGGCAATTCGGCCCAGCGAGTCTGCACTGGCCCTTGGAAAGAGCACCCTATTTAAGACTTACTTAAGCCCATGCCTCCACCCTATCCCCGTAACCCAGTAACCCCACCTAACTTTTGGACACTAAGGGGCAATTTAGCATGGCCAATCTACCCCACCTGCACCTCTTTGGACTGTGGGAGGAAACCGGAAACCTGGAGGAAACCCACGCAGACACGGGGAGAAAGTGCAAACTCCACACAGTTACCCAAAGCCAGAATTGAACCCGGGTCCTTGAAGCTGTGAGGCAGCAATGCTAACCACTGTGCCACCACGAAACCTGATTTGCCGATACTCCACCAGTCTCTGTGAGGTACGAGTCAATTTAGCAAGTTTCAAGCTCCCTCCATAGCGTTCCACCACCAAGTCTTCAAGATGTTGGGCGTGATCTACTGGCCACGCTGCACCGAAAACTGTACAAAGGGGTCGGTATATGACGGGTTCTACCCAGCTCGCCACGCCTCGCGAGAGGTGAAGTCTGCCCATTGTGCGCGGGATCACCTTTTGGCAAATCTGCATATTAGAGCAAGACAGCTAGTCTTACTCTAATATGCAATTCCCTGAGGTAATCAAGGCATTGGGATCTATCCCCTTTGCCTTGCAGACCTTGGGTGAGCACCGTTCAGTGCTGGTCTCCACAAATGGGAAGCAGACGGAACGGCACTTGTCGGGGATCTCCCAGGGCTTTGGAGGCCTCGAGGTGCATCCTCTCTGGACACGGTGATACTCTGGCACAGCTGGTGCCACCAGGGCACCCTGGCACTGCCAGCTTAGCACCCTGGCAGTGCCACATGGGTGCCAGCCTGACACTGCTAAGGTCACCAGAATAGTATTGCTAGCTGGCAGGGGTACTGCCAGGATGGCACTGCCAAGGTGGAAAGCTGGTATTTTTTGTGTGGCTGTGATCGGGCTGAGGGTGTTCCCTGAGTGGGTGTGGGGGGGAACCTCATCACAGTGAGTTGGGGCTTGGGGAGGTGTTCAGGTGTCACGCTGGGGCTCGAGAGATGGGGACGCCATGATCTCTCACAGCACTGAAGAGTTTTGGTAAGCGGGGCTTCTCAGTGCAGGAAACGGAACTAAATGAGGCCTCTCGGCTATGCGTTCCCTGCTGAGGTCCGAAATCTAACCCGAGTCATGTTAGACAGCACTGTGTTTCACAGCGCATATGGTTAAATCGCGCCCTTTTATTGTGCTCAGAAAATTTAAATATTCTGCCAGAACTGGGCACTATCTGCCTTTGATTTAGAGAATGAAAATAGTCAGGTTTAATAACGCTAAATTTCTTGCACATGAAATCAAATCAGTGTTCCATTATTTACTACTTGTGTACCGTTAATTGTATTAAGATGTTGGGCATTAATTTGGGGTTCACCTTTGCTTATGAAATCTAATGAGGTTTCACGAAGTGTTGCGAATTGGATCCCACCCATTGAGGTTGGGGTCCAGTGGTTCGTCTCACTTGAAGATGTCTACACCTGACCTACTCAGCACCTGGTATCAAATGGCCTCGCCCTGGAAACTTTGAGTGGGTGCCGTTTAGCACATGGTTTCCACAAACGCCGACCAGGTGTACCGGCACTGGGGGTGTCTCCCAGCTGATTGGGGGGCACTGAGTGGCTGGGCTCTGGGCAGGGTGGTACCCTTGTATCCCTGATGCCACAGAGACACCAGGGCACTGCAAGGCTGGCAGAGGCACTGCCAGGGTGCAAGGCTGGCAGTGCCAAGCTGCCCTGGTTGTATTTTGCTCGGGCCGGGCTCGGGCCCCGGGATGCCCTGCCTTTATGAGCGGTGCGGGGGGGGGGGGGGGATCAATGACCTCCTAATTGGTGTGTTGGGGAGTTCCGGAGGTGCGGGGTCTAGAGATAGGGGCGCCGATCTCATCCTGCACTGCCAAGCAGAGCTCACTAGTGCAGGAAGTGAGCCTAAGTATGGCCTTGGCAGAGTCCAGTTTAATAGCAGGGTCGTTCTCGGTGCTGCAAGAGCCGGGAAACACCCGGCTAAACGCGCCCGACACGGAACTCTGTTTCATTTCCATTAAATCGTGCCCATACCAAATCACTCTTGGCATGACGCTTCAGTTAATCACCTTTGACAGGACACTTCCATTAAATCGTGCCCATATCAAATCGCTCTTGGCATGACGCTTCAGTTAATCACCCTTTGACAGTACAATGGCAGCTCCAAAGTATGTGGTGCTATGGACAGAGTGCTTTCCAATTGTTTCACAGAAGGTAACTCCATTTGAATTTGTAGCCATCTGGGATGGCCACTTCCAACTAAGCACAGAGTGACTCACAAAGACTGATGGGTAAAATGGACAAGCCAAGAATCAGGCAGGTTCTGAGCCTGAAATGCATATTTGTCAGCAAAGTCCAGACGGTATCGAAACCCCGTCCCATTAGCATGTTAATCAGGCCGATTAGCAGATGATGGCCCATCTCCCCCAACACAAGGGACTGGTACTCCAGCTACCGGCATAGTCCCAGACATTTCGGCGCCACTCCCTGTCCAAGGGAAACACAAACAACGGGGTCAATGACCGCTTGGGACATGCCCAGTCATCCAGATCCCCGCCCACTTATTGGCGAAGGAATTGAACAGAGTGATCAGGGATCACCCAATTAGTAAGGCCCAAATCAAAGGACCGCCCTAAAGAGCGCGAAAGCCCCCAAGTATAAAGGAAGAGTTCGCCATATGCTCGCTCTCTTTTGGCCTTGGTACCCCGGTCACGGCCATTGCCAACTGCAGCAACACCAGAAGCAAGTTTGAGTTCAACACCCACTACCAGAAGGACGAGCCCAGCCGAGCAGCAGTTACCACTTCGAACCCAAGAGATCCTGAACAGCGGCCACTGTTTCCTGACCTAAACCGGGTGCCCGAAGTTAAGTACAGGTTGTGTAAGTAATAGGTGTAGTTGACTAGTAGTGTTTATGTTGCATTACTGATTGTGTGTAAATAAAGTAGCCTTGACCTTGAACTAACTAACTGGTGTTTGGCTCTTTGATCGATAGTCGGTTGAAACTTGTGGTGGTATCATTCGATACCTGGCAACTCTAAGCATTCAAACATAGACAATATAGAAAGAAGGTAAATTCACTGATTGCCCTAATTGGAACAGAGTCAGAGTAAAGAGCATAGTAAAGAGGAATCGGCAACAAATTATACCACAGAAACTTCAAGCACTGTTCCACGTCAGTGATTCTTTGCCAATTTCTGCTGTTGTTTTATGAACTGAAGGCCATTGTATTGTCCATTTTGCTTCACAGGGCTCACTTTCCAGTAATAGTATGACATGTTACATTTGTATCTGTATGGTTAATAAAGCTAAAAAAAACTTTTCATTGAGCTATTTTTGACATTTCTCTCAGTTTTCCGTGTTTAAATCCTGAATTGGGCCAGATCTTGTTTCAGCAGGCCAACTGGCAACATGTGCTATTAGTTCGACCTTCAGGTGGCAGGGGTGGAATTTTGTGGCCCCTCCCACTGGCGGGATCTTCCAGTCCCGCCAAAGTCAATGGAGTTTTGAGTGGATTGACGTGTTTTCCGGCCCTGTGTTTTTGTACTGTAACCTACTCGAATGTGAGGTGTTCACAGTATGGCGAGGGCAATGGGGTATCTTAGACCATAAGATAGAGGAGCAGAATTAGGCTATTCGGCTAATCGAAATTTCTCCGCCATTTGATCAATTCCCATTCTCCTGCCTTCTCCCCATAACCCTGATCCCTTTATTAATCAATAACCTATCTATCCCTGTCTTAAAGACACTAAGTGACTCAGGGAGCATGGTGAACCATGTTATCTATAGTATAGCTTCTTAACAAATGTGATTGAAGGATTGAGAAAGAAACCGGAACCGAGAAAGAGGCAAATTAGAGTCAAATAAGGTATATATGGGAGAAATAATGAAAGAGAAAGAATGATTGGATTAAGAAAGGCAGAGAAGAAATCCAGAAATGAAGAAGAAAGCCAATACTTCAAAAATGTAACATTCTAAATCTCTAACAACAATTTGCTGCATACCAAAAGCAGATTGGGCCAGAATGGTGATGACACTGTATTAACGATTACCACATTGATAGAGGAGCGCTTGCACTTTTAAATACCAGACTTAATTCTCTGTGGAATGTTTAATGTGCAATTAATGTACATATCCAGAAAATTCCTAAATCACTGACAGCCTAAGGGCAAGGTCTGATTTTGTGATTCAAACAATGAGCAGTGTCAATCAGCAGCCAGTTGTGGAAATTTGCAGCTCACAATGTCGCTCATAATCCTCTGAATTTGCTGGCTGACTTGCAAATCTGTGCCATTGACTTGCAATTATTTTTCCAGCAAGATCCAGCCTTTCATATGAGATTGAGCTCCATATTCTTTGGTCAATCTTGATGAAAATGATTTTTTTTTCAAATAGTTTTTCTGTAACACTCAACAGAAATGGAGGCTGATGCTCCTGCTGTTATCACCATTCGCTCACTGATTTGTTTATGAGGACAAATGGCTTGGCAAAATGAGCGGAGACACATTTACAGTTTGCATTCCTTTAGTGCATGAGGTGTATTTCTGGTGGATATATGGGTAATGTGGGAATTCCTTACCCGAAAATGGCAAGAGCTTGCAAATCATACGGCAACGATATCGAAGTGAAGTGGTTACAATTCATATGAACAGGTGTCACGGGTTCTTGCTCATTGGGCAGTGTACAGATCAATTATCGTTCGCACTTATGCACATCATATTTAATGTAATGCATTGCATCAAGGTCACGTAATTAGAAATACATGGACGCGGGGGAAGGAACCGATGTTGGGAGGAGGAGTTTTACAAGAGGCAGTGGACGGGAGGAGCTGGAGACCTGGGGGGGGGGGGCTTTTTGTCATTTGTTTATGTAAACATGCGGGTTGAGGTTTGGGGGTTGGTGGGTAGATGGGATCGTTGTTATTATGGGGACTGACATATCTTACTGATTATTGTTTATTGTTGATGGATGTAAATGTGGGAGAAAATGTGAAAAAGGAGGAAAAAAAAAAAATGTTTTAAAGAAATACATGGACGCAGAGTCAAAGATATTAGAATGATGACTAAAACCTATGGGCAAGGATTCGGATTTCATAGAGTGCCTTAAAGGCCTCTGCTGCCAAAATGCAGCATAGAGCACAATGACCCACTGGACCAGTCAGCTATTATTCAGATCTGCACTCATCTCTTTTAAAGAAAACTACTGTGCGGGCTTATTATGATGATGCTATGGAATGGGATGCAAGGTAATCCTATTCATATATCACATTCAACACCACCTTCAAAAAATAGGTCAGATTCTGGGCTGCTCCATTACTTGACCGCATGCTCATTGCTGGCTCATGAGGTTTCATTCTCTTTCACCTTGTGCCTTACTTTAATCCTCTGTTCCGTCAACCTTGACAAAAGTTATTATTTGATGACGTACATTTGATCCTTTCTGTGCTAGTGATCCTATTGTGATGATTCCTTTTAATAGTCCCATCATTTTAAATTTCACATAGTTTTCTCACGCAGCCACCCCTCTGCCCCCACAATTTGCACTTGAATTTGTACGTAAATAGATTGACTCAGAAAAATCGGATTCTGTTAGTATTTTTTACTTCAGCAGCATGAGCACCAGCTCTTCAACACTGAGAAATAGTTTACATCAGAAGGTGAAAAAGAAATGCTGCTTGAAGTCTGAAACAGTAATGTTGTGAACAATTGACGACAAGTTCTGCTGCAGAGCTCCACATTCACTGCACATACACATACACTACAAAGTAATCCATTTCTGGGAACATCATCACACCTAGAATGAACTTGAATATTTCACCTGCAGAAAATGTCATCATATCCATTCTTTTTCATGACGCTTGCTAAGCTCTACAAGGGAGGTCAATTTCTTCAATCAAGTCTTTTAGTGTGACCCTTATCAGCAGTTTAGGCAGTTTTATTTTTGATCTTCTAAACTTAATCCTGTCCTCACTTGAACATTCACACTCTTTCTGGACCCTGGCTGTTATTTTACTTTAGTCTAAGTCAAATTATAGTACTTCTTTGAGATCAGCTTATTCAATGCAGATCAGAGTTCTAACCTGCTTGCTGGTTTCCATGGCTCAGTAATATCCCACAAGATGTTCACTGATTGACCCATAGAAATGCAATCTCTGCTCAGTTGGCAACCTAATTTAGAACTTCAAAAAACATGTGAGGTTGACCTGTTTAATTTCCACCACTGCACCAGCTAATGTAATCCCCATGGTATTATTGAAAAGTCTAAATGAAACACCACACTGACAATGACTAGATTGCTTGTTTCCTTTAGCATAAAAGTCATCTGACATTAAAACTCCTTGAGGGATCTTATCCTGAACATGTATTAAAGGTTGCAGTGAATGATCCAGAAACTGTTATGATGGCACAGGAATACAAACTTAATTAACATGTTAGTCTCTTGCCCAGTCTGTAATTAACGTTCTGCCCTATACTTAGTAGAAAATCTGCTACAACATTCAATATGTTAGTTTTTCTTTAATCATGGTTCTATATCGGCTCAATGAAATGAAAAAATGAAAATCGCTTATTGTCACAAGTAGGCTTCAAATGAAGTTACTGTGAAAAGCCCCTAGTTGCCACATTCCGGCGCCTGTTCGGGGAAGCTGGTACGGGAATTAAACCCGCACTGCTGGCCTCCCATGGTCTGCTTTAAAAGCCAGCTATTTAGCCCTGTGCTAAACAAGCCCCAAAGATCCCTGTCTTGAAACTGTCCATTAATATGATCAGTGAGCTCATCTGCAGCAGTTTCTTTGCCCCCCTTCTACTTTGACATCTCTTTTGTTTAGTTTTGCTGAATACAAGGCCTGTTACCCAGAACACAGTGTTGTCTTTGTGAAGGAGTTAGGTAATGGCAGCAGTCGAGAATTCTAAGTGCTTTTTCCCATTCGCCCACCTCTTTCTCCTGAAACTTTAACAAGAAGGAAATGCTTTGTATTGATGATGCCCGTTCTTCAATAGTCTTGCATGAGGTAATTCAGAAAAGACAACATTCGTTCCGCCCAGTGTCCACTGTTCTGAGGTTTTATTGCTTGCATATATTATGAAGATAGTGCTATGTTTTTTACTGCACCCTGCACGTAACATTATTTCAAAAACTTTTTTCTAACTCAATTCTTCTTAAACTCGCCATGCTCTACCCTGCCTGTCAAATTCTAAATTGCCAAAGCTAAAAGAGTGACGATTACAATATGCATCCATTAAAAAGTAATTTCAGCTCCACCTACGGTTTTACTTCAACACAGTAGTGTAATATTTCAGTGCAGTGTTGCATAATTATATACGAGGCTGACTATAAGTCCATATATGCAGTTTGATAAGCATTTTGATTTTTTTAAAAAAGAATCTCTTTACAACCTCTGACATTTCAAGAACTTTTCTTCGTAGATATAAGTTTTGTGGAGAACATAAATAATTAGCTGCATGTTGAATTCACTGACAATAAAATTTCTAAAATATGAAAATAGTACAATTGATTGTTGCATCAGGAATAATAAGGACCAAGTAACTTAGGCATGAGTTGACAATACTGTTGCAGGTGGGGAGAGATGTGTGGAAGAATTTCCCTCTCCTCACCTCTCAGCTGACCATAACAAAATGTGTTTTTGAGAAGAAGTGTTTTAACCCCTGACTTTAAAGTGATGCATATAGAGGGCTGCGGAGATAGGGCTGGGGAATGGGACTAGCTAGGTAGCCTTTTCAGGAGCCGGTGTAGACACAATAGTCCAAATGGCCTCCTTCTGTGTTGTAAAATTCTATGATTCTTCGATTACTATGACTTTAAAGAACAGATGGAAAACACCCTTTCTTCTAAGTTCCATTCAAAAGAAAGAATAAATGTTTCTCACAATGACGAAAATGTTATCACTGCTCACAAATACTGTACACAAATAAGAACTGATGATTTCTAAAGGTGTAACATGCACTTAAAGTACTTAAAGGGTAAAAAAGGTCACTCCTAATCAGTCCTCAAGATAGTAATTGAAAAGTTACACGCCTGAATGGTTCTCTGTCGGTGCACTAAAGACGAATGGTGGTCATGTATCTGGTGATTAATTCACATTTATTCACCTCAAACAACAGCAAGCGTCAGGCTTTTCAGTCAAAATTGGTCAAGCCCCAGTAATAAAGAACTATACTCTGGCAGGTAAAATGAATAAGCCCCTCTTCTCTGTCGAAGGTGACATTTGAGGCAAGGCTCTCCCTTGTGCTAGGTGAAAACTGGCTTCCCTCTAGCCTTCATATCCCAGTAAGAAGTCTTACAACACCAGGCTAAAGTCCAACAGGTTTGTTTTGAATCACTAGCTTTCTGAGCTTCCTCAGGTGAATGAATGTGGAAGGAGCTGTGCTCCGAAAGCTAGTGACATCGAAACAAACCTGTTGGACTTTAACCTGGTGTTGTAAGACTTCTTACTGTGCTCACCCCAGTCCAATGCCGGCATCTCCACATCATGGCTTCATCAGACTGACCTGCTGGGCTGCCCTTGGCTCGTTCTCCAGCCAGTGTCAATCATGTGATGACAGTATTCATGTATTCTATTGTGCGCACAATGGGTTGAAACTGATGTCATTGCTGAACAATGGGGAAATATTGGTTATCCCATCAACATTCCAGCTAAAAGCAAAATACTGTGGATACTGGAATCTGAAACAAAAACAGAAAATGCTGGACAATCTCACCAGGTCTGACAGCATCTGTGGAAAGAGAATGAAGCTAATGTTTTGAGTTTGGATGAAACTTTGTCAAAACTTTGACAAAAACAAGCATACAGATTCAAAACGTTAGCTCCATGGGCGGCACAGTGGGTAGCACTGTAGCTTCACAGCTCCAGGGCCCCATGTTCGATTCCCGGCTTGGGTCACTGTCTGTGCGGAGTCTGCATGTTCTCCCCGACTCTGCGTGGGTTTCCTCCGGGTGCTCCGGTTTCCTCCCACAGTCCAAAGATGTGCCGGTTAGGTGGATTGGCCACACTAAATTGTCCTTAGTGTCCAAAAAGATTAGGTGGGGTTACTGGGATAGGGTGGAGGTGTGGGCTTAGGTAGGATGCTCTTTGCAAGGGCTGGTGCAGACTCGATGGGCTGAATGGACTCCTTCAGCAGTGTAGATTGTATGTATTTTCTCCCCCTGTCTGCATGGGTTGCCGCCGGGTGCTTCGCTTCCTCCCACAGTCCAAAGATGTGCAGGTTAGGTGGATTAGCCATGCTAAATTGCCCCTTAATGTTCAAAGATGTGAAGGTTAACTGGGGTTACGGGGATAGGACGGGGGAGTGGGCCTAGGTAGGATGCTCTTTCAGAGGATCGGTGCTGACTCATAGAATTTCATAGAATTTACAGGGCATAAGGAGGCCATTCGGCCCATCGAGTCTGCACCGGCCCTTGGAAAGAGCACCCTACCTAAGGCCATACCTCCAACATATTTCCCACACCTCCACCCTATCCCTGTAACCCCACCTAACCTTTTTTGGTCACTAAGGGAAATTTAACATAGCTAATCCACCTAACCTGCACATCTTTGGACTGTGGAGGAAACCGGAGCACCTGGAGGAAACCCACGCAAACACGGGGACAACGTGCAGACTCTGCACAGTGACACAAGCCGGGAATCAAACCTGGGACCCTGGAGCTGTGAAGCAACTGTGCTAACCACAGTGCTACTGTGTTGCTCCTAACTCAATGGGCCGAATGGAATCCTTCTGCATTTTGGGGGTTCCATGATGTGAGCGTAACAATATTGATCTTGTAAGAGTTAATAGTATGCTATATTGTATCACAGTACTGTCACGAGGTTGCTTTGGGAGCATATTGTAATGTAAGTGATGAGGTACTGATGCTATTGCAACACTTATTACCACCATAGGAGGCAGTTGTAGCCACTCAAGGCACAATGCCATTGGCCGCCTGTCTAAATGGAGGCTTTTATTGCTCCTGGACTCTGCATTTTCTCACACATTTTCTCTGGCCATGGGTGGGATGAGTGCTCAGTCTGCCGAGATAGGACAACAGAGTGGCCTTCATGTTGTTGGCATATCAAATCTATCTCCCAACAGCAGGGAAGATCTGCACCCACAAAAGGACACAAGTGCTGCAACGTTCCACCAAGTCACACAATGTATTTTGTATTGCCTGCCACTGGTGCTCTGAAAGTCACCGGACAATTTGAACAGGACAGATCCCGCAGTACTCGGCGGTAATGCAGCTGTACATGATGTAAGCTCGCTATTGTTTTGTTAATCCCTACATGTGCCATTGATATCAATACAGGATATCTGAGGGATTGTGTAACTATGATTTCACTTCTGCGATGTGCATTTGAATCATCCTCTGGATTTATAGGGTTCTTTCTCATCTCTGACAGCTAACAAAGATCCAAAACGAAACCAACACATTAAGTTCATTGTGGAGAAGCTGAGAACAAATGCGTCTTTGAATTCTATGCTAATTAGAACTACAACAATATTTCCCAAGAGGCCACAAGAGTAATATCGGGGAAACAGAAATGACAGCGCTGTAGCAGAAGTTCTTTATGTACTGGGAGTACATTGTTAGTCTAATGTAAAGTTTGATTGGCAGCACAACCGACTGGCATCTGATGCCAACCGTGAATTTGCAGTGAGTTGGTTGATTTTCTGTTTTACATACTTTAAGAAATTAAGGTTGCCATTAATCCAGTTTTAGAGGTTTTGGGAAAATGTTCACAAATGCCATTTTAAAAATGCTATTTTCTTGTAGCTGCAGAATGTCTCCTGTGTTGTCTCGATATCAAGCATTTATGTAGCATTTATGTAGCATTTATGTAGCATTTTTAACACAGTAAAACAGCCCAAGGCACTTTGTAGGAGTGTTGTCCAACAAGATGTGGCACCAGCCATCTAAAACGTTACTCGGGGAGTTCACCAAGAACTTGGTCAGAAACTGAAGCCTGGCCACCAATGGTGGCGCGATTACAAGTGGGGTGCAGAAGAAGCCATAATTGGAGAGCCCAGGTTGTTTCGGAGGGTTGTAGGACTGGAGATTACAAAGATAAGGAGGGGATGGTGCCGTGACTGGATTTGCAAATGAAGGCGAGGTTTAGCAGGGCTGGTTTAGCTCAGTGGGCTACACAGCTCATTTGTGATGCAGAACAAGGCCAGCAGCGCGGGTTCAATACCCGTGCCAGCTGAAAATTCTGAATTCACCCTCTGTGTACCCGAACAGGCACCAGAATGTGGCGACTAGGGGCTTTTCACAGTAACTTCATTGCAGTGTTAATGTAAGCCCACTTGTGACAATAAAAGATTATTTTTAAAGTCAATCCTTTGCTCATTCACGTGCCGATTAACAGGCCATTCAGATGATGGATGAATGGGACTTGCTTGGAGTTCGGCTATGGGAGCAGAGGCTTTAGTTTAAGGAGGGTGGAAGATATGAATCTAACCAGGAGAGCACTGGGGTCAAGTCTGGAGCTAAAAGGCTAGGATGAAGGTTTCGGCAGCAGATGAGCGGAAGCAGGGGAGATAATCCCCCAACATCCTGTCACAGATTTGAAATATGATTTGCCAAAATCCCGTCATAGACCTGAGCAAAATGTGGCAACTGTACAACAGCATTCTCGGGCACAGACCAATAGAATGCATGCTGGTAAAGGCAACTGTTGTGAAATGAAATATATTTTTAAAAAGGCCACCTACACATTTACAACTGGCACCTTCTCTAGCAATGTTCATACTATTTTTGATAAGGTGTTGAAATTATAAAAAATCTCTAATGATTGAGGCACAATGTTCGCCATAAGCCTGTATGGAAAGAATTTGCAATTGGGTTTCTAGTCAATCCATGGGCACCAGGCTCATTTATTGACCGAGCAGGCATTGGATATCTAACATTCATAGTGATATCATTCATAGGATGTCTATCATTCATTGGCTATCTATCATTCATATCTATCATTGGATATCTGCTGCACGGATATCTATTTGCTCCGGTTATCTGCACAACAACAAACTTGCCTTCATAAAGCGTCTTTACCTTTAACTGGATACCTGGCTCCAGTCCAGTGAGTTTCTTTGGCTGCTCTCCACAGTTAAAAAAATAAATCGATATAAAGCGATTACTCGTTCCTGATCAGTATTGTGGAGAGAGGCTTTGCTGCAGTAAAACTACGCATAGTTTTAATGGAACGCAAACTTTATCCTCTCTCCCATTCCAAAATAGAAATCCTTCTGAACCTTGAGGCTGAGGTGCGAACCGTGTTAATAAAAGCACAGCACTTGTTAAAAGCAGGTTGGCGAACACTGCGCCCAACTCCAACGCTGGATTCTCAACTTACCGGAGATGGCAAGTTGCACAGGAAAGGTTCAGTCACGGTGGCGAGCGGCTGGGAAGAGACTACCCCACCACCACCACTACCACCCCCTCAGCTCCACTTTCCAAAGGTTTTATCGGACTGGGTGCATTGCGCCAGACGAGCGATTCGGTTTTCGGCCCCGCTTTACCAGATGCTCTCACGGTTGCTTTCTGGGTTGCCCAGGGGTCGGGCTCCCTGCTCAGCCGCGGGACAAGCGCTGCATTCCCCCGGCTGCTCTCCGAGGTTGTCCTAGAAACTCCGGGCTCAGCTTGTCTTCACAACAGGGTCAGCTCGCAGGATCGGTGTACTCAGCGCATGTGTCACACACACACACACACAGCGACAGGGCTGTACTTACAGAGCCAGTCAGAGACACGTCCAGCAACGCCCTCAAACCACAACACACCTATGTCCACCTATTAGTGCCAGTCTCCAAACAAAGCGACAAATAAAATGCAACAAAGGTAAAACCGCACTGAAAATGCAAACGTCTGTGAGGTTAACAGAGTCTATAGTCTTCCACCCTCTTATAATAATAATTGAGTGCATACTAAAATGTCTCTCTTTCCCTATCCCAACTGGCATTGTCCCCTTAACCATCACTCTTGGAGTCTGTGTGATCTACATTGGCCCTTAGTCCAGCACCTCATGACCTCTCTGCAACCTCCCTCCAGCTCCACAACTCTCCAAAAACTCTTCACAGGGTGGGATTTCCATCCCCTCCCCCGCGGTGTGTTCTGTGGTGACGGAGACGGCCCGCCATTGGCTGGCGACAGGATCTTCTGGTCCCGGCGATGTCATAGAATTTACAGTGCAGAAGGAGGCCATTTGGCCCATCGAGTCTGCACCGGCCCTTGGAAAGAGCACCCTTGGAAAGCCCACACCTCCACCCTATCCCTGTAATCCAGTAACCCCACCTAATCTTTTTTTTGGACACTGAGGGGCAATTTGGCATGGTCAATCCACCTAACCTGCACATCTTTGGCCTGTGGGAGGAAACCGGAGCACCCGGAGGAAACCCATGCAGACAGGGGGAGACCGTGCAGACCCAGCACAGACAGGGGAATCGAATCTGGGACCCTGGAGATGTGAAGCGGCAATGCTAACCACTGTGCTACCGTGCCCCTGTCAACACCCTCCAATGCTGGAGCACCCATGGCAGGGGGGGAGGGGGTTGGCATTGACGGAATAGGAAGATCCCGCGTGTTTCATCTCAGCTGGGGGCACACTTGCCTCTCAATCACAAGGTTCCAAGTTTCAAGTTCCCCTCCCAGGACTCAAATATCAAGGCTGACACCTGCACAGAGTTGTTACAGTGCCAAAGGAGGCCATTTGACCCATCATGTCTGTACCAGCTCTCCGAATGAACAATTCACTTAGTGTAATTTCCCCTGTAGCACTGCACATTCTTCCTTTTCAGATAGCTGTCTAATTCCCTTTGATACTTCAGTTGATACTGAACCTGCCTCCATCACAGTATCAGGCAATGTATTACAGACTCTAACCACTCGTTGTGTCAAGAAGTTCTTTTTGCATTTCGCTTTTGCTTCTTTTGTCAATTCTTTTAGAGTCTCATTCTTGAACCTTTCACGAATAGGAAGAGTTTTTCCCCACCGGCTCTTTTCAGACCCCACATGATTTTGAATCCCCCTGTCAAATCTCTCTCTCAGCGTTCTTCTCTGAGAAAAACAGTCCCAACTTCTCCAATCTATCTTCATAATTGAAGTTCCTCATTCCTGGAACCATCCTTGTGAGTCTTTTCTCCTCGCTCTCTAATTATTTCATATCCTTCCTAAAGTTCTGCAGCCACAACTGGATTGCAATATTCTAGCTGAGGCTGAACTAGTGTCTTATACAAATTCAACATAACCTCTTTATTTATTGTACTCTATTCCCCTATTAATATAGCTTAGGAAATTATATGCTTTAATAACCACTCTCTCAACCCGACCTGCCACCTTCAATGATTTATGTACATTAACACCCAGGCCTAACTGCTCCTGAACCCCTTTTAGAGTTGTGGGGCGGATTCTCCGTCCCGTCAGTCATGTTTTCCGGCACACCACGCCCCCGCGGGCAGCAGGATCCTTCTTTCCAGCAGCCGGCCAATGGGGTTTCCTATTGTGGCCAGCCCACTCCTTCAGGAAACGCTCGGGCGTGGGTGCGCTGCCAGTGAAGTGGAGGATCCCACTGATGGAGAATCCCGCTGGTGATATTTATTTTATATCTCTCTAAGTTCTCCTTACCATAATGAGTCTCTTCACATTTCTCCGCATTGAACATCAACAATGTCACCGGTCTGTCCATTTCACCAACTTTTAAAGTTCTACACAATCCTCCTCAGTTCAAAATGCTTTCAATTTTCATACCACCGGCAAATGTTTTGTGCCCTATACACCAAGGTCTACGTCATTAATATACCGCAGTAAAAAAAAGGGTCCCAAAACAGGTCCCTGGAGAACTCACAAAAAACATCCATTAACCAGTACTCTCTATTTTCTGTCACTCGGCTAATTTTGTATCCATGTTGCTACTGTCCCTTCTATTCCATGAGCTATGACTTTGCCCACAGGTCATTCGTGCGGCATTGTATCAAATATAACAAATACAATTTGGAAGTCTATGTATACCACATCAACAGCATTTCCCTCATCAACCCTCTCTTAACGCTTCAAAAAACTGCAGCAGGTTTTCCCTTACATTTCCTTTATGAATCCATGTCAGCTTTCTCAATTAATCACATTTGTCCACATGACTATTAAACTTGAATTATTGTTTCTAGACGTTTCCCCACCACCAAAGTTAAACTGACTGGCCTAGGTTTGCTGTGCTTATCTTTACATCGTTTTTTGAACAAAGGTATAACATTTGCAATTCTCTAATCCTCTGGCACTTAAGAATATATGGAATAGGAGCAGATCAGACAACCCATTGAGCCTGCTCCATTATTCAATATAATTATGACTAATCTTGGACTTCAACTCAATTTTCCCAACCACTCTCTGTATCCCTTATCTCCCTGAGTGACCAAAAATATGTCTATCCCAGCCTTAAATGTATTCAATGATGGAGCATCCACAACCCTCTCAGGTAGAAAATTGCAAGGATTCACAACCCTTTGAATGAAAAAATTTCAGTCCTAAATAATCGGACCCTTATCATGAGACTGTGCCATCCTGTTTTAGATCCCCCTTACTTTGCTTATTAACCTTTTACAAGACACCTTATCAAATTCCTTATGGAAATCCAGGTATATTACATCTACTGGTTCCCCTTTATCTATCCTACCAGGTACATCCTCAAAAAACTCCATTAAATTTCTTGAACATGATTTCCTTTGAATAAAATCCACATTGACTTGTTCTAATCATATTATGCTTTTCTAAGTGCATTGTTAAGATTTCTTTAATAAAATATTCCAGCATTTTCCCAATAACTGATGTTAGGCTAATTTGCTTGTAGTTCATTGCTTTTTTTAAGGCACCACCCCTGAGTCTGAGGAAGACTAAAAAGCACCAGTATCTCTGCAATTTCCACCCTCTCTTCTCTCAATATCTTTGGATGCACTTCATCCCAGTTTCCTGTCGACTTCAAGTATAGACAGCCTATCAAATAACCCGTCCTTCCTTTTCAATTTTAAACTCTTCTAGTGTCTAAATTATCTCCTCTTTCACCGTGGCTTGGGCAACACCTTCTTCCTCGGTAAGTACAGACTCAAAGTATTCACTTAATACCTCAACTATGCACTCTGTCCCCATGCAAAGTGCTACACTGTTGGAGGTACCACTTTTCAGTCTCGGGTGGATGTAAAAGATCTAATGGAAGTCTAGTTTGAAGAAGAGCAAGGGAGTTATTTCCTGCTGTCCCAGCCAATATTTATCCCTCAATCAACATCGCAGAAATAGATTTTCTGGTCATATTTAATTTCTGTTTGTGGGAGGTCACTGTGTGCAAATTATCTGCTGTGTTTCCAACATTGCAAAAGCGAGTACACTTCAAAAAGTACTTCATTTGTAGTAAAGTGTTTCGAGACATCTGGCAGTTGTGAAAACTTAAATGCAAGTCTTTTTTTTTTCTTTTTCTTTCTCCTGTGTACATCCAACATTTCCTTCATTCCACCATTGGTGGTATTGCCTTTGGCCAACCAGGCATTAAACTCAGCAACAGGTTCTTCAAGTATTTTTGCCTCTCCACTTCTCTCTCTCCATTATCTGCATCCTTCCTTCAAATGCTGCTTAAAATCTATTCCTGGGACCAAAGTTTGGTCACTCATCCTTAGGGCTCCTTTCGAGGAATTAAAGAAGAGTGAACAAAGTTTATGAAGGTGAGAAAATAAGTTGCTCAATTGCTGAGAGAGGAAAGAATGTAATTTAGCCAGGGGTAATGTGTGGCTTACCAGAGTGATAGATGATGAAAATCTTAGAAGGCAGGGGAGATGGAAGAAAGTAAGGAGTTTGTAAAAGGAAAAGGTTCTTCAGGAGTGGGGAGAGATGTCAAAATGTACTTGACAATGGGAGACTCAGAGATAGTGCAACAATTTGGATAAAGGAAGGGGTGGTTTATCTCTGGGGAGTTTAGGTTTAGCATCTGCAAGCCAGGTTCCTGTCAGGCACCGGATACCAAAGCACCTACTTGCTGACTTCCGGTGGCCACCTTGGTGTGGGTGGTCGCACACAGGGCAACTCCTGCTTGAAGGTATAGAAAAGAGCTCTTTTTACCCAAAATTGGGTGCAACTTCGACAGAAAGGTGGACAAAGAACAAAGAGAAGTACAGCACAGGAACAGGCCCTTCGGCCCTCCAAGCCCACGCCAAGCATGCTGCCCGTCTGAAATAAAATCTTCTACACTTCCGGGGACCGTC
Organism: Scyliorhinus torazame; assembly: GCF_047496885.1. NCBI lineage: Eukaryota > Metazoa > Chordata > Chondrichthyes > Carcharhiniformes > Scyliorhinidae > Scyliorhinus > Scyliorhinus torazame. The sequence continues at coordinate 66,967,204 of NC_092728.1, forward strand.
TCCCTCTATTCCCATCCTATTCATGTATTTGTCAAGATGCCCCTTAAACGTCACTATCATCCCTGCTTCCAACACCTCCGGCAGCGTACCTCTCCTCTAAACCTTGCCCCTCACACCTTAAACCTATGCCCCCTAGTAATTGACTCGTCTACCCTGGGAAAAAGTCTCTGACTATCCACTCTGTCTCTGCCCCTCATAATTTTGTAGACCTCTATCAGGCCTCAACCTCCTTCTTTCCAGTGAGAACAAACCTAGTTTATTCAACCTCTCCTCATAGCTAATGCCCTCCATACCAGGCAACACCCTGGTAAATCTCTTCTGCACCCTCTCTGAAGCCTCCACATCCTTCTGGTAGTATGGCGACCAGAATTGAACACTATACTCCAAGTGTGGCCTAACTAAGGTTCTATACAGCTGCATCATGACTTGCCAATTTTTATACTCAATGCCCCGGCCAATGAAGGCAAGCATGCCGTATGCCTTCTTGACTACCTTCTCCACCTGTGTTGCCCCTTTCAGTGACCTGTGGACCTGTACACCTAGATCTCTCTGACTGTCAATACTCTTGAGGGTTCTACCATTCACTGTATATTCCCTACTTGTATTAGACCTTCCAAATTGCATTACCACACATTTGTCCGGATTAAACTCCATCTGCCATCTCTCCGCCCAAGTCTCTAAATGATCTAAATCCTGCTGTATCCTCTGACAGTCCTCATCGCTGTCTGCAATTCCACCAACCTTTGTGTCGTCCGCTAACTTACTAATCAGACCAGTTACATTTTCCTCCAAATCATTTATGTATACTACGAACAGCAAAGGTCCCAGCACTGATCCCTGCGGAACACCACTCGTCACAGCCCTCCAATCAGAAAAGCACCCTTCCATTGCTACTCTATGGCTTCTATGACCTAGCCAGTTCTGTATCCAACTTGCCAGCTCACCTCTGATCCCGTGTGACTTCACCTTTTGTACCAGTCTGCCATTTGGGACCTTGTCAAAGGCCTTACTGAAGTTCATATAGGCAACATCCACGGCCCTACCTGCATCAATCATCTTTGTGACCTCCTCAAAAAACTCTTATCAAGTTAGTGAGACATGACCGCCCTTTAACAAAACCATGCTGCCTCTCGCTAATACATCCACTTGCTTCCAAGGCACCCACTACCCTCTGTGTAAAAATCTGTCTCGAAGAATTCTCTCCAGTAACTTCCCTACCACTGACGTAGGGAAGGCTCACCGGCCTGTAGTTCCCTGGATTATTCTTGCTACCCTTCTTAAACAAAGGAACAACATTGGCTATTCTCCAGTCCTCCGGGACATCACCTGAAGACAGTGAGGACCCAAACATTACTGTCAAGGCCTCAACAATTTCCTCTCTGTAGTTGAAGTTCGGAGGAGTAGTTCCCCCTGGTATGTCCACTGGTTACCAAACCCAGCAGAAGAAGGTGAAAGATCTGGCCAAGGAGTTGGAGCGGACCTGTGGTGCAGCAGCCAATGGAAGGATGGCGGAGAGGGAAGAGTTTGTGCAAGTCGGAAAACCCCAGATGAAGCAGTTAATGGCCTTCATCAAGGATGAGTTCTGCCAGCAGAGGAAGGATTTGCAGGAGGATCGTTCAGAAGCCATTGAAGGGGCTGTGGCAGCCCTGAAGGGCTCGATGGAGAGGGTGGAGAAATATTCCGAGGCGCAGGGTTGGCAGATCCGAGAGATTGAGAGGGTGATGTTGAATCAGAGCGATCGGGTAGTGGCATTGGAGGCGGAGATGGGGCTCCTAGGAGACCTTTGCAAGACATTGGGAGCAAAGGTGGAGGAGCAGGAAAACAGTTCTAGTCGACAGAACCCGCAGATAGTGGGCCTGCCTGAAAGAGTGGAAGGTGTGAGTGCAATGAGGTAAGTGTCGAGGATGCTGGCAGGGCTGGTGGTGGAGGGTGTGCTGGATAAGGTCCCTGAAGTGGACAGAGCACACAGTTCTCTAAGGCTAGAGCAAGGAAGCCGTCGTGGGCGGTGACCGTGAGACTCCATAGGTTTGTGGAGAAAGAGAAGATCTTGCAGTGGGCCAGGGAGAAGCGTAACTGTGAACGGAAGGGGAACAAGGTCCGAATATATCAGGACATTGGAGCCGAGCTGGCGAAACAGCGCGGCGGGTTCAACAAGGCCAAGGCAGTGCTATATCGGCAGTAGATCAGGATTGGGGTGCTCAACCAAGCAAAATTATTGGTGACGGATGAAGGTCTGGAGTATTATTTTGAGACCACAGAAGCAGCCGAGTACTTCATCAAGGAGCATAAACTGGGGGAGAACTGAATTGAACAATTCTGGGAGACTGAGGTGCTGGCACTTTGAAATGATTGGGAATACTTGAGCAGGGGTAGGGAGTGGCGGGTTTTCTTTTCCTCCGATCTGGAGGGTTTCTTTTTTGTTTGTTACGTACTGTTTGGTTGACAAAGTGCAGCAGGAGTTATGCGGGGATGGCTGCCAACCCCCACCTCCTCTGTCTCCTGGGGCTTTGTGTGTTTTATCTGTTGTTTATTTGTTCTGGGGGAGGTGACCTGTGGTTCAAGGTGAGTCTTTTTCTGGGTGGGGGAGGATAAGGGCAGCAGGGAGCCTTCTTCACTGAGCAAAGGAGTGGGGGAGGTCAGTGGGAGTAGCCTTTGGGCAGGGGCTGCCACGCTAGCAAGTAATGCTGGTCAACTGAAGTGAGTTGGGGGAGAAGGCCGAGAGAGGGGGCCATGGGAGGGAGGGGCAGGGGGAAGGGGGGAGGAGGTGTGGGGAGGATAGGGAAGGTGACGTGACGAGGCGAGGTGGGAGAAGAGATGGCCAGGGATGGAAAAGGGGGCCATCTTAGATAGGCCAGGTACAGGGTGGAATCAACAGGGCTAGAGCCAAAAGGATAACAGACGGTAGAGAAGAATGGAGGCATAAGCCTCCAGTAAGGCTGGTAACGTGGAACTTGCGAGAGCTCAATGGACCAGTTAAAATATCTTGGGTTTTTGCGCACATCTGGAACTTGAAAGCAGATGTGGTCTTTCTGCAGGAGACACACCTCTGCGTGAAGGACCTGGTTAGACCAAGGAAGGGGTGGGTTGGTCAGGTTTTCACTTGGAAACTCGCGGAAATGGCAATTTTGATGAGTACAAAAACAGGACTTGTGCGCGCGAAGGAAGTGAGGGACCAAGGTGGGAGATATGTTATTGTAAGTGGGGTTTTAGAAGGGACGTTGGCTTTTGTGGTAAGGTGCGGGCTGCAATTAAATATTATGTGGAATTGAACCAGAACGGGGAGGTGTCGGCGGCCACCTTTTGGGAAGCGCTAAAAGCGGTGGTCCTGGGGGAGGTTATCTCGTTCAAGGCTCATGCGGATAGGAAATGGAGGGAGGACTATAAACAGCTCATGAACGAGATAGTGGAGGTAGATAGAGAGTACTCGGGTGGATTGGCGAGGAGGAAAAAATTACAGGGGCAATTTGGTAGACGGGGAGGGTGGTAGGACAGCTGATAGGACAAGGGTGCAGTACGGATATGGGGAGAAGGTGAGTCGAATGCTAGTGCACCAGCTACGGAGGCAGGCCGCATCCAGGGAAATATTGAAGATACGGACTGGTGCTGGGGATGTGGTGTCGGAGCTGGGAAAGATAAATGAGGCGTTTAGGGAGTATTATAAGAAGCTGTACAGGGCGGACCCGGGGGAGGGGGGGTGGGGGGAAGTTTCCTCAATTGGAGGAAGAGAAGAAGCAGGCAGTAGAGGAGCCCCTGGGGCTGAGGGAGGTACTGGACATTATAAGGGGTATGGTCAGGGAAGGTTCCGGGCCTAATGGATATCCGGCAGAATTTTATAAGTAATTTGCGACAGACCTGGCACCACATCTCTTGGGGGCATTTAATGAGATGTTGGAGAAGGAGGGGGCTGCCGGAGACGATGGTGCAGGCAGTGATCATGTTAATACCAAAAAAGGGGAGGGAGCCCAGGTACCGGAGGATGTCAATGGACGCAGAGAAGGCATTCGACTGGGTGGAGTGTTGGTACCTGTTTGAGGTCCTGGGAAGTTTTGGGTTTGGGCCGAGGTTTATGGCATGGGTGCGCTTGTTATATGTGACACCGAGGGCGAGTGTACGGACGAATGACATTGGCTCATTGAACTTTGAATTGCACATTGGAACAAGGCAGGGTTGCCCGCAGTTGCCGCTGCTGTTTGCACTGGCTATAGAGCTTCTGGCAATGGCTCTTAGGGGTCGGCAGAGAGATAAGGGATTATGAGGGGACAGAGAGAGCATCGGGTGTCTCTCTATGCTGATGACCTACTGTTGTATGTTCCGGACCCACTGGAGAGCATGGAGAGGGTCATGGGCCTGTTGGGGAGGTTTGAGGGGTCTCGGGGTATATGTTGAATGTAGGGAAAAGCAAAGTGTTCCCGCAGAATGAGTTGGGACGGTGAGCCAATTTAGGGGAATGCCGTTTAAGGTGGCTAGAGACAGGTTCAGATACTTGGGGATTCAGGTAGCGAGGGAATAGGTGATGCTTCAGAAGTGGAATTTAACGACACTGGTGGAAGAGACCAGGCAGGATGTCAATAAGTGGAATACATTACAATTGACTTTGGCGGGGAGGGTCCAAGTGGTAAAGATGAACATTCTGCCGAGGTTCCGGTTAATTTTCCAGACACTCCCGATCTTTGTTCCAAAGACCTTCTTTCGGAAACTAGACACCAAGATGGGCGAGGAAGGTGCCAAGGGTTAGGAGCACCCTGTTGCAGAGGCAGAGGCAGCATTGAGGGTTGCCAAACTTGCTTCATTACTATTGGGCGGCGAATGTGTAGAAGGTGAGGCAATGCTGGGAAGGAGAGGGGGTAGCATGGGTTAGGATGGAGGAGGAATCGTGTAAGGAGTCCAGCTTAAGGGTGATGGTGATCACAGTGTTGCCAATGGCACCGAGCAGGTACTCGCGGAACCCGGTGGTGCAGTCCACCATGAAGATCTGGAACTAGCTGAGGAGGCATTTTAGGATAGAGGGGATATCGGTGTTAACGCCATTGTGTAGTGTGTGAATCACGGGTTTCAGTCGAGGGGCATGGATGGCGTGTAAAGAAGGTGGAAAGAAGTAGGGCTGGTCAAGGTGAAGGGTTTGTATCTGGAAGAAGGGTTTGCCAGTATGGATGAATTGAGGGAGAGGGTAGAGTTCCCGAGAGGGAGTGAGTTTAGGTACCGGCAGGTAAGGGACTTCACGCGGAAGGTTTGGAAGGGGTTCCCCAAGTTGTCGTGGTACACCCTGCTGGAGCGACTGTTGCTTCTGGATTTGGAAGAGGAGGGTAAAATTGGAGACATATACAGGGGGCTGGGAGAGCAGGGACGTGAGAGAAAAAATAGGAAGGGGAGCTGGGAGGGGAGATAAAATGGGGAGTATGGAGTGAGGCGTTACAAAGGGTAAATGCGACATCTAGGTGCGCAAGGATGGGCCTGATACAGTTCAAGGTCATACACTGGGTACATATGACTCGGGAAGAATGAGTGGGTTATTCCATAGGGTGGCAGGTGAGTGTCAGAGGTGTGGGCGGGACCAGCGAATCATGCGCACATGTTCTGGGGCTGCGGAACATTGGAGAGATTCTGCGAGGGAGTGTTTGCGGCCCGAGCAAGGATAGTGGGGGAGGAGGTGGAGCCGGATCCTTTGGTGGCAATATTTGGGGTTTTGGAGAAACCGGAGCTGATGGAGGGGAGGAAGGCAGATGTTGAGGATGGCGACGAATCTTATTGGAGTGGTGGTCAGCAACACCACCGGGGGTAGGGGCCTGGCTGGGTGACCTGTATGATTTCCTTCAGCTGGAGAAGATAAAATACGAGTTAAGTGATTCAGTGGAGGAGTTTGAGGCAAAGTGACCGTGTCTGAGGAGTTATTCGACATGGGGAAGGGAGATGGTGAAAAAAGGGAAACATTTGTACAAACTGTATAGTCGTTTGTTGGGAAGCCTGTTTCCCAAATTGCTTATGTACTGTAACTTTTTAGATAAGTTTGCAATAAAATACATTTAAAAAACACTTACTTGCTATCGGGTTGCAATTGGCAAGGCCCTCATTCACAAAGCAAGTTTTCTTTGTAAGCAATATTAGAAGAGTATTGCTAGATGACCGCCAGACATACGGTGAGAAGGAAAAGAGTAATGGGGAGAGATTAGAGAGGTGACCCCCTTGGAGGGGCTTCAAATAGAATTTTTGCTTGGAATGGGCAATGAGGCATTTAGGAGTAAGTAAATTGTAGGCTGGAAGAACCAGATACCAAAGATGGAGCAGAAGAAAAATGTAGCTGCATCGAGAGTCACACTTGCTAGGGCAGCAGTAGGAGAAACAATCAACTGATGGGCACCATCAGATGAGGCACAAAGAGAGGGCGTTGCCCAAGTGAAGTTAGGATGGGAGAGAGAGAGACATGGAGGTGTTTAAAGATTCATAGGATTTACAGTGCAGAAGGAGGCCATTCGGCCCACTGAGACTGCCCCTGTCCTTGGAAAGAGCACTAAGCCCACACCTCCACCCTATCCCCATAACCCAGTAACCCCAATTTAGCATGGCCAATCAACCTAACTTACATATCTTTAGACTGTGGGAGGAAACCGGACACCCGGAAGTAACCCGCGCAGACATGGGGAGAATATGCAGACTCTGCAAAGTGACCCAAGCCGAGAACGAACCTGGGACCCTGGAGCTGTGAAGCGTCAGTGCAAACCACTGTTCTACCGGGCTGCCTGTGTTAGGGAAGGGACAGAGGTTTCAAGTGAAGGGAAAGAAAAGGAAAACAGTATGGAGCTAAAAGGCAGTTGAAAGAGGAGTTATAGGGGGGGTTCAGGGTGCTATAATTAATCAATTCCATTATAAGTAGGTTGGAGCCTATGAATAGTGATTGTGTAAATGTCGATGAATGCATATAATGGATAGGATTGGATGATAAGTGGAGAAAATTATTGATTATAATGTACAGAGACATAATGTTCAATGGCACAAAGCCCTGAAACATTTGAGTTACTGAAAAAGGATCAGAGGATATGTAAGGCATCAGCTGCATGACAGATTTGAAAGTATATTAGACAGCTGTGAGCATAGTGCACAGTGCCAGACTATATAATAAATGCTATCCTGAAATTGCTACTACAGAAAAAATACATTTCGGGACAGCATCATAAAGCAACAAGTCGGTTTGTTACATCTCAAAGCTGGGTTTGTGTTACAATTATTTTGTGATCTGTTAATCTAGTACACGCTTTTGCTGTCATCAAATAGCTCCTGGGAATAAGTGTCAAAATATTTCTGAATGTATGAGGGAATAAGATATTAGCATGGATAGAAGATTGTTGGGCTGTCAGAAAACAATGGGTGTGCATAAATGGGTCTTTGTCTGATTGGCAGGATGTGACGAGTGGAGTCCCGCAGGGGTCTGTGCTGGAGCTTCAACTTTTTACAATTTACATCAATAACTTAAATGAGAGGAGCAAAGGCATGGTAGCTAAATTTGGAGATGACACAAAGATGGGTAGGAAAGTATGTTGTGAAGAAGACATAAAGCAGTTTGCAGATAGATATTGATAAGTTTGAGTAGTGTGCAAAAATCTGGCAGATGGAGAATAATGTCGGAAAATGTGAAGTTGTTCACTTTGGTAGGAAGAAAAAAAAATGAGTATTACTTAAAATTGAAATTGACTGCATAATTCTGAGATTTAAAAAAATATATATTTTTATTCTCCTCCATTTTCACATTTTCTCCCGCATTTACATCCATCAACAATAAACAATAATCAGCAAGATTGTCAATCCCCATAACAATAACAACAATCCCATCCGCCCACCAACCCCCAAACATCAGCCCGCATGTTTACATAAACGAATGACAAAAAGGAATCAGGGATTACCCATTGTCACCCTCAATCTACACAGCCCCCCTCCCCCCATTCCCCACCCCCAACTAATGTTCGATGTTATCCAGTTCTTGAAAGTGCATAATAAATAATGCCCATGACTTGTAGAACCCCTCCGAGCTTCCCCTCAGTTTGAACTTAACCTTCTCAAGGGTCAAGTATTCCAACAGGTCCCCCCGCCACGCCAGGGCACTGGGTGGAGAGGCTGCTCCCAGCAGGATCCGCCTTATTCCCACTTATTCCCAGGATCCCAGCAGGATCTGCCTTCGGGCGATCAACGAGGCGAATGCTATGATATCTGCCTCCGCACCCGTTTCCAACCCTGGCTGGTCCGACACCCCGAATATGGCCTCCTGGGGACCCGGGTCCAGTTTCACACACACCACCTTGGAAATTACCCTAAACACCTCCTTCCAGTACTCCCCTAGCTTTGGACAGGACCAAAACATATGAACGTGATTAGTGGGCCCCCCCTCGCAACACTCACACACTTCCCCTACTCCTTCAAAAAATCGTCTCATCCTCGCCCTCGTGAGGTGCGCTCTATATACCACCTTCAGCTGTATCAGCCCCAACCTCGCACATGAGGTGGAGGCATTTGCTCTCCGGAGCACCTCACACCAGACCCCCTCCTCTATAACCTCTCCCAGCTCTTCCTCCCACTTTGCTTTAATCCTTTCCAGTGGTGCCTTATCCTCTTCCAAAATAGCTCCGTACACCGCTGACACTGCCCCCTTCTCCAGTCCCCTTGTCGTCAACACCTCCTCCAGCAATGTGGAGGCCGGTTCCTCTGGGAAGCTCTGTATCTCCTTCCTGTCAAAATCCTGAACCTGCATGTACCTAAACACTTCTCCCTGCTCCAGCCCATACTTCGCTTCCAATATTCGTCATATCGATGCACTCGGTTCCGACACATACACCAGCAAGTCGTCGGCATATAAGGACACCCTATGCACTATCCCCCCCGCACTATTCCTTTCCATGCTCCCGAACTTCTCAATGCGATGGCCAACGGCTCAATCGCAAGTGCAAACAGCAGGGGGGGGACATAGGACATCCCTGCCTCGTCCCACGGTGGAGAGAAAAGTATCTCGAACTGATATTATTTGTGCGGACACTCGCCTTCGGCTCCTTATATAATAGCTTTACTCAGCTCACAAACCTTGGTCCAATCCCAAACTGCTCCAGCACTGCCATCAGGTACCCCCATTCTACCCGATCAAACGCCTTCTTGGCGTCCAATGCCACAACCACCTCTGTTTCCTTCCCTTCCGCTGGTGCCATAACAACATTCAAAACCCTCTTAATGTTTGAAAACAGCTGCCTCCCTTTCACGAACCCCGTCTTGGATAGCTGGAAGAAGACAAAGGGTGGTGGTTGATGGGAAATGTTCAGACTGGAGTCCAGTTACTAGTGGTGTACCACAAGGATCTGTTTTGGGGCCACTGCTGTTTGTCATTTTTATAAATGACCTGGAGGAGGGCGTAGAAGGATGGGTGAGTAAATTTGCAGATGACACTAAAGTCGGTGGAGTCATGGACAGTGCGGAAGGATGTTCCAAGTTACAGAGGGACATTGATAAACTGCAGCGCTGGGCTGAGAGGTGGCAAATGGAGTTTAATGCAGAAAAGTGTGAGGTGATTCATTTTGGAAGGAATAACAGGAAGACAGAGTACTGGGCTAATGGTAAGATTCTTGGCAGTGTGGATGAGCAGAGAGCTCCCCCCCGCCAAGACCTCTCGCCCCCTTCCACCCAGTCCCAGAGAAAGAAACACCAAAACAAACCCAACAATCCAACCCCTGCAATTCACTAACATAACATTTAACTGTTGCAACACAGAACGCCATTAACTTGAATTCTGTAACAATGTAAAGAGAAGTAAATTTCAATACAAATCAGTAAAATGAAAGTTGTAACATTTGTACATTTTCCAGCCGCTCAAACACAGTCCACAGTCTATCTTCCAGTTCCGCTCTTCATGTCTGTCCCAAGCCTTCTGCCCTCACGAACGCCTCAGCCGCCTCCGCTGTCTCAAAATAAAAGTCTTTGGCGTTATATGTTACTCTCAACTTCGCCGGGTACACCACACCAAATCGCACCCCCTTCTTGTACAAAGCCGCCTTCACTCGCCCAAACGCCGCTCGTCTTTTTGCCAACTCCACCGTCCAGTCCTGGTAGATCCGAGCCGCAGTACCATCCCACAGCACCTCACGCTTCTGCTTCGCCCAGCTTAATACCTTCTTCTTCATGCAAAACTTATGGATGCAGATAATTACTGCCCTTGGCGGCTCATTCACTTTGGGCTTCGGCCTTAATGACTGATGAGCTCGGTCTAGCTCGTGCAGGGTGGGGCTATCACCCTCCCCATCAGCTCCGCCAACTTCTTAGCGAAGTATTGTGTTGACCTTGGGCCCTCTGTCCCTTCGGGCAAGCCCACAATTCTCAAATTGTGCCGCCTTGAGCGGTTTTCCAAGTCTTCCAGCTTTGCTCGGAGTCCTCTGTTAACCTCCACCACCCTCTGCAGCTCGTCCCCCATCGACGTGACCTGGTCGCTATGTCGGATCACGGCCTCCTCCACCTCTTTCATCTTCTCGCCCCGCTCTTTCACCTCGACCAATGCCTTTGCCACCTCTACCCTCATCGGGCCGATTGTCTCCTCCACCAATGACCTCAACACGACCGCTGTCTCTTTCCTCAAGGCCTCCATGTACCTCACAAACTGTTTTTCCAGCTCCACCGCCATCACCTTGGTCATTTTCTCCAGCGTAAGTAGTGCGGCCCCAACTTGCAGTTCGGCTTCCGCCATCCTGTCAACACTTTTGCTCGTCTTCTCCTTCGGCGATGAACCCGCGTTTCCTCCTTTCTTCGATGCTGCTCTTCGCATCCTTTAGGGGCTTATTGTTTTTTATCTTCTTTCTTTTCTCCTCTCTCCCCCTTCACCCTCCTGTCCTTCATCAATCTGACATTCTTTTTTGGGGAAAAAAAAGGCGGAGAGAAAAAAAACTTTCACCAAACTTCCTTAAACCTTCTTTCTTTCTCCTCTGCATTCACCCAGAGCTCTCCTGGGACCAGGCTTCAATCTTCTTTCTTCTTCCTAGGTGGGAGCCATCTGACGTGGAGCACCCTCCCTACATGGTGCCCTGGCCTCGGGCCTGCCACCTCAGCTTCCTCGTAGCTCCGCCCCCGCTGTTCCGAGCTCGGCGCCGGGCCGGGCCCAGTGCCTCAGCCCCCGCCGCCCGACACCTGCGCGGGCTTATTCGCCGGTTTTTAAACCGGCCCCGCTGGCTGCTCGTGGCGGCCCCAAAGGCCGACGATAGTTGGGGAGTGCGTGAGGACTCGGGGATTTCCCGAAATCGCTGTGAATCGTGGCCACCGGCGGGAGCTCTTGTTGTTGCGGCCGCCCTGCTCGCCCACGCCACTGGAAGTCGACTGCATAATTCTGAGATGCAGAGGGATCTAGGTGTTCTGGTCCATGAGTCACAAAAGGTTAGTATGCAGGTACAGCACATAATCAAGATGGCTAATAGAATGCTATCCTTTATTATGAGGGGAGTTGAACAGAAAAGCAAGGATGTTATGCTGAGTTATACAGGGCATTGGTGAGACCACACAAGGTTCTGCTCAGTAACAGAAACATGTGCTGTTTTATGTTTGCCCATAGAAGGATAGAAGAGATTGAATGAATGAATAAATAAACCCGCTAAAATTATCAAAGAAGTCGACAATAAAGTTATGAACCAATGCTTAATTGTTAACCTCAGAATTACAGATAAGAAGGTTAATTATCAAAATATAGAATGAAGTTTACAAAGGGAGTTTCGATACTACAATTCCAGGACACCTCTCATGTCGTGGATAACCATTTGTGTAGGAAGAGTGTCAGCTGCAGCAGCTTGAGCTCCGGTTTCAGGACTTGAGCAGCAGCTGGCATCACTACGGTGCATCCGAGAAGCTGAGAACTAAGTTGATATCATATTTATAGATGTGGTTAAGTATTCAGGTTGAGAAGGAATAGGTGACCACCAGGCAGTCAAAAACTACTGGGAAGGTCGTACAGGAATCCTCCGAGTGCATCGTGCTCTCCAACCAGTATTCAGTTCTGAAATCTGATGAGAGTGATGGTTCATCTGGAGAGTACAAACAGAGCCAGGTCCATGGCAACAAAGGCCACTCAACTGCACAAGAGCGTACAAGACAGACTGGGTGAACCACAGTGATAGGTGATTCGATAGTTAGGGAAGTAGATAGGTGTTTCTGTTGCCACAAGCATAATTCCAGGATGGTTTGCTGCCTCCCCAATGCCAGAGTCAAGCATGTCACTGTAGCCACAGAGCACCGAGCAGCCAGCAGTCATGCCCCACATCGAAACCAACAACATAGGTAGAAAAAGGGATGCAATCAGAATTTAGGGAGTTTGGTAGAAAATTAGCAACCAGGACCTCAAAAGTAGTCATCTGCAGATTACTAGAAGTGGCACGTGCAAGTGAGTAATTGAATAGGGGGCTAAGCCAGATGAATGTGTGGGTACAGACAGGATGGAGAGATTTAGGGACCAGCTCTGATTGTTGTTCCTTTGTTTAAGAAGGATAGTAAGGATAATCCAGGGAACTACAGGCCAGTGAGCCTTACGTCAGTGGTAGGGAAATTACTGGAGAGAATTCTTCGAGACAGGATCTACTCCCATTTGGAAGCAAGTTAGCGAGACGCAGCACGGTTTTGTGAAGGGGAGGTCGTGTCTCACTAACTTGATAGAGTTTTTCGAGGAAGTCACAAAGATGATGATGCAGGTAGGGTAGTGGATGTTGTCTATATGGACTTCAGTAAGGCCTTTGACAAGGTCCCTCATGGCAGACTGATACAAAAGGTGAAGTCACGGGATCAGAGGTGAGCTGGCAAGATGGATACAGAACTGGCGAGGTCATAGAAGGCAGAGAGTAGCAATGGAAGGGTGCTTTTCTGATTGGAGGGCTGTGACTAGTGGTGTTCCGCAGGGATCAGTGCTGGGACCTTTGCTGTTCGTAGTATATAAATGATGCATAAATGATTTGGAGGAAAATGTAACTGGTCTGATTAGTAAGTTTGAGGACGACACAAAGGTAGGTGGAATTGCGGATAGCCATGAGGACTGTCAAAGGATACAGCAGGATTTAGATCGTTTGGAGAGTTGGGCGGCGAGATGGCAGATGGAGTTTAATCCGGAAAAATCTGAGGTAATGCATTTTGGAAGGTCTAATGCAGGTAGGGAATATACAGTGAATGATAGAACCCTCAAGAGTATTGACAGTCATAGAGTCTTGGTGTACAGGTCTGCAGGTCACTGAAAGGGGCATCACAGGGGGAGAAGGTACTCAAGAAGGCATACGGCATGCTTGCCTTCATTGGCCGGGGCATTGAGTATAAAAATTGGCAAATCATGTTGCAGCTGTATAGAACCTTAGTTAGGGCACACTTGGAGTATAGTGTTCAATTCTGGTCGCCACACTACCAGAAGGATGTGGAGGCTTTAGAGAAGGAGCAAAAGAGATTTACCAGGATGTTGCCTGGTATAGAGGGCATTAGCTATGAGGAGAGTTTGAATAAACTTGGTTTGTTCTCACTGGAAAGAAGGAGGTTGAGGGGAGACCTGATAGAGGTCTACAAAATTATGAGGGGCATAGACAGAGTGGATAGTCAGAGACTTTTTCCTAAGGTAGAGGGGTCAATTAAGAGGGGGCATAGGTTTAAGGTGCGAGGGGCAAGGTTTAGAGGAGATGTATGAGGTAAGTTTTTTTACACAGAGGGTAGTGGGCGCCTGGAACCCGCTGCCGGAGGTGGTGGTGGAAGCAGGGACGATAGTGACATTAAGGGGTATCTTGACAAATACATGAATTGGATGGGAATAGAGGGATACAGACCCCGGAAGTGTAGAAGGTTTTAGTTCAGACGGGCAGCATGGTCGGCGCAGGCTTGGAGGGCTGAAGGGCCTGTTCCTGTGCTGTACTTTTCTTTGTTCTTTGTTCTTTTGTTGAGGGAGGTCTGATGTGTACAGTCTGGCAGGTTTCAGCTGATCAGAGCTGGAACTGAGTTCCTTGCAGGATGTTTTGCTTATGTTGCTGGCGACGATTTAAACTAGATTGGCAGGGCGTTGGGGACCCAAGGGTGGCTGAGATGGGACAAAATCAGATAATTTAAAGAAAGTAGTTTGGCAGTGCTCAAGAGTACTTCAATGCAAATAAAACAGATGAGGGCACAAATAGAAATATGGCAGTATGATATAGATATTACAGAAACATGGCTGAAGGAGAGACATGCATGACTGTTCAACGTTCCTGGTTGGATTATTTTCTGAGGGGATGGAGAGGGGGATAAAAAAGGAGGGAGCTAGCAATTTTTGGTCAAATAAACAATTACAGCTGTGAGTAGGGAAGATACGTTAGAAGGATCATTAAATGAGGCCATATGGATTGAGCTAAGGAACAAAAAAGGGAAAGTCACAATGCTTGGATTGTACGATAGACCTCCAAACTGTCAGAGGGATATAGAAGAGCAAATATGTAGGCTAACCGCTGAGAATTGCAAAACAATAAGGAGAAATAGGGAATTTTAACTACCTCAATATTAACTTGGATAGTTTTAGTGTGAATTAATTGAGGGAGCAGAATTCTTAAGGTGCATTCAGGAGACCATGTTTGTCCAGTATGTAGAAGTCCAACAAGAGAAGGCTTAGTTCTGGACTTAGTTTTAGGAAATGAAACTGGGCATGTGGAAGGAGTGAAAGTGGGAGAGCATTTTGGTGGTAGTGATCATAATTCAGTTAGTTTTCACATAATTATGAAGAAGGGCAAAGATAGAACAGGAGTTAGAGTTCTAAATTGGGGCAAGGCCATAAGTGGACTGGAAACAGCTACTCAAAGGCAAATCCATGTCAGAGTAGTGGGAGGCATTCAAAAGGAAGATTCAAGAGTAAATAGGTTCCCGCAAAGAAAAAGGATGAGATGGCCAAATCTACTGCCCCATAGATGTCAAGGAGCTTGCAGGGTAAGATTAGGCAGCAAACAAAAGCTTACGTTCAACCCTGAGAACGCAATACTACAAAAAACATGAGGAGTATAGAGTGGAGGGGTAAAATCGAAAAGGAAATTTGGAAAGCAAAGAGAGCATGTGAAAGATTATTGGTGATAGATCCAGAGAGTGCGACCATAAGGAAGCGATGATGAAAACAAACAAAAGTTTTAATCACACAATAAACTATAATATACAACTCCATTCCCCGAAGGGTCTCCTGTCCCTTAACCACATCCGGGTCAGGGCTTTTATGTCCAGGTGGCTTCCCTTGTTAAGGAAAAGCCCTGCCCCCTTAATGGGGAAGCACGTATTCTTACGAGGTCACGGGAAACCCGTCAGCCCACACTCTGTGACTCTCATGATGGTTACAAAAATTGGCAAGTAAAATTAAGGTGAACCCAAAGATGTTTTCTTAATATGTTAAGAGTAAGACAATAACTAAGGAGTGGATCCATAAAACAGAGAAAAGGTAACCTTTGTGTAGAGGCGGAATATGTTGGTATGGATCTTAATTAATATGTTGTCTCTTTTGTCAGAAAAGAGGAGGATGCTGCAAATATTGTAGTTAAGGAGGAATATGATATATTGTATTTTACAAATATAAAGATGAAGTAGAGAAGAAGTACTAATGGGATTAGCATCCTTGAGAGTGGACACATCCCCATGGCCAGGTGAAATATCCTCAAGGGAGGAAATAGCTGTAGGTTTGACCATCATTTTCCAATTCTCAGTGGAGACAGGTCTGATGCACAAGGATTAGAGGACTGCTAATGTTGGTCCTTTGTTTAAAAAGGGATCGAGAGATAGACCGAATAATTACAAGCCAGTCAGTCTAACCTTGGTAGTGGGCAAATTATTGGAATCAATTCTGAGAGACAGGATAGACTGTTACTGAAAAAAGATTAATAAAGGAAAGTCAGCATTGATTTGTTAAGGAAAGATCGTGTCTGACTCACTTGATTGAACTTTTTTTGAGAAAGTAATGAGAAGGATGATGAGGGCAATGCAGTTGATGTGGTCTACATGGATTTTAGTAAGATGTTTTGACAAGATTCCACATGGCAGGCTGGTTAAAATAAATTCCTGTGGGATCCAGGAATAAAAAAAACTGGCTCAGTGACAGGTGTTTCTGTAACAGGCTGATTCCAGTGGGGTTCCCCTGGGTACTAGGTCCCTGCTTTATGTGGTAAATATATTAACGATGTGTACATAAGTATAAGGGCACGATCAAGAAGTTTGCAGATGACACAAAAATTGTCCGTGTGGTTGATCGTGAGGAGGACAGCTGTAGATTGCAGGAAGATGTCAATGGACTGGTCGGTTGCGCAGGAAAGTGGGAAATTAAATTCAACCCAAAGAAATGTGAGGTGATGTAATTGTGAAGGTCAAACAAGACAAACAAAGGCACAATAATTGGGAGAGGTATAGAAGTGAAGGATTTTGGAATGAAAGTCCACAGGTGCCTTAAGATAGAAAGACAGGCTGTTAAGGTTTAACCACTTTAGGTGGGATAGAAAGCATATGGAATTCTTTCCTTTATTAGCCGAGGTAAATAATATAACAGCAGGGAGGTTATGCTGGAACCGTAGAAATCATTAGATAGGCCACAACTTGAGTACTGTGTGCATGTAAGGAACCTCTCTTAAATCATTTTCTGATCCTGGTTTCCTCTTAATGCCTGTCCTGCTGGATGTTTTTAAAACTGCAGTCTTTTGGTTTTGAACTGAAACCCTCCCACTGCAAGCTGCTATTCGAACTGGCTCAGGCACACAGCTTGATGCACTGTGTCATAGTTCCTGATGTCATTTTGACGGACTTGGCTAGCAGCCAATCCCCTCTTCTGAAACTCCGGGACATTTTCTGTTTATGATTGGAATTGGTAGAGCCTTTCAGAAGATTCTGGAGCAGAAGGCTGGTTCCATTTTCGCTGTCAGTTTAGTTCTGAGAAGGAGTTGGGCAGAAGCCTGTTAAATATCTCTCCCAGAAAAGATGGAACTTTTCTCTCTTTTATCTCGGCTGGAGTGAGCTGGTCTGAACACTCGACCAGTCCAATGAAGGTTTAACTCCTGATTTAAATGTTGCAGGCATTATCTAACCAGCCAGGCCTGTGCAAGTTAAACCTCTGTGAGAAAGGCTGGGAAAAGCCCAGGCTGATATCTCTCCTGAGAATATAAAAAGGGATCGCTTCTCGGCCTTTTGGCTAAGATCAAGTGTCTGTAGATTGAGCCTTTGGTTCGGATCTGGTGTGTCTCTCTTGTGGGGACCATGGATTGGATTCAATTTGAGTTGGTTTTTTGGGGCGGACGAGGAGCTGGGTTGGGGGTTCGCCCCTGACCCACACTCTGGGCCCTGGCTTGGTAACTCAGAAAAGGAAAAAAAAAAGAGAATATAAAAAGGGACATGGAGTCCAGGCCCCTTTCTCTCTCTCTATACCATAGCCGGAAAATCCTGCAGAAAGAGCAGACAAGCATCCCAGAGGCAGAGTGGACATAAACTCTCAGGTATAGAATTCTAGTACTATCTTAGTGATACTGAGAGTCAATTTGGTAGAGGTGTGTACAAGTGAAGGTTACTTTCCTGAGGAATTCCTGCAGTCCATAAGGTCTAATTGAAGGCAGATTCTAAAAGATCCATCCCAACTGATGATTTCAAGATCACTAACTACAAAGACTATAACCTCAGCAGCAAAGGTTCATCTCAGCCTTCTAATTCCTGTTATTTTGAACCTTTCCTACCCCTGAGTGTCTGTCTCGAATGTGTCTGAGTGAAGGATGACATAGGGTTTTGGAAATAGTTAGGTTCGTATGCCATTGTTTCATTGTATCCGTTACATGTTTATCTCTTCTCTTCCTAAATAATAGGAACTAAATAAATAGTTTTGAAAAATGTTTTACATACAAATCTGGTGCCCGTAAGTCATTGGAACAGTCGAGGCTCAAAGATCTCAGGAAAACATACAAATTATGGTTAATTCACTTATGTTGGGACTCCGGGGTAGTGGGCTGGAATTGACCGCACACTAGCTCAGGGTGTCATAATAGTGCAGTTCTGGTCATCTCATGACAATTGTGTTAAGAAAATTACATATATAGTTTAAATAATTGCTATAAATTTTTAAGATAAATTTAAGGTTAAACTTCTTAGGCAGGTTAACATCTTTATATTGTCAATTGCCAGGACTGCAAAATTGCAACTATGAGGAAATATTTGATAGGCTTGGCTTGTTCTCCTTGGAACAGAGGCTTGGGAGGGCGATTTGATTTGGATGTGCAAACTTTGGCAGAGTGGCCAGTGACCAGGTGGCAAAGCTTTAAAGCGATTGATAGAAATATTAGAGGGAAGTTGAGGATCGGGTTTTCTTTCACCCAAGGGGTAGGAAGTGCCTGGAACCCGCTGCCTGAAATAGCAAAAGCCGTCAACTCATTTAAAAGGTGCCCAGATACATAGCCTGCAGGACTACAGACTAGGGGCCCAGCATAATGCTTTGGGGACCTAGGTTTAAATCCAACCATGGCAGATGGTGAAATTTGAATTCAACAAAATTCTGGAATTAAAAAGTCTATGGATGACCATGAAGCCATTTTCGATTGTCATAAAAACCCATCAGATTCACTACTGTCCTTTAGGGAAGAAAATCTGCCATACTTATTTGGTCTGGCTACATGTGACTCCAGGTCCACAGCAATGTGGTTGATTCTTAACTGCCTCTCGTGGACAATCAGGAAGGGGCAATAAATGCTGGACTTGCCTGTGATGCCCACGTCCATGGATGAATTTTTTTTAATGCTGGGAAGTGGGATGAGACTGGGTGGCTTGTTTTTCAGCTGCTGCAGATAGGATGGATCCAGTAGCCTCTTGTTGTGCTGTACACTGTATAATTTTATATCACAATCAGCTAGTATTAACCGGTTGTTGGTTAGAAAATTACAATTGAGATAAATGTCTGAATTTGATACAGATTTTTGAGATCAATTTAAGATTAACAATCTTAGGCACATTAGCATCTTCATATCGTCATTCTGTTGCAAATCTCAAAGTTAATTTGCTTGTATTGAGCAATGTTTCTTGAGTTGCCAGGTTTCAAATGATACCACAAGGTTCAACCGGCTATCGATCAAAGAGCCAAACACCAGTTAGTTAGTTCAAGGTCAAGGGTACTTTATTTACACACACAATTAGTCATGCAACATAAACACTACTAGTTAACTACACCTATCGACTAAGACAACCTGTACTTAACTTCAGGCACCTGGCTTAGGACAGCGGAACAGTGCCCGCCGTTCGCTTCTGGATCTATCGAGTCTGGTGAAGTAACCGCTGCTCAGCTAGGCTCATCCGTCTGGTAGTGAGCATTGAACTTGCACTTGCTTCTGGTGGTGCTGCACTTGGAAACAGACATAGCCGGGGCGCCAGGTCCAAGAGAGGATGAATGCATGGCGGACTCTCTTCTTATGCTTGGGAGTTTTTGCGCTCTTTTGGGCGGTCCTTCAGTTTGGACCCCACTAATTGGGTGATCCTCGATCACTATGTTCGATTTCTAACCAATAAATGGGCTGGTGTCTGGACATGTCCCAAGCGGTCACTGACCTTGTTGTTTACGCTACCCTAGAACAGGGAGTGGCGCCGAAATGTCTGGGACTGTACCGGTCGCTCAAGTACCAGTCCTTTGTCTTGGTGGAGATGGGCAATCGAATGCTAATTGGCCCATCCGAATGCTAATTGGTCGGAGTTTCGACACTGTCTGGACTCCTTGCTTGCAAATATACATTTCAGCCTCTGAGCCTGCCTGAATCTTGCTTTGTCCATTTTACCCGCTAGGCTTTGCGCGTTTCTCTGTCCCTAGTTGTAAGTGGCCATCCCAGATGGCTACACATTAACACGGCAATAAAGTTACTGTGAAAATTCCCCAGTCGCCACACTCCGGCGCCTGTTCGTGTACACTGGTATTGAATTCAGAATGTTCAATTCACCTAACAAGCACGTCTTTCGGGACTTGTGGGAGGATCCGCAGCACCCAGAGGAAACACGGGGAGAACGTGCAGACTCCGCACATACAGTGACCCAAGTGGGAATTTAACCCGGGACTCTCACGCTGTGAAGCAACAGTGCTAACCACTTTGCTACCGTGCCGCCCATAACTGGTGTTCACAGGGGCTGGCTTTAGCACACAGCCTTGGGTCACGATTTCACACACCAGAACAGCCTTCAGTCTCACTTTAAAAATACTTTTCCCTTAGATTTTCCATTCTATTGTTTCTAGTCTTTTAGAAGCTCCTCTTCCCAGAATTGATTCACTTTTCTTGATTACTACTCTATTTATCAAATAAACCTACTTTTTGCCTCACATTTACGATCTCCCAATTGTGTATGTTCCCTTTGAAATCCAATAGTAAACTTTAAAATTACTTCTCTTATCTGCCCAATGTAAATTCCTCGTCAAACCTGTTCCCTAGCCGAGTTCATCACTATTTCAACCACTCATCTTCACACCTCCTTTATCGATGCTTTTGTCTTTGTAGTCCAAATGTCTCCAGTTTAATCAGACCAGTCATATCCATACACAGCTTTTTTCCTAGTTTATGACATTATTACAGAATACATAAAGAACTCTCATTTTCCTCACACTAATCTGCATTTCTTGTTCAAAAAGTTCAGTTCCTCTGCTGCCAATCACCTTACGCAAACCTGTTTGTACTCCCAATAGCATCCAAATCAATGAAACATTGGCACATGGATATGCCGATGGCCTTATTGACTTGTTTTATTGCTGGTAAGGCATTTTACAGATTAGGATTTCGCTGAATGCCGACCTGGGAGACCTCATTTCCTTTGTCAAATGCGACCTCACCTGTCCTTTGACATTGTCCATTGGTGTTTGTGTTGATGCCATCCTGAGCCATTTTCTTGGCCATTTTCATATGTGTTTTGCCATTGCCTTCAACCGTGTTGTCTGTTTAGGTGCCAACAACTTGACCATTGTGACATATAGTATTGGGCTACAGTGATACTTCACATGTTTGAACAGGGAGTAGGAGTAATGCTAGACAGGGAAGCTGCAAACTGTTTGTGAGCGCTAAATGTGATTCAGATAAACTGATGTTAGTGAAATTAAAAAGCAAACCAGTGGACATTTCTATCATTCAAGTATATATGCCCACACCGAACACCCAGCTGGGGAGGTTAATAAAATATCTGATAAGATTTGAAAAATTAACCGAACGGGAGTGGGGAGATACTTTGTGATTGTTTGGGAGATTGTAACAACATCATTGAAGAAGGAGAAGATGATTGTTACAATCCTTGGCCAGACCTGGGATGTGGAAGAGATCCAATTAGGAACCTTGAGTGTTTTGCTTAGACTTTATAAGGTTGAGGTTCAAGACACCTGCTTTTGGAATAAAGCCACAAGATTCCACGTGTTTTGAACAAACAAAAACAGATATTCACAAATTCGGAAAGATAAAACAATTTACAATATCTTACACTCTAACATTCAGGATGAGTATGAAGTACAAGTGAATTAACAAGCGAACGGTGGTCAAAGGTACCATGCTAGAGTAGTGACAGATGCAACCAAACAGAGTACATGGATTTCCCAAGAACCCACCCAGATGTTAGCAAACACCAAGTCAAACAATTTTGTTGAAATTCTGTCTCACGAGGAATTCCCAACTTCACCGTTGAGGATTTTCCTTGGAATTATCTCCAAGAGTCGCTCGAGCTTTAACAATGGCCACCTCACAGGGTATTGAATCTCACTTTATCCTTGGATTCCCGAGTACACTCAAAACACCTGCAGAAAAGCACACGTTCAGATGTATGGAGGCGTTAAGCAGAGCACCACTGCTCCCATGGGAGTCCCAATAGCCCTCATTTCTCCCTGAAACTCTTTCTTTAATGCAACTTAACTGGTGCCTTTTTGGTCCCTTTTGTCTATGTGGTACTTATTGGCTGGCAGCCTGTTTCAAACTGACTGCCTCAAGACAAGATGTTCACTGGTCCTTGAGCAGATTTGGCGACCTATCAAACACTCAGAGGGTCTCACCTTTGTTACTGGTCAGCAACCAATGTAACAAACATTGGAACAGCCTGCACTTTAAATGTCACGATCTACACAGAATGCAAATTTAGCACTCATGCACACACATATCAATGTAAGATGCAGGACCGTATGGTGTTGGAAAAATAAATGAGAAAGGCCAAAATCTGGTCGATCTTTGCAGAAGAGCTAGACTCATGTTAACAAATCCATAGCTTAGGCAAAATAAAAGTGGACAAAAAACATGGAAAATGTTTGGCGAAACAGGAAAATGTCAAGTGGGTTATATAATGGTAAGACAAAGATACAGGGATAGTGTGAACAGCCCGAAGGCTCAGCAGGGAGTCGATGCAGAATCTTGTGAGAATGGAAACAGTATTCCGGTTGAAGAGAATCCAAGGTGGAAAACACAGAAACAGTGGAACCTCAAGGCTGGGAGAATGAAATGAAGAATTGTAAATGAGGTATGTGAAACACTAGCTAGAAAAGAAAAGGATATCTCCAACTCAATGATCAATGGACACAGATTAAAGAATCTGTCAAGGAAGAAGGGGCCAACAGCAAAGGTTTTTTTTTAAGAGGAAATAGGATCAGGAAACCATGGGTTATTACTGCAATGTTGCAAAAATGAAGAAAGATTGGACGAAAAATACAAGATTATCAATATTAAAGGCAGCTGTTGAAATACAGACACATGTATAATGAGCTAAGAAATGTGATGAATATAAGAAATGTCATTTTGTTTTTGCAGTATAGAATCATAGAATTATCATAGAATTTACAGTGCAGAAGGAGGCCATTTGGCCCATCGAGTCCGCATCGACCCTTGAAAAGAACACCCCAATCAAGCCCACACCTCCACCCTATCCCCGTAACCCCACCCAAACTTTTTGGTCACTAAGGGCAATTTAGCATGGCCAATCCACCTAACTTGCACATCTTTGGACTGTGGGAGAAAACCGGAGCACCCGGAGGAAACCCACGCAGACATGGGGAGAACGTGCAGACTCCGCACAGACAGTGACGCAAGCCGGGAATTGAACCTGCGACCCTGGAGCTGTGAAGAAACTGTGCTAACCACTGTGTTACCGTGCTGCTCTGTTAGAAATGTTATTAAGATGCATACAGATAGTATAACTGCTGGGGCAGTGATTAAGGTGTCATAAAAGTGAGGTGATCATTTATTTGCAGGTGTAGTGTTCTGTTAATAGATCTTGAGAACCATTTACTTGTTTACAGATAGCTAGCTAATGAAATATTGTTTAGGTTTGAAGGACCCCTGGGGTGCAGACACTTTATGAGAGGTATTGTGTTTGGTTCTGGATAAACAAGTAAAGTTCTTGCAATTTACAAATTGAAAATAGTTGGATTCTCATCTGGGATCCTAACAGAAGTGACAGAGGCACCAGAGCAATGGTTAAAAGAGCAGTGTGAAATACTCAAATAATTGGAATGACTAGGAAGGTAGACCTTATGCAAAAGCAAAGGAGATTAGTGACACTCAGCATAAAGGACTGAAGACAACAATAGAAAGGAAGTGTTTATTAACAAGCCCTGATAATTTAAGAAAAAAATGGAAGAAGCATATTGAAGATACATATAGAAAAAATGAAAAGTCTGAAATGATTGTGCTATAAGAAAGCAATGTTGACATCAATTTCACTGAGCCAGCAATACTAGAGTGAGTTAAGAGCATCAATAAATGCGATAGAGATTGGAAGAGCGGCGGTACTAGGTAAAATACAACATGGGAATTATACTGCATCAATGTTTACTAAACTTTGCAAAACTATTTACTTAACTGGAGAATGCACATGAGACATAGGAGCAGAATTAGGCCACTCGGCCCATCAAGTCTGCTCCGCCATTCAATTATAGTTGATATTTTCCTCATCCCCAGTCTCCGGCCTTCTCCCCAAAACCCCTGATCCCCTTATTAATCAACAACCTATCGATCTCTATCTTAAAGACACTCAGTGATTTGGCCCCCACAGCTTTCTGCGGCAGAGTTCCACAGATTCACCACCCTCAGGCTGAAGAAATTCCTCCTCATCTCAGTTTTAAAGGACCATCCCTTTAGTCTGAGATTGTATCCTCTGGTTACAATTTTTCCTACAAGTGGAATCATCCTTTCCACGTCCACTCTATCCAGGCCTTGCCCAGGGGACATCATGCAGACAATAACAATCAGCTTTGGCAGAAGGCAATGGCATCCCGATGTTCTGACTTTTGCATAATTCTGATTGTCCATGCACCAAAGGTTGTGTTGACATTTAAAGAATTAATAGGAAGGCACAGAACTACACCGGAGATGACAAGTTTGTTTCCAGGGAAGAAGAGGGACAAGAGAAGCAATTGCCATTATTAGATTAATAAGTGAACACAGTTTAGAATTTGGACAGGAATGTTTATTTTGCAGATTTTGAAAACACATTCAATCAGGCTGACCGGATTAAGCTCTTGGCAGTGCAGAAAGACATTAGATTAGACTGGAGAAATAGACACCTCATAAAATCTCTGAACATGGTACAAACAGCATCATTGAGTAGCCAAAGGGGAGTTGGAACCATGTGAAATTGGAAAAGGAGCGTGATAAGGATGTTATTTTTCACCAGTCCTCATCAATGTGGAAGCAATGATCAAAGAAGCGTTTATAGACACACAATCTGCTGTTACTTTTTGGTGGGGATGAGGAGCACTGTTGGGGAGAGGGGAAATGTGCACTCGCTCAGGGGGGTGGTGCATTGTTGGTAGGAGGCAGTGCACTGTTGTGGGGAGAGTGAATGCAATGTAGCGGGGAGGGGGATGCACTGTTGGGGGAGGGGGTTGCATTGTTCGGGGAGGGTAAATGTACTGTTACGGGGCAGGGAACTAAGACCATAGATCATAAGATGTAGAAGCAAAATTAGGCCATTCGACTCAACGAGTCTGCTCCGTGATTCAATTGTGGCTGATATGTTTTTCATCCCCATTCTCTTACCGTCTCTCTGTAACTCCTAATCGCCTTATTAATCAACAATCTATCTATCTCTGTCTTAGACACTCAATGACTTTACCTCCACGGCAAATAATTCCACAGATTCACTACCCTCTGGCTAAAGAAATTCCTCCTCATCTCAGGTTTAATGGATCGTCCCTTCAGTCTGAGCCCTCAGGTTCTAGTCTCTACTACTAGTGAAACATCTTTGCCATGTCCACTCTATCTGGCCCTCCCAGTATTCTGTAAATTTCAATGAGATCCCCCCTCATCCTTCTGAATTCAACCTCTCCTCATATCACAAGCCCTTCATTCCCAGGATAATTCTTCTGAACCTTCTCTGGACCCTCCCCCCCCCCCCCCCCCCCATGTCTAGCACATCCTTCCTTAGATTCAGGGCCCAAAAGTACTCACAATATTCCAAATGGGGTCTGATCAGAGCCTTATACAACCTCAGCAGTACATCCCTGCTCTTGTATTCTAGCCCTCTCAAAATGAATGCTAACATTGCATTTGCCTTCATAACTGCCAACTGAACCTGCACGTCAACCTCAAGAGAATCCTCAACTCTGACTCCTGAGTGTCCCTTTGTGCTTCTGATCTCCAAAGCCTTTTCCCATTTAGAAAATAGTCTATGCCTCTATTCCTCCTCTCAAAGTGCTTAACCTCAAACGTTTCCACATCTGCCACTTCTCAGCCCACTCTCCTAGCCTGTCCAGGTGTTTCTGCACCTCCTGGCTTCAACACTACCTGCCCCTCTGCATATCTTTGTAACATCTGAAAACTTAGCAACAATGCTCTCAGTTCCTTCTTCCAGATCGTTTATGTGTATCGTGACTAGCTGTGGTCCCAGCATTGACCCCTGGGGAGCACCCCTAGTCACGGCCACCATCCTGAAAAGGACCCCTTTATCCCCACTCTTTGCCTCTTGTTGCACTGTTGTGGGAGGGGGCGAACAATGCAGCGAGTTCTTGAAGGGTTTGACTACCCAGCTCATTTCCGCGCCTCCGGCCATTTGCGGAACAATCCGAGAAGGGTAAAGCCGGCCAAAAGGTTCCGGCGTAAGTACGGGAATGTTCTCGCTTGGGGGTAACTTAACGGGCATCTCTGTCTCTTCACTGCCGTCCACTGTCGCCTTATCCTCAGAACGAATGATCAGGGCCAATCGCCGCGCAGGCGCAACAGCCGGCGCTCGGGGTTAAACCTACCGCGCAGCCGCAGCCTGCCCGCCGACGAACTGATCCATCCCTGCGCCGCGCAGCCGCGGCAGGGGTGCGCGGGCGCGTTCCAAAAGCCTGACAACAATGGGCGTGACGGTTGGTCACGCGGCGGCGGTGGTGTCACGCGCCGGCTGCTCTGGGAATGGCGCCGGCGGCCATGAAGTGGAGTGGGCCGTTCGGTTTGCTCTTGGTGCTGTGGTTCACCGCGCCGTCCGGCCAGCGGGTGGTGCCGCGCACGCCGAAGCCGAGCCCGAGCCCCGCCACCGAGGCGGACCGCGGCACGCGGTCGCTGCTCATCGAGCTGGATGAGGAGGAGGAGAAGCGGGAGGGGGAAAGTGACCGCACCACCACCACCGCCACCACGACGACGCCGGGGACGCCGCTAAAAATTGAGATCGACATGGAGGAGACGCCGGAGAACGGCACCGGGACGGCGTCGGGCCTAACAGAGTCGGCCTGGCACCCCTTCCTCATCAAGATATCGTCGGGCCCCCCGGAGACGACCACCACCTCGCAGCCGCCCGCCCTGGTGGAGGAGACCATCGTGATGCAGCTGCCCGAGCCCAGCCTCGCCGACACCCAGCACAGCTCCCCGACCCCGCTGCTGGTCGACCAGGCGGTGCTGCTGGAGGAGGTTCCGCCCTGGCTACCGATCCTGACCCTGTCCGAGCAATCGGAAAGTCCCAAAGGGCAGAAGCCGGGGGCGCCCAAGAAGAGGAAGCATAAGCCCCTGGAAGAAGGGGAACCGGAGAAACCCAAACCCGAATCGCCAGCCCGAAAGCAGAAAGCCGCCCGCCGGACGCCCACCACCAAGTCTGGCTTCTTGTTGCCCGAAGGTAACATTGGGAGCGGCCCCGCGCAAGTGTTCCTTGTGATCAAGGAAGTGGAACCCGACTCGACCACCCTTCTGGAGGAACATGTGCGTCCAGTGGACATTCAGATTATTGGCAACAACGCCCAGGGTGCGGGCACCAATACCAGTGTTTCAGGCATTAGCACCAAGGATGCAGAAACTCTCACTGTCAAAAATTCCGCAAATATCACTAATGCACTGGGCAACAAGGTCCCAGACGTGATTGTTAGGGACAAAGACACGGTTACCAAAGTCCCAGATATGATTGTCACAGATAAGGACACTGTCACCAAAGTCCCAGATGTGATTGTCACAGAGAAGGACACTGTCACCAAAGTCCCAGATGTGATTGTCACAGAGAAGGACACTGTCACCAAAGTCCCAGATGTGAATGTCACAGATAAGGACACTGTCACCAAAGTCCCAGATGTGAATGTCACAGATAACGACACTGTCGCCAAAGTCCCAGGTGTGATTGTCACAGAGAAAGACACCGTCGCGAAAGCCCTGAACGTGCCTGTTGCAGATAAAGACACTTTCACCAAAGTCCCAGATGTGATTGTCACAGAGAAAGACAGTGTCACGGAAGCCCTGAACGTGCCTGTTGCAGATAAAGACACTTTCACCAAAGTCCCAGATGTGATTGTCACAGAAAAAGACACTGTCACCAAAGTCCCAGACGTGATTGTCACAGATAAAGATACTGTCACCAAAGTCCCAGATGTGAATGTCACGGATAAAGACACTGTCGCCAAAGTCCCAGACGTGAATGTCACGGATAAAGACACTGTCGCCAAATTTCCAGACGTGATTATCACAGATGCAGACGCTGTTGCCAGCGTCCCAGATGTTATTGTCACAGATGCAAACATTGCCACCAGAGCCCCAGAAGTTATTATCACAGATACAGATGCTGGCTCCAAAGTCCCAGAGATCAACATCACGGATACAGACACTGTCTCTAGCACCCAAACCTTTAATACCAAATCCATTTTCACCAGCACCGAAGACACAAATGCTGCTGTCAATGATAATAAATCTGAAGTGGATGAAACAATCCTTAGTGTCAGTGACAAAGGAGTCAGTGTCATGGAATCTGTGACTAAAGTAACGGTTCCAGATCCATATTTCAAGGAATTGTATTTTAATCAGCTTGTAGACCACTTCAGTTTCACCTCCCATCAAAAACTCTACCGCCAAAGATATCTTATAACTGGTAAGGGAGGGGTTTTTCTTTGACGTTTTCATTCTGGTATTGA
Source organism: Scyliorhinus torazame (assembly GCF_047496885.1). Lineage (NCBI taxonomy): Eukaryota > Metazoa > Chordata > Chondrichthyes > Carcharhiniformes > Scyliorhinidae > Scyliorhinus > Scyliorhinus torazame. Next base: position 66,995,495 of record NC_092728.1, read on the forward strand.
TGGTCTAAAGCTGTTGCAGTATGTGGCTTTGAGTGATTTTATTGGTTAAATGCATCAACCAGTGTGACAATAATATCATAAACTAAGCTAAGTTTGCTTGGCACTAAATTAGCTGATCTCAGACATTATTTGACAGGGCGGGAGAAGGGGAGAATCAGTGCAGGTCCAACAGCTTACGTCCTCCAGCCAAATGTCCTCTACTTCATCTCATTTGCTCAACATATCCCTCTATTTATTTCATCCTCAATTCCTTATCTTGATCCCCCTGAAACACAGCATTCTATTTGCTCCCAATGACTGACAGCAAGTTCTACATTCTAACCTCTCCCAGAAGACACTCTTGGATATTTTTGGTGATTACCATGTTTATGGCCTCTAGTATCAGATTGTCCCACAAGTGGAAGTATCACTACATCTAACATTTAGCCTTTTTCTAATTTTAAAGATCACCGATTGGCCTTCTGTTTTCTGGAGAAAAGAAGCCCAGCCTGTTCAATCTTCTGATTATAACTCCTCCATTCTAGTATCATCCTTTGTCAATCTTTTTTTCACCACTTTCACCTGTCTTTGACATGGATACTGGGAGTGGCATTAGTGCTCCAGTATCATAGGGAATATACATTCAGGCAAAGTTCTTGCTACTCAAATTATCTAGTTACTCACTTATCTACCTTGTATGGGTACAAATGTAATTGAAATCTGCTTGGCTGTGATGTTTCCTCTGCTGAAAAGCCAATTGACATCGTCTTAGGCCCTCAAAAGGAAAATAGCCACCTGGCCAACGTGACAGTTAACATACCCAGGGAAAAATAGAAAGCAAAAATGAATGGCTGAATGAAAGTATACTGCCAGGTCCTCCTTCATCAGCACAGTGAAGGGCAGTGTTGTCAGTTATATTTTGACTCTTTGGTTTGTGATAATTCTAGGTACAGGTTGAATATCCTTTATCTGTTAATCCAAAAAATTAACAGATTTTGAACCACATCGACCTTTAGCATGGGAAGCTCCTGACGTAAACGAATATGAACTGAGCTGACCGCATCTGACTTTTAGCACAGGAGGTCATTGACCTACACTGACACTAACCTTGTGGACCATACCTGATCTTTAATGAGAAGTCTAGTTGTTTGTCTTACCTTGTGCACAGCTGCAGTGAGTATCTTTGCTTCTGATCCAAACCCTATCAAGGCAACTAAGTTCAACAAATCCGTTGGAGAGACTATGGGCGGAATTCTCCATTTCCCGACGGCGATTTTGTAATAGGCGATTGGGTGGAGAATCCAGTTTTACTACCGAATCGGGACCAGTCCCTGTTTTACGCAGGTTGCGCATGCTCCGCCCCCTCCAAAACGGCATCTTCACCTCACCTAGAGACTCCCATATTAAAGGGGGGGACCTGAAGGCCCTACCCCCGATGCTCCGCCCCCGATGGGGCTGGGTTCCCGACCGTGCGTTGATGTGTGGTCTCAGCAGGTTGGGAACCCGGCGTGGCGGCTGAGGACTGTGTCCAACGCCTCCACAGTTGGGCGGGAGCTGATGGCCAGGAGGCTTCGGCGAAGGCTGGTAGGGGTTGTCCAAGAGGGTGCTATCTGGCAGGTCGGGTCTGTGCACGGCCGGCACCACGTTGTATGGCGCGACCCTTGCAGGTTGTCGCCAATACCCATGCGCGGTCACGGACCCGGCAATTCTCTGGCCATTTATTTCATGCATGCCTGGCAATTTACATGCCGTGGCTGCTAGCCCCTCACTGGCCGGAGGATTGGTGCTGGGGGTGGCGCCGTTTTTTCCCATGTAAAATGCCACGGATCCTCTGGACATAGCCTCAAAATCTGAGAATCCAGCCCTATGTTCTCCCACCGGAGGTGTATTGAAATGATTTGTGCAGCCACTGGGGACACAAATCAGGAAGTAATTCAGTATCCCTCGCCATGCAAGTTTATGCATGGCGGGGAATACAAGGGAATCTTGCTATTGGACGGCCCGATAGCGAGGTCCCGTGGCTGGCGACCCCCCCCGCACATCGCAAAGCAGTCCCCTCAACCCCCCCCTGCATCACAGCAGCCCTCCACCTGCATCTCGATTCAGCCAACCCAACCTCGATTCTGGGTTCCACCTGAATAGGGGGACTCTCCTTTTACCTTCTGGATAGGGAGATTTCCTGAATAATGGAACAGCTCCCGAGATTCCCTGGATTTGGAGGACCCCCACAGAGACACTCTGTATAGGGGGGACCCTCCCCCCCTCCCCCCTCCCCCCTCCCCCCTCCCCCCTCCCCCCTCCCCCCTCCCCCTCCCCCCCTCCCCCCTCCCCCCTCCCCCTCCCCCCTCCCCCTCCCCCCCTCCCCCTCCCCCCTCCCCCTTCCCCCTTCCCCCCTCCCCCCTTCCCCCCTCCCCCCTCTCCCCCCCTCCTCCCCCCCCCCCCTCCCCCCCTCCCCCCCCCCTCCTCCCCCCCTCCCCCCCCCTCCTCCCCCCCTCCTCCCCCCCCCCCCTCCCCCCCCTCCTCCTCCCCCCCTCCTCCTCCCCCATCCCCCTCCCCCCCCCCACCTCCTCCCCCCCTCCTCCTCCCCCCTCCCCCCCCCCTCCTCCTCCCCCCTCCCCCCCCCCCCTCCTCCTCCCCCCTCCCCCCCCCCCTCCTCCTCCCCCCTCCCCCCCCCCCCCCTCCTCCCCCCCTCCCCCCCCCACCTCCTCCCCCCCCCCCCCCCCACCACCTCCCCCCCCCCCCCCCCCTCCTCCCCCCCCCCCTCCTCCTCCCCCCCCCCTCCTCCTCCCCCCCCCCACCTCCTCCCCCCCCCCCTCCTCCCCCCCCCCCCCCCTCCTCCTCCCCCCCCCCCCTCCTCCTCCCCCCCCCCTCCTCCTCCCCCCCCCTCCTCCTCCCCCCCCCCCCTCCTCCTCCCCCCCCCCCTCCTCCTCCCCCCCCCCCCTCCCCCCCCCCCTCCTCCCCCCCCCTCCTCCTCCCCCCCCTCCTCCTCCTCCCCCCCCTCCTCCTCCTCCCCCCCCTCCCCCTCCTCCTCCCCCCTCCTCCCCCCCCCCTCCTCCCCCCCCCCCCTCCTCCCCCCCCCCCTCCTCCCCCCCCCCCCCTCCTCCCCCCCCCCCTCCTCCCCCCCCCCCTCCTCCCCCCCCCCCTCCTCCCCCCCTCCTCCCCCCCTCCTTCCCCCCCCTCCTCCCCCCCCCTCCTCCCCCCCCCCCTCCCTCCCCCCCCCTCCTCCCCCCCCCTCCTCCCCCCCCCCCTCCTCCCCCCCCCCCTCCTCCCCCCCTCCTCCCCCCCCCTCCTCCCCCCCCCTCCTCCCCCCCCTCCTCCCCCCCCCCTCCCTCCCCCTCCTCCCCCCCCTCTCCTCTCCCCTCCCCCCCCCCTCCTCCCCCCCCCCCCCCTCCTCCCCCCCCCCTCCTCCCCCCCCCCCCTCCTCCCCCCACCCCCCTCCCTCCCCCCCCCCCTTCCCCCCCCCCCCCACCCCCCCTCCTCCCCCCCCCCTCCCCCCCCCCCCTCCTCCCCCCCCCCTCCTCCCCCCCCCCCACCCCCCCCCCCCCCCCTCCTCCCCCCCCCCCCTCCCCCTCCTCCCCCCCCTCCTCCCCCCCCCCCCCCTCCCCCCCCCTCCTCCCCCCCCCCTCCCCCCCCCTCCTCCCCCCCCCTCCTCCCCCCCCCTCCCCCCCCCTCCTCCCCCCCCCTCCTCCCCCCCCCTCCCCCCCCCTCCTCCCCCCCCCTCCTCCCCCCCCCTCCTCCCCCCCCCTCCTCCCCCCCCCTCCTCCCCCCCCCCTCCTCCCCCCCCCTCCTCCCCCCCCCTCCTCCCCCCCCCTCCTCCCCCCCCTCTCTCCCCCCCCCTCCTCCCCCCCCCTCCTCCCCCCCCCCTCCTCCCCCCCCCCTCCTCCTCCCCCCCCCTCCTCCCCCCCCCCTCCTCCCCCCCCTCCTCCTCCCCCCCCTCCTCCTCCCCCCCCCTCCTCCTCCCCCCTCCCCCCCCCTCCTCCCCCCCCCTCCTCCCCCCCTCCCCCTCCTCCCCCCCCCTCCTCCCCCCCCCTCCTCCCCCCCCTCCCCCTCCTCCCCCCCCCTCCTCCCCCCCCCCTCCTCCCCCCCCTCCTCCCCCCCCCTCCTCCCCCCCCCTCCTCCCCCCCTCCTCCCCCCCCTCCTCCCCCCCCTCCTCCTCCCCCCTCCTCCCCCCCCCTCCTCCCCCCCTCCTCCCCCCTCCTCCCCCCCCTCCTCCCCCCTCCTCCCCCCCTCCTCCCCCCCCTCCCCCCTCCTCCCCCCCCCCTCCCCCCTCCTCCCCCCCCCTCCCCCCTCCCCCCCCCCCCTCCCCCCTCCTCCCCCCCCTCCCCCCTCCTCCTCCCCCCCCCTCTCCTCCCCCCCCCCCCCCTCCTCCCCCCCCCCCTCTCCTCCCCCCCCCTCTCCTCCCCCCCCCCCTCTCCTCCCCCCCCCCTCTCCTCCCCCCCCCTCTCCTCCCCCCCCCCTCTCCTCCTCCCCCCCTCCTCCTCCCCCCCTCTCCTCCCCCCCCCTCTCCTCCCCCCCCCCCTCTCCTCCCCCCCCCCTCTCCTCCCCCCCCCTCTCCTCCCCCCCCCTCTCCTCCCCCCCCTCTCCTCCCCCCCCCCTCTCCTCCCCCCCCTCTCCTCCCCCCCCTCTCTCCCCCCCCCTCTCCTCCCCCCCCTCTCTCCCCCCCCCCCTCTCCTCCCCCCCCCCCCCTCTCCTCCCCCCCCCCCTCTCCTCCCCCCCCCCCCTCTCCTCCTCCCCCCCCCCTCTCCTCTCCCCCCCTCTCCTCCCCCCCCCTCTCCTCTCCCCCCCTCTCCTCCCCCCCCCTCTCCTCTCCCCCCCCCCTCTCCTCCCCCCCCCTCTCCTCTCCCCCCCCCTCCTCTCCCCCCCCCCCTCTCCCCCCCCTCTCCTCTCCCCCCCCCTCTCCTCTCCCCCCCCCTCTCCTCTCCCCCCCCCTCTCCTCTCCCCCCCCCTCTCCTCCCCCCCCCCCTCTCCTCCCCCTCCTCCTCCCCCCCCCTCTCCTCCCCCCTCCTCCCCCCTCAGACCTCCTGGATAGAAACCCTGCCAAATAGACCCTCTGAATAGGGAATTCCCCACAGAGCCCCACTGGATATGGGCTCCCTCGAGAACCCCTGAATAGGGGGGAATCCCTCCCCCATAAAGGTTCCATGGATAGGGGGGACCTCCCTGAGACACCTCACCTAGAGACTCCCTAACTAAAGAGCCCCCCTCAAGACAGCTACCTAAAGGAGTCCCAGAGACTCCCGAACTAAAGGGACAC